>NC_082348.1:10246424-10857674 GCF_027477595.1 Haemorhous mexicanus | reverse complement strand
AGCAACTGTCAGGTTTGTGTTGAAGTTCACACCCCATTGAAAGGGATCTCCTTTAAAGTTCACATGTAATAATTTCCTTCAACTTAGATCATCAGTTCTGTGATAAATATGCAGAGACTTAGTAATGATGTCACACTGCTGGTAAAATATCTAAACTTACTTTTAAATGTGAGAACCACTGCTAAATGAAAGCAGTGATGCAAAAAGGGCACTGTCCTGCAGGGCACTCCCACAGTTTTGCAGAAGAAAAGAATTAAAGCCTTTCCTGTTACCCAAATTCAGTGTTTGTTTTTCTTTAGATGATACAGATGTTTTCTTGACAAATTGGGCAAAGTTGATGGGAACAGAGACGTCTGTTTGCAACAGCTAATTTTGTGTGTCATTGCCATGTACTTGGATAAACATTCAATATTTTATCCCTAAGTACCGTATTTAAGTCATTTTTGTATCAACTGGTAACTAAAGCAAACTAGCTAAGTTATTAAGGATCAAAGCAGGCTCTCTATGCTTCAGTTTACAGAGTTGATCAGAGCAGGGAAAACCATGTCATCCCAAGGCAGTGCCTGCCTGGGTTACTGCCCTACATGCTCATAGAAGTTAATATCCTTTGCATTTTAAGCAGAAGGCAAGGCTACGAGGGAATGGGGAAGGCTGAGGTAATGGAAATAGAAATCCTACAACTCCTCAGTATGCGCCCATGTCTTGTGTGTTACCCAGCCCTCTTTGCAGGCAGAGCTGATGGAAATTTAGGGGTAGAGGAGGGTGGCGGGGCCTCATGTTAAAATTTCCTCCAAGTAAAATATTGCTATAGGTGATTAAATGAGCATTCCTGTTCAGAGACAGGCAGGCAGAGACCAGAACTCATTTCCACAGACCTCTGTGCCACTGCAGGATAGTGAGTCTCTGTCCCAGCCCTCACTTGTAAGGCACAGCTGACATAATGAGGGACCTCAGAAGAGTTTCCAGGAGACATGTCTACTCCCAGAGATCCAGAGGGGTAACAATCAGGTGCTACTGCTTTCTGCAGTGCCTCTGCTGTGCCAAACATTTCAGCAGTTGCATTCATACCTGGCTTTAAGAGACTGCTCATTAGCCCTTGGGTCCTGTGCCACTTTAAGCAACCTTTTCAGAACAACTTTTTTATAGTTTGTGTGCTCTGTTTTTCCTCAGGCCACAAGTTAAACACACTTAACAACACTGGAGAAAGAAATAAACACTGAGTCAGAAATAGAGATGCATACGCACATGCCTAATATCCGCTAACCCCCCCCACCCCCCACATACACAATCAGGACCAGAGATCAATGTTTTCAGGAAAGGCATGAGGGAAAAAATTATCACAGTGCTTTGTCAGTGGTGGCAAAGGAAGGAAAAAGGAACATTCAAAAGGGTGATGAAATATTTTAAGAAAAAGCAATATATTTTATGTACTTGTAAAATCCATTGGCAGTGACTTTTCTGGTTAATTGGTTCCATCTTATTAAGCTAGAAATGTATTTGTAAAATCCAGACATATTCAAGCAGAAGTCCAATTTCTTCACCAAAAGCCAATACACCATTTCAAAAAAGAAAATTCAGCAATACCAACCATTTTCCATTAGCCTGAAATCACAGCACTCATATTGGGAAGAGAAATGGATAGAGCGCTTGACTTCTCTAAAATGCACTTTGGAGAAATCACGTAAGTCATTTACCCCAAAACTGCTGTCCTCTTTCTCCCTGGCCCTGTGAAAATGGATGAATATTTTGGACCAATTATGCAGTGATTTATAAACTAACATTCTGCTATCTTTCCTTGCACTTGTCATGTTTGACTTCTTCCCCTTTATTAAACCACTCTTCTTCCCATGAAATAGTCCCTCTGTCTCACTTGCCAAAGAACTGCCAATGGGTCCCTGATTTTACAGAAGAATAGACTCAGCTCTACCAATGGAAAAGGGCCTTAATGTACCATGGACACAGCACAGTGAAGCATGGTAATTTGCCTGTGTTAATGATGCTACTTCACAATGATCAGGGAAACAAAAATCTCTAATAGCTAAATGACACACAGTCCTTCTGCAGCCTGTTGAATTCAAAATTAGTGGGAGCAAAACCCAACATCCTTTAGGAGATGAGCTAAAAGTGGTTGCAGTGTTTCTTTTCTTTACCCCCAAATTCCTGATTGGCATTGAATTACCAAAATGGGTGATGTGGTGATGTGTCCTGCTGGGAGCAGGACAAAAAAAAACCCCAAACCAAGTGTTTCAAAATGTTTTAGCAGCTCAAAAGCAAGTGGAGAAAAATTGATGAACATTTATGTAAATATTTTTGGACATCTTTACACTGGCATGATTTTGTGCAAAATACCACTATAAAGCAGGACTAAAGTTTAATTCATAATTTTCTCTTTTGTAGGTGAAAAAAGGAAGCTGTTACTGTGGGAAGGACAGAGCAGTAATCTCTTATGTGCCACTGCTTACTTTTGAAGATGCTCCAGTTCCACAAAGCTCCGAGGTCTTGAGTGCTAAATTAACCCCAAGAAATATCTTCAGCCACAGTTCTCATCAGAAAGCTTCTTAGACCTGGGTTCCCTAGGCTGCCTGCCTGGGCACAGCACTGATTGCTTTGGCCAGTCAAAGAGTCATTGCTCCAAAAGTCAATCTTCAAATACAGTACATTAAGCTACTCCTTGGAGAAACTCTCCTCTCATGTTTGGCCAAACACAACAGGCAGAACAGCACCAGCTTTGATGACATTATTTGGAGTGCACAAGAAGGGAACCAGGGATCATGAACAGTCATATGGTATGTGTTTGGTAATCCTTGGCACCTTTGAAAGGTTGGAGAATAGACTCAAACACAGGTTTATGAAAAAAAGATTAACAATATTTACAATATTGCTCATATAAGTTTCCAGGGACAAGAGGGAGTGATTTGTCATCTAGTCACAGTTCTGTAGATTTTGTAGCTGTCTGACTGGCACACTCCACACATTCCTTGTCCAAAACTTTCTGGTAAAAATGTGCAAAACAGGAGAAGGACTTGAATTCAAGAGTGGCTGAGAATGTAGGACCAAGCCATTTCAATTTCATCTCCATTTCATTTCACAGACTCACATAGAATCACAGAATCATTTAGGTTGAAAAAGACCTCTGAGATCATCAAGCCCAACCTTTGACTGACCTCCAACTTGTCAACCAGACTATGGCACTGAGGGCCACATCCAGTCATTTCTTGAAGACCTTCAGAGATGGTGACTTCACCACCTCCACAGGCAGCCCCTTCCAATGCAATCCTTGTCCAGGCATTTTTCAATCCATGATGTTCATTACCTAATAAACCCTAAGCTAAGACGCTATCCCCATTAAGAGACAGCTTTTACTGTAGAGTGCTTAGGGTGTTGTTGGGGATGGAAGGGGTGGGGAAGTAAGATTATTTACTGTAGAGCTCTACACTTGATTCTCCTGTGCTTACCACAGGAAAAGTTTGTCAATCCATGTTGAAAATAAGCACCTGAAGACTCTCTAAATACCTGTTTATTCAATCTCAAGTAGCACTCAAGGGGAGCACTAAAATCTTCAAGACAAATGCCACACACCACATATCAAGTTCCCCAAAATGTTGTATTATTAAGTCTTTTTTACTAACATGCCTGCTTCAACTAAAAGACCTGTTCTAAATATCCTAAAAGATGGGTGTTTCAATAGCTGGCTCAATGTCTGATTTGCAGAAAACGCATCTATAGCACTACCAACCAGGCCTCAGGAGAGACATAAGCAAAAGAGCAGTGATGTGCCTTAAACACCAAATGATTTACTATAATTTTAAATAGTAACATTTTCTGAATGAAGAGTTTTGATATCTTTCATCTTGTGTTTTGCAGACTTTGCCAAGTTGACACCATAATACTTCTAAACAATTTATCAGCAAAACCATGGCTGACTCTACAGAGGCCTGATATTTGAGACTTGCCCATACAATCCCACTGTGAAGTCAAGGGGCTAAGGACAGACTCCCAGCTGTGGCCCAGCAGAAGTGCTTCTCTGCTACAGCACAGGTCACAGCTGAGACAGCCACGATACACAGAGTTATCACCATACAGTTCCAGAGGGCTTTAAGCATTCACCCAAACAGAGTAACACCGTCTCATTTCAGAAGGTTGAAAGCAGCTCCTCCTTCTTGTTCTTTAGCCCAGCCTTTTATACCCCTCATGTTCATGCATTGCACCCGTGTGCCCTCTGTTCCCTTTGGTGGTTGGGCACTCCATGGCTCATTGCCTTCAGTGCTGTTCACCTGCTTCTCAGAGCTGTACCCACTGGGGATGAGGCTCTGCCACAGCCCCACTCCCAATTACCACAAACTGTGTACCTGCACTTCTCCGGTGGGGCATTCAGTCTCCCAACCAGGCCTTCCTCAAAGCTGCTTGGCAGTTTGCAAAGGGCATGTTGTCTTCCAGGGGCTGAATGCAAAACAAACCTCACCATGGGGCAAAATTCACACCTTTGGCAGAACTAGCAGAGATGCTCTTTCATATGGGCCAGGACAGGAAACCAGAACAGGTCTCACTGCTAGCAATGAACAGCCATCCCCTCATCCTGCCAGCAGAGCACAGTACCATGCCCACCCTTGGGGCTGCAGAAGCTCTGCAAGCAAAGCCAGAGGCAGGGACTGAGCAGGTTCACAGGCCACAGCCACCTTTTACAGTGGGCAGGGACACAGGGACATCCCTGTGCTGCAAAGCCTTGGGCCCCTCAGTGATCACATCAAGGGAGGCTGCAGATCATCCCTCCTCTGCTCTTATCTAAAGCAACAGCAACACTATACAATGCCATGTGAGCAGGAGGAGCTCACACAGCAAAGTTTCTTTCTTGGTGTTTCTCTCGTTACCAAACTGCTCGTGTGAACACTACTGCTCATCTATGGGGTTGTCAACACCTGGAGATGGTGCAAGGTGCTTGTTATAGCAACTTAAGTATTATCCATGATTGTCCCTCTAGATTTTGCAAGATGAGTGCATAGGCAAAATTATTATATCCATTAAAGTAGTAATACCTCTTCTGCTTGCTACTTGCCAGGCAAGTATAGCCACCTAGGTGTGCAGCTGTTAAATGCCAACCACAGTTCCCATCATCCTTTTTTGTTCATCTTTCTTTCACTGTGCATTTTTCTCAAGATCTCTCTTCCTTGATCTTCTTGAGGAAAATGACCTCCTTTATTGATTAAATTACAAATTCCAATGCTGGATGATTGAGTTATATGATAACACCTGACGAAAGACAATTGAAATAAATGGAAAAATTAGCACTCTCTTTATTACAAAAGATTTGGATGTTGAGTGGCTGACTGAATTAAATGGAGATTGAGCAGATCTGAGAGAATTGATTAGGAAAAACAATGCAGAATTCAGAAAAGAGATACCAAAATTAGCACCTTACTAACTCACCTTTGAAAAAGATGGAAAAAGTTGAGAAGGAGAAGGAAACTGTATCCTTTTCATGCATTCACAATGAGGAATTGCCCAAAAGCAATCTCTGTGATTGCTTATATCAATGTGAGATATCTCTCTGATAAGACTTTTAAGATACTGAACTCTGACATCAAGTTACCAAAGGCCAACAAATACATGATAAGGTCAGCAACCTCTAGGGTTCATTTGTTCAGTTTCTAGGAGGCCTTTTTAATTAGTATCACAAGCAAAGGAAGGTTCTGTGCCTGGGAACCAATGGCATGCCAGCTTCTGGTATGTATCACTTTATTCACTGCTCACAGATGCTAATGAGATATTTTTAATTTTGTCTGCTTGTGACATTTCCTGCAATCCTGACAGATGTCTTGGGCTTTCTTCCTGCAGATTAGGCAACCATTGCTGGAGTTCTTAGATTAAATAAGAAGTTGATAAAGCAAAG
This sequence comes from Haemorhous mexicanus, assembly GCF_027477595.1. Classification (NCBI taxonomy): domain Eukaryota; kingdom Metazoa; phylum Chordata; class Aves; order Passeriformes; family Fringillidae; genus Haemorhous; species Haemorhous mexicanus. Next base: position 10,851,787 of record NC_082348.1, on the reverse strand, counting down.
CATCTAAAATGGCACGATTGACTTTGAAACCATGTCTTCTCTCAGGGACTTCCCTGCAAGCTTGTTGTGAAGTAGACAGGGTCTAGCAAAGATGAGTTCTAGAAAAGCTCTGGAAAGAGTGTAAACACAGCTTTAAAACAAGGGCTGCAAAGATGATTTTATTTACTTACAGCTTCTGCATTACTGAAGTGTCATATTTGAAGACACGCTCCAGGGAGAATCTTAAGTGACCTGTGGAAACACCAGAAAACCAGGTTTTAGTGGATATTTCTAACTACACCTTCTAACAGACAGGAGAGAATTTTGACATTGTTTGGAAATCAAATGTAATGAAAATATTATTAAAGTTTAACCACAAAGCAATGTAAAAATTTTTCCTTAATGCTTACCTGAAGGTTGCTTCAAAACTAGCTTTAGCTGTAATTATTTGCTTTCTGCAAAAAATCCTAGCCCACAGAATAGGTAGCAGAAAATGTTTGTGGAAACAATAAATATTTCAACACAATCAATCTGTCTGAGAAATTTTGCAGTCCTCTCTGAATTTTTCATAATCCTAAATGCTTCATCCTCACAGAAGAAACAAGGAATCACTCTTGTCCCAGTTTCCAAGTGGGAGATTTGCACCAGTGAGAAATGTAGGCTGTGAACCCGTATCTTACTCCTCACTGCAATGCTCTCTTTGGGAACACTCCTGTCCCCACCATCCTTCACCCTGCCTCATCATTCACTCATGCTGGAGTTCCTTGCACCTTCCTTGCTGCCAGCTGAACTACAGATGTGCTCGGGTTAGTTAAGAATTTTTTGAACTGCTCAAGTAAATGCAGGAGCTGCAGCTGGATGATGTGCGAGTGCAGCATGCACGATTTGCCCTGTCTCACAACAGGTGTGGCAGGGCAGAGAGCCTGTAAATCCCCTCTTTGAAACACCAAAAGCAAAGCTCAGAATGAACACATTTGCTCAAGAAACCCACATCTGAAAGGTTATTCTCACTGTTTTCACCCTTTTGTCTTATTCAAACCACATAACAGTTTCCTGAAAGTAGAAAGGCAAAAATCATGACAAATTCTAACAAATTTTGATTAGTTCATACTAATTTATCCTTTAGTTATGGCAGCACCAAAACGTCCACCCTGTGCCTGCATTGAGCACAATGCAGACATTGGCTGTTGTAGTCTCTGCTCCCTGGAGCTCACCAGCAAGAGATCTAAGAGCTAGAAGTGTAGGCAGGGAAAAGACAGAGACAGTAAAAATTGGAGGAGACTGCTGTACAATGGCTTGTGAGCACAAATCCCACTCAGCCAGTAAGAAATGAATCACTGTGAAGAGATTCTGACCCTGCTACCCATTATGCTCGACAGACAAACTCAATGAAATAATTTATCTAGTTATTTACATGGCTTCCATTAGAGCAATGTCTGAGCATTCACAAACCAGATGGGTTTTTCCTCACTGTGCTCCTGAGAAGGAGCACGTGCTGCTAACGCTACATCACAGACAAGGAGTAGAGATACTAAAAAGACAAAATGCTTTTTCCAGGGAAACTAGCATCTGATCTGACAAAATTCTATATAATGCCAGAATGCTTCTGTAGGTTAAGGTGCTGCAGTCAGGGACAGGCCATCAGGCTTTAGCCATAGGCAGATTCTTACCACCCTGGTAATTATTTTTTGAACAATGGCTTCTATACAGTATGAATCAGGAAAAGGGAAAGAGAAAAAGGGAAAGGGAGGGTAAAAGGGAAAATAGGAAAAAGACAAAAGGAAAGTCATGATAAATGTAGCACCATCTGAGAAAAACTAAACTGCAGAAACAGAGGAACCAGTCACACAGCTCTCTGAGAGGACTGAAGCAATTGTTTCCTTCAAGAAACCTCATGCATCACATTTCCATAACCCAGAAAAGGCTCTCACAGTCCTCTCTTTCAACATATTAAGACTAACATGCATACAGACTCTTCACATTTCCTTCCTTCTCCTATCAGTCTTTTCCTCATGGAAGAAATCATAGGAAAGGGATGAAGATGTGAACATTTCACATTTCTGCAGCTGTTCTGCCAGGGCTGAATCCTGAAGGTGGGACACCCACAGGGGTGATAGAGCACCCACCAAAAGGACTCAGTCTTCAGTGTCAGATAACTCCTGCTTCTTTAAAATGGTGACAGTGGAAATGCTCCTTTGGTGATATCCCAGGAGGCAGACCAGAGCCCAGCACACCAGCTTGTGAGAAAACAAGATCCATCTGTTAGCTCAAACCTCCAGGACTGGCAGGTAGTCATTTCTATACAGAAAGCCACGGGACACCACAAACTCAGAGTTTCATCAGCAGAAGAATTCTGGTCTGCACACTGCCTCTCTAAACATAATAGCTCCCCTTTGGCTAGAGAATAGAAGATTCCCTAAATGAACCCTTTGATCTGGAAGATACTGAGCCTTCTCCTGAAATTTCTTCTTAGACATCTGAATTCCCTCATGCAGGGTTACAGCATGAAATCTTTCTCATCTCTCCATTAAAGCAGCAGATAGACAGATGGGATAGTCTTCATCTTTCAGGACTCTTGAAGTTCATCTCCCACCAATTTTAACAGGAATGCTCAGAGCTCCTGTTAAGTTTAAGAGAACCAAAGCTGTAGATTGTGCTCAGTCAAAGCCAGGAGAATCCCAAGCCTGGTAGTCCCTCCACAGGCTGTCATTAATTTAAAAGAAGCAACATAATATAAATAACAATATAATGGCCAAACTTCCCCCTCCACAGACATTGCCAAATCATTTTTGCAAACTCGTTCAGCACTGCTTTTTATAGCCCAGTAAGTGCTGTTAGTGGAGGTGGAGCTGTACCAGAACCACCACTGGGTCTAAATGTCTTCTCTTTATTAATGGGTTTTATTCTCTCTTCATAGCCAGTCAAAGGCAACAAGGTGCTTTTGCCCTTTTGCAAGCTGTAAAAAATCTAACACAGCAGATGGATTACACTCCTCACTCAAGGTCCCTTGAGACACCCACATTTGTCCAGAGAACTGATCCCAAAATGCCACACACCCAGTGCCCTGCCCTTCCCTCCAGCCCAGCCTAATTCTCCGAATTTTGTGATGATTCAAATGTCTATTTAAAGCCTACAGCTATGGGAGTGTGCAAGAAATTAAGGTTGAGCCAAAAAGTTTGACTGGAGCAGCCCTGGCTGAGATTCTTGGTAAGAGTGAAATTTCACACAGAGCTGGGAGGGTTTAACCTGACATGGAAAAAAGGTGGCATGTGTCAGCTGGGTTATGATGTGAAACCCCAAGAAGATAGAGCAGCAATGCCAGTGTCCCCTTCCCAGTCAATCTGCCCTGTAAACACTCCAATGGTACCCACACAGCCTAGCACAGCCTTCCCAAGCCTGCTCCTTGCTTGCATAGCAAGTGCTGCTATGAAACAGGAGAAAAGTAGATACAGAGGAAGAGCTACTAATACCTCTTGCAGTTTCCCAGTGTAAATGGAGTGGCCAGGCATAGTTACACACTGAAATGAAGCAGCCAGGAGAGCTGACAAGGTTCACAGACACACAGCCATGGTTTACTACTCAAACCATTCTAAGCTCTTTAGGCAAGCTTTGTTATTACAGATGGTATCGCATGCCCTAGATCTGATGTCCAGAATGGGGTTGGTCTCTGTAATCCTTCAGAGGCTGCTTATAAATCAGAGAATGCTTCACCTCTTGACACATGGCACTAATAGATGATATTGTAAATGGTGCAATGTTTTAACCTTAACAGGCATTTGCTTAGGTTATTTTAGACAAAAATGAGGTCAGGAACTGTGGTCACGAGCCTTAATCTCAAAGAGCCAGTCTGGAATCATCTGGAGCCCTCTGGCTTGTGCAGCAAGCAAAAGGCTGAGGGTGCAAAGGGGGAGTGGGCTCTGCTGTCCCACTCCTGCACAGCTGCACCCCACAGTGCCCCCTGCACCTCCCAGGACCCTCCCAAGACACTTTGCCTGCAGTAAACAGCAACTGCAGTATAGTAATTGCTGTGGAAATGATTTTGAAGGCATCAACCCCTAAACACAGAGAGTAAACAAAATCTGCTTCTGTATGAGCTCTTCCACTTTTCTCAGGCATCTGAGGGAAGTCCTTTATAAACCATGAGATAAGAGCAGACTGGCTGTTCAGACTGCATATCTGCCTGGTTCCTTAGATACCACCGAAAGCCCAAAGGCACAGCTTGGCATCTCATCCCCTTCTTATAAACTCTTTCAGAAAGTTGCAGCTGATTTTGACACAAAGATGATGAGAAATGGGGAGCTATTTGTGCCGTTCTGGAGAACATGCCAAACCCTGTATTAACACCCCCAATCCTGTTAAAAACAAAACAAAGCAAAAAAACCCCAACAACCAAACCAGCAAAAAGCAATCCTTCTGTTTGCTACTGATTAGGCAGCCGAATTAAAACTGATGAAGTGATTGGATAGGATCCAAAGCTGTTTATCTGCACATAAATCACAGACATGCTTTACTCAGCCAGTATGGATTTACTGAGCTAGAGGAAAGACCTCGTACTCAGAATGCTGATTATTACAGCAATTAAAATATCAGTGAAGCAAACATTTTGGGTAGAAAGCTGTTAGGGGCTACTGGAGAAATCATTCCATTAAATATGAATGCAATCAGGCTTTAAATTTTGAAAAAAGGGAGTTTTGATAGAGGGTTTCTTTTTTCTGATTAAGTATATGTTGCTAGAAAAATCAAATTCAAACAGAGAAAAGATAGAAAATAGCTAACTGGACAAAGGAGATTAGAAAGGAAGGCTGATACATATTTTATGATCACAAGGGAATTAAAAAAAATAAATTGAGAGATGTACTGTCAAACCAGACACAGTGTTAATAGCTAAAGTATATGGCAGTAAGAACTGCTGTTCCCACAGCTATTAATGTAAAACTGAAAATTTGGAGCAAGCTGCGGCAAAGGAAAATAAATCACACTTTTTTTTTTTCAATTTGAAAATATATATAAAATAAATCCCTACCCCCATCACTCACTCTCTGCGCATCCCAACCCCTCTACACCAAGACAGTCATTTCAGCCAGCTACAGCTTCCAGGCAAGTGAGACAAGTGACAATTTCTTCCTATTAATCATTGCTAATTTTTTGATGCAACTTTTCTACTTATGAGAATCATTGGCCTGGAGATTATTTCCTCTTTCCCCTTTGAGTCCTGAGAAACTATTTAACATGGGAAGTAGTTAAGGGGGGTAAAGAGGGGAGAGTGTCATGTAGCCAAGTTACGCATCCCAGCTGGAATTTGGGATGTTGTCTTGCAGTTCTGCTCCTTCAGCAAAGTTTCATACAGGAAACACGAACATGCCAAGGGCGCAGCAAAATCCACTGGAGCCAATAAATAGCACTTGAGTCCATTAACACACTCCTGCTATGGATCCCTTCATGAAACCTCAGCCACCTTGCAACCAGTTTGCTCGTGAGGTAGCCAACAACTTGCACAGGGGAAAGGTTCAGGAGCCAAGGGATCCTCTGGTGAATCCTCACAGATGCAGAGTATGTGTGCATGTAGGATATATCCAGAGCCCTTCTAGAAGAGGCAAACACTGCTCATATATAAGGTTTATATGGAAAAATGGCGATGGAAGGTCATGGTGTCACTAGCAAGGTAAAGGGCAAATTTATATCAGGAACTTCATGAGGCCCTGGAAGACAACTCACTTCTTGCCCAGAGGGTTCTCTCCAAGCCTGGGATGGGTCCGGAGGTATCACAGAGAAGCAGGCATCCCCACAAGTTCATGCAGTTTTTGCTCATCCACAACAACCTGTTTCAGCTACGAAAAAGGTCTAGGAAAACATTTCTAAAATTCGTAGATAAAAATTTTGTAATGCATGCATTACAAGTCTGATTGTTATTTCAAACCTATCAGTAGCAAGAATAATTTCACCTACCATAGAAATACCTCCATGATAACTTTCTGGAGTAAGAGATAACTTTTGAGGAAAGTAGCTGACAAATTACTTGACAAATTTGTCAACCATTTTGGAGCCATCAAGATAAAAGGCTTTATATGTTGTATGATTTTTTATGTATATATATAAAACACTTTTATTGGACTGTTGATAAAAGCCTGAGCTACAAAGGAACTTTTTCCCCCAGCTGAGAAAAGGCCAGCTGCTAGACAAATCAGTTCAATCTCTGCCTTTCAAACAATATAAAGCAGTATAACTTTCAGGAGTAACACCTCATCTGTTTTTTTCTCCAGACTGCCTATCAGGAATCAAGCATTAAGTAAACATTTGAAAAGTGCTCCTCTGAGAGCAAAGGTTTAGATTTGAGTCACAGGATCCATTGAAAAGAAAAATTGCTTCTGTGCATTGGGACAGTGCCTTCCCTTCTGAAAAGTTTCTAAAAAGAGCAAATGGAGATAATCTTTTTACAAGGTATAACCCATATGGAAATTCATTATTCTTTCCCTTTAAAAAAAGTCAAGATACTTCAGAAAGTGAGAATGGAATCACTATTTTAAAACAATTAAAAATATGCAGAAGATTTTCTAACAACTATAGCCAGTAAAGGCATGGTTAAAGTGCTTTATCATGATCTAAAGTGAAGCTCCGATTGATGAGAACATGAGATAAACAAAAGAGGTAAAGACATAAGAGAGCCCTAAATCACTAAGAGTACTTAATCCAGAAGTGGGGGTATATATATCCAGCGATTGTTGATTAAATATTTTAAGGATCTATTCTTCTCCCAGCACAAAACACTCACTAGAGTGGCTTCAGCACTGCAGCTCCCTGAAGGCTGCATTACTGCTCGTTAGTCCCGTGCAATCACCACTGTGGATGCAGAGCTGAAAGGAATCATTGTTCCTGCCGCACAAAAGCTACACTGAGCCCCCAGAGAAGGTGAATGATTTGCAAAGGATTTTACAGCAGACCAGTGGCACAGCTGGGGGAAGGGGGAAACCCCAACGTACCAGCCGGTGCTTCCCAGACACTATTCCTCATTGCTTGCAAGAGCACCCTGAAGTTAGGCATTATTTTCATTCCTGCCTTTTCCATACACAGCCATGACTATTAACTTAGGACTGTCACCAAAAGCATGTACATACCCATGGAAGGTCACAGAGGCAGGGCCCGGAATAGTGCTCGAAGACAATACTTAACTCTAGGTTCTACTTTCAAGAGCTGTGAAAGATAAACTCTTTCCTTCAGTGGTTTTATATTGGAAATGAAAGTTTGATCCTAAAAGGCCTAAACTAGACCTACAGCTGCTTGGAAATAGTCCTCTGTCATAGCCAACATTAGTCCTGAATTCAGTCTGATTACACAGCATTAAGTATGGCAGGTACCTGAGGGCAGAGCATAATCCCACACCAGAGCACACTGGATACACAGGCAAGGCAGGGTAAGTCATGGAGCCAGACAGAGTGTCCTGGATACTCACACCAAGCTGCACACTTTTCTTTAACACTAAGATTTCTTTAAGATTAATTAAATCACCAAGATTAATTTAGGTGATGAGTCAAAAATTCAGAGGAAGCTGTTGTTAATTTCTTTTTCCCCCATCCCTTTGGCTACTCCAAGAGACCTTTTAAGGGACAGATGATCTTTTTAACATACAGTTATTCTCATTAGCACTAAATCCATGAATATGAATATGAAAAGAATTCAAGGAGAGACAGGAAATAACTGCAAACATTTTTAGTTAAATAAAATTCATATTCTTCCTCCAAAGAGTACAGCTGCACCATTCTGGCGCAGAATGTACCACTCTGGGCAAGACAGATCAAAGAAGTAAAAGCCACTGAGCCAAGTTCACCTTTTGCATTGTTTCTTAGCCAGACCCAGGATATGGAGAGCAGCTCTGCCCAGGAAATCTCCAAAATGACTCTTTTCTGATTAAAGCTTGATCAGTTGACATTGACACATCCAGTCTTTCAGTTCCGCCAGGTCTTTCAAAGAAGAGAGGTAAGGGGACCAAGCCTGTGCTGCTGGTCCTGTCGGCTGCTCAGCTTCCCACCAGCTCACACTGGGTGAACAGCAACAGGGGCAGGGCTTTTACAGGCCAGTGCTCCCCCACCTGCACAGCCATGCCACAAACCAAAGTACTGGAAGTACAAGCAAATTTTAAGATCAAACTCACAGGGCTTTTAGGATCCCTGATACGCAGTCTAACAGCTCTCAATACAATAACATTCCTCTGCCCCTAGACTGCCCAGGGTACAGGACAGACTTGCTCGAGCAAGCCTCTGGGGCATAAGGGGCACATGACTATCCCTTTTTTCTCTAGGCACTGAGGCACTCAGTCCCTCTGGATGTGTATTTTTGTCCAGCAGCAGAATTAGGCCATATGATCCCATTCTCCCTTGTGAGATGACCAAGTTTTGCTCAGTATAGCAACCTGCAGAAGAGCAGTGTATCTGGGATTTCTGGGGCTTTCTGAACACGTCTCTGCAGACTGTTGCCTGCTAATGGCACCACTTGATTGATTGATTCCTGCAGCCTCCTTCACATCTCCTCTCTTTCAGAGGACTCCCAGCCTGGGAGCTGTCTGCAGGACTGAAACTGACACTTCCCCTGGAAAAACATTTCTGGACCCATATGTCTTTGCCGGACAGAGCAAAGGGAAATGAATCAACATGATTGGACCAGATCAGTTGTTCTGGAAAACTCTGTCTTGGGTCCATCATTCTCCAAAATCAGAGAAAAATATTTGATATTTCTGTTAGAATAAAATAATTATTTTCAATAAGGAATTTAAAAATTCCTTTCCATTTTCCAAACTTAAACTACAACCTTTCCAAAGTGGAAACTCTTCCTAGTTTCAGACAGCACAAAATGAGTACAAACTATAAATAGAAACTTCTTGTAGTGCTCCTGTGGAAAATCTGTTGAGTTTTTGTGGGATATATTCTAGGATCAAACTAATCAATTTCCACTCAGCATTCCCCTGCTTATACTACATCACATCTATCTGTCCTGACTAACTGAGAAGTAGTAGGTTCTTGTGTAACAATGGACTCTGGCAAAACACACCAATGCTATTTGGGATTTGAAGTAGTATATAACCAGGGCCTGCAGCAGTCACCCACCTTTTTAGTTAACTGTGATTTTCCCACCCATTATACAGCAGCTAAAAAGTTGCATCAATTCCCTACACTGCAGCAGGCACACATTTCTTTTATAACCAAATGAGGAACATGCATGCTTTATAGAGAGTCTGAAAAATAAGGTTCCCAACAAAGTCAAGAGAGAAAGTCCCACAGAGTCTAATGACAGCAGAGTTAAGTCATTGAGCCCCTGGAAAATGCTGCATCTAATGTCTGTCATTCTTTGACTTCTCCAGAATCACAAATAGGCTGTGGCAGTCTCAGGAACAGTGTCCAAGTCTTCCAGCTCCCAGATTTGTGCTTTAACTACTTGACATATCCTCTCATCACTGAAGCAGGAGACAGAATGATCAGAGACCAAAACCCCTCACACTGAGCCATCTGAAAATATCATGTTTCAGCCCAACAGAGACGTGTGTCATTCCATCACTAACTCACCAGCCCAGAGGACAAGTCCAAGACAAACCCCGGCAGCAGTCCAAGGTCAGAGTCCCAGAAGGTAAACCCGTCAAGAATGGGTGATGTAAACGCTCCCTCTCAGAGACAGTCCCACTGCAGTCTTCTCTGAATCCCTTGAACTCTGCAAACTTCCTTCTCCGGCATGCCTCTTTGGACTTCTTGCTTCTAATTTTCACATAAGCTTGTTTGTGGATGATTTATCTATTTTTAAAAATAGGCAAATTTTTCCTTCATTAAAAAAGAAGTGCGTCTGCATTTGGCTGACACAAATAATGGTGTTACAAAGGCCTCTTTGAGGAAGGATCTCTCTACTTCACGTCCTTCCTCTTTGCTGAGTTATGTGACAAAGATCTGGGAAAATAGCTCATAAACTTTGTGGTAAGCACCATCTTCCCTTCTCCCTTTTCCCTCCTCAAAAAAAATTTTGAAACAATTTAGAGTATCCCATTCTGGGTCTGAGCATTGAGTCTGACATGTCATAATTTCTGAAGGGCCTACTTTTCTTCCATCACCGACCAAGACACAGAATCCCTATTCAGTGTAAACATGACTCAGTTTAATTTTTCCAAAGACCATTTATTTTTACTTTCTGGTATACACGAGTGAGTAAATATTACTTGGAAGGCTAGAATTTCATGAAACCCAACTAAAATGAAGGCTCCAGATCACTAGATGCAGCATAAACATATGGTGAAAACTTTGTAATCATCCCCAAGACTACAGAGGCATCCTGTGAGGCAGCCAGGAAAGGAACTGAAGTCAATTTTCTGAGTCCCTGTGTAGAGCCTTAAACATAAGTCATCTTTCCTCCATATCTCTGTTCTCAGAAAACACATATTTTCTCAGTTTCTGCCTAGCTAGCAAATATCAAAAGCAGTTTTCTACCTCTAGTATCAACTCAGTTACAACAATTTTAATTGCAATTGGTTTCCTAAGTCATCGTCTCCTCTCACAGTAATTTTTGCTGAAAATTTACCTCCTGTCATTGCATGGGCTCCATTCTAATCAAGCTACACTTTTATCTCCACACTTTTGGCACTGCATTTAAAAATCAAAGTGCCAAAATCCCTCTGTGAACTACTCAGATGCAGCACTTATATATGCCTATCAAATTCAGAGAGAAGTCAAACTTTGACCCTAAATAAGTTGATATATGAAAACATGACAGCGCTTCTTTGGCTAGAGGAAAAAAGACGTAACTTATAAAGCCTTTACTTAATTCTTTGTGTCTGTATCACAAAACAAGCAATTATAAATCTCCTCAGATTGTTCTAAACAGTACAAGTAAACCTATCAAAATGAGATGCTCATGCCAGCATCTCATAAATGCTTTTCCAAGCAGAAATGTTAAGCACAGTTGCAGCCCCACTTCAGGTCAGTGCAGTCCTGTAGTAATTACAAGTGCTAAGAACAGAGCAAAGACCAGATTCAGAGCAGAACCCATCCTTTTTCACCTATAAAGAAAATAAATTTCAAAGAAAACCCAAGAAAGAGTGAAGGAAACGTCAGAAAATTAATGAAATCCCAAGCCTGCCACTATATGCAGAGCTAATCATGGCTCTGCTAGTGAGCTGAAGAGGAATGGCCCAAAGGATGGAGAATCTGCCAGACACTGACAAGCCCAGATAAAATGAAGAGTTCTAAACACTTCTAAAGAAAGACTTGTTTCCCCCAATGATGAACTTCTCTGTTCAACTGCAGACCCAAAGCAGACACAGAACTAGTCTATGGTATCTAACCAAAAAAATGTGACTGACACCTACTTGAAGGAGGGAAGATATTTAAAGTAAGTTCTTAATTTAACAACACAGGAAAGACTTCCCCCACAAAGCACTGCCAATTTTACACAGGGATAAAGTTGGGGTCTGCTGGGGGAAGACCAACTGGCATTTGCATCCTAAGGAGCAACTCAATGTCACAGCATAAAAGACTAAAGCTGGAATCAGTTACGTAGCTGGGTCCAGTACATGCTCCACAGTAGTTGATAAACATTTGTCATGTGCTATATAGGTCCAAAAATATTTTGGCCGAACACCGTGGAAGTATTACCTTTTCTATGGCACTGGAACACTACCAGTATAACTTTCATAGGTTATTGTTCATGTGCTTCAATGCCTCATATGAGAGGTGGATTAAATCTGTGACTATCGCCAGCCAAAAAGATTGAGTTACGGTACCAAAATCTCTTGTGCTGACTCCTGATAACTCGTATTTACTTTCCTCAGCCTTTACAGCTTCTTTCTTTGACATTTACTGCCAGTGCAACTGCTGCCATTGTTTCCACAGAACATCACAAACACTTTGTTACTAATTTTCACCAAAGAGCAGACAAGATCTGAGAGCAACTGGGATAGCAAGTCCTCCAAGCAGCATACAAACTTTTGATTGCAACAGAAACCTAGAAGCAAAGCTTGAAATCTCACAACCAGAGTGAGAGTTTGCAGCTAAAGTGACTTACACATTCAGTAAGGGATGCTGCAGAACCAAGAGGCAGGACAGATTGCAAAAATGAACTCACTTGTACTGCAGAGGAAATAATGTCCACAGCAGTACAGATGATTTCCTGCAAGTGTTTATGTATTTGCACTGGGAAAAGAAACTTGACTAGCAAACAGGTTTCCATCTGAAAATCTCTGGTAGCTGGAAACTGCTAATTTTCTACTTCTCCAATGAAAATCTCAAAGCCCAAAGAAGATCTCTATAAAGCAATGTTTTTACAGGAATAAATTTATCTTTCAGCCAGCTCTCTAACACACACATCCATAGTAGCATGTAACAACCAGTGCTAGTATTTAGGCTGCCCTATTTTCTTTGCTGAAAGCAATGCTCCTCTATTTCTCTTTAGGACACCTCCCATTTTCATTTCAGATAATTACAGAATAAAATCTACTGTCTTCTCCACTTCCATTGCTGTTGACAGAGATCAAGGCCTAAAGACTCATTTTCCAGTGTACAGTTAGATCCATAGCAAGCTCTGCCCATCAGATTATTCCATTAATTTTCCAAACGACGTGAGATCACAGTTCTACATTAATTTCTTGATGATTATCTAGGTCCTGGAAAAATTGCATCAAATTTTGAGCAGCTCAAATCCTTGTAAGAATTCTGTTTCTTAAACACAGTAATGATCAGCTGTTTTGGACAACAGGAGCCACTTCCATGCATTGGATGTTATCTTTAAATTTTCAGACATTGCAAAACTCATCAATTGGCAATCATTAACTGGTAGCTGGGATCCCTATGCAACCTCATTAATTTGTGCCTATCAATATATTTAAAATAAAGCAAGAACTATCAACTCTATATCTGTGCTACAAAAAGATAAACAGTTTTGTTAATCACTTGTCTTTATTGTATCAGAATCACTGATTTAAATATCAGTATCAGTTCTTGCACTGTTAACCAATTCCAGTAAATTTGCACTGGAAATTCATTTGGCTCACTTTTACTCAGATGTGAGGTTCTGGCAGTATGCATTTGTAGTCTCTTTTCCATAAAGCCTTCCTGGCAACACAGATACAAGGCTGTTTTCAGACATGCTCCTAAAATGTGCTGTAAGCAGGCAGGATCCCAAGAGACCATTTGGAGCAGCCAGCCCTGCAGGTTGGGAATTAAGACACCCACTGTGTAACAACAGCCACGGGGTCAGCTCTGCTTCAAGGAAACAGCAGGAGTGGAATACAAGAGTAGGATTTCCAGCAGGTACCTCTGAGGTGTCCACTGTCCTCAAAACAGTCAAGAGTGAAGTACCCAAGCCCCCCACAACCCCATGAAGAGTTCCCCCCAGGCTTTCTATAACACAGTTCTGACCAGGCACAAAAGTCATGAGGCTGTAAATCTCCATCTCCTGTACAACACCAGCGCACTTAAGTTTTTGTTTCATATTATGAAGATACAAAATATCCAATTTCTTTCTTTGGTATTAGAGAAACAAGAAGGATTCTACAACACCACCATAGTGCCTTTATTCAAACACAAATTATAAATGCAACTAATGGTCATGATGGACAAGGCTGACAAAACACCACTGGACTCTGCTGTTGAACCCACTGTATGAAGCAGGAAATACTGAATGTCACACTTGCTGATTTCAGAAAACAAAGTATTTCTACCTAGTTTGTCATAACTACCTCATTAAGCAAATGATTTCCCTTTCTGACTGCCCCTAACCATCTAAAAGTTTAGCCTCATTTCCAATTTGAATTTGCCCTTTACTAAATTGAATTCACTGTTCTTTGTGTTACTACTTGTGTTATGTATCATTTCCTTTTCCTGGTATTAAATGACCCTTAAGATGATCATCCTGCCATTAAGCATTTCTCTAGATGAAACTGGCTAAATTCATTCCTGCTTCTGTATCTCCTTTAATGGTGCAGTGTTCCTTTGGAGTCTGATTTCTGACATTAAGAACATGATCTTGGTGCATGATGCTACAGGTGTGATCTTAGCATCAGCATAATGACACATTTGTAAATTCTCTTATCCCAACAAAGCTGTTTTTCAACCTTCACTAAAATAAGCAGTGTTTTGATAACTTCCATCAACAAATACTTCTTTTCCTGACTGCTTTCATTTTGCACCACTCATCTCAGGATAGATTTGCTGATTCAGACCAGACACTTCCCTGGTGGCACCACAAATACCTATACATGGAATTAAAAACCCATTGGGTCTCAGTGCTGCCAAAGCCTTTGGAGAGAGCTGGCAATCAGGTTCACAGTGATGTGAGAGGCACTGGCTCAGGCTGTCAAACAGGAATGAAGTTAAGAACTCTTATGTTTTCCTAAATCTTGAGCTGTGGGATACAGGATTTATTGTGGAGTTAGGCATACAACACCAGTAGGGTTAATGCAGTTGTGAGTTTCAACTGAGCTGCCTGTCCCTTCATTTACACATTCTTTTAACTCAGCTGTTTTTCATATGCATTTTACCTTCTCACTGTTCATGTGCAATTTGTCAGAGTCATTTCCTCACTTGTGATCCTTTCCTGGTTATCTTTCTCTGGTCCTGGACCAAACCCCATTTTGGAAAGACATTTCTGAGCTACCTTAATAGTCTAAGCCTCCCATATTTCAAATCAGCATCAATGGACAGAAGTAAGAAAACTTGTCTGTTCAGTTAAAGCACAGACATCCCTCCCAGTTGCCTTCTGCATGTGTGCACATGCAGTCACACAATCACACCTGCTTCTTCACCTGTAGGATCAAACCCCTTGAAATTCTTCCATGGTTAACTTGCAAATAACTTATAACCCAACTAGAGACCCACCTAGAAGACTGCAAACAGTACCTACATTCTGCCTGCCAAAGCTGTTCACTTCTAAGGCTTTTTTTTTCAAACAAATATGGATATGGACATATATATGTATGTGTGTGTATATATTTATGTATGTGTGTATACATGTACATGTCTGCATATTTATGTAGGTAAGTATAAATATATATGTATAGTTACACAGCCACTTATTTGTAATTTTGGCCTCATATGCCCCCAAAGAACCAAACACTTGAAAATTATTCTTCCAGTAGGGCTATGTGAAAATCTCTCTGCTCTTAATTAGTCAAAGGCTCTTAAACTCAGGGAGTTATAAACTACCAGAAGTAGAAATCTATTGAATGTATGTAATGTGCTTTAGATAAGCAGCAGGGAATAAAGTACAAGACTGCCCAGTGTTACTTGTCTTGACAAAGTTTTACTTTCCCTGGGTCAGCAGCAGAGCTTTCAGTGTTCTTTCTTTACTTTTAATGAAACCTTACCACAGAATCTCCCCTGTACCATGACCTGGAATTCAGAAAAACAATGCAACAGCCTATATATTTTTCTGATTATATTTTCCAGAGCCAATTTCACACAGACTGTTTATAAGTCACTCACCAGAAAGCAGAAAAGAAGAAAAGAACATTTTCCATCTCTTTACTGAAAAGCAAAAAGCCTCAAACCAAACAAAATTGTACACAGCTGTGTGACACCAGCAGTGACTTTTATGATACCATATGCCCCCCTCAATGGTGTTTCACTCAGCTGATGTAGCCTTACTGAAAGGTTAATAAAGAGGCATGATCTTCAGCTAATAAAGGCTGAGTTTGTTATAAAGGAGATAGATTTCAATTTGCAAGGAGAAAGAGGGGAGGGAAAGAGGCAGGAGAAATCTCTGCTGAGGGCACTGTTGGCACGCCATGACTTGCAGTGCAGGGACAAGGGGCCTTTTATGGGGTTTCACTATGACAGCACATGGGGCAAGCAGAGCCGGGACCTGCTCCAAAGCCCCCTGCAAGGTTCTTTCCTCAGAGCCACATGGCAAACCCAGAGCTTGTTTTCCAGCTTAAGCATAAGAGAAACCAACATCTCAGTTCTCATCTGCTTCTGTATTTCACACTATTTATCACTCTGATGGGCTATGTTACAATTTAAAAGATATGAGGGGGGTGCCAGCCTGGGGGGCTTTTTTCATCTAGGATGCAAAAGAAAGTCTGAGATGCAAACCACTTTAGAAACACACAAATGGAATTGTGAGATGCACCGTCCCTGAGAGATGGGGCTGGGCCACCCACAGGCACTAAACAGCCTTCAGAGGAAAGACAGATCCTCACCTGCCCTTTCTACTGCTGCTAAGAAAATGGGAAACCAAGGTGATTTTTAGTGAAGCAAGCCTTCCTTTCAAACATGCATTTCTGCAGAGCCTGGCAGGCTTCTTCCAGCCTCCCAAGAAAGCATTTCCAGCACACTCTGTCCCAAGACCCTCTGTTCCCCCCACACACTCAAATCCCATCAAGGTAAACAAGTGATAAGACTTCAGGATTAGGTCTACTGACCTCAGAAGGAATTTTGCTGAAACAAGCATTAAGCCTGGAAGGATTTTGTCCTTACTGAGAGGCTTCTAAAGGTTTCCCACATAAGAGTTTCAGGAAAATGACTTGTGGAATTTACATCCCTCTTTGCTCCCTCAGACATTTTGGCAGCTTATCCTGGAGGACACGGGAGCTGGCACTCAGACAAGACGTCAGCTCACAGCCTAACAAATTATTGATCCTCTCCTCACTTTGAAGTAAGGCAACAACAAACTCCTAAATGCACTGCATCCTTCACTATCTCCCTCCAGAGAAATACCCATCTGTAACACTGCCAGTTAGGGGGTGTTTCCATCTCAGGCCTTCTCAGGTGGAGAGAGCTCTGTGCTTATGTATTTTGTTCTCAATGCCCAGGTGAGATTTCTGCACAGAACAACTTTCAAATCCACACTGAGACACAGCAAAACATATATACAAATGTTTGAGTGTACATATATTAAACAGATTGAATTTGGAGTACAAAAGGTGTCCAACAGAAAATGGGGTTAAGAGTTTGTTTTCCCCAGTATCACATTATTAAGAGCTAAACAGAATTTTCCATGCATCATACACTTAATGAGCTCCAGATTGGGGACACAAAAAGATCTTGACATTGGCTTGAAGAAACAAAATGTTCAAAATGATCTTGACAACTTGAGACACTTCATCATAAAAGGCACATAACCACATAAGCATCAGTTTTTTGCAACTCCTGTTATTTCTCTGCAACTAACTGCAACATGCCCCATGCTTTCTTGTTTTCCTCCAGCTCTCTTCACTGCCCACTCACTAGGGATGTAGGTTCTCCCTTGACCCACTGGTCTGCTGGGGCTGTGCCTTCTCCTGCCACTGGGTATCCCAACTCTGCAGCCCCAAATGCCAAAACCAGCACACAGCCACCAAAAAGTGCTGGTGACTCTGCACTAGACTCATGTCATGAGCGGACTGAGGAATAACATCTACTTCTACTTCTCTGGGTGTAGTTGTGGGAGGAGCTTTCCCTTGTGTGAAGGGCTAGAAATTAGGCTATTTGATGGAATCCATCAGGGAATGCCTTGTTGGGATATACAGGAGAGGCCAGAAACCCAACCCAATAGCTGCAGCTTGCAGTTGTTCGATACATCTCGTATGTGATGCCTCCCACTGCCTTGCACCAGCTCACATTAGGACTAGAAGAGGTCCCTTGGGCAAATTCTGCATTCTCACAACTTAGAATACAGATAAATCCAGCAGCTCATCTATTCTGCCTTGAAATGTTTCCCCTGCACCTGAAATCAATATGGTCTTCATGCAAATTTTTACTACATGTGCTGCATGGATTCTAAACATTCATTCAGTCGACACACCTAAATAGCTCGGAAAATGATATTATAACTTAGCAAGTCAATGATCTACAATTTTATATCTCCCTAACCACATATTTATAAACAACACTATCAGCATTGTTAAGGGTACTGTGTGAAAGTCTTACACCATTTCTAAATGTATTTTTTTGCAAATGCTACTTTTATCAGAAATATTAAACAGCAATTTTTTTTTGCTCCAGGCACTCTTTTCTGATTAAGATTGATACAACAGAGATTTCCAATGTGCAAAATACTCTGTACCAAAATACTTTTTATTGTCCTTGTGAATTGCAGTATGTCCCAATTTCAGAAGTCTGCTTTGCTTTAGATAACGTTGCCAAGTTACTAAAAAAAACCATCAGCAGTGGACTGTTTGCATCCCAGGGTCATAATAATGTATCCTGGTGATACTGAAACATCAAGATGTAAACAAGAAAGAGACAGAAGGATGTTGACCCAAGTCGCCAAGCCTAAAAAAACCTGCATTTCTAAAGCAAAGCAGGATTTTGACCATGGGATGGTACTGGTATAGGTACCTGTAGAACTAGGTGCTGATTTTAGTATTTCTCAGATGAATTTGCAAACTGACTTCATATGTTGGGCTCACGGCAGAATAGAGACCTCAACAGATGCAGATTCCTGTACACTGAAGAGGCTGGAATAATCACTCCTAGCCCCAAGGCAGAGAAATAGGAGAACATTTGTTTTCAATATTTAAATCAACTAATGCTGCAGGATATCTCGTCATTAATACACACACAATAAGAGGCAGAGGATAACACTGAGACAGACACCTATCCTGCTACATGGTTTTGCAGCCTTAAAATACCCTGGATAGAAATCAAATATTAGCCACCATTAGCTGCAGCAACATTTTTTAGGAGATGGACTGATAGCAAGACAAGGCAGATCGTGAATCTTTTATTGGGCTAATATATAAGCTGTAGCACATGAGCCTTCAGGCCAAAGAAGTCTTCAGGGGGCTGGCAGCAGAAAGAATATTTCTGGCCTGAAAGCATCTCAATATTTCGAGCCAACACAAAGTCTCCACCTCTGCCCACTTTATCTCAAGCAGCTGAAAATATTTTTTTGCAGCCTGCTTGTGACAGCGACAGTTACAACCTGCACAAACCCAGCAGGCCCAACAGTAAAGTCCTTACTGCTTAAGTGCTCTTTTTGTCCACCCAGGCTATTTATAGAGCAATCACAGGGACACACAGCCCAGTCACGGTGACAGGCAAGTTTTGCAAGAAGTACAGTCACAAAATTACCAGTTCTCTGTGAAAACACACAAATTCTTTCCCCTGTGACACTTGGGCGTCCCTGGAAGTGACCATTGCAAATCTCTTGCAATTACAGTGCAACTGAAAGGAGGAAAAAGTACTGTTGTCAAGGTGTTTCTCAGAGATGAAGGGATGAGGCCAGGAGTAACTTCAATCTCTTTTGATAAGGTTTCCATACAAATATAAGGGCCACTTAGCAGAGACTTGAACAAGGTGTTTCCAAGGGTTTGTTGGATGAGTTAAAAAGCTGGGTTCTGAAATTTGGCATTGCAATAATTCAGATCATGCAGAGACAATCATAGGAGCCAAAAAGAAAAACAGCTTTATTGTTGTTCATATAATATGACAAAATTTGTGAAGCACAGAGGGTTTAAGCAATCTGGCCACCAGGATCAGAAACTTAACTGTGATCTCTTGCATGTGCAAAACGCTTTTTGCAGCAGAAAATGAGGTGGATTTTTCAAGTCTCTAGGAAGCACATGAGTACTGAAATAGGGTTTCCAGCAACAGTAAGTCTGAACTGGTCAGAAAATCTTTGGAGACATTTTTCCTTGAACCAAAAGAATTTGTGGTACCTTATCAGTTCTGCTAAAATTGTGTCTGAAAGACAAAAAAGGGAAGAAAACTGGGAAAGTTATGAAAAGGGGAAAATCAGACATGGAGAAGCTTTGAGAAGCGTAAATTATTCTGAAATAAGGTTTTGCTTCTGCATGTTCTGTATTATGCATCTGAAGATAAACATTTCTTAAAACACAGCATTTCTATGAACCCCATACAAAACTTCTTCCCTCCCTCACCTGAGAATTTCCTTTGCAGTTTTGAAATTGTCTGTGTTTGATCCTATTCAGAATAAGTGCAAACATTAAAATCCTCCACAAAATATAGCTTTTGTCCATACCATGCCTTACACCTAAAACTCCATTCTTCTTTGTAAGGACAATATACCTGAGCAGTTCACCAAATGTTCTGTGACTCTTTATTAGGCATCTAAATATTTTTTAAAAATATAAACTCATCTGGAGAGGAAGACATGAAGCCAGATAGCATATATATACCAGACTGCATTTTCAGACAAGCCAGTTAGAAGCATAAGGCTATGAATAATCTGATCTCTACTATCCCAACAAACAGGAGAAATAATGAAAGCAAAGGAGAGAGGGAAGGAATTTAAACAAGCAGTGTATGTAAGATAACGACAGTGCCGGAGCATCACTGTAGTGTAGCCAGGCTGTGGCAGGCGATAACATTCACTCCCCAGAGAAACCTTTGGGTTTATGACAAATCAAGGATGATGCTCAACAGCCATTTGATGAGCTCTGCAACAGCTGCTGAGGTCTGAATGCCACTGCAACACAGCTGGAAATGCATGGTGCCACAGCATTAACTGGATAATGACTCAGGGCTTGCCAAGCACTGAGTATCAGTAACTTTTTCTGATGAGTTATTTGTGTCCATAATCAGCTGTGAAACTCTTTAGTAAGGTTGTTCTCTGAAAAGGAGGATTTATCTGCCAAGCAAGCCACTGCTGTTAATAAAGTTGTCTGGCCTCAAAGCCTCAACAAACCAGACTCAAAACCATGTTGCAGGCTTAGGGCAATTAAATGTTTTCCCAGTAATGGAAATTTTAGGCATATTTAAAAGACAGAAAACATGCTAAATGAATGAATTGGTGGACCTTTGTATATGAAATGGAAGATGTGCTGGGGGAGCAGAAGAACTACAATGCACCTGTGACAGTAGGATCAGGGATGAAATATTTTACAGCACTGGAGGACCATTTTTGACTTGGAAAAAAATCCTAATAGTGAAATCACTTACATCTTGATTGTAAGACATCATGTGCTCTGATAAAGGCTGGCACCAGCTTTCCCAGTGAGCAGAATCCAAGGAACAAATTGTGGCACAGGCAGTTCCAATTCCCTCAGTCTTGCCAGAGAAAAGCTGTATCCACTTCACTGCAAGAAACATTAGGCATCAGGCTGTGTGCAGCCACCCTACAGGGACAACAAGGGGCAGAACCAAGCTTGTTGCTTCCCTTCACTCCATCACGGGGAAATGAGCCAGTGCAGGAGGAAATTTTGTGGACAAAACAGTGGGGGATTAGACTCTACTCCCTATGCACAGGGACAGGTCAGGCCAACCCCGCTCTTCTAGTATGGCTTTTTTTTGTGCGTAGAAGAAAATCCCTGGCACAGCTCTCAGCCATAGGGTGTCTCCTTTCACTGAGTGATTGCTCTGGCCAGTTAGAGAGCTCTCTCAGCTGGTGGGGGAGCAGAGCTGCAGTTGTCATCACCGTTCCTGGAACCGGAGCCAGCAGCAGCTGCCGTGTTCTCGGGGAGCCCATGAATCACTGCCCACAAACAGGTGACAAGGGAGGGAATGGCAGGTTGGAGGGTATGGAGGATGATCTGCAGAAGGAAGGCAGAGGTACATTCCTGTCTTTGCCTAAATACATTAAAAATCAGCCTCAGTCCAGACTTAAGACATGCCACACACTACCACTGACCAGCCTTTTCCCTCCCTCACAGGTCAAAGGCATCTGCCTTAAAGAATGTAAATTAAATAACAATCATTGCCTTCTTTATTATACTAATGCCTAGAGCATGGAAAGGGGGGAAGGGGGAACCTAGCAGAATCTTACTCTGATTTACATCAAATACCATTTGTACTTTTCACTGGCTGCCTGAGGGAGAGGAAAACCACAGAATGAATATGGGGGTCTTTATCATCACCAAAAGAAGAGAAGCAGAAGAAAAGAGCAGATGGGAGAGGATGAAAAGAGGAAAAGAAAGTATTTCAGAGAAGTGAGTTTATAGCTGTTGTTTCTTCAGCATTTCACAGGTTCAGACTGAGCACATATGCTGAAGAAGGAGAAGAGGTTTCTACAGCCAGCAGCAGAGGCTGTGGTAGTTTTCCAGGGGTTTCTACTACTTGGAAGCTGAGTTCTAGGAACTGTTCCATAATAGACTTTCAGGGATGACAGTGATAAAAGCAGCAGTTTTGCAAACATTAGAGGAAAAGGACTCATTTTAATGGATCTCAGCATGTTTAACATGGCTAGTTTTGAGGGTAGGGACAGAGCCCACACAGCCACAAAGACTAAGACAAAGCATTTGCTACAGATGCCTGTTCATGTACCTGTATCAGTGAGTGACTGAAAGAGCTTGTTGGTGCAGAAGGCTCCCCAACAGGAGCTGCAATGCTGAGAAAAGCTGATTTCCCCATATTCTCCTTGGACAACCTGGCAATGACAACCCACAGCACAAACCCCTCTTACTCTCCTCATATGACAGGTGTGTCACGCTGAGCCCTCACAGAGACCATGGCAGTCAAGCAGAACAAAACAACATCCAGACGGGTTGGACTGTCTCCTCAAGCTGCCTCAGTGGTAATCAGGCCTTTTATTCCCTTGTGCATGATGACCCATCAGGAGAAACCATCATTGTCAATCCTCAATTTAATCCCAAATCTTGCACTGGCTGGTCATTTCTTTAAAGCACTGGTTTCTATAGTTACACAAAAATGAGTGCTGTGCCTGGTTCCTAAGGAAATTAGACCAAACGTGCATTATGACTTTCTCTTCTTCCTACTAACTTGAGAACTCATTGACCAGCTTTTATCCAGAGCAGAGAAGAGTGGAGGCTCCCAGGATAAGTATGTTCTCACAAATTTCATGAACACAAGCTCTGGACAGGATATAGCTCCACGAAAGGCTGAAATGTGAACTGAGACTGAGGAAGACACAGCTCTGCCTGGCTACAGAAGCAAAACAAAGAAACAAAATTCAGCCACATTAATTTCAGAGAAATTACCTTTCCGGAACATAAGGTTTAGAAACCATTTGTTTCTAAGGATCATTGAATTAATAATCATGAAAACCAATGGTTTTTCCAAAAGTTATTTTATTTCCCATCATTAATTCAGCCTCTTTGAATTGCTAAAGATATGTGCACATGAATGGCAAACTGAATGTGTCCTACAAGTGCCACATCAAGATGATGCTGCCGAAAGGCACTACAGTACCCTTTGTTCCCTCACTAAATCTGCCCTGGGGACAAATCCAACCCATACCGATGGGATTTAGCCAAAACCCAGTGCAGACACAGGAGATAAAGCTGGCTTTCTGCTATTGCCTCAACTAGGGTGGTTTAAGATGCCAGTATTTCAGGCTTCCTGAGCAGGTCTACCATTCAGCTTTCATTTGCATTGTCATTGATGGAGGGGGCACCCACAGAGAATTAGAGCTCTGAAAATATCTCCATGCAGATAGGGCCAAAGAGGCGTCCTCCTCATGGTGATTTATTTCACTAGAGCAATGAAAATTCCTGTCTGGAACCAAGTGCCTGACTGCAAACTTACCACAGCTCCAGGGCTAGCAGAGTCAAAAGGTCACATTATTTATTTGTTGCTCTTCCAAGATCACTTTCCCATGAACTAGATGGATTCTCAAATGCCTTCTACAGCACAGAAGACTGTGATTAATCTAAGTATTGGTTCAATTTGGGACTAGCAGTGTCTTCTTCAAAAAACAATGTCTTAAATTCACTCCTTGGATTCTTAGAAGTTTAAAAACTGGACAATTAGTTTTAAAGTAGAATATATAAGGTCTACTTTTGCTAAGCAAGTCTAATGACTGCAGAAAATAAATTGCTTTCATTCTTAATTTAATGCTT
Source organism: Haemorhous mexicanus (assembly GCF_027477595.1). Taxonomy (NCBI): domain Eukaryota; kingdom Metazoa; phylum Chordata; class Aves; order Passeriformes; family Fringillidae; genus Haemorhous; species Haemorhous mexicanus. Next base: position 10,828,107 of record NC_082348.1, on the reverse strand, counting down.
TGCCCAGCAGAGGAAGAATTCCACGGTCAGGATCTTCAGCTGCGCTCTTTTTCCCCTCCCTGTGTTAAGACATAGAAGAGGTCTGTCCTGCTACCCACCCTGTGTGCTGTTGCATGTAAAACTCAAACTTCATGTGTGTTTTCTCAGCTAATAAAAGTGCTTCTCTGTCTCTGAAGTGTGGTGTTATTTAATTTTTATGTAATATAATAGAGCATGATTTTATACAATCTCTCATAACTTTCTCTTCTTCATAAAGCTGCAGTTCCTGGAGCCACGTTGTTACACAAAACTCTCATTACAACAAAATGTAAAAAAAAAAAAAAAAGGAAAAAAAGAGGAAGGAGAAAAAAAAGCATTTAGTGCTCAGGGTAAGAAAGAGGAGATTGCAAAGGCGAAAATACCATAGGTTCAAAAACCAGACGAGCCCTAGCAAATCATGTTACAGCAGTTTAAGACATCACCATCCCCAGATGGCTGCCTCAACCATTTGCTAGAGGTTTCCATTGCTTGAGGCAATGGGCAGAGCAGAACATGTGTCTGCACTTAAGCACAACAGGTTAGAGCCAGAGATCTCAGTGCACAACCATCAGCCTCAGGTTTGAGCTGAAGGGGAGGTTTTGCACAGTGCTGGAGGCAGCCCAGGCTTATCTGCCCTTCTGCCTATTCTGCTGTGCAACCGGGGGCTGACAGACAGGCCGGACAGACAGCAGAGCCACGTCTCTGGCTCTCTGGCCCCAGGTTCATGCACCCTCATTTTGCACCCCAGTATTTCACACAAGCTGTTTTGGAAGCAGCAATGCTTATGCTGCCATAGGATCCAGGTCAGGTTGACTTCCCTGCTCAGTCACCCCATAACTCCTGTAATCCCACCCTGCCCTTGCAACATCCCTCCTCCAAATCTCCTGACATCCCCTCATGACAGATTCTGTCCCACAGCCCCAGCCAGAACATGGTTTTCTCCCCATAAAGCCTGGCATGTGGAGCTGAACACTGCTCGAGCTGACAGCTCAGCCCAGTCAGCCACCATGGCACTAAGGTGACTGCTTCTCCATGGAGGCACTGATATGGCTCCCTGTCCTCCATCCAACTATAGCATTTTCACTTGCCAGTCACAGGAATGCTTCTTGTCCCTTTCCAGGGAAGTATCTGTGCATCAGGTACCATCGACAGCAGCGATCCAGTGATCCAGATACTCAGCAGAAGCAGCTTGGGGATGCAGATGTTAGCTACACATAACCTAGCCATGGTTTAAACTCATGACCTTGGGGGTTTACTCCCCCCAAATACAACACTAATTCTGAGATTGCCTTTCCACCCCAAACACGCATCAAAACATTAATAAAGCATGAGGTCTTATATGCTAAAATGGGCACGTTCCCACTGGGAAAACAGCCATCCCAGAAGTCTCAAGCCTGGCAGGAAACTGGCTTTCCAAGAGCCTGGAGTTATGTGGGACAAGCTAAATGATGCTACTCAGCAACTGTTTCCCAGAGAAATACAGCAAGGGCCACGACAAGGCCAACAAAGACCAAAAATATCCCAGAGTTTAGCCCAGGCTCTACATATTGTTCCATTTAACGTGCCATAATTAAGGCTTTCTGTCCACATAGAGAGATGTATGAAGTGTAACACCACTGTCACAGCTGGGAACAGTGATGCATAGGAGACTCAGAGACAGGGGGATAGTGCTGCTGCTCAGCACAGAAGACACCAGAGTCTCAGGAATAACAGCAAATCGAGGAGAATGCCTCAGAAGGAAAATATCTCCTCACAGGGTAATGGGAATCTGAAGTAAAAATTCAGCAGTTTAGGTGGATCCCAGCATTTTGGTGAGAGTAGATGCCTTCAACATTTAAATTTCTCTGAGTAATGTCTACAAATTGTACTTATCTGAGACTGCAAAGCATCTGTTTAAAGCAGGCTCTAATTTGAGACATTTTTCCCTTTGATAATATGACGGAATCAAATTCCAAAGTGCTAAAAACCAGACAAAAATCAAGAGCTGAGATGCTGCAAGATGTGACATTTTTCATATAACAGCAAGCCAGTCTGACACTCTCATGGATCCCAGCATGCTGTTATTATGTGAAGCTCTACTGCCATTGATAATAGTTAAAGGATGGCAGTTATGTTTCAGGAGCCAAAAATAATTTTAAAACCTTGAAGTGCCTTTAAACAAACGTTACTGAAACCTCTCCTTGTGGTCCTTGAATTCCCATCGGGTAGACACTATACCCTTCATGTAACCCCTGGCTGCTGATTAATGAAACTTGGCAAAGGGTAGCAAAGCCATGCCAAAGGCAGCACAAAATCCCAAGTTGCTTCAAATCCTGGGGTGAAAATGCACAGACAACAACGGCACCCTCCAATCATTTCCTGACTTCACTTAGCCAGAAGTTTGAGATAAGAGTGCTCAAATAGGCAGTGCTTTTCCCTCTGTGTTCCTGACAATGGCTCCACATTCAAAGCAATCACAGCCATCTCCTGTGTACAATTACAGCCTTTTACAGTCTCACCTTGTCTAACTCCCCACCACGGACCACAGGTCTAGTCAGACACTACGTGCATTTGCAGTAAGTTTTCATGTAGTTGCCTGGATCTCTGCCTCCTGTTGGAACTCTGCTGTCTGCAAAATTAACAGGCATGAAAAAGTTGGAAACAATTCTCACGTAAGCTAAAACTGAGCTTTTTGGATCATTAGTGTTCATAGCACCTAATCATGCTACTGCAAGAATAACTAACCCTTTATGTTCCGCAGGTACTGGCCTGAGCTGCAAAAGGCAAACATCCAGACTGGCAGTGTGTTCATGTTCTACATCACATCTCAGTTTTTCTGCTTTGTTTTATTTATGACTAAAAAGCAATAATCCACATGCCACGTGATCAGATAATCTATACTCTGGTTTGCTTGCTCTGCAGCAAGAGTCAAAAGACAATATTCGGCAAGCAGCAGCATCCCAGCTTCTTGTGTACAAACCAGCAGCTTGGGACCACTGGTGCACAGATAGGTCAAAGCAATACACTGCAGTAACTATCAGATATAGCCAAGGTGACCTAAAGCAGACTAGCCCAAGTCCCAGATCTCATCTGGAACAAGAAGGAATGCCTGTTCATCCAGAGCACTGCAGCACTCGAGATACCCCTAACATACAGCAGAGAAGGGAGAAGAGCTGTGTTGGGGCGGGGTGTAACTCGCTGCCTGCAGCCAAGGGCAGAGCCAGTCCTGGTTTGCTGCTGCACTGTGGGGGTGCTGCCAGAGATACAAAGCCCAGGGTTTGCAGACAGCCTGACAAGTCAGTGCTAAAAGTGACCCATACAGATTTCTCACCCTGTGCAAAAAGCCACTATTCTTCAGATCAACAATGGGGTGTGAGGGCAAATGGCTTGCTACAGTAGAGCAATTAACGTTTATGCTGTTTGGCCATTTGTAGACAGAAATCCTTTCAAGCAGGAATCTTGGATGCAAGTAATTGATTTTTTTTAGTCAACTAAGGGACATTTCACAAAATATATCCTACATGCCATATATCATTATATGTGCCATGTGTCATTATAAATCCATGCTCCTCCCAAAGCTGCACCTCAGACCTACTGCTCAAAATCTGTCAGCTGTCCATGCCTGGTGGCAATTTCCATTGCTTTTGGTAGAGGGTAGATGGTGTGCATGCACTGAAGCAGCAGAAAACCTGCTGAAGACATTCCAACAACATGTTAGAATGTCTTCAAGGCAGCAATGCAAAAATTCCAATCCCATTTCTGCTTTTGATTTCCTCCTGTGACCTCGATTAAGCATCTGTGTGCCAGCTTTCCCACCTGTGCAAGACCCCAGTTCCCGGGGTTCTTGTGAAGATTACCTTCTGTAAGGCTCTTAGGAGAATTAAAGTATATTCCTTGTGGTTGCACAGATATCCATGTGGAAGAGTCCTGGGCTTCTCAACATAAATGCAACCAAGAGCTTCTGCAGCACTGCAACCATTCTGCAGTACCGCATTCCAACCTTTCTACAGAAAGGACCAAAACCTGTATTTAAAGAAAAGAATGAAAGGCTTTTGGGAATAATTTTTAGCCAGCACCTAGGACACTGCTGCTGGGAACTTGTGCTCTGCAGAACTTTACAGGAGGATTTAAGAATGCTCCAAAGTCCATTTTCCTCTATAAAAGAGTGAGACTAGGAAAGCTAAAAAAGAAGACTGGGATGACAAAATGCAGAAAGAAAATATCAGTCAGGGACTGTAAAAGAAATGCAAAGTGTTAAATGTCTAGGGAAGGCAGGGCAAGATAGGAAACAATATCCCAGGTATGAAAACCAGAAAAAGCCGGGCTTTAAGAAATCCCTATATATCAGTGAGTGAGCAGTAGCTCCTCTGGGAAGAGGTCGGAAAAAATTAATTCAACAGTGAAGTGGGAAAAGGTAATGAAGAAAGCACTGGTATGACACTTACAGACTGCTCGGAAAAGTCATGGTGAAAGTGCTAATGAAGTGCACATTGTTAATTACCACTGAGCAAGCCCCCCACTATGCCAAAGTGCAGGATCACAGAGCCTGAGCAGATGGGTTTGCTGACCATCCCATCACAAGCCATGGCTGAACACCAAAGAATTCACAGGGGCTCACAGAGCAGGTGATGACAAAAGGTTGGGTCTGGGTGATAGAAGAGAAAGAAGGATCTGTACATCCTCTTTTCTCCCCATGGAGCTACACACTGTCCTTGCCACAGCAGCTCCATGGCTACCAATGCACCAGGCTAAAAAGCAGCAGCACAGACCCAGGTGCCACATCTAGACCCACCATTTCTTGTTTGTCACACACTCAGCACCTTGGCACAGCAGACAGCTGGTCATGCAGTACCACACAGACCCAGCTCCATGTGGCCAGATGTCAGGAAACACTGATCATTCAGATGGCTGGATAACAATACATGGCACTGATGGAATACCTGTGACTACCAAAGCACTTTGTGAGTATGACAGCACCTCTGTCACTAGGAGACAAATTAATATTTGTCCTCATTATACGGGAAGGAATTGAGACATGGAAAGGTTACATGATTTGTTCTACACAGCAAAAGTGAACAGCAGAGCAAGGAAGATGATGACTGACAGACAGTCACCAAATTTCCTCCACACTCTCTGGTTTCCTTTGCTCCTGGCTATGACAGACTGCAATACATTTGTACTGGCAGCTATGAGGAGAAAGTACAAAACACAGAGCTGGGACTGGGCATTCATACTGTAACAAGTCTATCCAGCTTTGTGATGGCAAACTGTAGACAGGGAGAGGAAAAAGCTTTTGCAAAATGCTACCCATTTCAGAGCTGGTCCCTGGATATTAGGAGTTGGGAGAAGACATTCACAAAGAACCATTTATTGCATGCACACACCCTACAAAGCAGCCAATTTTTACCAGTGTCAGACCCAGCAGATTTCTGCACAGCTCAAGCAGAAATCCAAATCTGGGCAGATTTTTCCTACCATTCCCACCAAAATCAGAAAAGAGACAGAAGTGCAGAGTGGACTTGTTAATAGCTGATACATATGAAGAGGGAACTTGAAACAATTCAGTTCCTGGCTGACATATCCTGCTTAGGGGCTATTTTCAAACCAGGAAGAAAAAGAGAATAAAAATATTTCCTCCATGGATCTGGACTTCTCTCCCTTTCTGTAATACTTTTGTTTGCCAGATTGGAAACTGTTTCTGGCCAAAATATCCCCAAGAGAACAGAACAGAAACTGAGGTGTCTGGTAATAGATATCACCTAATAACAGAGAAAAGAGCTATTTCACTTGCAGTCCTTGCTGGTATCTCTGATGGACCTGGAAAGTCAAGCATTCAGAAGGTTAATTCATAAACCCAGGTTTGAACTTCTGACATTTCCCTCACTGCTGAGCATCAGCCTCGCCGTGGGCTGACACTGGGTGCCTCATTCACCTTGGCTTTGTACCCTGTGAATCCACTAAACCTATAGTGCCCACAGGCAGCTTCTGAGCTGAACACTCAGAACTATTTCAAACCCAGCCCCCAGCCTGAGCAGGTTACACTGCCAGCAGTGCAGCAGGTATAAACATAAGTCATTGCTGCAGGTGAAGTGAGCTGACTGTCACTCATTTCTCACCCTGAAACCCCTTTGCATGCCCACTCCAGCCTTGTCCTGCAGCAGATCTTGTCTCTTCTCCCATCTCTGAGCTAGGCTCAGCTCCCCCGCCAGCTCCCCAAGGCATGTTGTAATGTATTTCATGGCCTTCAGCCACATGGAGAATTTGGAGAGCCCAGAACTTGTAGAGTCAGGAATCTTGGCCATCTCTAAGTTCAGCTAATGAAAAGGAAAGGAGCAACACTAGGTCTGGACACAGCTGCACTGTTCTGGAAGGGAACTACTCAAAAGCACAGCTGCTCCTTCCCCACATGACAGTGGCAGCAGGCAGGGACCTGCAGCCCACTCAGGCTGCCCATTTTGATCTGCTCACACTCCATATGTTTTTTTAATTGGAATAACTGCTGCAGAAAGCAAGCAGCAAAAGAAGATCCCACCCCAAGAAAAAATAAGGATTTCAATAAAAGAAGGTTGCAAATATCAGGGTGCATATTAGAGTACAGAGAAGACCACACAGGTGGCTACTGCATTAAAAGTCAGCATTTGCAACCTCAGGGTGGCTGAGTTTACTTTCTTGCTGTCCCTCCTCTTCCCCTCCCCCTCCCACACTTGATGAGAGAGCCTGACAACCTATAAAATCCAAGTGCCAAGAAACAGCAGTCTTGTAATCATTTGTGCAAGTCAGGCTTACAATGCAGGACAGAAGGAACTCCCAGAGCGCCTGAGAAGCAAGAATGTCTCAACCCTTATACCTAGAGCAAGCTCCAGAAAATTCACAGGAACTTCCTCTGCTGAAAACCAGCCCTCAGTACCAGGATTCCCACACGGTAGCTGCTCCAGCCTCCAGCCCTCCTTGTGATTCCCCCACAAAAGGAAAGGAAACCTCAGGGAAATACCAGTGGGTCAAGTCAGAGTGTGGAGGCAGCCCCGTGAAAATCAGCAGGGAAGGAGCTCTGCAGCTGCTTGTGGGGTTTTGCTCACCATGGTCCCCAGGGAAGAGGGAGAGGCTGTGGGAAGGACAACCCCAAGGGCTGGCTGGGAAGGAGAGCTCCCTGATGCTTAATGCGTCTCCAAGCAAGACAAAATCCACCTCCTTCAATGGAGTAAAGGTGAAATGTGGGCTCCACACAGCCCCACATGGCAGTGAGAATGCTGCCTCAGCATGGACACTTTGACCTCTCTTCCAAGCATATGAAAACTATTGCGCCTTATCGGCTCTCCTCTGCTGGAAACCTCCTGCAGTCCCATGCTGGGGACTTAGAAAGAGGTCAGGGAGGGAGAATTTTACATGCTGAATCATTCCCAGACAAATCGTTTCCTTATTATACATGGCAGCCTCCCACGGACAGACTGCCAGAGGGCTCTCTGAAATCGTATTAGGTGCCTTTCCCTTGCTCCTCTTTATCCCCCCCCATCATCCTTCTCTCATTTGAAACGTTATAGCTTGCAGTCCCACTGGAGAGGGTCTGGGGGTCATGAGCACGCAAACAGTCCAAGGGGCCCGAGGAAGGGAAGAGCACAAGGGCCTGCTGTAAGCTGCTCCAGGCTCAGCCACTCCTGCACGGGGCAGCTGCACTCCCAGCTCACACTCCCGGCTCACACTCCCGGCTCACACTCCCAGCCCTTTACAGGACTGGCAGCCAGATGTCAGGATCCAGTGAGCCCAGCAGCAGAGCTGCCCTTCAGACCCGCAAGGCCTCTGCTCTGTCACGCTGCCGATCGCGCCTGCAGGTCAGGTGTGCACGCTCTTACCATGTCTACCCACACCCGAGGTTCTCTGGATGCAGACCAGGAGCCACAGAACTGTATTTCAAAGATCATCAAAGGGGAGTTTGTTAATAAGTATCGAGGAGGCACTTAGCTCGGTGCCATGTCGAGGCTCCGGTTGCAGCCTCTGGGCTGGAGCTGACTTGCACCCAGCCGGCCAGAAGTGTGGAGGGATGGGGGTAATTCCCCCTACAAACCGCACCGCCCTGCGTGGGGGATGACTGGTGCTGGGAGGCTCAGGGCTCCTTGCTGCCAGGGCTGCGTGCCCGTGCCTCCTGTGCTGTGCCTGCCTGCGAGGGGAGGACGGGCAGCAGAGGAGCACAGCTGCTGCTCCAAGCCCCTCCATGAGGTCTAGGGAGAAAAACAAGATACTCAGACTTCACACGGGCAGTTTCTGAAGTCAGCACAGTGTCTTGATGGCATTACAGCAGCATTATTGTGCGCAGCTGGGGGTAAATTATTCCTTATGTAACTTTTATTTAACATAGCAACTTCCCTTGTAAATCACACTGCTCGGGCCCCAGTCACTGCAGGGACGTTGCCAATCGAGGCTGTGACAGAAGTCATGCCAGATCCAAATCAAACGCACAAACCCTTCTGAGGTTACTCAAAACGTGCTCAAGAGCTTTTCAGCAGGGCTGGGTCTGCAGGCTCAAAACATTGCTTGGGCCACTTCTGGTTTGTTACTCAGATTCGTCTGCAAAGGAGGGCTGGGGCTGTCCCACAGCATTACAAGGTTTCCATTTACTCCCACAGGACTGAATAGAGGTTCTCATGCTGCCCCTCCACTCAAATGCTTTGGAGCCACAAGAATCATTAACACGTCAGGGAAAACAGAAGTCTTCTCTATACATTTACAATTTCCTAAAAATTGTATCATCAAACCCAGCCAGTAGCCATTTCTCTCTGCTGTTTGTTTTCTCCTACCCTCTGTGCTCTGCTTTGTCTTGGCGAACAGCTGCCCTGCAAAGCTCTCTTCTGTTCCAGGAGGGTTTAGCATTGAATTACTGACAGCCCCACAATGTTGTAACAGGTACAACATGTAAGGGTGACCTAGCACCATGAGGCCATTTAAAATGCAGCCACTGGGACTTGTGGCAAACTGTTTCAGGTTCCAGCTTGGAAGTGACTTGTCACCATAAGAACCCAATCTCTTGGTGTCATTTCCAGCAGGAGGCTGAACTCAAATGGTGTCTGTCCTACAGAGTTACAAATCCCATTTTAGCCCCTAGGTTCCTCTGAACCTTAAGAGATTTGCTGTGAACCTCAGGTAAGTAAAGCAAGTTCCAGGCCTGGGAAATGAAACGAAAACTGCAAGTAGAATTTTATTGCCTAGAAACTGCCCTGGAATCTGGACCCACAGGAATTTGCCCAGCACACACATAGTTTTTCCTGTCAGCAGAGCACCTCATTATCCATTGTGGCTGACACAGCAACTGCAGCGTCACAGAGTCCTCATCTCCAGCACAACACAGAGACACTCAGCACAACTGGGAGAGTTCTCCCCAGAGAGGCATTCCATGGGGAGAAGTTCTCACAAATCTGCCAAGCACCAGCTCTCCACCCTCTGATTCCATCAGCTCAGGGTGGGCTGGGTTTTTGTTCTGTTTTTCCTGCAAGCCATGGAGCCCTACTGTCCCATTACTGCATTAGGCAAAAGAAGCTGAGACCACAATTGCCCTGAGCAGCTCATATGCAAGACAAGGAAGGAAAAGGCTGGGGAAGGATTATCCCTACAACTGCAGTACTGAAAGGACCATGGAGATTAACCAACTTGCTTGGGGTCACACAAGCAGTCTGTGGCAAAGGCAAGAATTAAACCAGAATTCTCCAAGTCCTGTGCTAGTGCCCTTACCACAGGCCTTTCCTCTCTGCCTCTAATGGAGTGTCTTCACCTTTCAAGGGCAAAGCAGGGTAAGTGGCAGTGCTGCTTTGTTCCCTTCCTGCAGCACAAGCAGAAAATGAGAGTTACAGCACAGCCAGGTGGGACTGGAAACAGAGCACTTGGAGCAGCAGTATCAAGTGGGCAAACTTTTTTGACAATTAATGAAGATGTGCTACAGCCAGAGACCTCCTTTCCCCCAGTTTCAAGCTGCTTCCAGCTCCTGAAGTGTTTGGATCACTTCCCCATTCCCTCTCTGTAGCATATCTGGCAGAGTTATTGAGATATGGACATCTGAGCAAGCAGAGCTGATTTACCTTCACTTGCTTTGCTTCTCTCAGTGCTTGCATCCCCTCTGAACATCTGCTTTGTGTTTTATAGCGGTTTTAATTGGGAGCAGTGTTGAATGTGTACTAACTGGCTTTTTCTTTGACTTCCACAATCAGGCTCCAACACTATTTTTTATTTCTAACTGGACAACTCTGCCAGGGCAAACCTGAAAGCACAACTGAGGCTGGTAACTGCTGACACACTGCAAGTGTTTTACACCAAATTAAGACAATCATCATATAATCAGAGCAGAGACTGACCTACACATCCCTGAGTAATTTTTGTCAGGGCCAGATATTTCAGATGACCACTATTCACTCTCTCTGCTGACAGAATTTAGCTGCCATATCTGGAGGTTTCTCAAATGTAAACCTCGCATCAAAATGACATGAACAAGTCAACTTTAATAGTCTGGAAATGAAACAAAATTTCTATGATTTCTGATTTGATTTCCATCCTGAAATATACATAAAAGTGACTGATAAACCAGTGCAGACTTGGCACAGGGCAATCATAATGTTCATTTTCAGAATCCTGAAAGTCCTGATAATAAAATAAATAAGCCAATTTCTCTGCGAAGTGGTAAAGAAACAAAGCAATTGGCATCCAATATTCTCAGCCCAGCCTCAGACTGCCTTTCTACAGAAAACAGGTTGTTTCCAAACAAAACCGCTTTCCAAGCTTGCCACAACAGCCCTGCTTCATGCTTCAAAAAATTTCTGCATGCATTCAAGCCTCCTTATGCACCTTGGTGGAAGTCCTATGCTCTCCATGATATAGACTGAACCTGAAGCCAGTTAAGTTTTCAAACTTTGTTTTTAGATCCCAGCTTCACACAGTACCAGGGCTCCAGGCAAGAACCCCCCTGAGTGTAAGCCAGCCAGATCTAAGGATGGTTATGACCCTTTATACAACCCCAAGCACAGCAGAAACTATGAGCTTTGATATAAAAACAGGGAAAAAATCATGACAGTGAACATCTGAAATGCCATCAGAATCATCAGTAAAGTTTTCCATATGTCACTATGTCATTACATCACAGTTTGGTGGACAGGAGATGGGTCGATGACCAAGTCTAATTCCAGTCCTAACATCCTCTCTTTAGACTGAATTCAGTCTTCATTTAATGAGCTGCAGTTTTAATGATTTACTTCCAAGGACACCAAGTCTCTAGTTGGTTTTTTATGTGGCTTGAGGCATATGTTAAATAGGATCATAATATTTACTTACTTCACCAAAGTGGTGGGAGATTTAATACACCAACTTGCACTTTAATGCAATACAAAAAGATAATGTCTGAAGCAGTTTCAGGCACTATCCTGAACCTCCCCATTCTGTTTTTAAGGCTCAAAAAAATCACCTATTTTTGTGATGTTCTTTCTATTTTGTTCTACACAAAAAGGTAATGAACTAAAGGTAAAAGCATTAGAATACAAACAGCCCCAATTTCCAATACTGCAAATTCATAGCAAAAGCAGGCTGGAGGGAATGTAGCTAATTTATTTTTCATGTTGTTTTGTGTTTCAAGCCAGTTAATAAAGAAAAAAATAAATTAAAACTTTGTCAATCACAACTTTGACCAGAAAAATGAGACAAAAAGAAATCCACAGAATCTTCCTTTCCTTGTTCTATGAGCAGCATTTATTACAGTACTCAGGTAAGGTTTTTAAGAAAGTAAGCTGAAAATCAAAAAGGCAAAACTGATTTCTTGGTTGGCAACAATGCCTTAGTTGTGTTTGCAACTCATTTTGAAGATGTAAATGATTACTGTAAGTGTTAAACATTATTCCTGACTTTACTGGGAGAGAAGTTCAGCACAGGTGAACCACTAGAGAGGAACAAAGCAAACTGGCTGGCAGTTCTGAAAAACTGTAACCCAAGAATGGCCACAATGCACTCTGACCCTGCACACAGGTGGATCTTTTATGGAGACTGCTTACTTCAAGCAGTAAATTTAAGGCACAGCTATGAGAAGTAGACTTAACTCTTTCACAGCCATTTTCATCCTCATACTTAAAAGCAGTATTTACCCAGAACCCCGCATTACTAGGTCTGTTTTCCATGATGAGACATGGGTGGGGAACACACAAGAGTCAAGTCCCACTTCAGTATTGTGAGCACTCGCTGTGCTGCCTGTCCTGGTCACACCAGGGAGTGCAAATGTGCAGGAAGACCTGGCCAAATCACTTAAAAAAAAAAAAAATCACTTACAGACCAATCTCTACAGCAAAAACTAAGGAATTGCCATCTGCTCAACAAGGAGACAAGACTAGGAGGACCATGCCCCACTTGGATGGGAAAGAAGTGTCTTATTCTGCCTGGACTAATCCTCCTCTGAGCATTTATGAATCCTTTCACCTGCTTCCACCCATCTCAGCTGTTTGTCTATTCTTTAATATATCCAGTAAAACATTAACAGGGGAGCACTCGGAACAGAAGTCAATCAAACAGTAAGCATTTACTCCTCTCCATGCATTCCCAAATACAAACGGCTTTTTCCCAGTGTTCAGTCAACATCCCAAACACTCCTCCCTTTCTTTAGGAAACACCTGAGCAAACAGGTGTGTCTAACAGACTGCTCTCAAGTCCAGCAAATCCCCTGGGAAGTAGCTCATGGCTAAGCTGTCCTGTCTAAAAGTTGATCCCTTTTTCCATCCTTGGGTGAAGACAGGACTCATGGGAGACCCAGCAGGCAGGGCTGTGTAGACCAGCAGCTCTGGTTTCATTTTCAGATCTGGAATGTTGACCTGTGGTGCACTGGCACAGGTCTGTCAGCCTCTGCCTCCCAAAGTGCATTCACTATTTAAACAGCAAGCCCCTGGGAAAGATATCGCTGCTGTCTAAATGAGGGAGGACAGGTTGTGACTACATCAGGCAATTTAGGAGCAGTGTTAAAGTGCAGGAAGGCTGGGGGAACTACCAATGCCTCTTTAGCACTTTCCCATCCTGGAAAATCTGCAACCATCTCAAGCCATCTCCCAGCACATATTTGTAGCTGCCTATTGTAACAGATCCCTGGCTTCTGCCAGACCTTCCTGGGTGTTAACCAAAACAGCATAAATACTAGAAGGCTGAGAGCTGTCTCAGAAGATCCAATAATTTCCATCTGTAACTCAACAGAGTATTTGAATCCAAGGCTACTGAAATGAATGGCTGATATCAGACATCCGCTGCACGACCCACATCACTCTCCCACACTGCTTTGACCTCAGCTGAAACCATTTGCAATTTTACTTCTTCCACAGTGGCAGGGATTAATGATTGATCATGGACCTTCACCATGAATCTCTAGGCTCCTGTCAGCCAGTGTCACAAACTTAACATTATCTAATTGTAAGTTTTCCCATTTAATTGCAATATACACCTGCTCAATGTCCCTCTGTGTGTGAAAAAGCATCATACTTCATTTAAAAAGCCCTCATTTAAATTCAACAGCTAGCTGCACAGATTTAACCATTAAACTGATTTATGTTGCATAAAAGATCAAACCAGATCGCACCTTGTGGCCAAATAACCATAAAAGGTTTCTGTAAAGATCATTAATTCACCTCCCTGGGCAGTTAGTTTAGCAGTAAATATGACTTAGATGACTTTATCCAGTTAACCTTAATCAATTTGTTATTATGATTAGTCACCCTAAATAACAGAAATGTGAGAGGGGAAGGTGCTACAGTTCAGACCCTGGTAATGAACAGGCTGCTGGTGTGCTGACCCCGGATTCCCACACTCCTGGAAAACAGGAATCCATCCTCTGCCTGCACCTCAGGGGATCTCAGCCAACCTGTGCTGGGGAGAGCATCTCAGAGGCTGATCCTTTTCAGTGGCCTGCAGGTAGGCAGCTCCCACCATCACAACTGAAGAAAGAGAAGAAGGGGCAGAGGGGGACAGAAGGCAGGAACAGCCCATTCGCCTCATGCTACGAGGAAAGCTGGCCCAGTCGTCCACGTACCAGCTTGAAACCTGGCAAGGTTTAATTTGGCAGACCTTGCTCTGTCACAGATTTCCACAGTGACCTTGGCCAAGGTATTTCATCTCACTGTATCTCAGCTCCCCAGCTGTTAGGCAGAGACGACAGTGCTTCCATCTCTCACAGGAGTAGTCTTTAAGTTTGTGAGGCATTCAAACATCATAGCTCTGGGAGCAATAAAAACTCCTTAAGTAGGTGGATCCATCACTCTGGATGCTCTGTTCTCCTCTCACCCTGCATGGCTCCATTGACTTCAACCCATTTAACCTGTCACAGAGGACGTGAAATCAGATTCAGGCCCTTGATCTGGCAAAGGGATTGCCTCTTCCTCAGAGTCACTGCAATAACCACCAGAATGGGACCCAGTGGTGTCTACAGCAATGTAAGTGATCATCAGTACTAAAGTAAATAGGCCCATATCTCAGCCACCAAAGTTATTCACACCTGAGCAAAGCACATTATACTGACAGCCATGCAAACTGCTGGTATCAACTGAGTGCCTTTTACACCAGTTTGAAAACAGAGGGAAGAGAAGATGAGAAGGGGCTTAAATCGTAACACTCATACTGGTATAGGTCAGCAGTGAATTCATGCAGTTAGTGGAACAATATTGGTGTAAGGACCAAAACAGGACTTGAGGTGTTTGGGCGTCTGCCCCCAGTCTCCCACGGGGCAGAGCCTTGCTCCTGTCACAGCTGCACTTGGTATGCAGTCAGCACATCAGTAAATCATCACTCCCTGCATGAAAGGGCTCATTCTGTCTGTGTGCATTTCTCTGTCTGTGTGTTCGCTCTCATCAGCGCAAGGAAAGCACTTTAGCCTTCATTTTTATGCCCAGCCACGTGCTTCTCCAGCCTTCCCACGTTGTGCACACAAGTTAGAATGTAGAACACTTCTCTTTGCAATATCCACATATCTCCACCTCCCAGGGAAAGGACTCCACACTCACACCTGTGTTCAGCATTAAGTGCTGGACACTTTCTCATAAACCCTGTTCCTACTTCAGTGTTTTGTCTGAACAGAAAACAAGGTTATCATCACAACCAGTCAGTAAGGACCTTTTCACTGACCCCGCAAGCTTTAATTGACAAGAGGTTCAAGCATACCTGCAACTTTCAAAGCTCTTGATATGGAACACAGGACATGAGAATAGACAATGTAATTCACTTGGGAAATGTGACATGTTAACAGAGAGCCCTTCCACCAATGTCAATGATTTTTTCCATGAACTGGGTTGCATGATCATATGTTCTTGGATGTAAGTTTAGCTTTCTACAAGTGGAGAAGGGGATTATAGATTTGTACAGCATCCAGGAAATCTCTGTTCCTATGAAAACAGTTTGCACTCTTTGGATGTGGCTGCAGGATGGTGGCCAAAGCGGTATTGTGGAAACTATATAGTCTATCCCCATTTTTAGGGACATTTCCAAATCCACTGAAATTAGGACACCAATAAAGTCTAAAAATGAAATCTAATGTATTTTAAGAAAAGTGGGGCCTCACTTTTAAGCATTTAAGAAGCATTTACTTAAAATTCAGCATATGTCTATGGGTCATCAATTTCAGTGGCGCTTATTTGTGGGTCCAAGTTCTGTCTAGATGTGGGATCTGAAAGCTTCAACATTAGAAAGAAAATGCACAGACGACTTTTCATTTTTCTGATTAAAGGCATATCACATCAATCTCATATCAACAAGGAGTCTTTATTTATAGAATATGATATTAAATCTGGATTCCTTTCAAATACTGGGAGTATTTTGTAACACTATGTATCCAGGTGCTACATGTGATTTTGACAGACAGGCTCATCTGAGAGGTGCCAATTAAGAAACACTCTCAGAAGCAGAACATGACAAAAGTCACAACATCATCAGAGAAGGAATGTGTTTTCTCTCACAGGAGGAGATATCAGTGAGGAAAAAGTTTGTTCATCTCCTCCAACAATATATGAATAGTTCCCCTCAATTACCCCATTACTCCTTTACTAACTATAAAGAGACATCATGAAGAAATAAATATATATTACATTTCTAGTTTACATAACACATCTCCATCATTACTAACGAATCAGAGAGAGTTAAAACTCGATTGAAAGGTTGTTGATTTTTTATCATCATGTTTGCTTTTAAACTTGCTGGAGTGCTTAAGCAGGCCTGTGAGTTCCACATTTGTTCCTAATTTGCTCTGAAGGCAGGGGGCCAGCGGCAGGGCAAAACAGGCAGCGTCTGGCACTTCTGCTTATTTTCAGATAGAGTTTAAGGCAGGAGTCCAGACCTGGAGGGTGTTTTAAAATACTGATCTTGAATTTCTACAGTACTTTCCTTGGGAAGAGATAATGGTGTCTTATACACTATGGCCACAATTCTACACTGAATTAATTCAGGCCTCATCTGTGAAAAAGAGGATGAATTGGAGAAGGACTGGAGCTAGAGATCACTGTGACCACTGCTTAATGCACACTTGCTTTTAAATGGTACAGAGAAGAAAATCCTACATGAATTCTTATTCTATTATATCTGCCAAGAAATAACCATGCAAAATGGAACAAGGACCTCTTCACTTCTGAAAAATGCTAAGTGATAATTAATTATTTCAAATGTCAGAAACTTTATTTTATATATTTTGTGGGGGACTAGTGACACCATGCCTGACTAATTCATCAGGAGCAACTTTCTCATCCATGTCATCATCTGCCAGCACCTTTAAAGAGTCTTTCTTTAGGACCAGACCTATTCAAATATAATTTCCTATACAAGATCTGGCAAGGGCACAATGTGCCCGAGGCTGTGACTACACACTACTGAGAGGTGGGGCTTTCTGTCTTGCTGGTAACTGAAAATGGCCTAATTCAGCCCTTCCAGTCATGTCTTTTAGACAAGACCTGTTGCTGACTCACATCCTGCCAAAGAAGTAACAATCTCACACAAGAATCATCTCTGACCCTCAAGATGCTTCCTACTGGGTGTGTACAACCTAAACCTCACTTGCAGCATGAAGTAGGGAGGTGCTTGTTTATGCTACTAAACTCACTAAGCAAGAAGCTTTGCAATGCAAGCTTCTTTTGATATACTTCATCTATACCTCAGTGTAATGGAAAGACAAGATTTTTAGCAATAAAGCCATCAATGTGTTTTCAAGTTCCTTGGTGCAAGCCCCTTGATGGTTAGGTTTTCTTGTGATCTCAAGTGAATTGCCTTTAAAACTTTGCTATTTCTGAGAGAAAGTAAAAGATCCCATTTTGCTGGGCAACAACTTTAATTCCTTGTTTTGTCAAGCTCAGACAAGGGTAGCAGGTTAATTGCTGTTTTTATTGTTGTAATGAATGCCAATTATAAGGTGTGTGTTAAATTCCTATGTTCTAGCTATGTGAAAAAAACAGATCACATATACCCTCTGCATGCTGCTATCCAAAGTAACAAGAAGTTGGAATATCCCAGGTAACAGAAAACAACAACTACAACAACAACAAAATGAAAATCATGAAGACACCTCACGACTGCCAATCAGCTCCCCAGATCTCATTAGGCTGAGCTTACATGCTCAGTTTCCACAGAAGTCCTTTACAAGCAAATCCTACGTGTAAGGAAATCTTTCTATACCTGAGGGCCATGGGGGCTGCAGCCACAGAGCTCTTTGAGCACTCTGCTGGTTTGTACCCAGCTCCAGCCATGTTTACTGCTTCCAGCTGTGCCGGAACCATTCCTGACCCCCTGTTCAGTGTCCTGGTTACAGCACAGATTCTCCCCTCTCCCACGGGAAACACAAGTGTCTTTTGGACCACCCTGACCAAACCTGCAACATGATTATGGCCTGAAAGTGTTCACAGAGCTACATGCCAGTTTAAGAAGCTTACTAATGGACTTGGCAGACAAGAAAAAGTGTAGGATTTAACATTTTTCTTCTTTTTTTAAATGTGAAAACACTTTGCAGATGCAATTAACCCTGTGTGGTCATCTTTTCCCGCCACTTCACGCAGCTACATAATATTCTCATTCAAATTGCTCCTTTGGTGTAAAGTTTCTCTTCAGAGAGTTTTTTTCCAATTTTCCCTCCCTCTTCAAGTGGTCTTAAAGGAAGGACTTGGTCAGCTGGACTTCAAATGACCCCTGAATGCTGTGCTTACTTTCACAGCAGGATGCTTCAACTGCTTCATCAAATAAGTCTCAAGCTGACAGGTTTGTTGGTTGGGAAAGCAAAGCCTCAAACTGAGGGTAAAGGGTATGTCACAAATATTAGTGTAAGTACGGTGAAGGCCCTATATCCTTGCAGGGAACAGTGTTTGCCCTAGGCTAAAGTCTGTGCTAATATTTTGAATTTATATCACATCTTCTCAGCTGATCTTATGGGAAAAAGGCCAATTGGATTTTATAGCTCAACAGCTAATAGGATTCTACAGGATTTGATAAAGAAAGAAACTGCCGTTATAGGTTTAACTATCCTGTAACAAGGAATATAGAGCTGTGTTAAATTTCAATATTTTATAAAATATTTGCACTGAAAATAGAGCTGCAAATCCATGTTATGTGTTAATAATTTAAAATTAAATACCTGGATGCCTAGCTGCTGCTGAACCACATACTGAGAAAAATAAGTTATCCTATAATTTTATAGCCTGAATCTCTGACATCTGCAGTATCTTCCACTCCAGGTGTTCCCTTGCTTTGGAAATTTGGATTCACAAAAAGAAAATTGGGATTCTGCAAAAGCTTAATCCAGAACCAAGGTAGATCAAAATGAATTCAGGCACTACTGCTTATAGAAATATCCACTGTGGTGTATGGCACACTGATAGGCACTGGCTGATAGCACCAGTTATTCCCTCTCCTGAGAGAGAGCAACATCTGGGCTCCCCCCAGACATGTGAGCCTCCTTTTTTTTAGTGCCACTGGCACCTGCAGACAGGGATATGGCAGCCTGAGCTTCTCCTTCAGCACAGAGAGCTCCCAGGGGCAGTCAGCACTGCAGCTGCCCAGAGGCAAGTGGTAACACCTCAAGATACCAAGAGCTTGTTGTTTTTACCAGACTGGTTTTGAGGAGAACTGAACCGAGGTAGCAGAGAAAGAAAGAATCATTAAAAATTTGTATGCAGGCCCAAGGGTGGAATGGATTAAGAAGGAAACAAGATCTTGAAGGAAGCATGTGAGGGACCTCAAAGTCCCAGGTGGACAGTGAAGCATGGATTGAGCCCAGCTGATATTGACAGCTCTCTACAAACATGACCCATAAGAAGGTAGATCCCTCCTGATGAGCTGACTGGGACAAAAACAGATGCCTTGCAGACTGGACCTTGCCAGAGAAGAGCCAGATAAGTGTAGGACAAAGATCATACCTGATCCTAGGGAGAAGATCTGACAAGTTAGACTCAGGAGCCAGAAGCCATTTACAGTGGCAGCAAAAAATTAAACTCTCAACTATAACCTTGGAAGCAACGGGCTTGCTGAGCCAAGCATCATCTCCTAGATAACAATCTAATGAGAAATCTCTCCCCAGCTCCCTTTCTCCCTCCCTTCTCTCTGTGTACATCCCTTTGATGTACAGCTGCAAGGGCTGGCCAGGTGCAATCTGTTTTAGTGACTAATATGCATACAGCTTTGTAAAGTATTTTTAAGACTTCAGGTGAACCTGGGTTCAATGTTCAGCTCCTAATAGGGAAGCAGCTGCTGGCTGCTGGCTGAGTACATCTCCTCACTTGGAAGGCATTGTACCTCCCCTCTCCAGCTTGCAAGCACCTCAGTGAAGAAGCTGAGGTGCAGGACAGCCCTGCATCTTCCTAAAAGAATAGGCTGAGGAGGGAGCTGGCTCTTGGGGAGGGAAAGGTAGCTGAACGTGAGTTTGTGAGGGATTCAATCATCTGAAGTCTCTCTGAACCTGCAGGGTTCTGCTTGTGAACAGAGGACTGAAGAGAGGGAAGGGGCTAGGGATTTTTCATGTGTTGGCTCCTATAAACTGGACCACCAGGAACATGTGTACTTCTCTATTACTCAGCTTCCAAAGCGAGGCCAAATTGTTCATCCTGGCTGTGACTCCTTTGCACAAGTCTAGCCACACACTGTGAAGCTGGATTGGATGATTCCCTTCTCTTCACTATGCAAAGATGAGTCTGTTTAAACTTGCCTCCATCTCCAAGAGTAGGTGTCGGGTGTGCACTGCTGGGCAGACACCCAAGACATCTCTCGACAAGCTACGCTGAGTTGAGAGAAACATAATCACTTTCTGTTTGGCACCTGGGAGCAACGTAACCACACTGCCAAGCTGATGCAACCTGCTTCCAAGGAAGACTAATTAACCCAAAAAGGCATCACCCTGGTGTCGTCACCTGGCTCTGCATTGCTAAACAAGCACCTCCCGGGCTCACCTGGGCATTTCTGAGAAATGCTGCTCTGCCCAACTGTGAGCTGTGTTCCATGGCAAACCATCTGCTGCTGCCCAGAGCTGGAACTGCTGCCTGACAGAGGGAGGTGCTGCCACACCCACCCCAAGGCACACCCCTATCGAGAGAGAGGCTGCATCCACAGACACTGCGTGCAGTGCAGACATGGCAGAAAGGTGACAGCAAGACAGGTGTCACAGGACATCACTGCAACACACCCAGTTGCTCAGTGCTCATGACTGTCCTGCTCACTGGAGCTATTCTCCTGTATCAACACATGCCACTCCCTTGACCCTCAGTAAGTGCAGACAGAAGTGTCTGAGCTCCAAGCCAAGAGCCAGCCCAACGTGGCATGTACAAAGGTTCAAGAAACATCCATTCCCTTCTTCCTCTGCCAAGGAATCAGTGGGTGCTGGATTCCATCTACAGGTTTTTGCTTCCCACCACACAGAAAACGAGCAATTTCCAATAACATGCTCATTACGCTCCAGCGGAGCAGACGATAAAGAAGGGCACACGGCAGCCAGAGGACTGTCTGCACACAGCAGCCAATGGTGGGGAAGCTGTCCTCATCCTGCAAAATTGACTCAGACACTTCCAGAAATTCACATCAGATATCCAGCCTCTCTGAACAGATAATAAATACGTCTGACCCAATAATCCAAGTGTTATCTGTGTTTCAACTACCAAATCAAACAATACAGCCACACACCTGATGTAATTTTAATAACATAACACCACAAAGAGCAACGCAGCACAATAGCGAAAGCAGACAAGGGAACATTGATTTTCAGATTGCATTCCACTATAAACATCAAACTCCTGGTGGTTTATCTGAAATATAAGCAGACCTAAGCAGAGCAAAAGAGGCTGAAGTTCATGCATTTAGGCTGAAGAGTGCTTAATGTGCCAACCCCAGTGGATCCTGCAGGCAAGCTGCCTCTGCCAGCCATAAACAGGAATTCTTCATTCAGAATCAATGCAACTTCAGCTACAGTTGTACTAATTGTAGTAGCTGGATATTGACAGTGTTCGTGTACGTGCTATGCATTGCAGCTTCCTGCTTACAGGGGAAGAATTTAAACTTGTTTGAGCACAGATGATTATACCTTATCTTAAAGCCTTGACCAAACTCCTTGTGCTCATGGGTTATAAGTTTTAACACCCTGAACGCATTCAGCTCTCACTGACTGCTTGTAGTCCCAGGAAGTTTTTCAAGTACAGCTTCTGGGGCTCTCTGTAGGAGAAGGAGGCTCACTGCTAGCTTTTGCTGTCATTTACTTGGTTATCAACCAGGTAAAACGTTTTTCCAATTATTTGTAAGGAAGTTGGCTCCCTTGCTTCTTCCACTCATGCAATTTATTTTGAGGTAGAGTGAGGAGGTTTGGGCTTTGTTTGGATGGATTTCTTGTTGATTTCTCCCCTATAAAATTAATATTGAGGCATCTTCACAATTCCCACATGGAAAAAGCACATTTGTAACGATGAAGATCGTCACTTTTCAGCCTGGAATGCAGCTGACCTTTCCTTTTTCGGCCATTGCAGTTTCTTAGCTTCCACAAATGGATATTTACTCTTTTTTCTTTATTTCCTTTTTTTTTTTTTTTTTTTTTGGAAACATTCCATTCACAGTATGCTAGGGGATTTCACTCAAAGTAACACATGCTCCACAGATTAGCAGGCTCTTAAAAATATGCTTGTTTTCTCTTTATGGGCTGGTCTATTAAAAAGAAGTTAACAGAAAGACACCCATTACTTCTGTGGGTATTGGATTGGGGCCTAAATTATTGCTAGTGCTGAACATGCACAGTCAGAAAGCATTTCAGAAAACATGTGCTTTTGAGTATAAAGCGGATTTCCCTGAGATCCTTTCCAAACTCCAGTGACTAGTTCTGGAGACATCTGCTCTCCCATGGAGCTTCTCCCTCTAATGATGGGCAGGATCAGGCAATTCCTGAGTACTCACAGAGAGGTTTTGTATCACTTATTCCCTCCACACACAGACAGATCTTTTATACACCAGGTTCTCCGCTTCCCATCCTACTCTGGCAGCTTCTTCTCTCTAAGGCCATTCATGGGAATAGTGCTGGCAGCTCACTAAACCCAAATTGTTAGTGAAGCACCAATTTTGATGTGGTCACATTCTCCTGTGGCTGCACCATACCCCATACACTCACCACGTGTATATGTGCATCAAATATGTCTTGTGAGCTGAGGAGAAATGTCTCAAAGGATCCTACTATTGCATGTGATATACAAAGGACATTTTGCAGAGTCCTAAACATTTCCTTAGCAAGACCAGCAGTGGCTCACCAATAATTACCTATTGCTAATTACATCCCATCAAGTGACCTGAAACTACTCAGCAGCACTGAGTTAAGTATGCTTCCATGGGAAACATCAAAAAGCTAAATCTCACCACAGTTGGCTTAGAAAAGATTAGTTTACAGAGACGTCTGTTCCTTGTCAAAAAATTCCTTCCATTTCTTTCTTTCATGTTATACATGGACAGATCATTATTGGCTTGAAATTGCAGAATCCATTTCTTCCCCTTAAGAAAATCTATGGTAAGTCTTACTGGGTTAAACTAGTAATTTTAAAAACTAAATGAAAACAGGCAGAAACAGGTTTCTGAAGATAAACATAGGTTTAAAAAATAGTTTTAGTTTTAAATGGAAGCAGAAGTGCATACATAGAGAGCTGATTTTTTTCCTAAGTGAAACCAGAATTGGAAATCCAGTTGTGAGCAATCTGGACTGCTCAGCCACTCCCACTTATTCCAGTTACCTCTCCATTTCTCTGCTACTGCAATGCTCACTTATTGCCTCTAGTCTTTAATTAGGCATCCATCCATCCCACAAACTGTTTATGGCAGCAGTGTCCTGTTAACTGCAACAGGGCCTGGGATCTATCAAGCTGCACAGAACACTTGCTCCTCTGTTCAGGGTTTGGTCTGAACTCCTAACAGAGACTCCACGGGCAAGACCCACTCCTAACAGAGACCCCTCAGGCAAGAAAGAACAGGAGCCTGCTTAGATATTAGTACAAAAATTTAAAATTCCATATTGTTTTCTAGAACCAAGCCATTTCTTTATCATTACAGCTCTCCCATGACCTTCCTTAACTGGTTTTAAAGCTCTCCAGAAGGAGATAAGTCTTTATTTACAAACAGGGAAACTGCACGGGAAAAACTGGTAGCAGAGTCAGAAACGGAACCTCAGCTCCGCAGTCCTAGGCCAGCACCAAATACACTAAGCTACACTTACCTTTCAAGAAGCTGCTACAATCAACTCCTTTAACTGTAGCATTAGTGCCTCTGAATGTACTGGTATAATTTTAAATGCCTCCTACCTAGGGAGACGATCAAGTTAGCTCGTGCATAAAATATGCTTATATGCATTTCTGATTTGATCTCTACAGTATCCTGTGTGTTTTATGCTAAAGCAGAAGAAATAGCTTCAGGATACTATCTGTTTCCACCACACTGCTGAAATGGGAGAGTATAAAGACATGCATGGGGAAGTCAGGAATTGATTCACACATATGTCCTATCTGTTCCAGTTCTGGTTGCATTAACAGCGAGACTCCTGTGAGTTCTCTCTGCCGGGTATGCTCAATGTCGTTTTAGGGAAGGGAAAACTCTTCATGTCCAGCTCCTAAAGAAATTCCTGCCGCACCAACAGTGTTGTGACTGAAAATGACAGACACAGTGGAGCTACAGAGTTTAAAGCTAAACTCATCAATATGGAGAGGGGAGACAGTCATCTCTCAAATCTGCACATTCACCAGGTCTCTTTTTCCCTGACAGTTTTGCTTCAGCCCATCTCAAAGGTGCACTCTTGAGCACTGCAGCATTTGAGCTCTGCTCTCCTCACAGCATGTGAGCTGTCTGACCCCAATGGCCCTGAGGTGACAGGGGTGACAAGTGACATCTGACAAAGAGTGACAAGAGAGAACACTTCCAGAGCTAAGATATGCCAAAGGGGATCTTGGAACATGGAGCTGGGCTCTTAGCTGGAATAGTAACTCTTGGGTCCACAGGTATTAACTGTTTGAATTTGTTCATACCCTCAGTTCTTGAGGAACAGATTGTGACCAAAGCCAAAAAAGGGACCTGGCTAAGGAATGCAAAGAATTAGGAGCTGCCTTTAATAAGGGATGTATTCAGCTGGTCCTCACAGTCCAAGCATGTACAATGTGCTTCAGACTTCTTTATATTCTGGTTCTACTCAAAAAAATTACAGTTAATTCAGTCAAATGTTGGGGGAAGATCATTCATCTATAGACAAGAATGCGTCCTGGAAAGCTAAAGAACTGCTTGCAGAGCTACTGCTTTCCAGGAAAGGAGTCAGGGAGTCAGAACAAACAAGGAACTCTACGTCAGTTGCCATTGCAGTGGGATCAGCAAAGCCATATCTCAGCAACAGAGAGCTGAAGCAGAAATGTCATTTAACTTGAGTTGAAACAGTAGATACTCTACTGCAGCTCATCTGCACCAAAACAGTGGGGCACATTCACACCACCTAATGAGCAGCTGACCTAAGAGGGCAGTAACACCAACACAGCTGGAGCCTGAAGACAATACGGGAACATACATTTGACATTTAAAAGCTGGAGAAAACAGAGTGAACATGGTGAAGACAGCTCTGTATTTTCTGAACTGCCTCAGGAGGGTGGAAGATGAGAAGCAGCAGTACCGTGGGAACATCCTCTACATTTCTGAGCAATTCAAGAGAACGTGCTTCTAACTTTAGCACTTGGAGACTCCTTGTTTCCTCTCCTCCAGCAATTAACACAGAGGGTATGCCTGACACACAGGATCACACAACAGGAAACAGCTCTGGAGACCTTTGGGAAGCACACAGCCATGCTGGGGTGCAACACTGTGCTGGCCCTGTTCTCCAAGCACAGGCCCTTGGTGAGCTGAAAGATGCACTGACAAGCTGCACCTTTAATAGGGGCTCACCAAATGGGACAGAGGTCCCAGCACTCCCCAGCAAATGGATGGCAGATGGCTCTCAGGGATTAAGAGAGCTCTCTGTGGATGTGCAGCCAGTACAGATGTGACCAGTACATGACTGTGATCCTCACTGCTCAAAGTATTTTCTCACACAACACCAAAAATTTTTATGCCTCTGACTCAGCAGTGGTTAAACACATCCATCCAAGTACCTGCTATAGAGCAGGAAGACTATCAGCTTTCCTTCACCCATGGAGCCATCCCTCTGTGGCCTGGAAAACCCACAGTGATGGTACAAAATAAAAAACTGCCACAATGGCTCGATGTAAGCACGTGCAAATGCATCCAGGATCCATATAGCTTCCATGGGAGGGGAGGGCAGGCTAAGCCACCCTCAGTGTGTGCATCCCAAGTGGAGGCTTTGCAGTGCTACCAAAGAGAATACATGAGGTGTCTCTGCCCAGACAAACACAATAGTCAGATTCAAGTATTCTCTGTGGGTGGCTCAGAAACAAAATGCTAACACACTAAAAAGCATTCTAATGAGAGGGTCCCATCCCTGAAGACCTGATAGTTCGATTTATATGGGACAATCTTGTCTGCATAACTGGAAAAAAGGATGGCATACCTAAAATGTCCAGAATTGCCATATGATTTAATTTGCCATGTGATTTTCCATGTCCTTCTCCTTTGTTTGGCTTTGGTCTGTTATCTGATAATGCAGAAGGTGAAAGGATTCTGTTGGAATCCTCCAACATACCACATTCTAAAAACATTCAGGGTTAATGAGAGGAAATAAGGTTTTTCTTAAAAATGCTGTTTCCTCCACACTCAGAAGACACGGGAGCCTGTTGAGGCTAGAGAAAGTTATAAATTTAAAATGCAGCTCAGTGACCTAAATGGTGGTGTCTAGAATTAAATACTGCAACACAGAAAATCCAGGGTCAGTGCTGATTCTGCCACTGACCTCTGCTCAGTCCCTCAGACTTGGCTGCAGCCCTGGTTATCATCTTGAAAATGGATTTCAAAAATGGAATTCTAAGTAGGCAATGTGATTTGTGCCTGTGCTACAGTTGAAAAGGTACCAACAATTTTGGGCAACTATAACAATACCACTCTGTAGATCTCACTTCAGATTCAGCTTTTTTTGCTAGACTAACAAGAATAAGCTAAGACAGCCACTCCCCTGATAGTGTTAACTAAACACCTGTAGAAATCTAAAAACCTGTCCCAGAGTCAAAGGTTTAGGATCCAACATTTCAGCTTGGACTCATGTATAGTTTAAATCACCAAGGAAGAAAATTCCTCATTTGATTGAAACCACTCACATACAGAGCTCTCCTTACTGATCGAA
This sequence comes from Haemorhous mexicanus, assembly GCF_027477595.1. NCBI lineage: Eukaryota > Metazoa > Chordata > Aves > Passeriformes > Fringillidae > Haemorhous > Haemorhous mexicanus. Next base: position 10,801,385 of record NC_082348.1, on the reverse strand, counting down.
GAAAAGTGATTATCTGCTGTATTTTTCGAGAAGGAAAATGAGTGTTCCTAAAAAAGAGCTCACAAACGCCAATGTCCATTTTCTATCGAGTTCTGAATTACATTTCACAGCTCCAGATAAAAATTAATGACCTCTGCAGTGTGGAGAATGCTCCAGCTGGGATGACTTTTTCTTTTATTCCTAATGCCTTACAGCACAAACACTGAGCAAAATGTCCTCACAGATATAATTGTGTTATATCACGATACTAGACAGACACGGTGCTGAGACCAGACAGTAATTTACTCACTGAGGCTCTGATCCAGTTTCATTGAAATCAATGTAAAGGTTTCCTCCAACTTGAATGGCTATTGACTGGATCAATCTTTTTCTCTTCAGAGCTGAACGCAGCCATTTCCCATTATTGTTCTGTGACCTTGTTTTCTCATTAAACTTCACTCAAGATACAGAGTACTGCATATGGAAGATAAGTCAAGAGATTTATTCTACCCAATCATGTCTAAATAAAGTAGTGACAAGCAGGAAAACATACTTCTTTTCCTACCATGCAGTCTGCTGGCCATCACGAGAATGTCAAGTTTTACTTTAAAGGTAAGGTAAAATCTTACAAATAATATCCAGATCTCAGCTCTACAAAGTGATGGAAATATGTGGGGTAAGCTAAGGACGAGCTGAGCTGCAGTGTTGCTGGGGTTTGTTTGAATCGGACACTTCAATGCCTGTAACAAAAGTTTGGCTGTTTGTGCTCCTTTATTGAACTCTGCTGGGTCATCCAGTCTCTCGCTCTCGCACACAACCACACTATTGATCCTTTTCATAAACAACCATGATCCCCACTAAATGCACTCTCCCTTTCAGAAGCTGTGACAGAAAACTGCCTCTCACTTCTCTAGTGGCTGGAACATTACAGTTCCCAGTCTGAACTCACAACCAGTGGATACACCCCTAATCCTGTGCCAGCCTAGCACTTTTTAGCTTAAATCGTTCTTTCCTTCCCTGGTATTAACACTTGTGATATATTTATGAACACTTATACTACCTTTCCACCTCTGCTCTGCTGGGCCAAGCAAGCCAGGCTGTTATCATTTCCTCTCTAATGGTGGTTCTTCACTCTGTTTAGACTACTCTGTACCTTGCAGTACTTTAAAATACTTGCACAAGTTAGGACAAATTATTGTATTTTACAGACAGATTAAGCTATGATGACCTTCTGAATTATTCAGGGTACAGAATATCACCTGTAATTCCTGCATTTTGGACATAATTTCAGGTTGAACTAGGTCATATATTTAATAAGCAAAGAAACAAATCCATTATACTCTAATGCATCAGGTACTCTAATGTGCTCAGGCACCAAAATGGTCAGAAACTTAGTGAAGGACATTCAGAGGGTAGAGCAGTAAAAACCAGTGGCCGTGAAAAATGCTGCATTGTTTTAACAAATACATGTTCTATGATATGCTGAGCATCACAAAGTGCTTTCAAAGTTAAACTGGTTATTTATCCTACATTTATAACAATATCAAGATTTTCTTTACAAGGGAGACTCTTAGAAATAGTTCCACTTGTTTTTATTTCTGTACAAATATTTAAAATCATTCCAGGAGTACAGAGGGAAAACAGTAATGAAGAAATCACAGAGCTGGAAAGGCAAATTTATTAAAGATAAAAGTCAAAGTAGTTTTGAGGTTTTGACCGAAACCAAAAAACATATGTAAAACATAATGGCAACATTGGTTATTACATTCAATTTTGAAAACAATAATGCAATATAACTATAGGTCTTCGTTCAGCAGAGTATGTTCATCCGTTGGCCATAGATCTTCAGGTGATGTGGGTGCACAGCATGCAGAAATATCCTATCAGGATCCAAGACATCCTTGGACTGACCCTTCCAAAAAGAGCTGAGGCATCCCTGGGCACCCCTCTTTATTTCAGTGACTCCAGCCATCTAGCCCTAGGGCTCACTCCTACAGCAAAGCACCTCCTTCAACTGGAGATTGCTTTGAAGCAAGTGAAACTACTTGCAGATGAGGTACTAATTTTGCATGAGCAAACACAGCACAACCTGTGGCTTAGCTTTAAGAGGTCCTGAGCCCCCACAGCTTCCACTGGCTGCCTCTGAAGCTCAGAGTCTTCAAAAGCAGAGCCAGCATATCCTCAGGGCCTGATATTTCCCCAACCTCAGAAGCACTGAAAACTAAAGCACAAGGGTTATCAAAGGAGCGTGTGAAACGTACTAGATTGTGTAGTGTACATTAATACTAAATGTGTATCTGTCTAGTGCTCCCTGCAGCTGCTCTGCCAGTGAGACACCGACCAGGACAGCTCCACAATTGGAAAAGCAGATGGACTGTGATATTTCCATTACAAAGAACCAAACAAGGTCTTGCTGCCCACAGGTCCATGGACATATGCTTCCCCAGGACTGATGATTTATGAGCTAAAAAATGGCAAGGCACTGCATAAATCTGTGAAGGTTTTAGTCTAAAAAAGAAGATCTGTGAACACTGGAGTTTTTCCATCACTGACCATGTAAACACTGCTGCAATAAGGAATATGAGTATTGTTAAGTCTGAATCTACAGCTTTCCTGTAATGTCTGGGTTTAATTTCCAATAAGTCTGCACTTTACAAGGACATATATTTTTTCCCAGTTTTCTTTGGCTCTATTTTTCAGGACCTTGTATTTTGTTACAAAGGAAAGAAAGCAAGCCATAAAATGTTTTAAACCCAGTATATCCTATGAATATAGGGCAAGACACGTCTTTAAAAATATGAACCAAACCATCACTTCTTCCAGAGCACCTTCAAAGGCTTTTGCAAATGTTGCAGGTTTTGCCCTATCTTTATTTCTGAAAACAATTGTGCTTTAAGATCTGGCCATCCCTTCTTGCTATCAGCTTCATTAAAGGCTTCATTAAATGAATTGCTTCACTTTGTACTGAAACAAATTAGGAATACTTACATGATCAGTCAGCTGAGCAGCAGATAATGAACAGCTGAGAGACAGTAACAACCTAAATCAGTGCAGCTGTTTAAAACTCATGGACATAACTATCTTTCAAAATATCCTGGTGGAATAGATAAATATTCTAATAGACACACTCCTTCCACACCTAGATTTCCTAATTACCCTTGTGTGGTCTGTTGTAACCATGAGGGATACAGGACAGAACTGAGGGCAGAAATCAGTTTACCCCTACTGCACCCACTTCTCAGTTGATCTCGCCCCTGGGTGTTGGCAGTAGCACTGGGCAGGTTCCCTTTTTATCTGAACTCCCTCCAGCCAATTCCTTCTAACCAGCACTGCAAATGCATTTTAGTCTACAAACATCTCTAAGGCTGATTTTATTGTAGTCCATAAAGCATTTGCATTTGCACAAAAAACCCCCACAAAAAACCCCAAAAAACTTAGATGAAGAACTATCACTGAGGAAATCCTGTCAGTTTCATGAATGCTTCTGTAAATATGCTTTGGCATAAACATCTGCGAAATGGACTCATTTAAGCCCCCCATTTTTAGTGAACGCTTCTCCCATTCACTCAGACTGATGACAGATTCACATGTAGCTTGTGTACATTACACCAGAGGCCACCAACAAATGAGAGCCATGCAAAACCACAATTGGCCACTCAAGCAACTCTAAAACTGAGATTTGTCTCCATAAAAACCTATATGAACACTTACTTTAAGTAACAAACAAATTTATCAAGTCACAAATCCCTGTGTGAAGACAAAAACCAGAGCTATGCTTGTTGAAAGCAATTGCTGTGATTTAGATAAGGGATCTCAAATCACAAAGAAGCTCCCTGTTCAGCACAAGCCACTGATTTATAGATGCAGTGGCCTGAGCAACACATTGCATTTTCTAAAAGGGTCATGGCACCCCAACCGCCAAAACAGGCAATAAAAATCACACACAGATGAGAGAAAAAAACAGATTCTCTATATGTACACACAAATTGGTATGATAATCTTTAACACAAATCCACCCCAGAGACACAGGTGAATACGAAAAAGTCTGAGACAAACTCCTACTTATTTCTAATCCAGGAAATCAGACTAAAATTCCTCAGTGGGGTTTGGCTATTCTATTTGTTTTATTTTGTTTTGCAGAAGGAGAAAATCTGTACTCTGTACTCCCAGGATGAGGAGATGCTGTATGCCAAATGTCAGCATGGAGCACATTTTTACAGCCAGCTTCTAAACCCATGAATAAAGAAAAGGGCTTAGCGGAAATACTGACAGAAGTTTAACCACAGTGGGCCAAAGTTAGCCCTGTGTAGGTCCAGGCAACTCCACTGATGTTAATGGATTTACACCAAGGCTGGAGTTGGCCCCATGCCTCCAGCTGGCACAGCTAAAATCTGCAGGCGTGATACAGAAAGACAGCAGCCTGGAGGGACTGGATGCTTCCCTCTGAACCTGGCAGGATTCACGTTCATCAGAATGGATTGCATCAATTCCTTTATGAATGAGCACCTGCAGATTCACCCACGATCAGCTCTGAGGAAACTCAATGATGCCAGTTTTTCATGGGGCAGTGATTATGTATTACAGTGCTCCCAGTAAACTGTAAAGCCTGAGGGATGATAATGTGCCCCTCACTGGCAGAAACTTCCATCAGGCCTCCTTTTGCACAGTGCTCTGCTTTGTTTTTTCCCTAAGGGAAAGACCACACAGGGATTTTGACATCCCGTAAATGGAAAGCTGTAGTTGGTTTCTAAACGTGATGAATCCAATCCTGCAAGCCTTAGTTTCAGCAGGGAATGAATGAGCAAGCTCAGGAAAAACAATGGTGCATTATCAAATTAATTTCACAGCACAGATCACGTGAGATTCCCCGGAGTCCCTCCAATGCCAAAACACAATCCAATTGTGTAGATCAGCGGCACAACTGCTGTCATCAAGGGTAAATTAACTGGCCAGACTCATCCCCTGGTGTAACCTCACTTGAATTACTGAATAGGACAGTGGGATCCTGCAACAGACAATTTTAATATGGAATTTGACTAGTTTCAGGTTTTGCCAGTAACTGGAATTTCCAGTCTTTGACTAGATTAGAAGATCGAGTAATATTGCATAAAATCCTGCTTTATTGAAGAGCTCCATGCAGGCATAAATTTTGTCCATATGGAGTTCCACTGCTTTGAAGTAAATCATGCTTGCTCCAGTTTCATTAATTGAATGACAGTGGGTCACAGCAGGTGACCTGCAAATTCTACACACACAGGGAGGCGCAAACACCCTTACACAGCCTGACATAGACTGCATCTGTATTGCAATCAAACTGAAAGTGATTTAGGCTCCTGTCCTGCAAAGAATTCTGCATGGGCACCTCTAGAAATGTATCTTCCTGAAAAGCTACTCTGAGCAAAGCAGCTTTGTCTTAGCATATGCTGAGAACCTTGAAGTGTGCACACACTGAAATAGTCCACCACAGCACAAGATCTTACAACACTGTGGAAACCAACATGACAGGTATGCTGGGGATTTAACTGAAGACATTCAGAGTTAAGTTGTCTGCTACCAAGAACTGAAAGATGAAAACTTTCTGACTGCAACCTCTGTAGCTTCATTACAGTCTAAGTCCTGCAGATGAGGCAGACACTCAGCAAGAGCTACAGTGTAACTTGCAGCCCCAGTCTATATCTCACATGCTCTTAATTCAGCAGTGAACAGTGATATCATACATGACATAAGAGGCATGAATCAAGAAGTTAAATAAAAAAGGGCAAGATATGGTACTTAAAACCCAGCAAGAATATTGTGGATATAAGTGGCTAGAAAGAGAAAGACCTGGGTTCATAACTGCATTTACAAGCCACCTGAGCCATTATCAGGGCATAGCTGTTACAAAGACAAATGAAGCTACATCATTGTATTAAAAAACATTTTTCTAGCAGAGGTGAAAAAGCATTAGTAGAGCTGTTCAACACAGTTTGTCTTGTATCCAAAGCAGAGGAATTCAAACTTGAGTCGGTCCAGAGAAAAACTACTCATGCTATCAGACACTTCATGGATCTCATGAGCTTAGATTGGTTTAGGAGAGAGAAAAAGATTACTAACTATAAATATATCAGTACAAAATAGCTATTTAGGTTAATAGGAAGTATTCATACAAGAAATGAAATTATATAAGCTGTCTCTGAATAGTATTAACTTACACCTTTAAAAATATTTCTGGCTATCAAAGGGCTGAGTTTCTTTAATAATGTTTCGGTGAGAACAGTGAGAACAACACAACTATTAAAAGTGGTTCTTGCTGGGGCTGAACAACCTACCACCTATCAAGAACAGGGAGCACGGTCAGTAGTCTGGAGATGTCATCCTAGTCTTGCTTCTCTGAGGGTTCTTGAGACTCCCCAGCCTTGGTGAGGAACAAAAGTCCCACCATACATGGGGTTATCACAAAATCATGGACTCTTACTGTACTGTCATTTTCCTATGTCTTTTCTTACCTGATGGATTCAAAAGGCATTCCTACTTAAAAACTAATAAAACAATCTGGCCAAAATTTAAGGGAAGATTACAAGATTTGAGGGCAGAATTACTGGAGGGGAGTAGCAGCTGAGGAAGAAGAGACTTCAACAACAGGAGTGTTAATAAAAAGGTAAATAAAAACATGCAACAACTACAGGCTAAGCAATAGCTATGCCTAGACAATAAAGAAACAACAGTACATCTTGTGGTAACATGTTACCACTTGTCAGATGAACATAAAAATTGACTCCGTGAGTGCTCCTAGCCCATTGCAAATGAGTGAAGCATGTTAACCAAAATAAATAACCTCTAGCAAGGTTTTGGAGAGGAGCAGCTGGAGTGATAACATCTTACTCTATGTCGTCTCCAACTACAACACATTTGATGGCAGCCTCCACTGTGCAAAGAATCAGCCATCAAAGAGTAGCTCATTACACTGTGGTGCTATGATGTAAGTAGTCACACCAGTGTACTGCAGGCAGCTGCAGCAATAAACCTTCCCTGACACTTATAAATTCTATATGATTTATGTATTTGGGGGTGTAAAGCATAATTTGCATGACGTATTTAGAAAGCTTTAATTAATTTTGTGATTGATGCTCTAAAACTACTGAGTGAAGTTAAGACTTTTTAAAATTGTTAAATTATATTTGGGAATTAACACGAGCAGGGCTGAGTAATCACCACTTCATGTTCATGTATAGCTCATTCAGTTCAATTAAGTTCTGGTATATAATGAAGAAGAGAAAACAGCCAAACAAAATGCTATTGCAAGAATCTGGGTGACAACTAGTACAGTTTACAAAAGAGTAAGAAATATAGTAGGTTTTCTTTAATCCATTAAAAGAAAACAAGTCTGAGAATTATTAAGAAGGCAGGATATATACTGTTCATGGTAGAATTATCTCATGCCCAGAGTGATTAAGTATTTTGTGAACTATCCTTAGAAGACATTCCATCCTGCCCAGCAATACATTTACAGGCTCCTGTTTAACTGTATATCATACACATGCACAAATATTTTAGGAGAGAAGAGAAAGAATGCCATAACCAGTTGAAATGCTACGGAGAATTACAAGCAGACTCAAATACAGGATATCTTGAACATTCCTTGTTGTAGGGAACACCTGGAATGCTTCCTCTTGGAGAAGAGGCTAAAAGTATTCCTTGTATCTCTTCTGGTTTTGCCTTACTAACTACCAGTATGGTAGGAGAGAATCAGTGAAAAAATAATAACAATATCAGTGGCATCAAGGATTAAAAGAGATCAACTGAATTTTTAGGAAATATATATATATTTATTATTTTTTGCTATGTCTCACAAGCTGGTTGGTGAGCTTACTTGTAACAAGTCTGAGGAGTGTAATTTAAAAGAGAGGAATTGGTTGATAGACCAATAGTGAATATGAATCCAGATTATCCAAACTCATCAATCCTAATTCTTTGTATGGAGAAATTTCTGCACAGCCCCTCTCTCTTGGTGTAAAAGCTCAAGAAAATCAATAAATATATTACTTTTGTTATTTGCCACATACATTACCCCCAGTCTTGCCTACCCTGGTCCCCTTGGTGACGTTGCTTAGTGCCTACTCACACACAAACCCAACACACATAACACACATTTCTCTGGAGAATTATTCTCCTCTGTATCTCACCATGGCACCAAGAATATAAATTGATCCAATTTGCCACCTGTCAGGACTCAGGGACTCAAAAGCAAAGAGCGCTGAGGTATGAAATGGATGGATACTGACCATGATAAGGCAGTTCAGATTATCAGAATTACTTCGTCCCTTAGAGATAATGACTGCAGCAACATCCTACCCTTCGGCAGAGGAAGTCAACACATGAACAATAATTATCACTCTCAGTTCTGCACTGAAGATCTGGTTGGATCTGGCTCTTCTCAACTTGTGAGAGCCCAGACAATGCCACCCCAGGTCGAGATCTGCAGAATGCCAGTCACGTCCTCTTTACGCCGTGACAGAACGACCCACTGTGTGTTTGCCGAGCGATCAGCAGAGGTGCTGGTACCACGAATCCCCAGCGCCTCTGGTTTCTCTGTACCGTGCTGACAGATGCAACTGCTGCTGATCTATCAGTGAGCTCTCCAACTTCAAGAAGTCCACATCAGAAAGGCAAAACCTTTTATACACATCCATCTCTCTCAATTTGCCAGGCACACCAAGAGGAGAGCACGAAGCGGTGCTAACTGACTGGAGAGCAGATGAACACTGTAACATTGTGCTGCACAGGCAGCACAGTCAATTCCTGCAGCAGACACTCATTTGATCAAAAGTGGTTCTGCTGGCAATTTACTTTTCTTGATCCCACTGAAAAAGAGTTTTAATCTCTGTTTTAAACTTGACTTCTGCTTGCTGCCCTGAGGAAAATCAAGGCCAGATAAATGATTTTCAAAGACAAGACAGCTTCTTTTCTTCCAGATTCAGAAAATGATTTTGTCTTGATGAATAATACAGGCTCTAGTCGTTTAACTTAACTCTGAGCTACAAAGAACCTCTGCTCTCTGCAGGTAACCAAGGACACATGCATTTTTAACACACCTGTCTCAAAATGAATTTGCAGGGCAGGCAATCAAAAATCTACCCTGTAACCTGGATAATGAGACATAGACCCCTTCGAAACCACTCAACATGCAGCCCCATGCTGTCACTTCTCAGATTCATTTTATTAAAGATGGCTACATTGTAAAGCATTTCTCTGGTGGGGGAAGGGGGGGGGAAGAAGTTCAGCAAAACTAGTATTTTGTGGCTAAGTGTACTTCCAGAGCTTCAGAGAAACCTGAAACCTCACCAGAAAATAGAGAAAAAGACCACCGTTATTCCACAACATCACAGACAATTTAAACAGAGAAAAGAGTTTTCTCTGAATTTGCTGGATCTAGCATCAATATTGTCTTGACATGGCCTTTTCTTTCTCATTTCCAATTCCCTCCTTGCATCAACAACCAAACTTCTCCACTCTACACTCTAACCACTAGTGCTTTTGTCACCATATCTCAGTGTGTTTCCACATCATTCAACATCTCCACCACTTGGTTCCTGAGCAAGGCAAATAATCCAGCCCCACATCAAAACAACAGGTAGGAGCAATCAGAAAACTTCACAGGTTTCTATAATGGAAGACAGCAAGGAACAAGCAAGGTCTTATTGCCAAACAGCAAGGAAAATGAACGAGACTTTCAAATGCCCAACTGGCAGTGATAGTGTGTTAAAAGAATGTAAAAGAGGGGAAAGGACCATCTGCCTGCCAACTATGAGCACTCTCTGGCTGGTGCTAAAAACTCCACTGACTGCTGGGCTTGAAATTCTGGTATTAAAGTTAAAGAGATATGTTCAAGACTTTTATGAAATTAATGTGATTTACACCAAAAGACACAGCCAGTGATGCTTCTTATCCTCTGTTACTTTTACTAGTCTTTTTCCTCTAAATGGATTTTCTGGATCTTTGACCACCAGTAAAATTTCAGGCTTCCAATAAAGGACTCTTTTTAAATTACAATGAATCATAAAAAATATGAAACAGGGGTTGATATGTAATTCCAGATAGCTTGGTCATTGAGCTGAAATAAAAGAAAATGGTGGCCTATCACCAGGATGAAGGATGGCAAAAATAGCCTAAAACGAAGTATTTCCTCTGAAACCTTTCAGATTCAGATCTGGTAAAGACAAAAGGAAAGGTTTCTCTAGGATTTGGTGGTAGCTGAGCCTATCTCGAAGATAAGGCACACTTTTGATACAATAGTGATTAGTATTTGGTTTGTGAAGTTTTACAATACCTGCAATTGACATTACCCCTAACTCAGAGCTGGGAAGACTGAAGTATCTCTGTTACATTTGTACCCATGTATCTCACACACACACACACACACACACACACACACACGCCCAGACACAGTTTATAACAGCAATCTGTACTAAAAATGCACAAGCCTCCATTCAGAAGCTGTCCTGACTTATCAACCAAAATCACTTTCCTAGGTCAATGAAGGAAACAGGTGTTCACATTATCAAAAAAGGGAGTTAGTGGCTTTCCACAGCACAGACTCATGTTGTTCCAAGCCTGTAGTGCCACATTTTCAAAGGAATCTGAAGCAACAGATTTACGCAGAGCCCACAAGACGCACAAGCTGTTTAAACAAAGGACATGCTGGAGTTTGAGCTGAGCATTAAGTGGTGGCACTGGAAGATGTACATCTCCATAGTGAAACTTGTAGTATTAAGCTGCAATTTATAAGAATGAAGCTTACTGATTACTCACATAAAGTATGGTAGCCATCTACAAATACTGGAAAAGGGTAAAATCTTGAAAGAGTTAACTGGGGGGATGGGCAAAAAATTAAGGAAAGTTTAGGCTGGTTGTTAGAGTTCACTACTGGTCCATGATGCCTTCCCCAGGGAAGTAACAGGTGCTTAGTTATTTAAAGCCAGCAGGAAAGAATGCATTGTAGGGAACAATTCCACAGTAGTAACAGATAAAGTGGACAGGCTGTCAAGCCTTTCCCAATTCTAGTTAGTTTATGATTTACTAATAATTCTTCTTTGGGTTAAAAGGTTCAGACCCCCACTATTCTTACTGGTCTCCATAAATGCATGTTACCCAACAGACAAAGAGTAAAAGTTCTCTCTGTATAATGTGTTGTACTGTCACCTTGCAATTACTGAAACATCATGCAGTGAAGCCTTTTCACCACAGAGATTTTACTCGCCAAATGATGGTGATGATCACTTTAACTAGACCTCCTTGCACTTTGCAAAACAACGGAGCAGTTGCACCTTGTCTGTCTGAGTCTGAGTGTGCCTGGAAGTTATGCCTGGATGAAGAAAACAGGTTGTGATTAAGATCTACTGAGATACCTGGAGCAATTCCGGGCTCTGGTTACAGACACTGTCTGCATTCCTAGCAGCTGTAATGCACTTTCAGCTCAGGCTCCAAACTTCAATACACTTCGCATCAGCCCTAGCCTAGGTGTACTAAGAGCCCAGGCACATCTCACAAAGCTCCTGGAAGATGACACGAAGCAAACAAAAGACAAAGTGAGCAGCTTTATGTAGAGACAGGAAAAAAAGTGTGCTAAGAGCTAGAAGTGCTGGAGAAGCCAGTTATTTCAGCAAGCAGCAAGGAAAGACATTTGGAAAGGAAGTTTCCCATCTGTGAAAAACAAAGAAACTTGTTGTCACTCTAGAATTAAAAGCCTGTGTGGGTTAGCAGAGATGAAGGAAACAATGTCAGGGGAAAGAAGTAAAAGTAGGAGGTTTTGCAATGATTCAACTATCAGTTATGAATTGCCATGTTCAAAGGGTAAGTCTGGGATTCAGAAGAGAAGCCAAGCATGGGAAGGAAAGGAGCAGAGACTGAATATGGACATCTTTTATTCTCCCTAGTTTTCTGATGCTTATTCTGCATGAAAGGACAGAGCTAGTGGTTTAAAGATTCTCTAAAAATCCTATTTTTCTTATCTATCACACATACCTAGAGAGACAAATTGTTGTTCAGAATGAGCTGGGATCTAGAAATACAAGGATACAGAACTGAAAAAGAACACACGAGAAACCAAGTTTTACTCCCTGCTCATGTATGATGGTGGTTAAAAGCATAAAATTAAAATGCCTGTGGTAACACATTCCTGGCTTAGCCAGGCCGAGGTGAGACCTCCCGTCTAGGAAGAGCTGCAGGGCACACAAAAGCACCAGATGTTTGCCTGCTCAATGACAAATCGTGCCCTCACCCTCAGTAAAGTCTTCGAGTGGCATGAAGAGACACATTCTTGGCTTCATAACCAGCTAACGTTAACATTCAGGAGGAAATGTCATTAAAAGTCTGTACTTCAGCCCAAGATTGGAGTAGCTGAAAACTCCTCGATCCCTTACCACCCGACCTGCCCCCAGACAGATGGGGAGGCTTTCTGGTGAAACACAAACAGCTGTGTTCACTGGATTAGGTACAGTTCTGAGGATGAAAGCAAAGGACAAGATCCAAGCACTGCAGTCTGCAAGGACTGGGAAGAGGGAGGGAAGGGCCTTGCCCGGTTGGAAGGGCAGCAATCCTGTCAGCAGCAGCCCAGCCTGCAGCAGACGGGAGCTTGCCCATTTCTGACAATGCAAATGGGAATTGGGAAAGGAACAGAGGTTACAGGGCAAACAGCATGAGAAAGGTTGGAGCTCAGCCCATTTCCATCTAAAAGAGCCACATAATTTAAAGAGCCTGTAAGAGAGGCAATTCAACTGAAGTTTGCTCTCGCTCTTGAGGGGTTTTCTGACAGAAAAACGACAGAGACCCGCCCTGCTGCATTCACCAGAACAGATCTACAATCTCTAATAAGAGGCTAACACAGAAACACTTCCATGCATCAGGAAATCTAGGCTGAGAAACACTATCCTCAAACCCCTGACCAAAGAGGGCAGCCAGAGCCAGAAGGCTCTTTCTGAGAAGCAGTGACTGTGATTATTCTTCTCAAACTGTTTTCAGCAAACAGCAACACCCTAGAAGTCCTTCTCTCTCTAGCAGATATAAAACCCCTAACAGAAGAGGACAAGCGCAGGGATCTGTTGCTACATGAGTCCGTCCTGATGGGAACAGGATGCCAACCAAGCATGCTTTAGATTTTTTACTAAAACTACCTGTCAGACTGCCAAAGGTATTAAATAACAAATCTGCTTATTTTCAACCATGACCACAGTTCAGTGCAGCCAAGTGAAAACAGTCCCTCGCAGGTGGACAGCATATAAAGTGCTACACCCAGGCCCTGGAGAGGACACCCTGCCCTTAACGATGTGTATTCCAGCTGTACTGCACAGATGTACAGTCCCTGTTCCAATTTAAAGAATACTGACTTTGGTAGACTCACTAGTTTAAAGGTAAAATATGCTATTGGCTGCAACTTCAATTGTACAACATTGATCTATTCTACCTTCTATTAAAATACAATCTTGGTAGCCATCCATGTCGGATGCAGTAATGAAAACCAACCTGCTTCTACAGACCACAAGCCATTCTAAATGAGAGGAACTGTTAACTAGGCATGCATGAAGGAGTGAAATGAAAAAACTCTGAAACAGTAAAGACATGCACAGTACTCAAGAATGCTTGACTGAGATTAGAAGACAAGTATCTTCAGAAGACAGCCTAACCTGAAGAGAGTGGAAGGAATTTTAAGACACATTCTTCCTTTTATGTCAGCGGTCTTTGCATCAGGTCCGCAGCTGGAAGTTCATAGCCAATCCATAAGTTTTAAATTCAGAAGGAACAAATACAGTAACTTCTTGAATAACTTTTAAAGGTATAGTCTATAAAGAAAACTTGCTGTCATCATTTCAGAACATGTCAGAGCTGGTGCCAACTAATCAAGCTGATGGAAACTTCAGTGGCTGTTGGATGTACATTTGGAGAAGAGAGAATGGGGAGCATCTTCATTTGCAGCCCACTTCAAAGTGAAGTTATCTAGAGAATCATAGGAACATGGAATACAGACAAGAGAGCTTTGGCAAGTCCTTAGTAATCTCTTAGTCCTGAAAGGAAGCTCAACAATTAAAACTAGTGTGTGAGTCTTAATGCACCGGAGAGGTCTGGCTTTCAGTTTGAATGCTGAGGTTTGGAGGCTCATGGCCAACAGCAGCCACAGAGTCAGCAGCTTATTTCCAGTTCGTGAACTCCATATGCAAACTGGATTTCCACTTCAGGAAGAGGTGAAGGGAAATAATTCAAGTTACCATGCCTTTAGGGTCTATGTTCTTTGCATTTCTTTTTTTTTTCCACCCAGGCTGGCACATGTCACTAGGAGCAAAGCCAACACTAGACACTCAATGTGTCAAAGTGACTCACCGCTGATCACTGCTTGTTACTGGGAGCACAGATGTGGAGGAATCTAAGAACTGGAAATGCAAACTTCTTGGATCAAAGGAAGTAAGGGTAGCTAATACCAGCTGTTCTGCAAAAAACTTGGGGAATTAAGTTAAAGAGTTAGCAGCAGCTAACTGCTGGGAATCTACTTTTTCTGAAAGCACTGCTCCAGCAGGGCGGGTTTCAGAGATAATGCTGCCAGTTTGAAGTAGAACATCTTGTTTTTAATAGCACGTATCTGTCCTTTCTGCTGTTTTGATGTAAGAAAGGGTCATTTCAAATGAAAATCACCAAATGGGAGTTGTTATTCAGACTGCTTCAGACTGCATATAACTAATATACAGGGATTAGAAAAAAATTAAAATACATAGCACTTTTCAGGTAATCCTCTAAAACAATATTTTATTAATTCTTACAACTCTAGAAAATGCTGTCTATCTTCTTTATTTTTTCCTTAAGCATTATTGCTTCAACAGAGAAACCTGATACTGACTTCCCAGTGTTTGCCCAAGGCATTGAGTGAGCTGCTGGTGGATGAGCTTAGAAGTTAAAACTCACCAACTGCCAGGTTTGTATTTAAGCAATCACAGCACATATCTCTCAGCCAATTCATGTCCCTTTCTAACTGTTACCACAGACCAAAGCAGGTGACATTTATGCAGAATTACTTGAATGCAACCAATATCAATACTTGCAATTCTATAGCTGGCCCAGACTAAGTGTTCCCAGAGCTTTACAAATCCCAGATACCAAAGCCTTACAACATGCCTGTAAAGTACTATTTGCTTTGTAGCGGGGGCTAAGTAATGAATGATGGAGTGTGCACGGGACAAGTTCATATTCACAGTGTAAGCATGTGACAGGACTTGATGCTAGCCAAGAAGTCCAGGTCATTCCCAGGTGTTTCAAGTGCTCTCTTATGACAGCATGCAGATGGTTTGTATGCCTCATAAGAGGAGCGGGGTTTGGCTACAGAGAGCCAACCCCTGACATGAATGCAAGCAGGTAACTGTTGGTCAGTGGGCTGGGTGGTGACCAGTCAGAGTTGAGTATAGAATCTTTTGAATCTCTTTATAATGAGCTGTGTAGACCAATAATCTCTCTCTGCTGCATGAAACCTTGACATTGTGTCATCTCACCATCCCCACATACCACAACATTCTCTGAGTCTTCAGCCAATGTTCAGCTCAAGAGTCCATTTTGCCCTTCCTTCAGTTCAGTTTTCAGCCAGAAATGTTCTCCATAAGAGGCACAGAGAAGATGTTAGGCTGTGTGTTCTCAGACAACCTTATTAAGGACAGACATCCTCATACAGAAATTTTGTAGGGTGAAAGGACCAGTCACAAGAGACTATTGTTTTGTTCTCTAAACAAATTTTGGGGCTGTGTGCAATGTAACGTACATACCGTTTAACCTTTTAACACTGTTAGTTGTAGGTGCCAATAAACTCAACAAGGGAACATTTGAAATCAGTCTCACCTAACTGTAAAATCGATGCTACCTGTCACAGCACAGTAAAATGCTTCAGCTCCAGCTGTACTGTATGGCTGCACCCCCCACTGCACAAAAGCACACACAATGCTGCAGTCCTGTTAAAACAATTTTCATTAAATGTCTCAAAGAGCTAAAGAGATTGCTATCTGAAAACACAGAGAAAGCATTTAAACCACAAAGTGCTTGGATTTCAGATGGATTCCACTGCTATTTGAGTTAAGAGTCAGGCAGAGGTTCCACATGAGTGCCACTGCACAAGTTGCTATCCACAGAGTAACTTCTCATCCCCAAAGAACTTTTGATCTCAAAAACCAAAACAGATTAAATGTACTCTAATGCTCATTCACGGAAAATTGAGGCAGAGAGCACTCATCAGACATCCTCCTGGAGCTGGTCTAAACTTCCTGTCCCAGCATCATCTGACCTCAGTGTCAATTAGAACTTCCTGGAAAAGGAAATTATTGCCCAATAATCCAGGATGTAAATCTCAATTGCAACTGGTAATTCCTACTAACTCCCTGAGTGGATACTGTATTGCACAGTCAGAGCATTTTCTTGTGGTTGAGAGGATTACACTAAGCCACCTAAAGGCACTTTTTAGTTACCATTCCACCTCAGGAAGAAGACACATCCCCTGCACAGGTAGGCACACCTGTGATAGCTGACAAGGCACAGGCTGTATTAGCACTACCAACATCCAGGTACTTACTTGGGCACTTGATACCTTTGCTGTCAAATAAGAGCCCTCAGGGGCCATGATAAAACAGCAAGCTTTTGGAGCTAATGTGCAGAGAAATAAAACTCCAAACCTAAAGATGCTAAAGAGGTTTTTGTTTAAGTGATGTATTTGTTCCTTCACAGTCCATCATCTGACCAGGTTCAGCTACTTCTAAAAGCTCCAGTGAGGAAAAAATAAACCAGCAACTGTTAGAAGTCAGGACTTCTGTAAGAACACAAGTGAGTGATGATGGTTTTATGAATTTAACCCATCAAAAGACAAGTAGGTGCCAAGAACTCTTCCCAATAACATGGTACCATGCAGTACTCCATTGCCCCTCTCCTCTCTGATATTCCAAAATCTCCCCCAAATGCCTACTCCATTCCCTGAAATCCTGAAGAAAAGCCAGGAAGAGGCTCAGCACATGTGACTTGCTCCACTCTAACAGCAGAAAGGGTGGTTTGGCTGCTGACTCCACAATAAACCCTTTCTTTTCATTAAGGGTATATCCAAACAGTATTTTACTGGCAGACATAGTCTTCTGCTCAGACTCAAGACAGTCAATTACAAGCCTTGTTCACCTGCATTCTTACTTGGGGATCTCATTTGACTATGGCGTCTTACCTCTCTTTCCCACATAAGCAACTCCAGCTCAGGAGAGGAAGTGCTTTAAATTCTGGTTAATTAACTCTGCAAGAGAAAGACAGAGCTCAAAATCTACCCTCCCCTATCAGAAACTCCTTACTCTGCAGTTAAGAAACATGAAGATGCTGATAACTCTTAACCACTCCTCCCATAGGAAATATATTTCTCCCATAACTTCTGGGGAATTACTCCCATACAGTCTCAATATAAAAAAGTCTTGGGAGACAGCGACACCCACACATACACACACCTTCCCAGAGGCAAGCACACAGGCACTGAGGACAGGCACATGGCTTTGCTGTTGTACTATTCACATAGAACTTCCAACCTCCTAGATGAGTTGTGCAGTGAAGACAAGGATATGCATTTGGGACTAAATTGTTCTGTTCTGGCACAGCCTGTCCAGGAAACTGGACACCTGCACTTCTCTCTCAGCTCTGCCACTGACTGCACACCCCAGTCATAAGCCATTGAGGTGCCCTGCTGGAGAGACATGGTTCTGAGATCCCTAGTGTCTCTAACTCTCCATGACTTCCATCTGCTTTGAGCTTTTCGGACCCCTGAGACCAGAAATGCACTACCAGACACCCAAAAATAGAGGCTGTACTTCATTAGCCTGTAGGAAAAGCCACGTCCACTGCTGTTCTACACAAGTTGCATACGACCATAAGCATTTTAGTACAGCTATCTCTATTAATACAACATGGGGATGCTGCAAATGGGCCGTAGTCTCTCTCTCCCTTTCCCTTTATCCTTCCCAAAAATGGAAATAAATAACATCCACAAAGCATGGCAAAGCACTTTGTAATCCCCAAATGAAGGATTCTGTAGGTGTGAAGTATTCATAAGACATATTTATTTTCAAATTGCAAAAAAAGCTGGTTGCTGTGTTTCCTGGCAGTATTTAGTATACCTCTCTGCTGTGCACATCTGAAGCACACATCAGGGAAAGAAATGCTGTGATAATCAACTCCAAATCCCACAATCTATTTGTTCTAGTAATTAAAGAAATATTTACTCAGGAAGCAGGTTTACACAGGACGAATAGCTTCTAAGAACAAATATGATTTAATTATGTGTAAGTGCAAGAAGCATGCTACATATTAAGGAGATTAATTTATGCTCATTAACAATACAGACAAAATTGGTGCTTGGCTATTAATTTTCTATGCTGGAGAAAAGAAATGGTAAGGAAGTGTTTACAGAATTGCCTGCTTTAGAAGCCTATTTGAGTGTGATCTGTACTTTTTCAGAAAGAACCAGAATAAGTCCTCTGCATAAGATAACTTCATTTACTCACCACATTTGATAAATAAATTGTATTCTGTACTGTCAGAATTGTTCATTTAATGACAGTGAGGATAAAAAACTTTTATTTTTTAACACTTACCATAAGTATTCATAATATATTCTTCAACAGCATTCAGCCTTGCTTTATAGGAAAAAAAATAATTTCCCAGAATGTACAGGGACTATTTCAAGGCCCCTGTTTAATATAAAGAATCCATCATATTTCTGCTGTCAAACAAGAAAAAATGTTTGTGTCTGCAGGACTGTCTTTCACTGCTGCCCTCTACGAGTTTAGACTAGAGACTTGACTTTTCTTTGTCTCATCTTCTTCCCTGATAAAAAATCAATTTGTTCACTTAAGACTCATAAAGGACAATGCAATGAGTGTGTTATATTACAGCTGGATAAGGCACAAAATAACAATGATGACTGTTTTTGTAAATTCTTCTTCCTGTCCTCTGCATGTGCTACTAAATATAGTGGAGCAAGACAGTTCTAATTGATTCTTGTCTTTGTTCTTACAGCTGCCTTTCATTTTCTGCACAAGCTTCCTCTCTTTTCAACATCCTTGAAAACCAAGAAGAATTTATTGGCATCCTACCACAGTTCAATGTGCTGTTACCACCTGGTTTTATCCCAACCAGAAAGATGGCTTTTCACATTTGCTTTGGTGTTTGCTAGTAAGCAGGAGACTTCAATTCTCAAAGATAAAAACTTTAGCCTATAAGTAAAATTTTTAGCAGTCTTGATGAAATGGAATATCATTAGCCTTTTGTGTGAAAATTCAGAAATTAATACATTTTAAGAGCATTTCCAGTTCCTAACATGGTTTAGTTCAGCTGAGCATATATTTAGCTAAATGGTGAAGGTTTGGTTGATGCTGTTTGAGCTGGGGGAATGGACTGGACAATGTGCTACAGTCAGTTCTATGAAAGTCTGGCCACCAATATATTAAATTAGTGTCTGACTTAATCAGATGCAGCTCAGTATTTCATTCTAATCTTTAAATCTTTGCCTTTAAAAATACCAAACAGAAATTTAGAAGGATATGGGAGAAAGGAAACACAACCTTTGAACTCCACTTTGAAATGCAGGGATCAGCAAAATAAAAGGAGCTTTGCAGTACTTTGGAAATTATGAGCAGACCATTTCTATCAAATAAATGCTGTTGTAGCTGAAACAACCCAGATTGCAGACACATTTGTAGATTTCTGTTTTACAGAGAAGCTGAAGGTTTTGGTGAAAGATCTTCCTACATCAATCTGCTTTGAAGTGCTTCCTACAATCATGATAATCTGTTCCAGAAACTGGCCATAATAGAAAACACTATTTCAATGCAGTCTACAAAGCACAGTTCTAAAAAAGCTTTCAGTTACACCTTAATTGTAAATATGCTACCAAGCCACTCACTTTTTCACTGGGGAGAGTTGGCTGTGGTAAGCACACATTTCCTGATCTCCTGCCTTCTAATCATGTCTATCAAGTCTTTGTGACTGACAGACATGTAAGATCTGCTATTCAAAACAAATGAGACACCTAAATTATACCACTGCATTTTAGAGAGGCACTGTCTGGTTGAAAATGTGGGGCCATCTCCTGCAGCTCTGACTCAGGTAGTATGCCAATTTCAAAACCAAATATTCATTGGATAAGAACTGCAGAATGTGAACTTTATGGAGTTTTTTAAGATGAAAAATCAAATTTTAACTTACAAAAATTGAACTCTTCCTACTGGTGTCGCTGGCTGTAGGGTCAGGCTCTTGTCTCTTCAACAAATACCTTACACATTTAGAAGTACATGTATCAGATTAGTTCCAATTCTTTAAACTACTAATTTAAACCCCTGTTTCTATCAGGTAGGAGTCTGCCATGGAAAGAATCCCGCTGGCTCAAGGCGGCTGTGATAACTTCACTGAAGCACTTCAGTAGTTCATTTGGTCTATTTGTGAAGAAAAGTCTTACTCATCTCAAGTTAACTCTTCAGAAGTTTGTTTTTTTTCTTTCCTCAGTTGAATCAGTTTGGGAAAGGAGAAAAAAAAAAGCAAGCCTCATTATTTTACTTCTGTTTTTAATCAATTACTTCTGCATCTTATGCTCAAACATGTGGAAGCCTAAAATTCAGCAGAAATAGAGATCATGTTGTTTCATGTTTTTGTTTTAATTAAAACTAAAAATGCTTCTCTTGGTGCTGGGTTTTGCAACAGCATAATGCGGCAGACCTCATTTTGGAGAGTGCCTCCAGACCAATATCATCCCTATGCAATCTGGTTCCATAGGTACAAACTTGCCTTTGATTTTTTGGGCTTGCATTACAGTCGTCAGCCAAGCACAACTGCAGCTCTTCACTGAGGCTGCACTCATCTGTCTGTGAGTAGAACTGGGCTCTTGAACTTTTCATGGATGTTCAAGCCCTTCGAGAGCTTTGTAAATGGATAGCAGAGTAGGCTGCCAGAAAACAAAGGGTTTTCATTAAATGATAACATCTTTCCAAACTAAAAACATAAATTGTAGTACTTATGGGAAGATTCTAGTCCTCTCTAACCACAGGTATCACCATTAAGGTTAGTGCAAGCCAACCTGATACTACTATACCTTTTGCAAATAATTTAACCGTTTGCCTTGTGTTAGCAATCAAGAACACAGGCCAGTAAACCCTGAATTTTTACAGATTGCAAAAGTGAGTTTGATTTTGCAGGCTCAGATCTTACAGTTGCAAGAATAGAATGTCTTCCTCACCAGAAATTCTGCCTGAACTCTGCCCTCAGTTAGTTTAAAGTGTCTCTTTTCACCTTGCCTGCATTGCAGTGCTCCTGAACGAGAGTCTGGTTATGCCCAGGCAAAGTGCAGACAGATGTTCTGACATTTCCCTGCAGAGAGTTCCCCTGATACAACACTGCTCTGATTTACAAGCAGTGCTGCTGCTGCAATCCCCACCCAGCTCCAAGTCATCCTCCTCTGCCAGTAAAAACCTGCTGTTGCCTTTAACCATTGCAGCCACTCCAGCTCTTCACAAGGCATGTAATACAGCAGGCTCCTCAAGCCAAGAGATTCCTACACCACTATCCTTTTCTTCCTCATTCCAACTTTGCACTCCTTATCTCCTGCTGTCTATCTGCTCAGTTCTGCTCTACAACCTCTGCTGTTTCAGTTCTCCCAAACCTTTGTAGCTGTCACTTCTACGGTCTTCTTTGGCCAGTAGCATCCTTAGAAAGTTCAGAGAAGAGCCATCAAGCAATAAGGATTGAAAAAACATTGGAAAATCCAGAATCATACTGAAATATCACAGAAAATTAAGAGATTACTTGACTACAGATCAAAGTACTTCCACAGCAAGAAAATGTGATGCTTTCCTCTTTGGATAAGAGGAGGGCCAAGTACCAATAGCAGGCCCAAGAATCTAGCAACTAAGGGGCTGCATAATCACAAGAGTTGCTAAATTTTAAACATTTAACCAAGAATTGCATGATATTGTCTCATTTCATAAATATTTAAATCAAAATTGGATGTCTGTTTAGAACAATTTACCAGCTTGAACATTAATTGGCTTGGGGAAGTTCTGTGCCTTCAGGGAAGACAGAAAAAAATTACTGGAAGCACCTTTCTGGAGTCCATCACTGTGGGAGGAGGGACCAGATTGGGAAGAACCCCAGGAATCAAAAGTAAAATGGTAAAAACTAAACTAAAGGGTAAAATACAAAAAAAACCTGCTCATATATGTACTCTCACAGGTCAATGAACTCCATTTAAATAAAGACCAAATGACCAAAGACTACTTGCCCAAAGCACATCACCCTCAAATCTGTCCATGAGTTTTCAATGCAAAATTAAATTTAGACTTCTCGGCCTTGATGTGCTTTGTTTTGATGAAACCAGAAATTAAATATAGCACAGTAACCTTATCCAGTCATCTTAACTAATTCAGCATTTTGGATGCCTTAGTGTATGAACTTTGCAGAGAAATTTCTGGCAAAAATGGATGGCATTGTAACTTCAGCCTTCTTAAAATTAACTCACACCAGCTATTCTCAGTAGTACCATCATTATCTGTGAAACTGTGCTCAAATGAAGAATCGATAAATAAATATGAAGAAGAAATTTAGGGAGAAAATGAAGTGCTATTAGCATTCCAGGAGTATAATAAACTCATAATTCTCTGAGGCAAAACAGTGAAGCCTGGATTTGCAAAGCTACCATAGACAAGGAAGTGTGCAAAACTCATTCCAAATATAAGCTGGTTTAATATTTCAAAGACTCATTAGAGGGAGCACATAGCGTTAGCAAAATCATGGTTTGTATTACTGATGTACAGTCCAAGACAAATACAGAATGTATCTAGTAAATTACTCTCTTGGGAGCAATTTCTGTTGGTTAAGGGGGGGAAATATTAAATTTTAAAGATGTTAATCACTTGTTTTTGTTTTATTTCAACCTGTATAGATGCATGTCTGGTATGCATATGAAAATGCAAAATACAGGAATAATCCGTAGCTCATCTGGAAAATGATGGGACTGATAGTGCACATGCAAGCAGGGTACTTATTTTCTTGAACCAAAGTCACATTAACTTACACTGAACTGTTTAGTTGTGTTAAGGATTTGCAAGATAAAGTTACGTACTGGCGATGTTGAGCATACAGGTAAATGCATAGTCTTGTAAGGCATGAGTTTAGGGCTTTGAGGCAGGAAAGCAATGAGATGAAATATTTCAGTCATAGGATTTAACTACACTTATAGAATTAAGTAATTGAATAACTGTTTTCAGGGCTTGTAACCTTGCCTCTGTCACTAACACACTCTCTGACCTTGAGCAAGTTGCATAAGCCCAGCTTTTCACAGACTTCAAAGTTTAATTTGTACAGATTTCAGTCACTGGCAATCCTACCTGGTGCCCATCTGCATCATTATTCATGATACCTTTAACAGATGAGCACAAAATTCTCCAGGCCACAGTCCTTTTATGCCTCACTTTCTGTCTCTGATGATTATTACTTCTGACTGCTGAGCATGGATGTTAAAATGGAAATAAGGTTAAGTTGTACTATTATATCTCTTGATTATCCTCACAAAGCAGGAACTGTGAAATTTTTCATATTATGCGTTACCTCACCTCATCCTTTATCAGTATTAGAACAGCACACTGTTACAGTGCATATTCCTATTTTGCTCATGTTGAGCAAGTATGTATCTTTATCCTACCACAAGCCACTAATGATATTCTTCCCCCTGTTGCCTTTTATTTTAAGTAGGTGGTTACAAGGTGCAATTACAACTAAAAGCTAAGCTCTTTTGGACTGGAGGAGCACACTGGATGCAGGCAGAAACTGAGTCTCAGCTTGGTGTTTCTAATGAAAATGTCCTTCATATGTGGAATGGATCCCAAAAAGGTCAGAGAGTGAAATATTAAGTGTTTTACAAATATAGACTGATTGCCCTGTCCAAACCATGTGTTTGAAAATCTCCTCCTGGCAGACAATCTTCAATCAGGAAGGGAGAACAGAGAAAGGAACATGAGGCAGGACAGGGGATCTGTAATCACTCTAACAAACTTCACAGACCTAGCCAAGTTTTCCTTCCATGTGTTATTATATATATATATATATATACAGGCCCCAAAAGCATCTCCTTCTGCATTCTTGAATTTACTATATTATCCTGTCAAACTGAGTTATCCAGAGAGAACTTCCTACCCTTTCCTTTCTTGCCTTATTTTTTCCTCCTATCTTTGAAGCCCTGTAAATCAGCACCAGAGGAGAAAATAAGCAACCTTTAGCTGAAATAGCAGGCTAAACAACTTCCACGTGGCCAAGCAACAGAGCAAAGCAATTAAACCTGCCCAACAGGCCATCTGTAGTCAAACTTCTCTTCCCTTAAGAGCCTAAGTATTCCCAGATTTAGTTCCTAATCTTACCTCCGAGTTGTGCAGATGGTTCCACAGCACCCACTCAAAACCCCTTTGAAGTTACTATGAATCCACACATCTGGGTAAACTCATTGTCCCTGAATCTGCTCCAAGAATGAGGATGTGGCCAAAGTCTTGTGGAAGTTTGTTTTCTGCACTTTCAGAAAACAGGCAGGATCTGCTTCTTTCCCACAAAACTAGTCATAACTGTCACAGCCATATTTTGGAATCACCAATTTGATCTCGACAATTACATACCACATAAGAAATTTTCATTCTGTTATCCTTTCAAATAAATTTGAAGCTATTTTTTTCATTTTCACTCTACATCAGTAGCCTGCACAGGGTTTGCACAAGGTTTGCACTTGAAATGAAAACTGCTGCTTTAAAATGACAAACACTGAACACAGGACATTTGTTACCACTAAAAAAAACCACTCTCTGTCTGTGGAGAAGCATAATTCATTCACTGATACATGCACCCACATTTTCTCCAGGGAGTTTCACAAATTCACATGCACTCCCAGCACTAAATTTTGCATTTCAATCTAGGCATTAGCTATAAAAGATGTGTAAAATCTTATGTAGTCAGACAGAAGCTGTTCCCTATTGGCTACATAATAAGCACCTTAGGTAGCTCCAGGGTATAAAATTATTCCAAAAGGGGTGTGGAAAAAATTACACTGCATAAATTGATTCCAGATCCACCTGTTCCAGGTGCCAGCAAACATATTTTGTTAAAGCCATCTGGTTGTCTTAAAAGCTAACAGTTTTTGAAGACTATGGCACAAACAATCTGCAAAATACACAAACTTCCAAAGCTACAAACTCCTAAACTGCAAATGGCTTAGAGATCATCTATGCAGGACTTAGCTGGGCTGCTCTGCAGGATTGCAGGTGGCATCTCTGCTTAACATCTAAGACTATCTAGCATGAAGGTACACCCCCCATAGCACAGAGGGTTCAAGGCTACTGGAGGATCCATTCTGCATTACCAGATGCTCACATGATATTCCCAATTACAGAATGGGTTTGCCTCATGAGTCTGAAGTTATGATGAAGCTTTTGAGTGCAGCACAATATTTAGCAGAAATAAAACTTATGACTGAGGTTCTTCTCTGCAGGTGGCTATGTCCCAGCTGTTCACGTGTTGCTGCATCATGGATAAAGTAAAACCTTTGAAACTGGCAATCTGCAATTTATTTAACTTGCAGCAACAGCCTAATAGGGAGTATGTTATCTAGACTAACAAGCCCATAAGCATTTTGCCTGCTCAACAAAGCCACGGGGGTCAGACACTGCTGCAGTTTGTGTTTATCAGGGTCTGGTTGTGCCGGGTGCTGTTTCCCGGAGACGCGTTAACAACAACGAGGAACATGCAGCACCTTGTAAGATCAAGCTCCTTCACAGCAGCTTCTGGGAAGAAAATATTCTGTGCTTTCTCCACAAATGACCCCTCTCTGAACACCAATGAAATTACACATATGATTTACAAACTCTACAGGTGTTCACAATTGATTTGGGGATTAAAACTAGTAATCAGCATGTTTACTTATTTTCTGATTTACAGCTCACTAAAAAGTAAATAAAGTCACACAAATTCTTAACGAGCGAAGTGCTTTGGTACATGTTTAATTATAAGCACATGAATAGCCCTGCCACCAATTCAGAGTCATACTTTGTAACTTGGTAACATCCTTCACATGCAAATTACCTCCCTGAGTTATTACATTTAGAAACAAAACAAACCCACTTGGTTTGTAGATACATTTTTGATAACAGTAATACTTCTGGACTATTACTACTGATAAACTCATTTTCAGAAAATCACCTTGAGTGATTTTTTGTGGACCTTAAAAATTGTGCTTTATATGAGTTCTGAAGCAGAGGCAACTTAGGGAGTTGCGGAGCTGTAGTCAAGGAGACCCTGCGTGCTGAAAGTCACAGTTGTGCAGTCAGAGCTCTGCTGCACTTTACTCACATGGTTTGAGCCTGGGGTAAGAAATAACGGCTGTCATGCAGTAAATTTTCTTTTGGACAACAATGAGAACAGTGGGGAAATAAATACTGAGGTTAACTGTGCTTGAAGAATAATCTCCAGCAAGCAAAGCACTGTCCACACATTTGCAGGCTCAAAGAGCAGTCAAAGTCTCACACTCAGCTCCCGCTGAAACTAATGAAAATTGCCACCATGGACAGAGATGGGATGACTCCTGATACTGGAAACACTGGACAAACCAGCAGTCTAAAAGCAAGAGAAACAATCCCTACAATAAAACCGACACAGAGCCTTCAGTCAGTTCATTTTTGTTTCCTTAAGTAACAGAACAATAACAAAGAGCTGTTGACTTGATCCTCAGAAGCAACAACACTCGGACACAGCCCATTTCAAGACACAGCAGGGGTAGTGCAATACGATTTGTCTCCTGGACTAAATCACAAGGATCCTACTCAAAATTGTAGCAGTTCACCTTCACAGTATTCAGTCTGTAAAAGCTAAGTCCATCACTTAAGACTGACTTTGTGATTTCACTGTGATTTGGTACTTACACAGCTGCTACACAATCAACACTGATGAATTTTACCCCTAGAGAACATTCTGAATTGTCTTCACCACTCTCTGCAGGTAATTAAATTTCCCTTTTTCAGCTTTATACCAGAAATGATCTTGTGGGCATGATCTGCAGCAAGGCAAATCCAGCTGAAGACTTCACACTGGCACCTAAACTCTCAGCACTACCCCAGGAGTGGAACATCTTCACATTACAGTGATTGATTCCCACTCCTCAGCACGTCCACTCTCTTGGGGCCAGTCTGCCCCTGCTGCTGCAGTTCTTGTCATGAAGGCAGTGAGCAGCACTTAGGAGACCTGGCAAAGCTGGAGTTCAGTGACAGACCCTCAGTAAAATTGCCCATCGCTCCCAGTAAAAATGAACCAAAAAATGCTAATCTAATAATGCAGGCATGTAGATAAATGAAAGGTGAAAAGGCTTTTAAATGCATTCTAAAACCAATATTTTATGAGATGGATCAATATATTTCTCTAGGCTGGAAACAAACAAGTTCTCAAAGTAAGTTAAATTTAGAGAAGAAATTGTTTGGTTTTCTTACTAAGGAAACATTGATGATAATTCCTTGTAGGCATTTGTACCAACAGCACTCCAAAGCTAGGGCTTCACCATGTTTTCCCTAAAAACAGTACAGTAAAAACAGGATAAGGTTGCTGCTGTCAGCTTACTAAATGTGAACAAAACTAGCTTTGCAATCATACAGCATTGTCCATAATTTCCAGTCGTTCACCAGCATATGGAAGTGATGCAAACACAAAGTAAAACATTTACAGCTTTGATCTTGCATCTTTTAGACAGTCAATTAACCTCTCCGATGTCTTTACAAGGAATCACCTGAATATGGGCTACCGGAAAACACCCTTAATTCCCAGATCCCAGTTGATAGTGCATGCACTAGCCAGCGTTCGAGGCAGGGAGGCGGCAGCGGCAGATTGCTCCCTGGCACTGTTGGATACTGCCCCCTTTTGCCGAACAGCAAGGCAACAGCCCCGGCTGCACAATGAAACTTCGCCCGGCATCTTTTTGTTTTTGGGAAGATATATTCATGCAGATGGTCTTATTTAACCCTAGTATGTCTGTTAGCATGATTATTCGTTCTGACTAAAATAGAAGTCTATTGTTCGAGCCATGTTTAATATCACAGAGTGCCTGCTCCCCAGGAACTTTCCCTCTTAGGGGGCCCTATCATGTGTCAGCCCAAGTCAGGCAGCACTTTTTCAACTGACTACAAGGTAAGAAGAAGAGTTTATAGTCTGGGGGTATGTTCCCCCAGGTCAGCTGTCGGCCCGGGGAATAAAGGGCAATCACAGAGGATGACCAAAGCCATTCTGTCTGGGAACTTTTTTAATCTTACTGCAAAGCAACTAAAATTCCAAGGCACCACTTGTATCGAGCTTCTCTTGGGCTATCCACATTCCTGCTGAACCCATCCCCATGCAATTGTTTCCAGTCAATGTGAACTGATCAAGGCCAGTTTGCTAAAAGTCATTTTCTGTGCAGAACCTCATCCCCCGCATCTCTCCGTTCAAGCCTTTTGTCCTCTGGGGTTGTGCTTTTTCACTTGCTGGAGTTTGCACATTTTCTCCTCCCTGGTTGCCCCAGCTTTTTGCAGGAAGGGTGGGAGGTCATGGAGGGCAACCACTGCCAATTCCATCAGCCAAACAGGCTGGAGGGGATGAACAAAGCAAATATCTATATTCTGAAGGGTGGGATCTCTCTCTCCCCCATGACTTCAGGATTAGTGAGCTCCTGGCAGGGGAGGACAAAAACTTGGCCTTTTTAATGAAAGAAAAAAGATAGAGAGAAAAACAGAATAACGTGCCTAGACTTCACTGAAAATGCAAGAAGCATAACATAAAACACAGAGATTCTCCACCATTGCCTAGTGCCGAGGCCCAATCCAATCAGAAAAGTTTTAGAGCAAAAGGAGAAAAGATGAAAGATATGGATGATTCAAGTGTCTGTTTAAAAACTGAATCTCTGTTAAAAATCTGGTTAAATATCAGCAGGATTTTTCTTATCCGCTGCCACTGCAACTTTGTCTGCAGTTATGACCATTTTTCAACCTTGGGTGCTTACAAATCAGATGTATAATCACAACAGTACTTTTCTGTAGTTTGTTCCAGCTACCCTCACTCCTCCTCCTTCACTCACCTGGGATCTCTAGTGATCTCAAGCAGCAGTAAGAATCAAAGCCCATTACAACTTCTAGTTTAGTTGGTTTCTATTTTGTCCACAGTGCAGTCAGCCTGGGGTCTTAGCCTACCACTGAACCAATCCAGAGGCAAAGACATCAAACCTCTTGCAGCTCAGACTATAATTTAGGAAAATAAGTATTTTTTTGTAATGAGAGGGAGCACTTGCACAACAAAATAAGGAACTTTACTATGATGGTTCCTAACCGATATATCCATACATAAATAGTTTTAAGATAAAAGAAATGGGGGGGAAAAAAAGTAAACTC
Organism: Haemorhous mexicanus; assembly: GCF_027477595.1. NCBI lineage: Eukaryota > Metazoa > Chordata > Aves > Passeriformes > Fringillidae > Haemorhous > Haemorhous mexicanus. Next base: position 10,771,959 of record NC_082348.1, on the reverse strand, counting down.
CAACCAAAACCAGATAAATAAATTAGGGAAAAAAACCCCAAAAACCCAAACAAACAACAAAACAGTACCTGGCATCTACCATGTTTGGAGACCTTTATTTAAGGACAGGAAATTATCAAAGAGTCTAAACTGAGCCAACAGAGGACAGTGAACCTTTAGCACATAGATACTCCTCGATACTTAATGCTCCACCTAAAAGGCCATGAAGAGACAGGTTCAGGACCGACTTGGCAAGCACACCTTTTGTTTGTTTCCTCTGAGGCTTAACAGTAAGCGTGCTCCTGGGCAGTACCAGGAGCAGATGGTAATGCTGGTAAATACAGCTCTCCAACTTTGGTGTGGATATCTGAGCTGGATCTACAAAGGTTGTCTCTGGAAATCCTACCCTCCCATATACTCCCCGTAAGTTTCTAACAATGCGCGGATCTAAGGAGCAGCACAAGGCTTTCTGCTTCCCTCTCCCTCTCCCCTCCGCTTTTGATCTCCATCTGGACGTGAGCTGAAATTTAATGGGCCACCCCTACCACAAAGACAAATTACCATCTGAAAAACAAAAATCATTGATATCCCTTCGTCTAGGCTATCCTGCTTCCCACCACTGCACCCCTTCGCTCCCGCCACAGCCTCCCTCAGCGGGTTTAGGAAGAACTGGGAAGGTGGCGGAGAGAGGAGGAAAAAAAACCACCTCCACTGCCACCTCCGAACTAGCGTGCTCTCCAGCGCTGCCGGACTACGACTACAGCGACAAAAAATAAGCCCCTTAGGCTCCCCGGCGGGCAGGGGGACAGCGCGCCGAGCGCCGGGAACAAACACACCCCCACGCCCCGCAGGTTGCCCCCGGCCCCCATCACCGTGAGCTGCGCCGGGGGCGACGGAGACGCGGAGAAGCCCGGGGGTTCCCACCTCCCTAGATCCCCTTCCCAGCGCCGCCCGCTCCCCCCGACCCCGCCAAGTTGCGAAGTTTGCGCGCCCCCGGCCCGTCCCGCCGCCCGCCCCCCGGGCCGCCGCCGCGCTGCGCTTACGGGGTAGCCGCCGGGCTCCCGGTGCGGGGCTCACCGGCACATCGCGCTCCGGCTGCCGCAGCAGCGAGGGGAACCGCGGCGCGGCTGAGCTCGGTTCGGCGCGGTTGGGCTCGGCTCGGCGCGGCTGGGCACGGCTCGGCTCGGGGCGATCAGGGGAGCGGTGGCTCTGCCCAGCCCGGCGCTCAGGGAGTGCCGCCTCGGGCCATGCGAGCGGCGGCGGGCAGCGTCCCCGCGGTGCGGCCGGAGTTGGGACCGAAGTCCTCCTGGGCGCTCCGCTGTCTCTTCCAAGCAGCTCCTATCAGCACGGCTTCAACTCTTTCCATCGGGGACCGAGGGGAGGAGGAGAAGGAGGCGGAGGAGGAGGAGGTAGGGAAGGAGGAGGGAGCTAGGGGCTGGCAGCCCCAACTCGCACTGATGTCAACTAATATATTCAAAGTTCAACAGGGCATTACTCTAGCAAGCGAATCGCCCTCGCCGCCCTCCCCTCTGGTCGCAGCCGGCCTCCCCGGGCCGGTGGGGGATCCCGCGGAGCACAGCGGCACTTCCCGGCCGGACCCTCCGGAGGGGGGCCGGCGGAGCTGGCCCGGAGAGGAGGGGGTCGGGGATGGAGGATGGCACACTTTTCAGGCGGGCAGGTTCAAGTGCCGCCGGTGTGGGGAGGGCTGAGGGTGGAGGTGAGGGCGAAAATAATCCACCGAGCGGCGGAGCGATGTTTGCGTTTAAATCCAGCCTCTTCCCTCCCCGCTGGAAGGGGCAGGGCCGGCTGCGTTGCTGTGGCTGTGATGGGAGAGGGGCTCGGGGAAGCGGCTGCGCTGGGGCTCGGAGTGGCGCCGCGGGGCTCCGAGCTCCCTTGCAGCCCCCGCGGCAGCGGCCGCCCAGACACGCCGCCCGTCCGGGGCTTGCACCGAGCGCGGAGCGGAGCGCGGTCCCCTGCCCTGACTGAGCCCCTCACTCGGGCCCGGGGCTGTGGTCACGTCTCCCCGATGTCCCCTTGTTTGCCGGAGGCTAATGGGGTCGAGACAAACCCGGGGAGGAAAGCAGTAGCTTTCTCACGCCGAAGCGCAGACAGCGGCGGAAAATCCGCGATGAGGAGAGTACGCGGCGCGGAGCGCACGGGAGAAGCAGCGCTGTCCCTCCGCGGCCCCGCCGCTGCTCGGGGGCCGCCCGCGGGGAATCGCTGCGAGGCCGGGGGGCTGCATCAAACGTGGTTTTGGGAAGGCTGATGTGCCGCGCTGTCCCCGCGGTGATGCACAGCGCCCGAACGCCGTTAGCGACAACCGCATAAAGCCGTAGGATGGACCCCGCTGATGGACAAGCAGCCCGGCAGTCAAAGGATAAAAACACATCTGGGCTGGTCTAGTGACATTTCAAAATCGCCAGATAAGAGCCTCAGTTATTTATCAGCTGAATCCCCAGATAGAACGGCCTGCACTGATGCCGTTGCATATGTATGTGTGCATACATAATGAGGCTGGGTTTTTTCCCTTCTGTAAACTGATCCTGTCATTCATGTTGACAGTATGTTATAGCTATATAAAAACAGTGTAATTGTATGATGGCTCATCAGTGCTGTGACAGCCAATTGTGGCGGCAGTGGGTGTGCTCCCAATTCTCATCTCAGAGAAGTAACTGCATAGATCTGCTGAGATGATGATTATACAACATGTAATTGTTTGCCTGTTCATAATTTCTGAGTTCTTCCTTAAACAAGGAACTATATCACTACATCTGCTCATGCAGTAATGTATTTTTTGATACCTTGAGTGAAGCAGTCAATATAGTATTTGTATGCATAACATTTTTTTTTTTTTTTTTTTTTGGTAATAGTATCTTAGAAATCTTAGAATATTGTCCTATTTTACATGTGAATAGTAAGGAAGTGTCCTTCCATTTCTTTAATATACAGGATGCAGGATGATATCTTTCAGTTTAGTGAACTGAATTTTAAATAATGATGTGCAACATCCTGGGTGGATGGAGCAGAACACAGTGAAGGTTGTGCTCTGTGCTGGGACACTATTTGTCTTCTTTTTCAGTTTTACTGTAGAGTAAGCCACTTGGTTATCTAAGCCTCAGGATCACCTCATCAAATGCCACAACTTCGCATGCAATTTCCAGAAGACAGCTCAACCTTTCCTTATCCTTAGACTCTGAGATGTGGCACTGAGCGTTGAACTTAAGGCCACATAAATGTCTGTCAACATTTAAAGATATAGTGGATAGAACTTTCTATTAAAGAAAAAATTGTTTGTCCTAAAATCTTCTAGTGTTTTCCTGCTATTTTGCTGTTTCCTCGACTAGGCTGGGATCAGTTCTGTTGGTCATGTGTGTGTATGCATTGCTCAAAGACTTACTAATAAAATGTGCACATAAATAAAAGGTTTGCAATGTTTCCATGGCCAGTCAGGTCCTGACACCTTAATGCCTTTACACAGTGTGGTATCTGGGAAATCACTGGCCAGACAGAGAAACTACTCAAATCCTTTTAGTAAAGGGCTTGTGACGCAAAGCGGTACAATTACAATTCTATGAAAAAGAGAGAAATGTCATGGGAAAAGTCAGGGTATTGCATGTGAAGTGATCTGTATCAAACAATTTGTTTCCAGTCTCCAAAGGAGAGGATGTACCGGATTCCTGTTCCGGGCTTGGCGGAGGCAGAGGTCATGGCAAGACTCCTCACAGTTGCTCGCAGAGGTGTTGAACTGTAACCCTGTCCAGAGCCACCGCTGCTGGAGAAACGCCCTTTCCGCCGAGCGAAGAGACGCGGCCGGCTGTGGCTGTGGCTGAGGCGGAGCGGGCGCTCGACGCGGCTGTCACCGCTAGGGGCTGCTGGTGCCTCCCGGAGCGCCGGCCCCGCTCACGCCGCTGCCGGCGCTGGGCCGCCAGACCGCGGGGCATCCCATGAGCCGGGAGCCCGCACGCCCTGAGCCGGGAGTCCGCACGCTCTGAGCCGGGGTCCTGCACGCCCTGAGCCGGGAGCCCGCACCCCGAGCCCGCACCCCATGTGGGCTCTGCAGCGCTCGTGTGAGCAGCCAGGGCAGCGGCGCGTCCGGCACAGGCGTTATGGGAACGATGTAGGGAGAAGGGGCTCCCGCCTTTGCTGCCTTCAAACTCAGCGGTGCAGAGCACGGAGAGGGATGGGGGAGAGTTCAGTAAAGCGGAAACATGCTGCAGGGACGAGGGACAGGACTCGGATGGGAGCGCTTTGGGCTACAGGGCAGAAGTAGGCAGGGTAACAAGTACAGCTGGGCTCTGGTGGGGACGAGGACATGCCAGTGTAAAACAGAACTCTCTGGGGAAAGAGACCAAACCTAGGCTTTTTATGAGTTGGGTCATCCAAAGGCAGTCCCCCAAACTGCAGATAGAATGATATTTTTGCAGCCTAACCAGAGCAGTCTGTTAGCCCCCATTTGCACACAGGTCAGTCTGTTTATGACTGAACTGACTGCACGGACCTGCTTGAGCTTAAGCTGTTTTGGGTGCTCAGATAAGCTTTCCTGGTAGATGTTCTAGAGGGTGATCTAGAGAAATATCAACCCTGGCCTCATTGTTTAGAGGCTAGGGAACAACACTGACCCACACTTGATGGCTGGACTATGACTCCACACTAGTAGCGGCCTCATTAGAAAATTATTTCTGCTGTAGATACCCAGACTATTTCACACAGACTGACAGTGCATATATCATTGGCAAAAATTTTAAACTATGCTGGAATTTAGAGCTGGACACATATGTTCAGACATCACTACACTGGCCAACTACACATTTCTATTTCCCCATAGTACTGCAAGGGAAGAAACAAAGTTGCCATGAAAAAAAACAGTCAAAATATATGCAGCAGACTATCTCTGCTGATTCAAATGCCTGAACCTGAGTGCAGCCTAAATGCCCTTCTGGTGCAGTTTCCTCAAAAGAGAAAAAATACATTTCTAAACACAGTATCCGTAAATACTCAGAAGCAATGGCATGCAGCAGTAGCAATAGTAAGCATTATCTTGAATACTGAGATGTAGATCTGAAGCCAAATGGCAACTAGCCGTAAAATATTTAGGTATGTGGCTTTTTTCCTGAATTTAAAATAGATTGTAAATAGCCACAGTTGTGGTTTCCAGGCTCAGTCTGGTGGTGACAGCAACATTTTAATTTTTACTAAAGTCAAATTTAAATCCATGACACTAACTAAAAGTCAGATGACCTTAATGCAAGAGAATACAAAAGAGCTCCCTGGAGAAAAGACACTGTGATGAAACAAATAGAATAATATATAGGGATGACTTGACACTGTCACCAGAATGACGGTATTTAACTTCTTTGGAAAGAAATTAAACGAGCTTAAATTGGGACAACTGCTTTATTTTCAGAGAACTGCATCTGAAGCCTACAGACAAGAGCTATACAGTTGTTTCCCCCCCAATGCCAGGGGCCAATCTTCATATGTCACTCGACATGACAAAGTCAGCAAATGTCATCACACTTCATAAAGGCAGGCCTGAGTATTCCCACTGAGTCTCACAAAAGTAGAAAGTTCCCTCTTTGCAGACAAAGACTTGTGAAACACAAAAGTTGTGTTAACACAATGATACACTAGGTGGAAGGGAAAGTTAAACTGAGACACTTCTTGTTGCCCAGGAAGCATCCACACTGAGGTAAGATACACAGTACCTAGAAGTCACCTATTAGTTGGCAAATGAAAAAGAGCAGTGAAAAATTAGTTTTTTAACAACACCATTAGGAAGTTTAACACTACCTCAAAACTTGTTTTTCCCCTCCTCTAACTCAAGCTTTGAGCCTAGTGACTGTGTTTATTGCATATTACTTTTGCCTTGAGACTGGAAGAGTAAAACCTAGCACTGAACACCTTTATGGTACCCTTAGACACATATTATCTGAGGGACTGAAAACTTCCTTGGTAAATACAAGTGGGATATTTTTTTTTTTTCCTCTGGGAATAGAGGTACCTTTGCAATTAGCCTTAACCTTTATTTAAAGTCATGTTGTTTAGCACATCAGACGTCTCACTAAACACTCTCTAAAAAAACCACATTTTAATGGAAAGTGAATTCAGGACTGTTGACATCTTATCTACTGACTTCATATCCCACCTTAGGCAATTCAGCTGAAAGATAAGCTCAACACTCTTAAGTTCCCATTACAGCCTTTGCAATACATTGTCTTATTTTAATTTTCCTTTAAAAAGCTAAATTAAAAAGCTTTACAAGGACCCACTTATACAATGAACTGTCATGTCCAGCAAGCTGAAAAGTCTGAGTCTAAATGTGAGGAGGTTTTGAAAGTATTAATATTCCTTCCTCCACTTGCTTACATGATGACCAATGTCTTGATAATGCAACTTGTGGTGTCTGGTTTGGAAAATTAAATTCTCAGTGTAATGGGAATGTGAACATGCTGATAAAACGGAGTATCTGTTCTGCAGATTGTAGTTCTGTTGTAGTATTTGAAACTCATGATCTGGAAAGCCATTCTAAGGATTTAAGAAGTTCACAGCGCTCAGTTAATACAATGGCCTTGCATACTTGTATGCTTTTAATGAACTTAACTAAAAAACATACTGTACCTACTCAGTCTGTGATATGCAAATGCTTATAATTCAAATCAAAACAAATTGACTTTCAAATGTCACCCACTTTGGCCGCAGGGCTGTTTTAACTAAAATATCAGGAGAAAATATTTTTAAAATTAAACTTTTTTAGTATTCTCAATCAAAATAGAAAGTGCTTTCAAACTTATATTTTTACCCTTAGGCAGATGTGGACTAATTTAAATTTCAGCCCTCCATTTTGCAGGTTTTCAGATGGATATTGAAAATAAGAGCAGAAACTGTATTGTAGCTTCACCTACAGTGGTTGTGATGAAGTCACCAAGTCTTTCATCTCTTAAGAAATAGGCCCATTGGAACTGATGCAGACAGGTCAATGATTTTTGGGAAAATGTGGTTCCAAATTCATAGACAGGTTAGCTACTATTTCACAGGTTGAGACATTTCCCAACAACAAACCTGAAACATCACAAAAAGCTCTTCCTGCTATTTTAGGAAAATGTAGCATATTGTAGCCATGTTCCCTCTTGAACTGCAATGTCTCCCTCTGTGACTTGGCAATGCAATGGAAGGCCCTGCATTAGACAAGAGGTGGAAGTCTCCCACAGAAAGCCCTCTCTGCCCTTTTCACTGTTTGATTCAGTGAGGCAAGGTGGCTTCTCACCCACACAAAGAGAAGGGTGGTGGAAGAAGTTCTGTGATGAAGGAGAATCTTTGGCCTAGGTTGAGAAGTAATATGTTAAACATGAATATTCCTTGTTATTTTATCATTGGTAAGCCAGGAAGAGGCTCACCTGGATGTTTCTACAGTGTGTAACCTGTTTTTGTTAGAGAAAAAAGTTGGAAGAGATAGACACCTTTTTTCTTGCAGTGCCTCAGCAAACGATTGTGGCATATTGCAAACCTTGCAGTTACAGAAAGCCAAGCACACTGTCACATTAGGCTGCACTTCCTAATGGACTGCGTGCTTTCCTTCACCAGGAGTGTCAGTAAAGGAAAATGATTGCAGCACAGTAGGTTAGTGCATTGAGAGAAGCTTTCTGCTTTGTATTTTCAATAATTAAAAACACTACAACTTCTTCTCCAAAACACCACATCTTTCCTTCAGCTTGGCCATCTCAACATATAGTGATGGCATCTCAATTATAAGGCACAACACAATAGCAAGCAAGAGCTTCATAGTGCTTTTTGAAGGTATGTGGTGCAGCCACACAGATCAGGGTGGTTGGAATAGGCAGGGTCAGGTACTGAGTCAGGTACTGAGTCCCAGATATTAAGCAGTACACTGTTATTCTACTCAGATAATCCCAACCACTTCATTACACTGTGTATGTAATGATATATTACTGATTATCTATTTTCCATTTCTTTTCCATGCAAAGTTGTTCATCAGAAAAACCTTTATTAGATTAAAACACATTTGGATATGTATAATCAAAGTACAATCTCTCTCTCTTTATTTTAATTAGCGTAACATATACTGCAAGGTATATTGTATACTCAGTCTAGTCTAGTGGCCAAAAATATTCCATGAATTCTGGTCAACAACTATCAAGAATTCTATTCCTGCCAGATATGCTGAAAATTATCACTCGCTGACTAAGTCAATATGTTACTCTGCTGCGATGCCATATGGCCCTGGATGCTGAGACACAACACAACCTCATCAAGTGACATCCAAACTGGAGGAGTGGAACACTGGAGAGAGCAGGGTTTCCGTTCGAAAGGACCTCAACAAAGCAGAGAAGCAAGCTAGCAGGAACCTCATGAGGCTCAACAAAGCCAGTGAAGTTGTGCATTGGGGTCAGAAGTGCCCTGTGTGCCAGGCCAGCCTGAGGGCTGAGCAAACAGCCCCAGCCCCACAGCTACAGTTTGGGGCTCACCCAACAACAGCTGCTCACAGCCTGGAGAGGCTCCAGGGAAGAGCTGCTGAGGCAAAAAGGGAACCACAGGTACAAAGAGAGGCAGTGGCCACTGCCTTGCTTATGCTGGAAACAGGAAGCCCAAGACAGGATGTAGCTGCAGTCTTCCCCTACCTTAATCCATTCGAGAAGACAGACATAGACATTTCTCAGGGGTGCAGAGAAAAGAAAAAAAGGCAATAGTCACAAGCTGCAACAAGGGAAATACTAATTGGGAAGGGGAAAAAAAATCATCTCAGTGGGACTAGAGTATCACTGAAATGGGGGCCCAAAGGGGCTATTCAGTCATCACCCTTGGAGATTTTCAAAACTTCTCAAGGCTTAGAGCAATTTGATCTGATTTTGAAGCTAGTCCTGCTTTGAGCAGAAGCTTGGTATACAGAACTCCAGATGTGCCTTCCAACCTAGTTTTCTATGAATGCCTCTCCCAAAATGCAGTTCCATAAGACACTAAGTATTCTTTCCACCAGCCATAAAAGGTGCTCAGGTCTTGTCAAGGGTCAACAGAAATGGCTTATTATAGCAGTGACCTACCTAAATCTTAGCTCTGATTTGATTTGGTGTATAATCAGTTAAAGTGCAATCAATTATTAGATTGCCTACATATTATATTCAGATTATTGTAACATGATGAATTATACAAACCTTGACTCTGCTCTCCTTTTCGTCAAAAATGTGAGATTCAGCAGTGGTAATGAAGGAAGAAAAGACAAAAGACACAAACTCTTCTGCCCTGAACAATGAGTGGAACTGCTACATTTCATGTAAATATTATGATGGATCTATGACACAATCATTTCTACAGTCAACAAACTCATAATATTCCATCCTTATCAAAACACATAGGGTTACTCATACAAGTAAAGGGTTGTAGGCATGCAAATTAATTTGTAGTAAGATGGTTAAAGCTCTAAATCATGTATTAAATTACTTCTATTGTACAAGTTTAACTTCATTTTCCAAGTTAGTCACATGCAACAGAGATGCAGTAATGTAGGTATTCCAGCTGCAGTGATTAGCTGCCGGTGCCTTCTAAAACTAGATTTGTAAGTCAGATCATTGGAAAGATCAGTGGTCTGTTTCCTGGATGTCATGAGACCAGAGAGGTGGAATATTGGCAGAAGATTAGGTTTATTTTTGTGTATGTGTTTGAAATATTTAAACAGACTAGGATAGAAATCAGCTTACAGGGTTATAAACCCTGATCCAGCAAAGCTAAAAAAGTCATAAGCAAGCCCATCTCAGGTGTACAAGGAGCACAAATATAGATTAATCCTTGAACAGAGGCCCAAAGTCCCATTAAAGTTCAGGGAAGGACAGTGATACTCAAGCACTTGCTTAGATAGGCATGTCCTTAAATGCAAATTGATCTGGAGTATTTTCACTTGTACATTCTTGAGCATAAAAAGGGGACCTTCCACCATCTTTTTTTAACATTGCAGGCATTTCTGCATCTCCTTGTTTCTTCATAGAACTATACTGCTGGTACATTTGATTTTGCCACAGAAGAGAAGTATCATTCCAATATGAGTTCTCAGCGGGTCTGATTAAAGCAGAGAAATTAGACACCAGTTTCTGTAGGGGCCAGATTTGGCTATAAACATTTATTCTAATGAATAAATATCTTTAGACCCTTAAGATGCTTTGGTTGAAGTGTAGTGATTTCTGAACAGTCTGACTGGGACCAATATATAAGCAGTCAGACTGGGATGCCAGTCAGTACCTTTGCCTCCCTCAGGAGCTTTTTCCTTTATGGTTTGTAGGCTTACCTGTTAATGCTCATCACAGTTACAGGCTCTGACTCAAGAGCTGTCATTAATCACTGCCTAAGAACACTGCATCAGGTAAGCAAACGCATCAGATACTGAGCTGAAGCAGCAGTACTCACTTCAAACTGTCATTTGCTCCTGACATAACAAGGGAAAAGATTATCCAGCCTAAGCACCAATAATTTTCCACTGCATGATTTGAAACAAGCTTTGGAAATTGGTGCCACATTGCTACAAATGATGGTGCTGAGGGTTCACGAGGTGCAGTGGTCAGCACTGAAACACCATCCTCTACCTCTACCACTGCATGTCCTGCTTTACACCCACTTGTACTTACTCAGAGGAGGTCAGTCGATGAGCCTGAATAACAGTGTTAGAATTTATGTTCTCTCAGCTCTCAAGTTTGAAAGCTGGGTCTGAATAATCACATCTTTTGACAGAGCCAGACACATTTTATGAGAGTTCAGATTCAATTTAATCCAGATTTTCACCTGTGTTCCATCCCTAATTCTTCCTTTTAACAGCAAGAGGAAGCCAGGCGACATCTTTGCATAGGTGTTCAAGTATTTAGCAGTTCAGTTTCCAGGCAATCAGTAAATGCAGCAGTTCTCAAACTCCAATCTACTAAGACCACTGCTGCCAGAGTAGTAAAATATCTGTCAGGCTTAAGGCTCTGATGTTTTGGCCCTGCTTGGAGCTCAGGTCAATTCATTTAAGATTTCCAAAAGCTTTTTCAGTTTATTTTTGGGTTTTTTTCCCTTTGTCCTGAAGCTTGGTGGTTTTCTTTTGTTTGGGGTCTGTTTTTTTGTTTGTTTAGTTTGGTTTTGGTTTTTCTTTTTTACCAGCTAGACTCTGAAATCAGAATATTTCTTTGAGCTGTTTCTATATCAGGTATCTCTGGCAAAAATACAGCTATGAACAAACTTTCAGCTGCTGCTGAAAGCAAGAGGGCAAAAAACAAGAGGAGGAAACCAACACAGTGAATGACCTGGAGAGAAAATTATATGTCTGCATGCAACAGAAAAAAAGTCCCCAGTAACAAGTGTAAATTCCTAACACTTCTGCCAAGAGAATGCTGAATGACAGGGTGCAGCAAAGCAGATGCACACCTCCTGTTGAAGGAAGCTCCATTTCATATTGTTGTTAATAGCCACTCTAATTTTGCTTAACTATTTTTATGGCAATTCCAGTGTATGTTAGAAAGTATTGAGAAAAAGGCTGTGACATTGGAAAGAAAAACAGAATCCATTAAAGATCTGAGGTGCAGATTGTGATGATACAGTATTTGAAAAATCAGTAAATTTATGCATTACTGTTCCTCTTTGCCATGTGGTTTCAGCAAGAGATAATATTCTTCCCACACAATGTTCAAACTGTTCATTAGTGGATCTTGCAGCAACTGCTGTTTTGCAGCCAAGGAATGACTGCACTTTAGTGGCAGGCAAAGGATCCCAACAGCTCCCAAAGTGCTGGGGCATTTTGCTATGTGGAGTTTAAAGTATATAATATGTTCCTAATTTATTACCTTTTACACAGATGCATGCTTTATGAGAAAAGCTTGATACAAGTAATGCAAATTTCACTTTAAGACTTACCCAGGAATTCTTTAAGGTCAATTTGTAGTCTGTATATTATAAAGAACTACCAAACTGGGAATGGCAGCAGGACAGCTGGTATGAATGGCACCCTTTTTTCCATATTCCCATATTATAACTTTTCTAAACTGATATGTGAGTTGCCAAAGGATTCCACGTCCCGCTTATTCTTTGCTGTGCTGATACACTGGCACATCCAGAGGTGATTTTTCATGTGTCATCAGAAATGTTACAAGACCAGATTGGTTTTGTAAATACAAGAGATTACCTAAATGATGGAGGATTCCTGTCTTCTATGCATACAAAAATAAAAAGGGAGGGCAGAAGAGAGAGAACAAAGCACTATGTACCAGATCAAAGAGCAGGAAACCTGAATTAATTTGTGGAAGCAATAGCATTTTTGTCAGTTATTCCTCCTTCCTGAAGGATGGAATCTCACTGATTGGAAGATGCTCAGGTCAGATATGCTTTACAGTGCCAGCAGATAAATTGGCATAGGCCTTGCAAAATCCAAAATCACGTCCCTTTCACTACCCCTGTTGTTTTCGAGGGCTGCACTCAGCCTAGAGTATAGGAATTGTCATATGTTATCAACTTGGCAATCTGTTCAGATCAGTATCCTCTCTAATTGTAGTCTAAGAGGGCAGTGACATAATCTGGTGCTTTTTTTCCTGCTTTTAATCTCAAATTAATCTCTTGAGAGATTCAATACTACTCTGGACACATGCTTTAAAATCTCTCTGAAATCTGACATAAATAATGCCAAAGCTGGGCAATCTTACTATAACATAACTGACCAAACCCTCCTCAATCTTTTTAAGGTATTGGCATCAGTGGCTTCCTGTGACAGTATGTTCATGCTCAGCAAAAGTGCTTATTTTTATCAGGTGCTTCCTTTTGCGGAATTCTCTGCTGTTTAATTTAATTTCTCACTCAGCTGTGCAGTAGCTTCCAGCCCATTGCTAGGGCCCTGAGTGCACTTTTAGACCTGGATGCCCCGATCAGCTCTGGAGCCCCAGCTCCTGCCCATGGGGGTGCAACAGCAGCGGTGTCCAGCTCCCCACAGCTCTATCCATGGGTCCTATCGAGCTGATCCCTGTGCCCAGGGAGATACTCTGTGCCTGGAGCTGGAGCTGCCCAGCATCCCCCACTGCTCTGATCCCTGGAAAGAGATCCCTGTCACCTCCAGAACCCAGGGAGCTGCCAGTTCTAATGGCTCCCTGATACACAGCAGCACAATAAAGTTTCTCTTTTCCTTCCCCTCCCCAAATATTTGTTATGAATTCACAGAGAAGCCTACTATGAGTTACATGCCCTGGCCCCCACCAGCTGGCAGCTCCCTCAGCACTGACTCCTGCCCTGAGTGGGACATTCCAGAGGCTGCTCTGCCAAGCAGGGCCAGGGCCCTGAGCACCTCAGGGCTCCAGGGGCTCCCTTCAGACCTTCCAGCAGCACTTCCCCAAAACCATTCTGTCCCTGCACAGCTGATGAAAACACCTGTGGGTAAGGCAAGCAGTGACAGGGACGCGATGGCCACTCAGAGACCTCCTGCCACACTCAGGAGGGACAGTCTAAAGCTTCCCCCGAAAAACCCAGGAAACCCTTTCATAGGTTCTCTAAATCAGTTATAAATGAGCACGTGGAGTTCTGAACACCATGATCTGCCATTCCCCCGAAGATAACAGAAGCCGTGCCTCCAGCCTTACCTCCTCCTGGCTGCCAGCCACCGGAGAGCTCCTGAGATGCAGCAGGACCCGGCTCCGCCTGCCTGCCCGCCCGGCATCGCCAGGGCACCACACGGGCCCCGAAGGGAAGGGGGAAGCGGGCACGACTGTCCGGGGAGCAGCACCGCCCGGGGAGCGCCCCAAGGCCTCCGGCCGGACTGCGCTGCCCCCCGGGCGACTCCGCCTGAGGGGCGACTCCGCCTGAGGGGCGACTCCTCTTGTGAGGCATCTCCGGCCAGGTCTGCTCGTCCCATCTGTGGGCTAGCACAGACAACAGCATCTCTACGTCCTTCCCTTCAAAATTTAGCAATTTAGCTGCGTTTTGGCTGAGATGCCTGAGGACCTGGGAGAATGCTGGGATTGGCCTTCACACAGAAGGGGTGCGCGGCTTTTGCTCTCCAAAGCCCAGGTATGGTCTCAAATGGTGGCACATCACATCTTCACTGAAGGTTTACATGGGGCAGTATGGTAAAAATTGCTTTATTTTACTAGGGAACAGGCCCACAGAGAGGGAGATCTTCATGTCACAAGACGTGAATCCAGCCCTTCCCAGTCATCACTAAAGCCATAGCCACAAGCTCATCCTTACTCTTTGGCGACAGCTCTCTTGTGAAATGTGTTTTCTCTGGTCTAATCCACTACATTGTGCCCTGTGCCGGGATTGCCAGCTCATTGTAACAGCTCCAGTTCACGTTTTGTTCTCTTTTCAAATAACAGTGAAACAAATTCATGTGCAAGCTATGGATTAGTAGCTGGCATGGATTTGGGCCAAAGTACTAGAATGCATTCATGAAATTTCACTTCATCCCTGATGCCTTTTCCTCAAGAATAATTTAAATTTTCAATTCTTTCTTTTATCTTAGTTGTGTTTCACTTGTTTGTAAATACACATAATACATCCTGATTTTGTTTGCATGTTGTTTGTCTTTCTCGGGAAAATAGATAAATAATTAATTGGTGAATAAGAGGCAAACTGGTGTTGGAGTTATGCCAGATCTAACCTTGGGTCTTCTTTGTTTCTTTATTGTCTTTGAGGGAAAGAGAAATGAAACAAAAAAACAAGAACACTTCAAGCATGTGATAAATTACTAGCTGTAAAGAAGGGCATTAAGGAACACTTCCTTTCCAAGAGCATCTTTGGTTTATTTGATACAGTACTGTTGTCAGGTGTATTTGGGTTGTTTTGAATGGAGAATGATAAACAAATGTTGTTTGTATGATAATTAAATGCAGCTGTCTACAACTACAAGTCAGGATCAAGTTCAGAAATTTCAGCAGCAGAAGCACAAATTCCTAAACTGAAGGAGGAACTCCTTCATCTAGAAATGAGTAACAGGCTATTACAGTCTCTGCAGCCAGCTGTAGAAGGGAAACGTTCAGTACACTGCAATTATGCCATGCATCATAACCTCTACAGTTATGTGCAAAGTAAATGTAGATTGATCATTATTAACTTCCAATTTTTCTGAAGAATCAGCCTAAGTACCTCACATAAAAGAAAATAAACTCATTAGAAGATGTTGAAATATGAAAAAAAGTCTAGGTTGCTTTTTTTCCTTAAGTAGATCTCCTCTGTTGTGTCGTTGTGGATCCTTGGTTGGCACTGTATGGAAAATGGGCGGTTAAGGAGACCTTGTTTTGTACAGAATAACCTGAAATGACAGGGAAAAGGAAAATATTTTGATTCCTAAACACAGCTGGTCTGCCTCCTGGGAACTGTAGTCCAGGTATTGCAAAATTATATTCTTCATTGTAGGTAAGGTTACCTCTAATATAAGAGTAGACCAACATGCCCTCCTCTTCCACTTTATTTGTACAGGGAAATGGTGCATCACAGCAGCTCACAGCACAATGAAGGGATAACATAGCTTAAAAAGAACAGTATAAGACAATCAGAGTAAATATATGAAAGAACCACTAATGTTAAAAAATTGTAATAGTAGAATTATTATCACTGCTTCACCTGCATTTTTCTGCAGAAAACAAGCACCATTGACCAGAAGCATTTTTAATTAAAATAGTTCTATCAAAAGCTCAGCTCTTCACTTAAACCAGACTAGAACTGCACAGTTTTTGGTCAGATTTCCTGTTGACAAATTGAGCAGACACTGCTTCTGCCTGTTTCTTTCTCAGCCCCCTGTGAATCAGATTAAATGACAGGGGCTGCTCCCTCCAGTTCTCATACATGAATTGCAGTGCTGAGATGCCTTTATGATCATGATCATGCCTTCTAGCAGAGATTGCTTCTCCGAAAGCTTGATGGAAACAACCCTCTTAGAGAGAAAGGAAGCAATTTTTTCCTCAGAAAAACTCTGTAGGGGAAAACAGCCTTCTCTAGATTCTGGCACAGCATGTTAAATATCTTTTAGCAAGCACACAGAAAAAGGCATGCCTGACTGTTTTCTGACACACAAATCCCATCTTCAATAGGCATTCTGAAGGGACTGGGGCTTTGTGGGGGGCTGTTTTTTCTGGAGAATTCAGTGGAACCCAGTATATTGTGTTGGCTGTCCCAGAAACTGGCATTTTACTGAAAATGAAGCAACAATAATGAATCAAATCTACTGGAAATAGCAATGTGCTAGAAGAAAGAAATGTAATCCAGTAATGATAATGCTTGCCTGTAGTTTTGCAGACTTCAATGTTCTGGTATGCCACAGATTTCCTACATCCATCTTTTAAACCTGTAACTTCTTAGGGATTAACACCTTCTGATGGTGGTTTTATCAGTAACAGAAATACTTTTAAATAGTTCTGGGTCCAAAATTAGAACGTACAATAGTCTTTTTATAAGTTTAGATTAGTGCAATGCTCCTAGATTGTAGATTCTTGCATTGCTGTTTTTTTTAAAAATTTGATAGGATGAGTGAATCTAAAGTGTGTTCACATCTAGTTTTAAAAATTTAAACACGATTCAGGATTTTGAATGCAGGGATCTCAGCTTACTTAATGTCCCAGCAACAAGGCCTGAGATCCTGACTGGCTAATTAAAACCCTTACTTTAAAAAAAGCTAAAAAGAGAGAGACACAGAAGAAATAGATAGGAGAGAAAAACGATCCAGTAGAAAGAGCAACAGGACAGGCACTGATCTCTCCTCTCTGGTGGTTGGTGACAGGAACTGAGGGAATGGCATGAAACTTTGTCCTGGAAGGTTTCGGTTGGATATCACAAAAAAGTTCTTCACCAAGAGGGTGGTTGGGCACTGAAACAGGCTCCCCAATGCAGTGGTGACAGCACCAGTCCTGGCAGAGTTCAAGAAGTGTTTGGACAATGTTCTCAGGAACATGGTGTGACTCTTGGGGTGCCCTGTGTAGGGCCAGAAGTTGGACTTTGATGATCCTTGTGGGTCCGTTCCAGCTCAGGCTATTCTGTGATTCAGTGATTCAATGAACAGGAACTCAGCGCTAGTTCGGGTTTAGGCCAAAGCGGGCAAAAGTCATGAGTCACCAAGGGCTTCCTCTAGAGCCTGATCTACTCCAGCAGTGCTTTGGTGTAATTCAGCACAAAGGTGATGCAGGAAGTAGCCATTAAAAAATGTTTCACTTTCCTTTCATGACCTCCTTAATTCTTCTTCAGTCTTGTTTTTTTAATGGCCCTTCTTAATGTTTGAATAGCTGATCCCTCTATTAGAAGTAAACAGATGTGAGGTTAATGCAGCACATTCTTTTCTAGTTGTGTTTCTCTTTTCCTTACCACAAATGATTTTAGCAGTACAATTAGGCTTTTTTGTTTGGATTAATCCAATCCTTTTCCTGCTTTTTATAGACAAATCATTGTTACCTTAAGCAACTTACCATATTGGGCATATGAAATAGTCACAATCATCTTTTTCATCTATGTTTGTATAGCAGCTAACGAAATGGAGCTATGCTCCATGCTGGTGTCTCTGCAGAGCTATAACAATGTAAATAATTAATAATAACTGTTGTTCAACACTTGAATAGGAGTCTGTTATTTGTAAACAAAGAACATTTATTTCCCCTGCATTTCTTATTGCATAAAACATAAAATTAATCCAAAGGAAGGAAGCTGTCTTACTCATACACTTGGTGAAATTCCTCAGAACTCCACAACACTTCAAAAGTGAAAGGTCAAAGGGATTTTTAAAATTATTTAAAATATTTTTTACTAGCAATATGGGCAAAAAAAAAAGTGATGTTTATGTTAACAAATTTGTCTGCCAAAATGCAATTATAAATCAAATAGGCCTTGTGGTATTATTGTCAACATGATAAGAGCAAAACAATGAACAGATTTGAAAAGAAGGAGATTTAAAAGTGCATCTTACTACAGTATGTAAATCCAATTACAAAAGCAGAGCTGTATCAGAAGTCAGCTGTGCTTTTTCTACACAACATGCCTTAAGAAAGGAACATGAATTGACATTGCAGAAAAATTAACTTTTTTGCTGAGTCTCAATATGTCTTTTTCTTGCATGTATTGAAATACTTAAGAATTAACAGGAAAAAGCCAAAAGATTTTGATTAAAGCTGTGGGTTTGTAATTCCAGAAGATTTGAGAGTCATGATTTTCCATTGCATAAGGCATACCATCCCTCTTGTGGTATAAACACTGAGTGTTTTGATTTATGTCATCCGAATACATCCATGTTCCTTATCACAGAATTACATTATATCTATGTGCCAATTAAAGAAAAGGTCCTTGCCCTAAAAATCCTCCTGTAAGTACACAATATTAAAAACAAGTTCATTCCCACTTAAAAGTTTGGCATTTATGCATACATAACCAATCAGCTACTAATGGGACTGGGAAAGGCACAAACTCAAGGTATGGAAGATGGAGGATAAGGTGGGAAGGAAGAATTCATAGATGACACATAGTTGAATATTTCCATTTCTGTCTTTTTCTGACCACCTTAGGACTGAATCAAGAGGAAAAGGAAAATAAATATTACCATTACTACTTGCACCAGTGTGAAGGTATTCTAGTCAGATCAGAACACTATAGTGCAAGATGTTATCTAGAGAAAAGGGGATTCCTCTTCCAAAGACATGATAGCAGAATAAAAGTTCTTATGCCTTAGAGCTCTTGTCTTGAGTTCTGCCAGAAGAACGTGTTTGGAATTCTTCATTTAGGCAAATTCACTGAATCCCTCATTGCTCATGCTCTCCTCAGAGCAGGCTTTAAGCATAACCTACTCAAGAAAACACTTGGTGTCCCTTTACCTCTGGAGACTCTGCACACCCAGTCCATCAAGCCCTTGCCTACACAGAGGAGCTGCAGCCCAGCTGCAGTGACAGTAACTCCCTGTTACTTACAGCACTAATGTACATGGAGCCCTTTTCCGTGGGGCTCAGAGAAGCCATATGCAAAGTGGGATAAAAGCTTACACATGGGAATTCACAGAAGAATGGATCTTTTGCCAGTGACAGGCAGAAGCTTTTGGGTACTTGGCCTCTTAAGGAGTATTTTGACTGGGAACAGTGTGTCCAGCTGACTTAGAGCAGGGCCTGCAAATCTGGCAACAGGATTGGCCCAAGAATTTGACAAAAAGGGGTCATGTGTTTCTCTTTTCTTCACTATCGCAGTAAGACTCTGTTTCTAAATGATGAGTAGCACCTTGCACTTTCTGTCTTTCCACAGTAACATCACAGAAGTGTCCTGTCATTGTCTCCCCTGTGAGCTGCCCAGATGTACTGCTTTCATAAACTTGGAGAACTATGCTGCGCTTCAAATCTGCAGCATTTTTCACTGTCAGCCTGTATTTCTCAGATCACATTCACTGCATTGCTTTGCACTTTTAGTGCTACCATTTGCTGGTTGTCATTGACAAGAGCCTTTAGCAGGTGCTCACTTTTCCTGCTGGATAACTGACAAAAGTGAAAAATCCCTGTCCCTTCCAGCTAAGTTCCTTCTGCAGCATGTGTGGGGATATGAGCTTGAGGTGACCCTGGAGCCTCAGCTAAACCTTGTTCTATTGTTTTATACTAGTTCAGTTGGACAATGCCTTTGTGGAGACTTAGTACTGTCCTCCTCGTATATTTCACAGACTTCAGTGGCTGTTTTATGACGATGCTATCCTTTCTCTTATTGGTTTTATGTATTGCTTTTTTTCTGGGTTGCTGCCAAGACACGACTTGTTTAAGAAATAAACCAAACCCAGATCCTGGCTTATGTCACCCTAATAACCTCAACTCCGTGGTTTTGTCTCTAGGGTGTACAGTTTATGACATCAAGCCACTACGTAAAATTGAACTGGGTTTGATGGCTCATGGATTTTGCTCCAAACCCCCTGAAATTAACTAACTTCCCACTGACTAAAATTGTCTTCAGAATCATCCTTTGAGTTATCTGGGAGTCACTTGGTAAGATCTTATAGTTCCTGTGAAAAGAAAAATGCATTAAGTCTTGTAGCAGATTTCACCAGCACTTCTCCAAGCACTTTTCTTGCAAGGAAGAGTATCATTATCTCAGTTTTATAGGTCCTTAACACATTTTTGCATAGGCTTGGCAGAATGTTTTTGAACACATTCTTGTCTTGTCACTGCTCGTTTCCTCTAAAACGGTTTTCTTAGATAAACAGGCATCTGTTAATATTTGACCATACTTTTTTCCCCACAATCCTTTTCCTTTTTCAGTGTACAGGGTAGAGGGTGCTCAGTAGGTGCATAGCTTTTCCTATTTTAACTTCCATGATCCATGTGTGTCCCTTGTCTCCCTCCCTGTATGCTTCTCAGACTCCCCTCTGATGTGTTAGACCTCTGTATGTTGTTTATCATTTAAGAGCTCAAGACCTTCATGCCTGTGATAAGCTTGTATTTCTATTACATACTAGAACAAAACTGGATGTCTTTCCACTTCATAGATAGGGAATATATGGTTGAGTTTCCTATTTTGAGTGTACAGTTTAGCAGTCAAAGATCTCCTATTGCAGAATAGTCAGCTTTACAGAGCATTAAGTACTCACTGCACTGCTCCTATTCAGTTCAGTTTCTCTTATGAGTGCTCAGCATTTCTGCAAATCTGTTCAGATGCCAAGTTGGATACTCAGAAACAGAGATATGAACATTTAGAGATAATGTGGGGAAATTTTCATTTAAGCAATTTACCCAATGTTACAGAGGTCACATTGCATTAACGATAAGACCATCTTTTTCCTTTCAGTTATCTCCTGCCTTTAATTATACCTCTCCCAACTATTGCAACAAACAGCTTAGGCAATCTGTGAGGAAAAAATAATTGTGTCATTAAAAATCCCATTCCTCAAACTGTGTGCAAGGGAGGCTACTATGATTTTTCAAACATTCTTTATCTGGCATTTCCTTTTTGAGTGAGTGACTTTGTTGCCTCTGAATAGAGTTTTGTGTGCATGTGATCTCCTATATATTTTTTTAAAGCAATCCAGACAAAAAATATTTCCATTTTGAAGGTGATGTTCTATCATTGACATCCGTAAAATTCCACATCGCCATCCTGGTTGTTGAGACACCATAATTAACTCATAGAAATAGCAAATTGCCATCTGTAGATAAGAGTGTGTTGGGGCACACACTGACTGAGAGCAAAAATCTGTGAATCTAATGGCTCTGGGGGAGGGTGTGTTTACAGCTTCTACTGTCCTGTTAGCTCCTGTCTTGTTACCTTAAGTTTCATCCATCAATTTTGAAAATTCAGTTGTGTTTTCCTCATTCAATCCATCATTCAGTCCTAGACTCTGTTCCCAGTGTCATCATGCAATCACAGACTCCTCATGCCCCCATGAGTTCTGCCCACCATCCCTACCTGCATCTCTACAGTCTCTCTTAGAACTGCCCTTCACACTGGTTCCTGATCATGTTTCCCTGCTCATCCTGATCTCCAACAGATTGATATGAGTTCTGATCTGATTCCGGGAATACTTTTCAGCCTGTGAGCTCCAAAGAGGCCAAAACCAAAGTCAAATCAGGTGCATGCATATTTCAAGAGAAGAAAATGAGAAAAAAATTGTACAGACTTAATAACAATTGCCAGAGCTTTTTGACGGGCAGCAGTCAACATTCTTTGAAACAGAATTCAGGTCTCCTAACTTCTGTTCTTGGCCTGCAAAACTTAATCTTGTGCTTATAACACCTATGTTAAATGATTTATTAATTGCTGCAGTGGAAGCAAGGGGCAAGACTGTGTATTACTCTAACACTGAGCTCCTTCCATTCCCACTGACTTCTGCAGGACCTTACCTCCATACCCACCCAAGGGGAGACTCAGGTGCACACCAGGCTGCTCCATGTACAGGAAACCTCAAGGCAGAGAACACTTGGGTGCTCTCTAGGAAGTGCTGGCTAAAAACCAGGAGCAAATCACTGTCCTGCACAGTCCCTTTTACAGATCATTCATGTTTCTTTCCTCATTCCTCTCTACTTCTGTTTCAGTGGTGTCCACTATTACTCTTTCTGCCTCTTTTCCCTTGGCACTCTACCTTTTACCCTTTCTGGTTTTTCCCTTTTCTCTTCAGTACTTCTTCTTTCTGCTTCTTTTGTCTCCCTGTTGATCCTCAGCTGTTCTTCCTCCTTTTTCTTACTGACTTTCCTCCCTGACAGCTAGGGATTGAGCCAAAGCCTGCTGAAGTCAATCCATTACATTCAAAGAATTTAGGATCATGGTCTTATTTCCGCTTGCTTCTCTGCTTCTTCGACAATCTCTTTTCCTATGCAGCATTCTCTGTGGTGTTTTCCTTCTAAAAGATGGGTTACTGCAATATGCAGGGAAGGAAGAAGGTTTATAGAGAAAATCCTAAGGACCCAGTAAATTCCTTACAGGATTGCTAAATTGCTACTCTGAGTGCACAGCTGCAGAAAGCCAAGGGATTTGATCATAAGATTAGGGGAGTTTTTCATGCTTGCTTCATCACAGCACAGATTCTTTCATATAGCTCTGAGTAGTGGTCTTTGCAAAGACAGGGTCTTCCAGGAGGAAAATCCCTCATTAAACTTTGCCATATTACATGTTGTAGCGGCTGACTGCATAGTCATACACTTAATTAGTCTGCTGATCTTAAGCTCAAACAGGCAGTATTTAATCACACAAACTAATTCCAGGAAACCTGAAAATGGAGGGGAAAACCCAATATTCACTGGATATTTACTAATATAAAATAATGTAAATCCACACAAGGCATCTCTAATACATACCATGTATATGTGTGCATGTTTGTGTGTACACATGTGTAAAAAAAAGATACAAAGTTATCTATGTATGGAGAGGGAAAAGTACTGAATATGTATATATTGGATATATTGGTTATATTCTCATAGGATAGATGTATGAAAAATATTTTAGTAGAACATAGTCTGCAGTAAATATGTGCTGATGGTTGAATGTTAATACATTTTTGAACATAATATGAAGACAGATGCACAGCTACGATGAATAGATACAGCTCCACTAAATACTGAGACCAGTAGTGCAAACACTGTTTTACACCAAACAGTATTTTGATTGTATTTTTATAGTCCTGTCTTTATATCTGGTCCTTCATTTGGATTAATATTTTGTGCACCCAGACCAGAAGCACAATAACTCTACTTGCAGGAGAAGCTCCACCTTCTCTGTTGGTATGAGGCTACCCCGATGAACATGGCAGAATCAGTCCTGTTATGTGAACTTGCATATTGAAGTCAAACATTTTGCCAGCAGAATAGCGACGTATATTGTTCAAAAATAACCAGACAGGCCTCTGTTACTAGAGTATGTAGGTCATCACCATCCAGGGGGTATTAGCTAAACTCCACTTATGCACCTATTTTTGATTTATAGGTGGAGACGTCAGCCCCCACAGATCACATGACATGTAGGAAACATGTGGTTGGACTCTGCATTGAATTCAGATCTCTGCCCTCTTCACAAGCTCATTGTTCAACACTTTCCTGAAGACACAGTAAAGGTATAGCAGGCTAAATATTTTTTAAAGCCTAAATATTTTCTGCAAATCACTGGAAAACTGTTGACCACAGTAGCTGGGGAACATGCAGCAGTGTGGCAGTCAGTGCACAACAGCTAGACTCCAATGGTTGTTTTAATCTTGTTTAACTATTGTCTCAGCAGGTAACTGTGAGACATAAATTATCAACTACCTGCCAGCAAGGTGCCTGTTCTGCAGAAGGTTTTTATTTTACTCAGGAACACATTATATCCAGCTTTGGAGACTCAGTCAAAGAAACGACAGTGTTCTTAACAGTAGGGCCTCTTAAATGTAAAGGGGCATACAGACCTCAGACTTAGAGAAAGCAATAAAAACTATAATGGAAAATATCTAGGAGGAAATACTTGGAAAATATCTGTACTCAACTTTTAACTGATTCCTGCAGTACCGACTGTTTTTTTCCTCTCATATATAAAGAGCATCTGTCTACCTGTGGTCCAAAAGTACTTTATTCTAGAATGAAGGAAACAGCAACCATAAAGTACAAAAGTAAAATTCCCATGAAAGCACACTGCATGTGTGTATTTTTTCTTTGTAGTGTTCAAGGTCTGTACAAAAAGTCCAGAGGCCTTCTAGGTCTCCAAAATGTAAAAGGATAGGATGTAGCAAATGGAGGCCCAGAGTTCTGTGCTGCAGAGAACACCATTACAGGCACTGCCATTGAAGCATTCCATCCCAGCTTGCCTCCATGCCATTCCCATTGACCTCAGTGAGCAAACCAGGTAAAAAGCACAAATATGTCACAGCTTGAATAACAGCAGTCTCTTGAGACTCATGTATTTTAAAATAGTGCTAAAAAGAGCCCATGCAACAGTATGAAACTAGAATGTGTGGCCTAAGAAACAATCCTGTACGTAACAGCTGCACCTTTGTATCCATGATTATGGTGTGCTAATGGTATTCCATGGAACTTGCTAGTTGAGTTATGTGTATGGATATGCTGCATCTGCAGCAGCCCTGCTGTCAGATGCTGAGGAGGCTGCAGGAATGGAAAGCTGCCTTCAGGCTCTCCCCTCTGACAGACATCAGCTGGAGAAAAGCAATGTACAGCTGTGCCTCTTCTCTGAGACCACTCCCACATAAAGTCCTACAGGGGCTGGTCCTGTCTCTTCCTTTTCATCATGTGCTGAAGAGCTGTAGGAAGGTCATGAGGAGCCCAGGGCTATGATACCATCAATCTGTTGATGGCAACCAGCTCCTCTGTCTCTTTTCAGCTGATGCAATCAGTGCCACGCACAGATGTCACAAAACTTACAGGAGATTAGCCTGCAGATCAAAATCAGTTGGCTGAAGCTTAACTAAAGAAGGAAGAGATGTTCCTGGAAGGAAGGAAGAGAACTTTGTGTAGTTAAGGCAGTGAGCAAATCATGCTTCCATTCTGGGCAAGTGACATGTAGTTTTGGGTCCCAGCAGAGCCTGTGTTGCCCCTGGATTCCGTATGGCTTGAAATTTGACTTGTATCTTTTTCTGTCTGCTCTGCTATCACTTTTTGTGGTAAAGGTGACTCATTTTACCTTTTGTGAGAAGCCAACAGAGACTTGTTCAGGTTAAAAAGAGAACAAAGAATAAAGCTTGTCAAAAAAAGCAGAAACATAGAGGAAATGTGGAAGGTGTAATTCCTTACAGACATACTTACTGTCAGTCCAGTTTTGTATTTTATTCTTGGTAAAAGAGGTGTTCGAATGTAGATAGTCAAGTAAGGATTAGCAGACCCAGTGCAGGCTTTGGAAATGAACATGATCTGAAACTGTCTGGTTTTATAGCCTTGAGCAAATCATATAATCTCACTGCTACTGTTTTCTGATCTATAATCCAAGGGTAGTAATGCTTTCTTCTCAGTGGTGAATAAATGAATGCTTTCACAGTGTTTTGCAGTGCCATATACAAATATTACAATTACAGAGAAGCAAGCAACATATGATATTAACGTCAGATACAGGGTAAACTTGGGATACTGGAAAGCAATGCACTGAGATACAACTCTAATGAGTTCATTAGTGATGCACGACTGGATTGATTAAGTAGTTGCCACTGTGTAAAGCCTTGTCTAGAGCTGATACTTGATATATTATTTTGACCTGCGACAGATGCTCAATGATCTTGTCTCTTAAGTTTTGGCAGTGCCTGTCATGTCAATACAAATTACTGAGCCGAACTGAACGAAAGAAGCTGTAGTTGCCACATGGATACCTTTTCTATATTCTCCTGTATATAAAAACTGCAGCTTCCCAAACTGGATTTTTTATATAACCTTTCAGAAGCTCAGTTTGAAATAGCTTGTCTTCTTTTTTTCTTTCTTCCTGAGAATGTTTCCTCTTGCCATCATGATAAAAATGTACTGCTGTGACAAAACAACCATATTCCCATGATTTTATCCTTTCCTATCACAATGGCAGCACATCATGTATGGTTATGACAAGGCACAGAAAATTCTACCACACTGAGGTTACTTTTACATTGCCTGATAATGGTAACTGTGATGTGAAGCATCAGAAGATATAACATTTTTCTACACAAAAGAGTCACAGGAGGACTCAAGCAGTCTTTGAGGATCTGGATATCCAGCTGAGATTAGAGGTCTGGATGTGTCAGGGCAGTTGCATGCAGAAGCTTTTCAGCTACAGGCTGGGGATTTGAAGATGAGCAGCATCTAGAAGAGGTTACCTATTCCTGGAAGTTTTGATAGCTTATTTGAACTGGGACTGAACTGGAGATCCAGACCCTTTTACTAGCAGGCTGATTATCACAGGCTGGGAAGTTGGCACCAGCAGTGGTTGTAACTAGTGCAGCCCACCCATCTGTTCATCTGTCCATCCCAGTGCAGTCAGTAAGGACTGCAGGTGAAAGGAGACAGTGTGGATAGCATATACATTACAAGTACAGATGTTTGGCAGAAAGGATGTTTTGTTTTGGGTCCTTCAACTGTGAAGTGATAAGATTCATGCTTTTTTCTTCCCTAAGTCTCCCTTAGCCATCCATCCCTTCTAATCCCAAACTACTTCTGATGGCTTCAGGACTGTGCCTCATGTGTGCTTTCACTGGCATTTTAGCAAGAGCTGAGGATTCCTAACCTTGTTTTAAGGCAGGCTAACTAAGGCCTTTTGCAGATGGGAAGCGAGGCATAGCACTGTGAAATGATTTGCTAAAGGTTATCCAGCTGTGACTGAGAAAGTGTGCTCTGATTTTGCTGCAGAAGATGCCACAAAAGTGTAAATGTTAATAGTAATAACTTTCTCTATGTGTATTTCTGCTTTGCAAAATTGTATTTCCACCAGGGGACTTGTTAATGTCAACGTCATTCAGTTTTCATCATCACCACTTGAAGTGATCAGTCAGCTGTGTGGATCTACAAATTGCTCCCTTGCAGCCAGCCTCTTAGTCTAATGCTCGGGTGACAGTCAGCTGTAAGGATCAGGCTCGAAGATGCCTTTGATTTTCCTTTGATGTTTCTGAGCCAAGGAAGAATTTCACACAGCCACTGGGCGGTAGGTGAAGATCCCTTCTGTTTGTGGGAAGCCAATTATAACGTGGCTGACCTGCCTTGACCTGAAGATTACTGGCAGGACATCTGGGATGTCCTTGCGAGGCAGAGCTAGCTCACTGGATGTGCCACACTCAGGGCACAGACCGATTTGTTCGTCTGGATGCAAAAACCATTCCAATACCATGATTATAATGGAGGCTGCACAAATTGATCCTGGTCAGACTCAGTGTATTTATTTATTTGCTTGCACTTTGGCATCATTGCCAATGTGTGAGGATAAACAGGGTTCACCTTTAAGATTTAAAGAGTGGGAACAACTTACAAGGACAACAGGTCCTAGTTTCTAATCCTCTCTACCAGTAAACTCTCTCTCCCCTTTCATTATTTTTTGTTTCGTTGTTCACCTCTTATTCCAGATCTAAGATCAGCTAAAGCTTTTAAAACCCCTGACAAACAAGCATCACGAAAGCGGCTGTGTGCCAGAAGCCTCTTTGGAATAAGGGAGAAAGGTGGAGGCACAAATAACCCCGGACAGGAGGCTAGTGGAACGTGAGAGAAGAGCTGGAACTTTTTAACCTCTGCTGAAGCAAACCGGACGGGGATTTCGGGCAGCATTTCGGTGGCGGTTGGACATTTATCTCCCTGCGCGGGATGGCTGCAGGAGCTACACCGTCCCTCGGGGGATGAGCATCCCCGGCGCGGGCCGGACTACAGCCCCCGTCATGCCGCGGCGCGGGCGGGCGGTGGCGGCGAGCGCGCCTGCGCCGCCAGACGTGGCAGCAGCCGCAGCGGCGGCGGGTCCGGAGCGGGTCCGGCGCGGCGGCGGGATGGCAGCGCCGGGGCAGGGCTCGGGGGCTGCGCGGCGCCGCGGGCGGCTCCCTCCGCTCCCGCTGCTGCTGCTCGGCCTGGCGGTGAGTGGCGCCGGGGGGCGGCGGGGGCGACGCGGGCTGTCCCCCGTCCCCGGGCCAGGGCGGGGGCGCGGCGCGGCCGGCGGAGTTGGGCGAAAGTTGGGAGCGGGACGGGCCCCCGGGGCCGGGCGCGGCGGCTCCCCCGTCGCTCGCACCCACCGCCGCCTCGGGCGGGCTCGGCTCGGCACAGCCTGGCATGGCCGGGCTCCGGCAGCGCTGCTCCCGGGTGTCTTCCCAGCGCTCAGCCGTGTGCTGCTCTCCTGTTTCCCCTTTCCCTTTCTCTCTGCCTTCCAAAGCACCGCCCGGAGGAAGCGCTCCCCGGCGTGCGGCAGCGGCTCCCCGAGCGGCTGCGGGCTGGGGCCCCCGGCTGCCCCGGCCCCGGGAGCTCCGACCGGCGGCGCTTCGGTCCCAAGTTTCATGTGAAAAGCGGTGCGGTGTTAGCGGGTTTCCAGAGGATTTCTCCCGGTGGCGGCTGTGCTGCAGCGGAGCTGCCGCGCTCGGCTTTGTGCACCTGTGTGCGGCACCCCCGCCGCGGGCACCCCCGCCCCTGCGCCCCTCGCATGTGGCGCTGTCCATCCCGCTGCGCTCCCGAGTATCGGGGTGTGCTTCATTGACGTTACACTGAGTAGAGCGCTGCTTACCTCAGGGAGGCTCCTAGACTTCCAGAAATATTTTAAAGTCTAATTTTTCTTTTTTTTTTTTAATCCACAGAATTTAGCATAAATAGCTCAAAAGATTAATGAAGACATGCTTTAAAACAGTGCTTTATTCCATTTATTATCATGAACTACAGTTCATCCTTCTGCCCGGGCAAATGAAGCTAATAATTAATGAAAAATTACGTTAATCTTTTTATGCACAAGTGATCTGAAACATATTTGGAAATGCAGGACTGCGGAGTGCTCACCTAGTTCATACAAGTCAAGTGTGGAATTGCTAATTGCTATATGCTTATTCTGTACTAATATTGGAATTGCCTGTGTGGGACAGAAAGATTCAGCTCTGCCTGATGTAGCCTTTTGCCCCTGGCAGGGCCATAGCTCTTGGCTCATTCAGGAGGGAGAAGAAATGCTGTGCATTCTGAACAACTTTTACATTAAGCTTGATCTAGAATCACAGACCTCTGCAATTCACTGATTTCAAGTGAAACTGAAGTCAGGCTGAACTCTCCCTAAATGTTGGAGAGGTCTTAATGTGAATTTTTTCTCTCTGTGGCTCGTCTTTAATATATGCAGTAGTTTTCTCAGTGGTACTTGTGGCAGTGCATTCCTCAGATTGAGCATATACTGTGGACCAAGTGGAGCTACAAGTGGACTGAATTTTCCCTCCCTTCAAAATAGTTAAGCACATGGAGTTATTTCTGGTATTTCCTACTATATCCACTGTGACTGTCAGACCTTATCTTACTGTAACATTCATTTTATGTTAATGTAAATATTTTCCTGTGATTTTTCTTTGTAGATAAAAAGATATTTTCCCCATCTTTCTTCATATGAATCTGTTGTTCCTAATTGTTCTGGTTGCCCTCTTTGACCTTTTGTATTGCAGAGCTGGTGTCTCTGAGATGAGCAGAGGGGGCCTGCTGTTGTCAGTGAAATTATACAAAGCCATTTTAATTTATACACATTATTATTTCTTACCTTTCTTAATTTGCCACAGCAGTTTATTTGCTCTGTGATGCTTCATGCTGAGCAGATGTCTTCATTGAGCTGTTGATTCAGCTAATTCTTTCCCCTTTGCTGTGTACAAGTAGTTTAAATTATTTCTTCCAATTTGCATTATCTTGCACTTGAAGGTGTGATTTTTCATCTTGAAATACGTAATTTGCTGTACTCAAAGATTGAAAAACTAGTTTACAGCTGTGACATAGGAAAACCTGCTTTTAATTTATTTTGAGTTGATGCGAGGCTGTTAAATCAGGTGGTTCTCAGTGTGTAAAGTTAAACTAAAGGTAATACCAGCTGCTTGGTAGGTCAATGAGAAACATTTTTTCCTTCCAGCCAGTCTTTTTTCATGTATCCCAATGTGTTTTTTTTTTTTTGGCTTTTGTTTTGTTTGTTAGTTTTTCTGGAAGTGCTGACTACTTGCAGTGCACCTGGAACAACAGCTAGAGTTGTGCATGCATAGCACTTCTGAAAAATAGGGCTTGTTTTTTGACCCAGAATTGGAGGTGGCTACATATATAAAAGGGAACCTACAAAGCTGGATGAAAAATATGTTTCAGTATCTTCTAATGTAAGCTGTTAATTTGTTACCTTCAGCATCACTGTGGGTGTATGACACACACATGAGAAAGATGGTGGGGGGATCTCTGCCTGCTTTAGTTTTATTTCTTGAATGAGTTGGAGAGCCGTGAGGAAGTTGTGGGTTCCCTGTTTGGTTTATCAAGTGGTTGACTGTATTTCATGCTCTAAGGACTGAATTTTCTGTTCAAGGCACTGGGAAGGAGTTTTACACTGAGGTGGATTAGCATCTCCCCTGATGCATCAGGTGCTGTGCTTTGCCTAGCAGAAGGCAGCCGCTGCTTCCTACAGGATTTTGCATCTGGGTCTGTTTGCTTTGCAAACACAGATGAATATTATCTCACACCAGTGTGGCAAAGATCAGTTTGTCTTCCGAGTGTTGGCATAATGACAGAGAAACTGAGTCAAGAGTCCAGCTAGCTGAGCATTGTTGGGAAGCAGACTTTGTGACCTGCTGCCACTCAAACCCAGTGCCTTCAAAGAAGGGCTTGAAAGGAACATTTCCGGCTTCCAGCTCCTCAAGTACTTCCTTAATCCTTGCCAGTAGGGTCACGGGAATGCACTAGTGAGCCCTGACACTGACTTGTGAATCCAGGCCTGCAGGGAGGGCTTGGGCATGATTCCCTCTGTGCTGCAGGTAGCCCTGCAGCGTGGCAGCAGTGGCTTGCCTCTGGTGAGTTTGCAGGCAGGGTGTGAGCACTGCTTCATCACTGCAATGTTCAGGTGCTGTTTCCTGTTGTGGCATTTTGGCTTGAATTCAGGAGTGCCTCTTCCCATCCAGTTATTGTTTGTACCACAGAAGCCTCTTTGGACAGTGTTTCCTGGCAGTCAGAGGGAGGGTATTGCAGAGACAAATTCCTTACTTGCTGTCCCCCCACTGTTTTCATACTTTGTCCATTCCCTCTTCAAAATATGGATTTGTAAAACTCTGTTGTGGGCTATGCTGTGTGTCCTCAGATGCCCCTCCCAAATCAAACCTTTGCTTAGTTACTCCACTCCATGCCTTATGGAGGGATGTTTTCAATCCATTGAATTTGGTGCCACAGCACCTGTTTAGCTCAGAGGCCCTGGGATATTGGAGGCCTGGCAAGTGTGGGGTCGTCAGAACTGGTGTTTCTGGCCGGGGTGAGTTCATGGTGTCCTGAACAATTGGTGATGGAAGAGGTGGTTGTTCTGTTGTTGACCATTTCTTTTGCCTTTTGGTGATGGAGTTCCTTGAAGTCCTCTGTTTCAGTAAAATGGATGCAGTGAGGTATTTCTTGAGAGCTGTGGCTGGAGGTCTGTGAATAGAAAGACTCTGGCTTCAAATTGCATTGCACTAACTAGCATTGCCTTAAATTTCTTGGTGCAGGTAGGGTCACTTTGGAAGTAAGTTGTTGTTTACCTTGTTCCTGCCACCTTTTCAAGCTTGTGAATGGCAAAAAATTGTGATAGCAAAGCAAGTCTTTAGTTTTGGCACTGCGTCAGCTATGAGTGGCTGGTAGCATTGGTGGAGATGCTGTGAACTGCATGCTTGCAGAACACAGATAAGAAAGGTAACTTAATTTGTGACTGTCTTGATGATGTCCCGTCTGTTGTCTTTGGGTTTAGAGTCATATAGCCTGTTTGCTGGGTGACTGCAAATAGACTCTTTCTCTCCCCCTGTTCACTTTTCCTGGACATGGCACAGCATGACTGTGAGGTTGTGCTGCTCTAGGATCAGCTGTGTGCTGGTTTGTTCTGATGCAGCCTTCCTTTCACCTCTTGCAGATCACTTCCTTTCTGTGTGAATCTTGCTCCAGCTAGTAAAATTAAACTTTGTCTCCTATCAGCTGGCGGAAGAATGTGAGGATTAATTAGTTAACATTTGTGCAATGCTTTGAAGATAACAAATGCCATATAAAGTGCTAGAGATTTTCAGGTGTTATTTTTTTGCCCTCTCTTCCTTATAAATCCCATTAATAGTGGTTCTGTCTTCTTTTTATAGTACCTCCTACATACTTCTTGAGTAGGTGATGTTTCTTTAAACTTCTCGAAAACCCAAATTTTAGTGGGGGATTATGTGGCATATGCTTTGGTCATGCCCTTAACTTCTGTAGTCAAATGTGCTTGTTCAGAAGTGATATCTGAAATATTATTTCATTGACAGCTTGTTTAATATATGTATGGTGCCATTACCTGGCTTGAAGAGAGAGAGCTTCACATTCATAACATAAGGAGAAAATTCTATGTCAATGTTAGTAATTGGCCCTATTACAGTCAGTTGTTAATTAGTAAATAGTTGCACGGGTTTTCCTTCACAGAGCATTTGAAACCCAGTGATAAACCATACAATTAATTTGCTACTCAGAACCCTTAAGAACATCCTTTAGTATAGACTATTATGCCTGTAGCTTAAACCCCACTGTGTAAGAACAATATGAACAGTAGAGTCTAGTCAAATCTTGACGTCTCCATGGTATTTTTTGCTACCTTCTATATTTGGAAAGTGAACATAGCAAGCACCACCTTAAGTGGAATGTCTTATTAGTAGCGTTCTTAAGACTAAGTTAGAGAGTACTAAGACGCTCTTTGTCAGGATTTTAATTTGCCTTCCATTGAAAAGAAAAGAAAAGATGATACTTCTTTGCAGATATGACCCCCCCACAAAAAAAGTGGCAGTAGTGCTTCTGTTTTTTAATTTCTGGAACAGCTTCAGGTGAGGGGTAACTGATAGGGATTATGTATGCAGTAAGAATGTGCTCTTCCATAGAGCTTGTGGGAATGAACAAAACCCAGGAAGTGTCCAGTGGACATCTCTGCAAAGTAAGTATTTTGGGCAAACCCACAGTTTTCAAATGCTGTTTGTCTTGCAGTGCAGAAGTTGTTGATTTTCCTGTGTGTCTGCTGGAGCCCTGCTCACCTGGCCATCCCATGCTGCTGTAGGTGTGGGAGTCTCTGCTCCCCACTCAGACTGTTGGTGGCTTTTTGGATTGGTCACAGACATCACTGAGCAGCCTTTGTGCTGGGAGTCCTCAGCAGGTTGCATCTTGTGAGCTCCTGCAGGGGCAATTGGCAGAAGATGGTTTTGTGATTCCAGTGGGATTGCAGAGACTCCTGCAGGGGCCACTTCAGCTGTGACCCCTGAATTCTAAGACCCAAGAGCTACTACCCTTTCTCTACCCCACTCCACAAAATAGTTTTTTACCAGGCTTCCCTGAGGTACCCTTGGGTAACAGAGCTAACCTGTCTCCTCCCATCTGATTTGATTAAAATATTTCTACAGCTATTTTAGATATTAATCATGAACGAAAAAAGGGGACTGTCCTACTTATCACTATCCATCTTGGAAGGCATTTGTTACAAATGGCTCAGTGATCAAAGCAGCACAATCCTGAATGTAAATAGCAGCAGAGGGAGGGCTCCTGAGTGAAAAGCAAGCAATTATTGCACAAGGTCAAGAGTGTTTGTATGATGAACAAGGAGGATAAAACATCTGCAGTCAAACTGTGATTCTTGTAAGCAAGAAGGCTTTTGATTTGAACATCTTGTATTTTTCAGTGGGAAGGAATTGGGGGGAAGGAAGCAATGGGTCAGTTTCTCCTTTGTGCTTGCCTGGAGATGACTTAGACCTGGTATTGGCAGTACATGCACTGTGTCTGCACCATGGGACCTGGCTGTGTCACCAGCTGATCTGCAGACTTACCTCTGTCACCACAGTACAGAGGTGTCCCTCCAAGTCAGCCTTCTGAAGTGAAGTGCACAGTCCAACACAGGGCTCATTTTGGGACCTGAGTGGGAAAGGAAAGGTGAGATTCTGTCTTCTTGTTGGGATTTCTTCCCCTTGACCTCCCCCCGCCCCCTTCCCATTTTAATGTGGCAGATGGGACCCTTATTCGGAATACGAGCTACTCCCCTCCTAAAGAAGTTTATAATGAAATAAAATTCAGTCATCTCCATTACTGCTTGGAATTTTGAGGCAGGTTTCCTCTTCAACTAGACTCCTAAAAAATGCCTTGTCAGACACAATCTGTTTCATATGCACAGGGTTGCTGATTGATCATATTTACAGTGGGTTGAGTGCTGTTGTCCCAAAATGAGAATGACACCAGTGGGTGGCTAAGCTAAGGCAGAAATCCGAGTCCATGTCTTCCTGAAAAAGTAGAATTTAGAAATTGCCGTCGAGTGTAAGGCTGTGTCCCTGCCAAGCAGCAGTTGTGCTGGAGTCTGTTGTCACAGCCCCAGCTATTCCTGATGAAGTGTGCAAATTGGCTGCTAATTATACATGTGTTAGTGTGTGCATAAAAATTGCATGTTGACATATGGATTCAAGCACCTAAGCACTGTTTCAGCTGCATATCCATTTATATTTTTATGCATTATTTGTATCCAGGGAAGTATATATTTCTGGCTCTTGAGCTGGAAATAGGAGAAATAGGGAATAGTTTTTCTGTCCAGTGTACAATGGTACTCTTCTGATAGAAATCAAAATTAAATAAGGAAGATCTATTTTCTTGTTTTTAAAACTCTGTTTTCATTGCCCTTGATCTAAAATAAATAATAAGTAATTCTCCAGATGTGCTGCTTATCCTTAGCAAAAGACTATGCTGTCACAAAGCTTTTGTGGGGAGCAACTCATAAACTGAACTGGGTTCTGTGGGAGCAGTAGTTAAGCATTTATCACATTTAATTTGAATAATAAATGTAAAATATGAAAATACATTCTTGTGGCTGTTTGAAAGATATTCCCTTTTTTCATTTTAAAATGAGATTCAGAGAAGAGTAAAAACTTGAGAAATAGACTCTGCTTTCTCAGATCCTTGATAATTTTGAGAAAACATGGCCTGAGGGATGACCACATTTTTCAATAGTGTCAGTCCTGGAAGTATAATTAGCAAATAGCTATTTGCCTGTAACTCTTTGCCTCTGGGTGTCTGAAATCTCAGATCTTCCTTGGGTACCAGTTTTAAGGGAGTGGGGTTGTGGAGTGTTTACTGCTCTTTAACACGTGCATATGTTTGGCAGCTCTGCAAGGAATTACTAGAGAGTGGGGGGAAAAAAGAAAATTGAACCTTTCTGATTGATCAGACTTCTTCCACCAAGCTTGCAAGATCATATATTTAAATACATACTTTGAAGAACAGAGACAGTTAGAACACCACGGGGGTTTTGTACGTTGTATTTGAATAGCTGTGTCTCAGCAGTTTTGAATTGACTGTCTTGAGGATTTGGGTTCACTTATGTTTTCCTTGAGAGTCTTTCATGCATCTCAGACGTTACAGTCATGTGACTGATGTGTGACCTATGCCATAAAAATTCTGTGAAAAAAAATTCAGATTGCAATCTTGAGCTGGGGAAAATCTGCAGCCTGGAATTGCTATGAGATTTGCATTTCATAGTCTGCCACTAGTAGTCTGTGTTTTTTTTTGAAGGTCTCCACCAAAGTTTCCTGCATCTGAGAACGCCAGGTGACAGTCATGTCACCCAGCCAGCCATGGATAAGGACCTGCTATGATAGGCAACTGTGCAAACACAGCAAAAAATAAAATAGACCTTCCCTCAGTTTTGTTGCAGTTTCTCATTGCCATAACTGGCAATTGCTGAGATGTTGTCCATGTTGGTCCTCTTATGCCTTTTACTTTAGCAGGTATCGAGGTGGGCAGCTTCTTGAGAAAAATACTTGGAGCACTTCTTAACTTTTCGGAGGTGGTCGTGAATAGATTTTAAAGCTTTAGGATGCTCAAGTGACAAAGGAGTTTAGCTTGTTTCTTATTTATAGATTTCCATATGTGTGAATGTAGCACTTCCTGACGCATATGAGAAGAGGCTTCCTGCCCAGGAGGGACTGTCACCTTTCTTGACCTCTTCTTTTTTTAATATGCGCTCATCTTCTCTAGTGCCCTGGATTTAAACAAGAAGCAGTGTGCTTGATTGGGCAGTGCCTGGCTGATGAGCTCTCCTGCAAAATGTCTGGAGTAAGTCAACCTGAGTCATGACTTACAATAAATTCATATAGCACAGTACATGTAAATTAGCTTCATCACTGCTGCTGCTTTACCTATGGGCTGTGCAGGATCATGAGTTTGGTTTTCTGTGGAAGAGTATAACTCCTTCCATAGAATTCTTTTTTCCCATCCTCTTAATTTTACATTGTTGCCTGAACCAGTGGCTGTAGCCCTGGTGAGGCTGTAGCCGCTGGTGCAGTCATCACTGCTGCGACTCTAGAGCAGGGCAAAGCAGCCCCGTGTTTGGGACTGGCATCTGGTGGAATTGACTCCTTGATATCCCTTGCCTTCAATAGAGCTGGTAGGAAGGCAGAGGTTCTTCTAGAGGTTTAACCATAAACCAGCCTCTTGTTTATTCCCGGGTAGGGTATTGATTAATTTCAGCAGGAGAAAGCTGGAGAGTGCAGAACTACTTCATTCTTATCAGTTGGGAATCGGGGATGGTGAATTTCTCTGCTCAGCCAATAACCTCCCAGTGTTGCTGCAGCTGCCTTAAATGTGCAGGCAGGGCATTTCTGTCC
Organism: Haemorhous mexicanus; assembly: GCF_027477595.1. Classification (NCBI taxonomy): domain Eukaryota; kingdom Metazoa; phylum Chordata; class Aves; order Passeriformes; family Fringillidae; genus Haemorhous; species Haemorhous mexicanus. The sequence continues at coordinate 10,735,331 of NC_082348.1, read as the reverse complement.
AACTCAATGCCTTTGGCTTGGACCTTTTGGGTTTTATAACCAGGAAAGGCTGCAGCATTAATCTTAATTAAAGGGAGATGATGATTTATTCAGCTGGGTGACTGGTGTGTTTGTATGCACAATGCCTTTCCCAGTGGATTTTGGGCTAAACCATAGGAGCAGAGAGAGCTACTGTAGTAAAACTGCAGGAAAATGAGTAGCATGTATTGATTTGATACCTGGAAAGGAATTGGGCAAAGAAGCAGTGGATATATGCAATGTGACATGCATCTCCCTCCAAGTCCCTGCTGTTCCACCAGCGCAGCGGGTTTTCTGTTAGTGGCAACACCAACAAGGCGCTACTTAAAGCTGTCATTGTTTTCAGAATCCAATTTTTCAAGAAGTCTACAGCTCTGCCATTATAAGGAAAGAAAGAAAAAAAAATACAGCAAATTCCTGAAACTGGCAAAACTGCCTTTCTAGCTGGAAAAGACATGGAATGCCTATACTTAAAACCATAAAACGGTGTGTGTTTGAAGAGAGCTCACAGATCACCTCGTTCTAACACCCCTCTTCTGAGCTGTTGGTAAGCACTTTAAACAAAGTTTACAGTATCATTTGGTGTCATGTTGAAAGTGGCATTTGTGGGGTGTTTTAGTCTAATTGCTTCTTTTTGATAGAGTTCACAGACTTGAATATCCTCGAGTCCAGTTTTTTAAGGCAAATGAGCAACCTGTAGTTTCACTTTTTTCCTGTGTTCAGCCTTAGTTTCAGTTGAGCTTATTTTTTGTCGTCTGTAACTCAAGGCACAAATAAAACTATAAGACACTTGAATAGTTACAAAAATTGAGGTGAACAGAAGAATTTAAAAAAAAATATTTAGCTTTAAAAAGATCAGCCCATAATGTTGGACTAATTTCTCCTGTGCAGCCCCTGATATTGATGGTTTTGGGCAGGGCAATTAATGTCTGTGTCACCTCACTTAGCCCAGCTTTATTTGCCTGCTTTGACTGACAACACCACGTATTCATCTCAGAAAATACAAAAGTGATACACATATATCAGCGTGGAGTAGGAAGGTTGAGCCCTGGACATCTGGGTTTAGAAGAATGTGAGTCTTTTGGTGGAATTAAAGCATCAAGGACATTTATGCTGAAGGTAGAGACTGACTTGCAAATGTGCTCACTTCCTTCTCACAATCTGACCATCAGGCCAGCAGGGCCCAGTGGTGAGATTCCTGCCTGCAGAATGGGGTAACTTGTTCACTCTTAGATTTTATGTTATAGGTGTATTTTCTGGTAACTTCTAAGTTCTCAAACAACGTGGTTGTTTTGAGGATGATCTCCATCTCTGGTCGGCTTCTTTCCATTACCTCCTGTGTCCCAGGATTCCCCTCATGTCCTTTTCTTTTCCACATGTAAAGACTTCTGGAATTTATACAGTGTGCTTTGTAGGTGCAGGTTTTGTTTCTGAGCCTCAGTGACTGTGGTGCTTGGAAATAGCTGAATTTGAATGAAGGGCATGCCTGAGGCTGTGTGTTCTGACTTCATTGGCTTAGTCCCTTTGCATGATGTAACACATGGGATGCAAGAACTGCTTTTGTTTCTTCACATCCACTTTCCAGCCTGGTTGGAGTAAGGCATGATCCAAAATCAGTTCTGTAATTAAGGAAATGTTGAAACTCTTGTGGGTGTTAGGCAAATGAGCTAAAGCTTTTAGCCAAGCAATTAAGTGTTAAGGTTTTACTGTAAGGTGAATGGAAACTAGATAATTTCACTAGCTAAGCTTCCCCTAATCATTCCATTAGCATGAATTCAGTACAGGGCAGAAAGGAAGCACCATAGCCTGATGGATAAGATGATGATGATGATGATGATTATTATTATTATAGAATATTGCAGTAAGAATAAGCAGTAAAGGCCCCAGCTGTGGTTATGGTCATAATTTGATATGAGTTTTACTTCATGACAGTCAAACTCTGGTCTGGAAGTGTTGTGATTTAAATAGAGTAAAAGATGCAGTGGAAAAAAACTTGCTTCCATAGATCCAGAGCTGAGATGCAGAGAGATTAAATGCTGTGTCTTCCATGTGGCCAGTGGAAGCTGAACAAGGCACTGCTGTGTGTGTGTGACACGGTGTGGGCACTGGGAAACATGAGCCCTGCTCCACTTTGGAAGGGTGGGTGGGAGAGGGTTGTGCTTAGTGCTCTAATGCGGATGCTGGATTGCTTGGAATTTCTTTTCTCATTTCCTACATCTGCTCCCTGTCGGTGTGGGTTATTTTAACTTCATGGCTGTCTTCTGTAGGATATCAAAATACTGGATTGAGTTTGCAGCATATTCAGAGATGCAGGGACAAGAGTGCTCTCAAAGTGGCAATTTGCTGCTTCTCTTGGTAAAGCATGTTAATTTTACATAGAATTGTTATCTGATTATCTGACTTGGGAGCAAACTTTTAAAGGGGGTGACATCTTAAGTAAAACCGTATTTCTTGATGTGGTGTTCATTTTTCCATGTAAGGGTACTTTTTAGGAATGTATTGACCCAGTTTCAATAAATCACGTGCCTGGCATTTTTTCTTTTAGTTTTGCTGATCAAATCAATGTGATAGCCTATTAAAGGCAGCATGTCTCAAGATTATAGAAAAGCACGATGGCAATTTGCATAAGCATGTTGTCTTTGTGTTTGTGACTGATGTTTTTGGCTCTCTGTTTCCCTAGGCATTCTTGCCAGCGTTCATGTACACATTGAAGGTGTCTCCACTCATAGAAAAAATAAGTGATCAGAAGGATTTTAAGAAGCTTCTCAGGACACGGAATAACGTACTGGTGCTCTATTCCAAATCTGGTAAGTTGGTTTTTTTTTCCTTTTTTTTTTTGATAATTCAGCTCTTTGTGCCCAGCAAGGTGTGTTCCAAGGGGCTTCTGTGTGACTGCAAGGGCTCCTTGGGGACTCGTGTCCTTTGTTTTAATTCAGAGGCTCCTGATGTTTCAAGATTGGAGTCATCTTAATTCAGCCTTCTAATTGCTCTGTCACATTGGCAAAAATGTACTTTATTCTGGCTTTGTCTCCAGAACTGGCTCCCTTGTAATAAGAGCTTTCTGGTGTGTTTATCACAATAGTTTGCAAGTTTTGATTTCCTGGTGACACTGAGAGGCGTAATGAATAGTTACAGTACTGAAATCAATCCATCTTTGCTTCTGACAGTTTTGAGTGTCCCATGGTTGTCTTTCAACTTTATTAAAAAAATATAAAAATAAAAAAAGAACTGTTGTGTAAGATGGAAAATGACTCATTTCACGTTATGCCACCTGTCCCCTTGAATCTTTTTGTTGGTTCCTCTGTCATTCAGGCTCACCTTTCTGGCTCTTTACTAAACTGTTTGCTCTTCCTTTACTCTGTTCTGCTCCTGCTGTACCTTTTCTTCATTCTTGCATTGTGTTTTTTTGGGGGGTGTTTTATGTAACACCATGTAAAATCAAGAAACTATCTTTAAACTCCATACACAAGAGCAGAATGCTTTTGTGAATGTGGAAGTCATTGGACAGCAAGAAGTAAAATGTATAATTAAGATGATTTTCCTTCGTGCTGTATTGTTTTTGTTGTTGCTTCTTTCTTTTTCCTGTAGGCAGACAGAACAAGATAATGCCTTGTTTGGGTGTTGGGTCCTCCTTTTCTGACCTTTTTTGTTGCAAAGGTCATCTGTCAGTTCAACACCGTGATGGTAGCATTGCTCTGGGTTCATAGTGTATCAAATTGGAGCAGCATATGGTGACCAATATTCTCCTCCCTCTGCCCTTCAGTATTAGAGAATTTTGCCGACAAGGATGTTCAGGTCCTGGAGTAATTTACTTTATTTCCTAAAGATATGCTTATTCTGAAACAGTTAAAATGATATATGTGGTTTATTTTTTATTAAAATACTTGTGTTTTGCTATAGTGGGGAACTTTGAGCGCTCGAACTTGGCCAAATGGTTTTGTAGTAACAGGTTCAAAGTGAAAATCATAAAAGAGTTTCTAATGCTTTTTGATTTTTGAAAGGAACACTTTAGATAAAAAGACGTCTGTATTATTCAGCTTCTTAAAGGGAAAATTTTCTTTTTACGCTTAATATTTTAAGTGGTGGTTGCTTTCATTTTTAGCAGCACAATCAGAACACTTCAGCTGTGACACTCATCTAATAAATGTTGCCCTATGGGTATTGTTCAAAAGCCATGTTATGGAGATTTCTTTTTTTCTGTTTTTGTTATTTAATTGGTTGGTTTTAGCAGTCTAAAGCATTGCATGCAGAGCTGACTGTGGAATTAATGTTTCTTCCTGGAACAGTGATCTTCGCACAGTTAGAAATCTCTTGCCCAACAGTCACTCAGAAAGAGGGGAGAGGAAAAAAGAGATGGGAATTTGGAGGTGTAATTTCAGTCCCAGATATACATCCCCCAGCTGTGATGAGATGTTGGCTGGCATCTGGTCATCCTGCTGGAACAAAGGCTTTACTTCTCAGCTGAGCAGAACGAGATGTCACTTTCTATTGCAATCAGAAAATTCATTAGTTTTGGGAGGTGTCATAATTTGTGTGAGATGTTTAGTTCCCCCTGCCACCTGGATGTCCTACCAGGGGTACTCAGCTACTGAGTCTTCTGGGACAAGCTGAAGGCTTATTTTTAAAAGTGTATTTGTCAAACTGTTCCATTCTAAGTATGAAGAATTCCCTCACCTGTCTAAGTCCCTGTGTTGGTGAGAGGGGGCAATTGCATGTTCTGGGTATTGGGGGTATGAGAGTTTCTGGAGAGCTGATACATGTGGGTTGGTGTCTCTGATGGCATCAGGGCCAAGCAAAGTCTGTCAAATACAAAGAGGCTGTTTCTGGCACAGGAGATTGTGAAGATTTAGAGATTATTTGATGGGTTATCCCTGCATGCTGGCTCTGCTTGTCTACTCTGACATCTACAGGCCCTTACTTCCTCAAATGGTGGAGACAAGATACTGGTCTACAGAAGCATTCTGTCTGTCCCAATATTGCCATTCTTACATTCAGTTACTTGAAGTAGTTGTGGAGATCTGGAAGAGGCTCTGGGTTTCTATTTTCTGTTTATTGAGGAAGGAAACAGTTCCTGTTAGATTTTTTTGGGGAATGGATACTTATTTGTACTGCTATATTTTTCTCTCTTCTGTTTATTTTTAATACCATTTAAAAGACTGTTTTGGAATGGTAGTGATTTGCAAAACCTACACATGTGGCATGGCGTTAAAAAAATCTCTGTTGGGTATTTATAATACAGCCAGTACTTGAAGGACCTTTTCTGGGTACTGCTCATGACTGTTGGTTTGGGTACGTCCCAGGGTTTTTATGAGGATAAAGTCTGTTATTTTCTGTGTATGGCTGGGTAGAATTAGGGAGGCAGAGATGCTGAATGACTTGCCCTTGCAGCTGATGAAAGTCCTAAATGAAATAGCTCTAATTAGCAGGCTGTAGTACAAACTGGTTCATGCCCAGCCACAGGGAAGAAGGCAGTGTTGGGATGGAAGCTATAGGAGAGGACACATTATAGCTCCATAAATGCAGCTCAGGGACTGTGTCTGGAAATACCAGTTTCAGTGTCTTGTTTAAGGGGGTAGAGGGTAGGAGCCACCCAGCTTCACCTGCAGCCAGCTTTCCTTCTAGTTTACAGAAGATTTTAGTGATCCCTGTTACGCTGCTTTCTTCAAATGAGACAAAATATTCTTGGGGTGCTTCGGAACATAGAAATGCAACATTGTGTTGTTTTGTGGAGAGTGGTAATGCTGTTGTTAATTGAGTTTTATTGTTTAATTTTGTCTTCCAGCCGCTGCTGCTGAAAGCTCACTCAGATTACTGTCCAGTGTGGCCCAGGAGGTGAAAGGACGAGGTACTATAAGCTGGATAGACTGTGGGTATGTGTCGTGCTGTTTTCCTTCTTATTTTCCCTTTCCCCTTTTGGCTTTTATTGCTGTCTTAGCTTTTTTGATGGCTCTGAAACTTTTTGCCTTTAAGTGGACCCACATAATTCTGTGTAGTTTCTTCTATAGGGAGCTTATATCTTGCCATCTTCTCTTCCTTTGAACGAGTGGAGGAGAATAATTTTTTTCTTTATGGCTGTTCTTACTTCTCTGATGGCATGTTTTTCAGCCTGAAGCTGAGACCCCAGCTAACATTGCCATTCACAGGTGACACACAGGGTGCAAGTTTTTTTCCCACAAGCTAGGGGATGAGGAATCTCACATGTTGTGCCTCAGCTGGAGGGCAGTGCAATTCTGCTCTGACAGCAAATGTTGTGTGAGCAGTAAGGCTGTTTGCTTGGTTTCGAAGCATCCACCCATTTGTGTTTCTCAATGAAATGTGCTTTCTTTTAAAGACCTTCCTCTGTGCTGGCGTAAGTGCTGACAATTTTTAATGTGAAGGCAAAGAAACTTGTTTTTGTAAGTGGTTTTGTGTGTGTGTGGAGGAATGAACAGGTGTGTACTTTCTGGATTGCAGATGTGAAAATCTCTGCTGTGGTTCAACTCAATAACAGTTTGCTTGTGGTTTTAGCTTGTGTATTGTAGTGCCTCTGCAGCTTTGAGAGCTTTGCCTGCAGGTGGCAAGTTCCCCTTCCTGCACTGCAGAGGAGCAGCTTGCTGTGTACCTGTGTGTTTGGGTGGATTGCCATGGTATGAACAGATTGTGCACTGTGCACAAATGTAAGTCAGCTCTGCACATCATGTGGCTCCCTTAAAATTACACTTTTGAGACTAACCCTCATCCATCAAACAGTGACCCAGAATAAGTCTTTGGTAAACTGGAAGTTAACGTGGGTTTGTGATTATTAACCTGCCCTGCTCCCCCCCTGCCACCAGGCAGGTATCTCTCCTGTGGAGTCCTCTGCCTTCTGTTTGCATTCTGCTGGGCTCATCCAAGTGCACACACACTTTCGTCTCTGCCCAACTGGTGGGGACAGAGTTCCAAGTCATCTGCTGGCAGAAAGCAGGCTGTACCTCAGAGATCAGTGAAGCCTGTGCCACTTGCCACCTGCTGAAAAGCCAGTGGATAAATTGTATTGACTCTGACAAAGGTGAAGATTGTGAGGAGATCTAGCATACCTCTGAAATCTGTGAAAACCAGTCTTCATTTCTAATGAAGGTTATGAGGGTTAGCAGATAGGATGCTGAGCCAGCCTCTTGCCTTCGGTTTCTAATCAGCATCGGTTTCGGGTTATGGACTGCTTGCTACCTTTTTGTGACTTTTGTTTTAGGCCACTTCTGTGTTGGGGGACTTACTGCTTACTTTGTGTGTGTATGTGGTATATACAAATGCTGGATGATGAGACTGTTTGGCTGGCCCTTGAAAATGCTGCTGTAATTCAGCTAAACAAGAACTCTGTTCAGGATTTATTTTAGTTCTGGGTTGGAGAAGGAAAGATTCAGTGTTTAGGACTTCAGCTTGAAATCCAGGGAACTTTTGGCACTTAGTTCCGCAGGTCAGTCTCCACTCCTGAGTTGGTAAGTAATGGTGATGGGGAAGGAAATGTATTGTTTGGTTTTGCTGTAAAATAAAATTCAATTAATAAAACCCTAATATACTCTCCTTTTCCAAATGTTGACATCTAGACCAAACTTTGTTATGGAAGTTACTTGCAAGAAATGTATTTTCAAGTCTCTCCCATGCAGTGCTTTAATACTTTTCATAGAAAGCTTAGTGCTTGCAGTGCCTTTCCTTTCACCATGAGGGGGAAATATTGAAAGATGAGTTAATCTCAAACAGTGAAGCAGTGTGGTGAAAGTCATGCTGTAAGGGGTTAGGACACCTGAGAATAGATTGGTAGGTTGCCAAAATTTGCAGTAATGCTGCAATCAGATTACCACTTCCTGAGTGGCAGGCAGTGACCAGGATGTTGTAACATGGCAGTAGGTGTAATTTCTTGTAATCTTTGTGGGTAAAGCAGAGCTGTCTTTGATGACTTGTTTGGGAAGAACCTGGAAAAAAATAGCTGGGCATTTTTTAGAGTTGGACTTCTATCCCTTCTGTCACTCCTGCTAAGGGATACCATAACAGGGTCTGTGAACTTGCTTCATGGGGCAAGGTGAGCTGGAAGACTGGCTTGTGGTAAAGGAGGTCTTGGTGGATGCAAAAAGAAACCCTAAACAAATAGTTTGAGGCTAAACCAAGCTTTGTGGTTTATTTGCTTGTTAACTTCTGAAGCATTCTGAAATCAATCTAGTAGTGTTGAGGTAGCTTTTAAACAATTTTTTTTTCATGAAAGGTTTTTTCCTTTGCTTATTGCTTTTTAAAAAATTGTATACAGGTGGCTGCACCACTGTGCCCACTTTGCTGCAGTGACAATACCAGAGGCTGCAGTTGTGCTGTCTGCCCTAGGTCACAGAGAGCCAGCTGTAGTGCCTGGACAGCTGAGTCCTACCCGAGTGGCTCAAGCCATTCTCCTGCAGCAAATATGCTGGGAGGCTTATTTGCAAGTCTTCATGCTGAAACAAACAGCACACAGATGCAGGGATATTTACAGCACAGGCTCAATTTGTTTTACAAATACTGACAAGAAATGTCTTGTTTGGCAGCAATATTTAGCGGGAAATTTTGGCTTTGCTCTTCACATCCTGCTGTACTGGGTTTCTTTGCCTTCGAATCCAAGCGTTGGCAGGGCTGGCATACATGCAGAGTTGTGGTTTGTGCCTCTGCTTCCCTGTGGCGATGATGGCAGCCTTTTCTTTCCTTTTTCTTTACTGATGGTGCTTTTTTTTTTTTTGTTACTTGTAATTCTCCTTCCCCTCATTTTCAAGAGAAGGCAAGAACATTCTGCTGCATGGGCAGAGATCAGTGTGGATTGCTAAGTTTCAGCAGCATGTTCTGTGTTTCGTGTGGAGGGGAGTGTGCAGGTGTGGCTGGAAGTGTGGCATTCAGGACTTCTGAATGCTGGTCTGCATGGAAACCATGCTCCTTGGCCCTGGCTTCTGATGTGTCTGTGGTTAAAGACAGGGATTAGCTTTGAGCTTTCGGTTCCAGGTTGAGTGGTCTCAGGGAGAGAGGGAAGTTAGTTTTTCAGCATGATGTGGGGAAATACTTGGTTTCTGGCTGAGACAGTGTCGAGTAAAGGAGGATGCCACTTAGTTTGTCACTTGGAGGCAGGGTAGCCAGCAGTCCCCAGCGTGCTAGGGCTTGGGAAGTGTAGGGCTGGAAATGCCATGTGCCTGCCTTTCCTGCGCAGCTGAGCTCACTTGTGCCAAGTGCCATGCTGGAGTGTGACCCCCCTGCATGTGGCACTGTAGATAAGGTCCTCAATTGAGAGACCTCAGTCCTTCCTACAGGCAGATCCACACCTCCTCCTAGAGATGAAGGGGCAGCTCGAGAATTGCTCCCAGCATTGAAGTGGCCACTGTTTGCTGCTGTGTGCTGAGATAGCATGTGTGGCTGTGTACATGGTTAAACGTGAAGCTATTTCAATTGTGAATGAAAGACCCAGCAGTGATGTGACAAAAATACGTTTTATTTTTGCCTTTACATGTTTTAGTTAGGAAGTCTTTGCTGAGGCGTTTGACGTTGAATGAATGGTGGTGTGAGAGACAAGAGAATACTGAACTGAATTATGCCTGATGAGATGCATGGTACTGGGGATGGAAACAACATTACAGATTGCTAAATCTTCAGTGTTCCAGAGAGATGGAGCAAGCACCTTGGGAGCAAGTGTTCTGAGGCTCATGTCTGGGGACATGCCGTGGTAATAGGAGCTTGGAGTCACAGCTTCTGTTCCTGACTCTGCTAATGAGTCACTTCTTGTTACTTTGTGCAGTTACAAAAGGTGTATCTGTTTTCCAGGCAACTGGGTAAATATTGCCTGATTCATTAGTCAATGTTTATAAAGAGTGTGGAGAACTTTGAAAGGGAAAATGCTGCAGCAGCATGAGTGGGTGCTCTTTAGGGCATTCAGGTGAAATTGGAATATAAGAAAGCAGGAGGTTGGGCTATTTATTGAATTATTTTTTAGTTGTAGGGTGATAGAAATTGGGAAGATTGAAGGGAATCATAGGGAATTGAAAGCTTAGAATACCTGCAAAAAAGCACAAAAGGACGTGATGTATTCGATCTCAGAGAGTGGCTGCTCCTAACTGACAGCAGGTTGAGGTTTGTACTGCAGAGCCTCTGCATCCCCCCAGTCTCACAAAACCTCCATTTTTTAAGGCCTGGTTCTACTGGAGGTAAGCACTGATGTGGTCAAGTAAAAGAGGAGTTTTTTTAAAAACAGAAACTCCTGTCAAATCCTTGTGGTGGCAAATAAAAAGTACAAAGTGATCTACTTGGGAACACAGTAAGATGGAATTACCTTTTGAGTGAAAGACAGTTGTTGCTGCTTGTATTTAAAGCAGACAAAGCTCTAGTCTCAGTTTGTGATGTCCTGAGGTGTGGTTTTGAAGAATAGTCATTACAAAGTTATTCTCTAGCCTTCTTAAGTGGGTTTTGTTATAGACCACAGTATGGCCAAAGTATGTTACTTTGAAAATTGTAACTAGTTTGGGTGACATGGAAAGAATGTAAAATGGCTTTGTTGACGAGAAGAAAATGTGTTTGGCAGGTTATTAAGCGCATTATGGTCAGGTGCAGCTTTGAAGAGGTTGAAAGTAGCTCTCTCCATCATGAATATGATTTAGGGAACACTAACACTCTTGGGTTTTCCAGGTTTTGAATTGTCTCATGTTTTTATTGACTATAACTCCTGCCCAATTGTGGATTGGTATTTTTTAAAAAAAACGCCAATTTCTTTGGCTCTGGGTAATTATTCTCTGCTCAAACTTGCATGGTTCCCTTTACTGTAGGTCCCAAACATAAACAAAGCTGTGTGATTTCCATCTGCTGTCATCGCGCGTGTGCTTGGCTTTAGCACATCAGACTGCTAGGAAGAGGAAATGCCATCTGGTTAAAATGTCTGACTAATTTTTGTTTGGTTTTAGTCCCACTTTTTCTGCTTTGTGTCATTCTTTTAGTCCCTTTTGTGTGTTATGAGCATCATTCTTGTAGTCCCCATCCTCAATAATTACTTGTTATTGTAGCAGTCCCATGACACTTAGCATAAAGGTGAGACCGTAATTTGGCTGGCAAAGCAAATTCAAACCTACACAGCTAAACATGCTGCTTCACAAGAGAGCCAAATCTAAAGAGTATTTGTCTTTTCTGGGGTTTTCCCTAATATCCCTGTTTTTCTGTCTTTTAGATGAGGTTTTCCCAAATTTGTAATTTCCTAATGCTTAGATACAGAAAGGCTTTACCTATCCACACAGTCATAAATGAATGTGTTTAATGCCTTGACATGGCAGGGAGAAATTTCAGAAATAAGGCTGACAGTACAGATGGTGTTAGAGTAATTTTGCTCTCTAGTTTTTACCTTCATCCTGTAAAGCCACTCAGAAGTAGGATTTATTTAGGAGAATAAGTCTACTCATCTTTCGTACTTTTAGCAGAATTTTAAAGCTGATAAAAAGCTTTGAAATTGCAAATAAAACTGACCAGACCTAATAGAGAGAGAAAAAGAAACAAGGAATGCTGCTATTGCCCTGGTACAGCCCTTTCCATCTAAGCAATTTGTGGTTTCTGGGACTTCTGCATTTTCCTACAGTAGCCTGAAGGTGAAGGGCAGCTCAGGAGAGGATGGCTCATAGTGCCAGCCTAAGGAAGGTAGCAGGGGGTCTATTTGCAGCTGGTCCAGGGGAGGTAAAGTAGGTGTCCCTCAAGAATGCTCTGCAAGTGAGTTATACTGCCAGTGTGGTCCTTGTGTGAGTGCCATTTAAAAGGGCAAACTGCATTTACAGCATAGATTTTTCGATGCCTTCCTCCTGTCTCTGTCATAACCTGTCTGTCTGGTTAATGCTCGTTCACATTAAAGCTTTTTTATTTTACTGTAAGAGTGACTGTGCAGGAATCTGAAAAAACTCCTTTTTAAGCAAGCTCTCAGTTCCTAACTTATACAATACACCACACTGAATGGGTTTTAATTCAGAAACACAAAGCAATTAATTAAATCCACAGTAGTGGTTGGGGTATGAGCCTGAGCTCGTGTCTGTTTCATCCTAAACTTGAATATTCCATGGGTTTTGCCTAGAGTTGTTCATTAACCAAACCTTCAGTGTTGCTGCTTTTCAGACCAAAATGAAGAGTAAGTGAGCTCAGATTTAATGTAAAAGAAGTCACCTCTATTTTTCTGCACCCAGTAATTCTATTAAAACATCCTCTAGCATCCATCCTCTTCAGGCCCATGGTGCACCTAAAGGTCATAAATGGGGTGTACAAAGGGCTGCAGCATCTGTGTGGCTATGGGTGACATGTTGAAAACCTGCATTTTGGGCTCTTCGGTTCCTGTGAACTCAAAGACAGAGTAGGAGTCATCGTGTGTCCCAGGTTAGGACTGTGTTCCCCTCTGCCGTGTTGTGGGATGAGGGAAGCTGCTGCTTTGCAAAGAATTTGAGTGTTTGGTGATTTTAGAAGTTCCTACAAAGCTCTTGTGAATGTGTTTACCCTGTTTCTGTGCAGGTATGTGGGCTGCCAAGTGCCTCTTGCTAATTTATATTTCCATGGGAAGTACTGTTCATTATAACTCCTTGACTTTTTGCAGGGTCTGGAGCTTATAATTTTTTCCCTTAATTGTTTTAACTTGACGATATGATGATACATGTCACCTCTTTGTCTTGGTTTTCCTTCTGCTTTTTGGCTTGCTCTTGCTTGCAGTAAGAATTAATCTCATGGGTTTTAATTTTCAAAAAATACTTCTTTTTAATCTTATTCCTCTAGATCCCTGGCCTCTCTAATTGACTAATGGGCACAGGGAGTCGTTTGTATTGGGTGACAAGTGGTGCTGGGTCTCCACAGCACATGGATTACTCTTTTGCATTCCTGGCACGTTCCAGGGCAGCGTTTGGAGCAGAAGGCTGCAATCATCTGCAAGGTGATTGCAATCCCCCCTTGAAGTGGGGATTTTTGCTGCATTCTAGGGGGTAAAATCAGGCCCTAAATTCACATGAGACTGTCCCATTCATCTGCTAATCCTTGTCTTTAATTCTTTCCAGCAGTACATTTTCCGGTTTTGGCTTTCATGCTCCCCCATCCCTTAAAAGACTCAAGCTTTTCATGTGCCGCCCTGTTTGCCTGGTTCATTTGTTCTGTGCTGTGGAAACCTGTTGCTATTGTAACTTGTTCTAGAAGATAATTTCCATCAGGAACCCAGAATGGGTGCAAAACATTGCTTTTTTTTCAAGGCAAATCTTGTGTTTAAGCTTCCTGTGCTCATTACTTCTGCATCCATTTCTCCTGGTCCTGTTCCTGTTTTGGTGCCTGCAGGTCCTTAAACCCCACGCAGGAGCAGAGTCTCTCTAAGTGCCTTTCTGCATTGATGGCTGAGTATGGATTTTCTGTTCAAGTAGGTGTAAGCCATTACCATCCAGTTCTTTGGAGAAGTGCAAGCCAGCTTGATGGTTTGAGAAGTGATTTTTTTCCCTAGGATTTTTTTGTTTCTGATTTCAGATTGGTCTCAAGAGAGTGATACAGGAAGGTGTGGGATCATTATAGAAGATGAGGAGCCTTACAAATGAGGCATACTGCTAGCAGCAGTAGTTGTGGCACTGCTGGCTCAGGATGGGAGGGAGAAGTGAGGATGATAGGGAGGCAGGCAATGCCTGCAGTCTGAGAAGAGGAGAATTTCGCTAGGTTCAATCTGGTTTTGCTTGGTCAGCTGAGTACACAAACTGCTATATTGTAAATGGATCCCACAACACAGTATTTGTTGGAGGGTAGAATTGATACGACAGAGCGCAAGTCAGAATCCCATATTGTCCCAAACAATTGCTAAATGAATTTCCTTTTTTTATTTCAAAACCTTGTAGGAGCACATTTAAGTACAAGTGACTGTTAATGACTTCTCTTTCAGATTAGGTTTGTAAGTGCAAATGTGTTACATACTTTAAGGAGGCCTGAGGAAATTTCTGCTGCTAACACTTCTTTTGCTGCTTTTTGGGGTCACAAGCTCAATTAGTTGTTTGGCAGGATCTCAACTCCATGCTTTCCCAGGATGTTCATCAGTCTCTTGTCTGGAGAGTGTATTCTATGGAAGGTAGCCAGAGGGTATTGCAGATGCTGTGCATTGGGCTGGGAAACCCTGTTTGATAATTCACTTCTGATAGCTGGACTGAAATTGCAGTTGAACTTCCCTGAAGTTATAACTGGAGTTCTCTGTGATGGTTTTCACTATAACATAAAAGAATGAAAACATCTGAGCAACAGAAACAAGAATGAGAGAACTTGCTTGTAACAAGATGACAGCTTTGACTGGTACCTTCCAAAGCTTTTCCAGTGTTGGGAGGCTTGCTTTGTAGGCAGTCTTGCTTCTGCTTTGCTGTATTCCTGTGCTCTTGGAGCCTGCTCTTTCTCCTTACGTGCTCAGTTTTGTCTCCTTCAGCTTTTGGGACAGTGACAGTGTTTGTACAGTCAGGGATACCACAGAGCCTCCATTGCATTAGAGTCTAGAGGCACAACCGTGATATAAGGGACTGCTGAAGCATCATTTACATGGATTGTTGAGCCCTGTTTCAGATGGTGAGATGTACAGATAAAAGAGAAAATCTGTTTAGGAACTGTGAGGTCTGTGGGTTCCATGTGGTTACATCATATGCTGATAGAGGAATGAGATAGTTTTTGTACAGGCATATTTACTGACCCGGTTATTTGAATTGGTTCTGTCAGCATTTTTATTAATTACTTTTCTTGTGCTTGGAAGCCCTCTAGGTATGGATGAAAAAGAAAGCTGGGTGCACTCTGAAAAGTGTTAAGGGATGCCAGGGCAGTGGCGTGGAAGTGATGTGGCCACACAGCATGTGCACACTGTGCTGCTACATTGGCAGCTGGAGACATGAGTGTTTTGGGATGGCATTTTTGTCATTGCTGAGGAGGGGATTTGACAGTCATTCCAGATCCTTCCTCTCCACAGATGTGGTTGTGGGGCTGTTTTCTCACCTTCATGAGGGGCTGATGGGCAGTATTGCATAATAAGGGAAATAATTAGGAAGCTGCAAAAGCTGTTATTTGTGCTAGTGAAAGAGAATGGTGCTGAGGATGTTTGGTCTTACCATGTTCCTTTGGGACCCAAGTGGACAATATTTGAATTTGCCCCAAGGAGGGGGTTTTGCACTTCCACCTCCCTGCACCTTTTTTTGCTTGGGATCCATCCATCTTGGACTTGTTTTAGATTTAGAAATTATGTGGACTTAACTGCAGCAAAACTCCTGGGTGTTCTTTTGTGTTCCTTCTGTCTAGCTTTTATTTTCTGTTCTTTCTCTCTCCAAATTACCTTGACACATTGCTGCAAAAGCCTTTTTCTGTGTTGCTCCTTCTGCCACTGGGGACTGCCATCAGTGTTTCTCCCTGCTTCTCCATCCTTATGGCCATGATTGTCCAGACCTGTGGGCAGTCCTGGACAGGCAGAGCATCTTGTGCCACTCCTACAGAAGGGCTGTGACACGTCCTCTTCAGGAGCTGGTTGCACTGGTGCTGAGCCAAAGGAGGCCAGATCTCCTTCAGGAGTCCCTTGCCACCCTCCTGCCCTGGTAACAGCTGGCTGCCGGTGCTAAGGGATTATTCATGCATGCTAATGCTGACAAGGGACCCCAGAGGTTTACAGGGAGTGCTCCAGTTGGGCTTCCTGCCAGCTCCATCATAACCCCCAGTGACAGAAATGTGTCCTGCTGGAGGACATGGGGACGGGAATGGAGAGAGGTGAAGTGAGCACACGATCTTTGCAGTGCAAGCTACCTTTGTTGTTATTTACACTTCTTGCTTAGGTCGGCTTGGATTGCTCATTTCATTTTTCTTTTTACCAAGCTGTCGTATGTCTTCACTTCTCTAGCAAAGGCACGTTTTGAAACCCTGGTTTGGTTTTGTGGAAGGGGAAGAGTAGAGAACATGCCTGTGAGAGTAGAAGGAAGCTGTGCCATTGTACCACTTAAGGTTTGACCTTATTACCACATAGCTAGCTGCTGGTTAGGTCCTTGTGGTGTTGCAAATAGGTTGATGTTTTGGATGATTTTCCACAGACATAATGCTGGATTATTGTAGGACTGCCTGCAAGGGTCCCTTCGACAGTAGCACAGCAGGGACCTGCCAGGCTTCACATTGCTCTGGACAGAAATGGCAAGAGGCAGCCAAGGATGGCTGCTGGGGACACATTACTGACCTCATCCTCACACCAGTATTTCCTGAGCCTGGTGTCTTTGTCTGGAGTGGCTTGGCCTGGGCTGGTAGAGCGCTTATTTTGGGGGTAGTTTCTGGCTTCTTAGGTTGTGGTTTGTTGGGGTTTTTTTGTTTTTGTTTTTTTTTTCCTCTTTCTTTTTATTTCCTGTTTTGGTTGCTTTTTTTTCTTTTAGTCATTATAACAAACTCGTACACTGCCTCTTCAAGTGATATAATTAAATTGCAAGAACTGGAGTCCTAATTACCCTCTCCCATGTGAGAGTTGAGGAGCTCATCTTCAGAGAGAGGCTGTTGGCTGAGATTCAAAAGAGACAAATCTCAAAGCAGGCTGTGTTGATCTGTGTTGATATTTACTCTTACTAAGAATAATGGTCATTACCAAGTGATATCAGAGCAGGTTGCTCTTTGCCGGTTATTTTTGTCTCTCTGTAAGTGAACGCAGAGGGAAAAGCAGAGGGGTCCATCTCTGCCATTTCTGTACATCTCCTTTTCTGCTTTTTACGAATAATTGTTAGCATAGCATCTGAGCTGGTGGGTCTGGCATGTGAAAAAATCTGCACTGATGCATGAAAAAATTACTGATACATATTTAGATGTTTCCTATTCTTGGAATTTGCTCCTCTTCTATCCTGTGCATCAGTGCAGATAGCTTGCATAAACAGGCTTAATTCTCAATGCAGTGGTGCAGAGAATCTGCCCACTAAATGGTAGGAGACATACTAGAGCAAGCTGCTGCTTTCTTTCCTGTGATAATGGCTGTGCATTCAGGCAGCTGTGTGAATCTCTGCAAATGGAGAAATCCTGAAAGCAGGGCACACTTAGATCCAGTGAAATAGCTATTCTTATCTTTCCTTTTTTTTTTTTTTTAAATAGAATCTCATGCAAACAGAAAATGAATTGCTAGGAGTTGAAGTGGTAGGAGTTGCTAGTTGCATACCCACAGGTATAGATCAGTAATAATGCTTTGTCGTTTTTTCCCACTATAAACCTTTCAGAATATTAGTATCCATTCAGATCTCTAAATGACACGTAAGGGAAAATTACACTTTCTTCTCCACATGGTTAGTTGTTGCACCAAATACATGGTAGAACAGGCACAGGATTCTCGTGATACCCAGTTTTTAGTCCTCTGCTTATGCCAGAACAATTGTCTGCACATGTTGGGTTTTCACAGACCCTGTTGCTGAGGTTTCAACATTACACTTGACATCAAGCACCTAACATTTGTCTTGGCAAAGCTGAGATAGCCACAGATACACCTGCATGCTGGAAACGTTTGGGAGTGTCTGGAAGAGCATTTACAAATGTTGACTGTTGTGTGAGCTGACTGTAGTTAACTGACTGGCACTCAGCTGCAGCAGGGCCACAAGACCTTCTCTGTGCCTCTGAATCTGTACAGGGTAAGACAACGGGATGATCTGGTGTCTTCTCTGGAGATTCCTTGACCTTTCGAGTCATTTAGGTTTAGACCATTGGAGAACTGCAGGGGAGAGAAGACAGAATGTTTCTGACCCGTGGATTTGACGTTGCTGCAGGCTTTTTGTATGAACTCCATGTGGCAAACGTGGTGTTTTGGCGTAACTCCAAATCCAGGGCATTTGTTCCATAGTGTAGTTTTGTTATAAGGAGATGTGTCCACATTATTCAGTTCTCAAGCTCAGATCTCCAGCCTCACAGAGAAGCAAAGAAAGTGTTTATGGGTTACAGTGATGTGAAAATGTAAAACTGACATGAATTCAGTAAGACTCTTCAGATAAATACACTTCTGTTCAATTGAGATTACAAGTGGTCCTTCCTGGCGTGGTAGTTGCGTGCTTTGTTAGGTCCTTAAAATGCTCATTTCTATCTTCTGCATAATCTGATTTTGCTGCATGTGTCCATGGCACGTTCCTCCTTATTTCCAGAAGCATTTGGAAGTTTCCACTTAGGTGCATTCTCACTTGCATCTCACTGTGAATTTGGTGTTTGTTCTTCTTCACACTTGTAGAAAGGCAGCTGGAGAAGATTGGGAGAATTAGCACCAGAGCTGGCAACACACTTAATTTGGTGGAGCTCTTGCAAGCCTTGCATCTTGTTGTCTCTAATCAGTTTAAACTTGATGGGTTTTCAGTGTTTTCATTTTCTAAATTGATTTATCTGTGTAAAAGGTACAAGTTGTCCTCTGCTGGGAACAAGTTTCCAAGCTGTTTAATCTTGCTGTTTGTCAATGCAGAGAACAGCCTTGAAAACGTGAATCATTCTCTTTTCTGTTTTGCTCATCTCCCCAGATCTTTGACCAACTTCTTATTCACTTCAGCTTGAAGTCTCCTTATAGCTTCACTTCTGCACTGTTTAGGAGAGCTGCTAGGCCATAAAGACCCTTTCTTCACCTGCCCACTGAAACAAATGTATTTGCAGCTCTCTCCCATGGCACTTCTCGCTTCTTCAAGCCTAATCTGGTGCTGGAAGCAAGTCAATCTCATTCAATTTGAAGATCCCCTCCAGCAGGTCTGTCTGCTGATAACCTCCCTCCTCCTTTAAGAGCTGGTTTTGCCTCTGCTTTCCAGGTGTGGCTCCGGGACACATCTTTCATACCTAGAATGAATGGGGTTGCTGGGCTTAGGGCTCCAGAATTTCAACTGGTTTTTGTTTTCTGAAGGAGCTTTTTAAGGCTAAATGCTTGTGATTTGGACTTGGACATACCATGAACATGGGGTTTTTTGGCTTTCTGTTGTCTTCTGCCAAATGTAAAAGCTGACCTGCTCCTTCCTTTTGCATCTTTTAACAAACAGTGCTCTTTGACCACCACTCTAACAGTAGCATGGTTTTACTGAAATTTGGCTTCTTAAATTTTATGTTAATCTCATAGACAGAAGATCTGCTGAGGTCCTTGGACATGCTGAAATGAGCTGCTTCTCTACTGGTTAGAGCTTGGCTTTGGAATGTAAATTTAACACAGTTCACTGTGTCCTGACCAAGCAAACAGAGAAATTAAATTGACTAATGGAGCTTTTCACAATGCTTGTCCCACAAACTTAGCTAAACAGCTTCCAAATTACTGTTAGTTTGGATTAATTGCTGAGTGCTGACCACAGCAATGAGTTCTCAGGACTAAATGCATTTGATTTACTTTTTTGGTAACCTTTCTTCCAATATGTGTTTTTTGCAGTGATACTGAAAGCCGAAAATTATGCAAGAAGATGAAGGTAGATCCTAATTCAAAGGAGAAGGGAGTGGATTTACTCCATTATAAGTGAGTGCTGGGCTGGGAT
Source organism: Haemorhous mexicanus (assembly GCF_027477595.1). Classification (NCBI taxonomy): domain Eukaryota; kingdom Metazoa; phylum Chordata; class Aves; order Passeriformes; family Fringillidae; genus Haemorhous; species Haemorhous mexicanus. The sequence continues at coordinate 10,715,874 of NC_082348.1, read as the reverse complement.
TTGTAGTTCATATTTGTTGATGCCCCCATTAAGAGTGTTTATTCTTTGTTCAGCCCCATGCTGCTGCAGCATTAAGATGACTAATTTTTTATCCTATGAAATTACTTGCTGTTTCTTCAGTTTGCAAGCATGTGTTATGACAGAAGTTGAGTTAAATTTATTCTGCTTTTGAACAGAGAACACTGAAAGTGGGGCCAGGGAGAGATGTCCAATGGGCTAAAACTGCCCAGTGCATGGGGCTGATACCTGAGATTTGAGTTCTCTTGCTTTCTGTCACTTGCCTGCTGGCGTGTGCCTTGGACAAGTTGCTTCACCTCTTTCTGCCTTTCTGACTTGAGATAGTCCTTCATTATGTGAGTGGAGAAAGGCAAGTGTTCTGAAATGGCAAGATATTTTTCTTCCTGAAAATAATAGGAGTGGGAGTGCTGTCAGGTACACCAAGCAGCTGCATCTCCATCTCCAAAGATCATGCCTTAGTAAATAATCTTGTTAAAGTGTCAGGGAGGAAATTGTTTACTGGGAAACTGTTTTCTTTACACTGGGTTTGCACCCTCCCTTTTTCCTTCCTCTTGTTCCTCCCCACCCCCCCCTTAAACTACTGTACTGTAAATTCTACTTAGTTCTGTGGCTTCAGCAGGATGATGTTATTCTGGTTAGTGAGAAGTCAGGAAGAGCAGCTGTACGAATTCTGATGAATTCCAGTAATGTTACTGTAAGTTAACACTGTTCCCCACTCCTCATTTAACAGGGACGGTGCATTTCATACTGCGTATAACAGAGCGGTCACATTGAAGGTAAATTCAAATATAACATTGTTATTCTTTTGGTTTTGATAGATGTGGGTGAGGCATTTGTGGATTAAAAACTGGTTTTGATATTTTTTCATGTTGAAGGTATGAAAGGGAGGGGATTAATCTTCATAAACAGTGGTCAGAATGGCCTAAAGGTTTTTGAGTGCATACATGTCTGTCAACCACAGATCCAGGAAAATTGTTTATTATTTAAAAGATTGACCCCATGTTGAACTGGAAGGTAAATTGTAAGTTAGCTTGCTTACATGCTGGTAACAAAAAAGGATTTTCTTGCTTTGATTACAAGGTGCTCTTTGTGGTAGTATAACTAAAAGCATTAGCTGATACTGTGTTTTGATAAGGAGTTCTCTGAGGTTCTTAGATTGTGTGTTTATAAACTTTAAAGAGAGCTGAGTGGCCTTATCTTTTATCAGATTATAGAACCACAGTTCCTATGAAAGTGCTTTGAGTGCATCAGGTATAAAATGACCTTTCTTCTTTTTTGGCAAATCTGGACATAAAGCAACGAAAGGCAGCGTTCTGTGGGCAAGGGAAGAGAGAAGGCATGAGGCATGTTACGAATTTGTAGATCCAGATGATTGTGGGAATGGTGGAGTGAAAGTACAGTGAGCAGGCCAGAAGTGTGCAGCTTTCCTTTGCAAAGCCTTGCTGAAGTGCTGGGAGTATCCTGATGTAAGGAGCCCAGCAATGACTTGGCTTCCAGAAATCCTCTGTCCGGCTCTGATGGCCAGTTCCTGTTTCTCTTCCTCCTGCAGCAAACCTGGGCTCTGCACAGTCATTGGTCTTTCGAAGGCTTAGTGACATCACCCCAGGTTGATATAATTCCATGTACTTCCCCTTTATGGCTTGTTCAAGGCAATGCCCTGGGATGGAGGAAAGCCTGTGTTAGATGCTCTGTGAACCTGAGTCTGCCAGAGTGGCTGTTCCTAAGTGCACTTGCTCTGGACCTTGGTTTTATAGCCAGAGTTGGAGAGTATGTGATGGGGGACTGTCTTGGAAGTGTGCCCTGACTTGAATTAATTCAGTGTTCACGTGAGGTTGTGATGCAGGATTTGTCTGAGGTGGGAAGGGTAGGGCCGTGTATCTTCCCATCTCCTGCAGCAGAAATCTTGCCCGGCATTAGGAAGGGCAGTGGTAAATACCCAGCCCAGTCAGCAGCTGCCTAAACCAGCTTCTGTGCTTAGTGAGGAATTTCAGCTGGTGATTGTTTTTTTTCCTTCATCGTGGGTGATGGGTTAAGGGAGACTTGCTAGTTGCCTAAATTTGGGCGATTTGAACAACAGATGATGCATCTCTCCTGCCCTTCATAAAGTGCTGCAACCAGGAATTAGTGCTGTGACTCTTCCCTACAGATCAGAGGAAGTGGAAAGCACCTGCAGTGCTCCAGGGAGCGTTGGGCTGAGAGGCAATCATAGCACAACAGGAACCAGATCGTTTATTCCTTCAGCTGTTTTGTGAGGAGCATTTCACCCTTCCCTTTTGCCCTGCCTGCTGGGAAGAAGAAAGCAGCACCCCATGGACAGGGGTGTGGGATTCCATTGGAGGTGGAAGAGGGATTTTGAAGCTCCCTCACTCTAGGGGCTGGAGTCTTTCTCAATTGAACTGCCCCTGTGAAACCAGCCACTAATTATTTACAGGTTGGGCAGTGGATCAGATCTGGACAGTGATCAAATAATTCAATTGTTTTCTTGTTCTGCTGCTCACAGCTGCCTGGATATTTTCTGTATTTCTCCCTCTGTTCCATTTCTCCCTGTTTTCTTCTGTTAGGCCAGTGACCTTTGTTTCTCTCTCTCAGCTGTGTTTGTCAGGAGTCTCCCAGTACGCACAAACACAGAGCAGCAGAGCAACACAATTACATAGGGTATCATACTCATTTTATGGACAGGTGGACACACTGAAGAACAGGGAGATTAAAGGATTTGTTTCACATCATTCAGCAAACTTGTGGCAATAAAACTTGGATCTTCTTTCCAGACATCCAGTAGACATACTAATATATGTATGGCATTTTGGAGAATGATGGACACAGTTCTGAAGAACTGCAAAAGGATTCTTCTGGAGCGATCAGCAATTTCATAGATGTGGCTGATCTAGCTGATAGTGTACTCAGGCTTTTAGAAAAGCTTTTAATTTCTTAAAGTAACAAAATCCTTATGTAATTAGCAGAGATGCCCTTTGTGGTTTCACTGTTAGGAAAATGAGGAGTAAAGGATAGGTCAGTCAGTGTTCACAGCAGGGGGAAGTTACTTGTCAGTCAGAACCTCCTGCTGCTGAGACCTGTGTTAAGATCTGAGCAGTTTGAGGTATCTAGGAAAGGGAGATGGAAGGCAAGAGAACAAAATTCAGTGATGCAAAATTATTAGGAATAGTTTAAAAAACGTATTTCCAATTCTTTGCAGAAGGGCTTAGGTTCTCACAATACTAAAAAGGACAGCTGGAGGAAATTCCAGTAGAATGTGATATTTCTGTAATTGTGAGTAGCTTTAAAAAGGAAGCAATTACTTCTTTTTTCTCCAAATTTGAGGGCAAACAGTGGCATTTTGGGATAGTTGATTTGAAACAAATAACTGCAATGTTAAAAAAAAAGTTGAAACTTGTAGCTACACATTGTGAAAGCCAAGAACTTAGGAGTCTGAAAAACAGTTTTAGATAGTCATAACAGATAGGTTTCTTGGTAGTTAGAAAGCAGAGAGGTCCAATACAACAGCTGGTGCAGAGTCCATAAACTTAATTTCTTTTTGCCAGAAGTTGAAAGCATGTGCCAGTGTAAGCTATATAGGAACCATAAGTACTAGTCTATCTTTTCCTCAAGTAGCTGTAGTCATCTGCTGTTGAAGACCTAAGCTTAGGTCAGTCTTTGATCTTACCTGGAATGTCTGTTCACATGTTGCTTGTGCCACATGATGTCTAATTCTCAAGGGAGCCACAATGCCAGTATCCAGGCTGTGTTTATTACATGATGAAGCCTTTTCTGGGGTATAAAGTACAAGAAGAGTTTTACCCTTCTTCTAAAATGGAGAGAACTCACTGAAGTACAAATCTGCTTAGTACTAGCAAGGGGAGTAGACTAACTCAATAAATTGGTCCTGCTCTAAACCCTGAATCCTTTTCAAGTTGGCTGTTGTAAGGAGTGTATGTGTGAAATTTAGGCAGGTCTAGTTATTAGCATCCTTACTGCATGATACTTCAGAGGAGTGAAAAGCACAAGGATGTGTTTTCTTTCAGGTTAAAACCTAAGTCCATGTATATGATTATGGATCAGCTTTCCTGTTAAAACTTGCTTGTTTTTAGCAGCATGTGCTGGATGAAGCATGTCCTGTACTCTGCTGAATGGAGGTTTAAGGTTCAAAGCTGGCACAGCTGGTTACAGCCCATGGTGTTTCTGTCCGTGCCATGGGGTCAAAACAGGTCCTGACCGTAACACAGCAGGACTGGAGAGATGCTGGTTCTGCAACACCAGGGGTGCTGTGCCCTGGACCTTGCTGTGGCCTCTAACACAGCAGCCTGGGCACCACTGCTTTCTGTGATTAGAGAATGCTGTGGATTGTTTGGGTGTTGTTCTTCCCTGTTTAAAGCAGGAGAGGAAGTTCTCTTCGCTGCATGAAGAATTGAGGGCAAGGCAATGTACTGCCTGCTCCTGCCAGAAGACATTACACATCTAATTTTTTTCTGTCTTGGCTGAGAGGGAGAGGCTGGATGAATTAAATCTCTTCAATTCCCCCATCCTCTTACCACATCTGTTTCTACATGACTGAATTTGGCATGCAGGAATTCTTGAAACTAGCAGAGTCAATTACACTCATTAGCTGTTCAAAATGTTCACCCCTCTCTCCTCCTCTCCAGTGTATAGTTGAGGTCTGTGCGTGCTGAGGGTGAGCAGAACTTGATGCAGCTGTCCTAAAGGTAGAAGATCTCTGCTGTTTTGTCCTCATCTTTTCCTTTCCCCATGTATTATTAGTCTTGGGATGTTAATGCCTCTAAGTCTACAGCTTTTTACGTTGTAACTCCATTGTAAATTACTTGATTTTTTAATATTTTTTTCCTAACTAGCTCCTGTCCCTGATAATGCCACTGTAAAAGAAATTTCTTCTGGAGCTGTTTGTCATCCTCACCCTTTAGATCCTTTTTACTCTGTACATTAAGTGTTTTGATTGCTGTCTGGTGACTGATACATGCTGTCTCTTGTGATAAGACAAATCTTTTCAATATTAGCTGTGCAAGCAGACAGAAACATAAATGCAAAAAATGGATCCTGCTGTAAGCTCTGAATCCTCTCAAGCCTTACAGTACCAACCGAGAGGCAGGAAAATGAGCTCAACTCTCCTCTCTGTTGATAAGTTGCTGGGATGTTGTAGCACAGCAGCCCCACCAAAGGCAGACAGGCAGCAGAAATGTCTCTGAGACTGTTCCAATGATGGGACGTGTCGCCAGGTGTGCTGCCAGCTCCTGAGAAAGGCTTTTAGATAAGTAGTCTTGGTGTATGTTGGTATAGCTCAGTGCTGTGGCAGCTTCATCCACTCACACTCACACTGATGGAAGCTCCTCAGGGACCTCACAATATTACTGGTGTGGCAGAGATCCTGTATGGGAACAGACACAAACCTACAAGCAATGCCATAGAGAAAGCAGTGGGGCATTCTGAGTGGTGAATGAACATGGAATACCAGGTATTATGTTTCCTAGAGGACAGACATCTGAGGATAAAAGTGATCAAGCTTGTGTTTGCATGTACAGCTGGAAACAGGGAGTAGTGTGACTGCTGGAATCCATGGAGAGTATCTCATTGATTTAGAGGGGCTGGAGTTTCCTTCAGGCTGGGGTTGAAGTCAGAACTATCAGAGTATATTTCCTTTTGGTAAAAACAGTATATCTGTGGTGTGCTGAAAGGGATTTTTGGTTGCATGTCAGTCAGTTAAAGCAGTTAAAATGTGTGTGTATGCAGGTGTACTCGATTTGTTGAATGTGGGAACTGCAGAATCCTATTTCCCACTTCTCCTGTCACATTTGTTTCTTATTCTCATACTTGAAATTGCATTCAGTGGATTTTTTAGGTAGGTGGGTTACATAGGGAACTGTTGGTGGATTATTCTTCCTTTGACCAAATGAGCAGTTTGATCTATAAGTGTGTTCATTTGCTTCTGCTCACAGCAAGTATCAGTGTGCCCTCCAGCTAGTCCTGTTACTCAGATACTGTGAAGGGCGTGGGAGCCTGACCTCTGCATAAAGAGAAGTCTTTCCTGCTAACCCAGGGACTCTCTGTGGAAGGTCTAATACCATTGAAAGAGCTCTCTGAAGGATCCTTGAAACTAATGTCTGTGTGCTGGTCCACTTCCACTGTTTTCCCCAGTTTTATAGTGGGAGTGGGAACTGCTAAGTTGGAATACCAGTTAAAATGAAGGTACACACCCACAGATCACTTGGTTCTGCAACAGGAGATTTGTGCTAATCTGCATTAGAGCAGATGAATATATGAGCAGAAAAGCAAAGGCATTAATTGGATGGGGTTTACGTCACAGCATGGATTTGAGATTGGATGTCTCATGATTTCCATTCATGTTTCTCTAAAAGATTTTCCCCCCTGTTTATTACAGTCTATGGTGGCCTTTCTCAAGGATCCAGAAGGTGCTCCACTGTGGGAGGAAGATCCTGAAGCCAAAGACATTGTGCATGTTGACAGTGAAAAGGTACATTAGCTGGATAGATGTCCTGTTGTTTTATAAATATATGGGATGGAGTGTGTATGTTTGTATTAATTCTTAGTGAAACACCATTATTTTGTATCTTTGGGAGGGAAATTTAAAGGACCCAGCCTGTTTGAAGTGATTTGACAAATTTTGTGGGTTGTGATGGCTGTAAAGTCCTGTGTTTCCTGTCTTCCTCTGCCCTGCATGTGGTCATGACCTCAGTCTGCCAGCTACACAGCAAGTGTCAGAGCTTGTGGATGGTGTGGGGGCACAGCCCTCTTAGTCTCAGGGAACTGGAGCAGCTTGCAGGGTGCAGTCACTGCAGAATGCAAGTAGGACGTAAAATGCTGCTCTTCAAACTGCAGGTTGTCATTAAGCCTTGGGTTCCCTCATGTGCCTGAGGTTAGGGAGTGTGAAGCAGGAGGAAAGGGGATCCAGATCTTGAGGGATTTGACTTGGTACAGGAACTGTCCTCTCAGTGTTAAGTGGGAAAGCAGTGAATGTGATGAAACTTCCTTAAAAAGCCAGTGCCACCACAGTTACTCATTATGTTTTTTCTAATATAATCAGCTTGGTCTTTTATATTAGTTTTCTAGTCTATAGATTTTTTTAAACTTTAATTGATTGGACTCTAGCTGGTATTTTGTAAAGGGCTTTTTCAATTTTCTGGCTTTCATTTTTAATATTAGAAATGGTTATTCTGACATTCAGTTTTTGTAGGAAGATTAATTTTTAATGTTCACCCTCTGTACTCTATTACAAGGCTTCCAGGGGTTGCATTCAATTTGAAAACTTCATCTAGTTTTTCTATCATGCTGGTACTGAAAAATCCTTTTCACATGGCATCTCATAGGTTTGGCAAGGTTTCACAGTGTGAAAAGTGAACTTGTTTTGTTATTATTGAGTCTGACTTCTTGAATTGCAATATGGATTTTGGATGTGTCAGCAAAGAAAGAGTTTCCAGGTAGAGATTCTGCAGTGAGAGTGAACTAAACCATGGAACTTCCACATATTAACAGTGGAGATACTGCTCTAGGACATTCAGCAGATAGCTGAATGTATAATAAATTTTGTCATTTTCTTTCAAGTTAAAATTGAGCAAGGGAAGAAAAAAATTAGTCCTGTCTGTTAGGAAAGATGAGCCCTTTTCCCTCAGATAAATGAGCCTGTGTTCTATGAATACATATATTGGTTTTTTTTCAGTTGTAGTACGGTGTCTTTGAGTATAAGTGTGTTTTTTATTTTCCTTGGTTCATTCACTAGGAATTGAGAAGGCTTCTGAAGAAGGAAGACAAGCCCCTACTGATGATGTTCTATGCCCCATGTAAGTAGCCCAGCATGTCCTGTCACCTCTTTCCCCTTTCTCCACTTGGAGATGTCCATGTCTGACTAAAGCTTCACCTGTGCTTCACTAATAATACCATCTTGTGCCACCTTTATCATTCAGCTCCTTGTGTTCTGCCTGTTTGTCCTCAGTTTTTTCCCTGATAGTCCATCACTTGTATCCCAATCTTGTCTCTTTCTCTTGTGATGATGGTTCTTGCTCAATGTTCTTTTAAGCAGCCGCTTTCTGTAATTTTGTTACCTGTTGTCCTTTCTAGATTTGTGCTGCACAGAACAGAAACTCTGTGTGCTGCAGGCAGAGGGAACAGTGTAGTCATCAGGAGCAGGACTATTGTTCCTGCTCCATCCCAGAGGCACCCTGAATGTTCCTGCCTACATGGGCAGGGGTTACTCAAATGCCAGTAGGGTTTCAGGAAGAGGAGAGCACATTGGAGTCTCTCAGTTTCTTTTTGTGACCTTGACCTTGTATTGCTGCTATTTTGTCATTGCATTGGCTACTTATTCCTTTATGTTCTAGACTTAAAGCCTTTTTGTGTTTCCTGGTGACTGTTGTGTGAGAGGCTTTCCAGCTCTTCTAAGCAAGATTGTGTTGCACTTGAGTTGTTGCTAAGTTCAGGAAGCAGGGAAGCCATGAGAAGAGAATAAATGTGTGACCTAAAATAGGAAAGCCTCCCAGCAGTGCCCTGATAGGGAAGTTGATGTTGGGTACCACAAGCAATTTGCTGTCTGATTCTCTTTAAAACTTGTGTCCCATGGCAGCATTATCTGGTGTTTCTCAGTGTATCTTCTCTTGTACTGTCTGCCTGAAACACCAGTTTACCTTTTTATTCTCATCTGAGCGCTGCCAAGATGGCCAAAATTGCCTAAGACTTAGTTTGATTTTTCTTTAAATTAAAACACTTGTGGCTCTGTGCCTTTGGACTCTGCAGTGGTCCTGTGTGGGCTGCTGTGGTGTGTGGCTGTTCCCAGTAGCTGCAGCCTTGGATCAGCGGGGGATGCTACGGCTGCTCTGCTGTAAATCGTCCCTTCGGGGAGAGCTGGGCTGCACGGTGCTTTCACAGTTTACCTCTATCAGGAGTAATTGTTTTCCACAACTCAGGCTCTTTGTGAAATGTGCCTTATCTAACCCTTCGTTCTCTTTGAACTGTTCCCCCAGAAACCCTCCTCCTTCCAGTTTCTCTTCTTTGAAGTGGCAAAACACTTGCTAGTTTTCAGTGCTGTAATACTTGTGCTGCTTTCCAAACTGCTGTGAAGGAAGTCTACTTGTGAGGGTTTTTTTTTCCCTCTGATTTATCAGTTTGTTACTCCCTCATCTTTTATTTAACACACAAGACTTTCTGAAATGGTTGTTGTCCAAATTTTTTCTCGCTCCTTTTACTGGAGACAGAATACATCAGCAGTTACGATAAAATATGGCCTTTGAGCACCTGAAGTTACTGGTTACATACAGGTATTACCTTTCATAACTGGGAGCAGCACATCAAGACTGGTCACTAAAAGAAATTCAACTTTTTGTTACTTGTAAGGGAGGTCTTTGGCACGAGAGGACATCATAGGCTTTGTCTAGGAGGCTGTGGGGAAGACAGCTGCCTTATTTCTCTGCTTTGTTGGGAGCAGGGGCTTTAGATTAATTGTGGCAGATTGATAGGAAATGGGCACTTTCATTAGGTACCGATGCAGAGGGAGATGAATGCAACTACAGACTTAGATGTAGTTACTTTAATATTTCAGGAATGGTTGGTGTGGGTAAAACAACTCCAAGCAAAGGCTTGTTTTCTTCAGAAGATATTGCCTGCCATTTGCAGACCTTTCACTGTACTTTCAGGCCTATATTAGAAAGTCAGTCAGCACTAAAAATGAAATATTAGGTGTACTTGAAAGCATTCAGATTTATTTGTAGTTAACTCTGTCAGAGAAGACTCCTGCAGGAGACTGTCTGGATTTGGCAATAAAGAAGGAACTGTTTATAAACATGATTGAAAGCAAGGCTTTAAAAATCTAGGTGTTAACTAGTGGAAAGACTAATCTGTATTTAATTAAGCTTCCATTTTGGGAAAAAATACAAGAAGAAAAAACAATAGAAAATGAGTTTTTTGAGGTTCCCCTTTTATGTCTGTAGAGGGGTATATGTGGCTTGGCAGCATCCTGAAAAATATAACCCAGAAGTATGATGACAGGAAAGGGTGTGCTGAAATGGGTTTGAGAGCAGCAAGTTTGAGGCAGCAGCAGAGCCTGGAAGAGGAGGATGATGGGGGTGATGGCTGGGTGGAGGAGGCTGGTGTGTGCTTGTGCCCTAGAAGGTACTCCAGGGAGCAGTAAGAGAGCGAAGAGGGGAAAATAGGGAAATTGCTGCAGGACTTAAGGGCCTGAGGCTCCTGAGGAGAGAAGGAATAGAGGATTCAGAAGATGTTGTCTGCCAGCTCACATCTTTTGATATCTGTTCAGTGGTTTGGATGAAGCTGCAAGACCTTAGTGGGCCTTAAATGTGCGGTCTGTGCCCACCAAGAAATTATCATTTTGACTAGCGCTAATTTAACAACCTCATTGTCAATTTGAGTGGAGAGATCAAAGATGGAAAGACCACAGAAACAAGAGCTCTCCTTCGTCAGATTAAAGGATGTTCTTTTCCAGGCATGCTGATGTGATCCTAAAGTAGTGGCTGCAAAATCTGTTCCTCCTTTCTGGAAGATATTTCAAAACTCTCTGTCTGTTAACCAGAATAGAAGTGTTGACTACTGTCCCGTGGTGGACTGAGAGTTTCCACAATAACTGTCTGGAGTGCTTGGCTCCAGCTACCTTTCTTCCATGCTGTCTGCACTCCTGCCCCTTCCCATCTGCATGCACAGATTTTACTTGCAGGGGGGAAAACTGCTGCTTACAAGGTGATTTACCGCTAATCTGCTTAGCACTGCAGAGCATCATCAAGCAGCTCTCACTCCAGCTACACATTGGTGGTCTTCCTCACTCACCCTTTGTCTTTTCCACAGCACTTTATTGTATCTTACAAGGGCTGTTGCTTCTGAGCTATGTCTGCTCAATTAACAGAGCACTGTTTAACACTTGATGTCTATGTAATGTGTTTAGGAAATGCATCTCAAATTAATTTCAAAGCCTTGTTAAGCTGGGATGAATCTGAAGTACCTCCCCCTGTCCTTCAAAGACCAGAAATGCACAAAGCTTTTTGTTTTGAGTTCACAATTATGACATCTTCTGTTGACTTTTGATATGTGTGTTTCATCTTGTATTCTCCTCTGGGCTCAGCTCAGAGCCTGAGGAATATAAGATGGTTTTACTCTCTCCATACTAGGATGAGAAATGAGTATGAAAATGAAGAGCATGAAAAATGTGCAAAAATAGAGGCTTGTAAAAAGTAACATACTTAAAAACTAATAATCTAATAATGATTTAGTAAAGCAGATAAAGAATTTTTGTTTAATTTTTTAATATAAAATATTACTTCATATGCTTTGGAACATAGATACTATAGAAGAGGTTGAATAGAGTTGTTGGCATATTACTTACACAATTTATTTTTTATCAGGGTGTGGTGTTTGTAAGAGAATGATGCCATCTTATCAGCAGGCAGCCACAGAACTCAAGGGTAAATATGTAAGTGACACAATGAGATTTATATGACACTTCAAAAATCATTTTAACACTTTTATTTTAAAGTATATAAATCGACAAATATTTATCAAAATCAAAATGATGCATTTTTAAGCCATCTGAAAAAAGAAATAAACTTCTCTGTTCCAGATCTCTTCAGAATTTTCTCTTGGTTTTTATTCTTCTAAAACTTTAGAGAATGAGATGTGAACTCCCTTGCCCTTTAGATCCACTGCAGTTTTTTCCATGGAAATACAGGCTCTGACACTACGTAGATTTTTTTTTTTTTATTATTATTTTTCTTGCCTCTAATTTATGAATTTTTAGGCCTTTTGAGCTCATTTTGGTAAAGAAAGAAAGTTTGCTTTAATGGGTTTGATCAGCTTTTTGGCCTGATGTTTCATAGCAAGGTCAGGGATGGATGCCCTCATTGCAGTTATTAATCCACTTTTTTAGTGGGGAATCACAGTGTTATGGGAGGGAAATCCCCCTCCCATAAGCTACTGGTCACCCTCCAGCCACTCAACATTAGTAGAATCTTACAGTTTAACTGTAGCTCTGTCAAAGCTGATGTCACAGTGATATAAAAGTAAGTTTTGACTCTAATAAAGTACAGAATTCACAGTAATTTAGTTACCCCTTTGTAGTTGTAAGGTGTATTGATTTCTGTAAGCAAGTCAAAGGCACCTGTCTAGTTGAGGTTTTATAATGTGCTTAATGCGTGATTTATGTGGTGCCAGTAGTACATAAAGGATGAAGAAATAGGATTGTTGTTTCATGGCTGTAGCAGGATTTGGTCTGATCCTACTAGTTGAATCATTCACTGCTGTGTTTACAGGTTTCCTTGTGAGAAAAAGGTGATGAAGCACTGCAGTTCACTGCTGGGGCAGCTCTGGCCGTTTGTTCTCATGACCACCCAGTGCTGTCAGACTGCCCAACATTCTCCAAACCAGTTGTTTTCAGAAATGCTTTCTTTAAATCTTTGTTTGCTTAGGGCTGGAATGAGTGGGAGTTACTCAGATTTATTTAGGACATGGCACAAGCCTTAGAAGATATTTTCAAGAGTGTCTTTGTCAAGCCATTTGTCAAGGCAGCATTCTAAGGCCATCTCCCCTCAGAGGAGCATGTGCTGCAGCCTTTGGGAGGGCACTCCCACCCTGCATGGCAGTAGATTGTGGGGTGAGGGGGATTAGGAGTGTAAAGCATCACCTATAGAGACAGTGCTAGAGAGGAGGCATGCTGCACAGCACTCTGTCCTCCTGCCATTATCCCTTCCTTGTTCATGTGCAGCTCATTTATTAAATTCAGACCAGATAATTTAGATCTATTCTGGTTTGAGTATTTCCTTCCTCACTTGGAAATGGTTTCTAGAGATCCGGGCTGATCCTGCACAGCTGAGTGACAGGGCTGGGACACAGTTCTTTGCAGTGGAGGGTTGTGGTGCAGGATCAGTTCAGAGGAAAGTCCAGTTACGCCGCTGTTTTCCAGAAAAATTGGTCTGTTTGTCAAAATATGACCCAATTAGCTTCCTGAGTGGGATGTGTACACAGCTCGCCATTTCTAAAGTTAACTGTGCTGTACCCATCATAAATTATTCATGGAGTGCCTTAGAGTGATGTTGACCTCCAGATCAGACTTGGCTGCAAAGTTTATGAGTGGTTTGGATGAGCTGAAGGTTTGGCCTTTTAATCTGACCTGTCATTAACTGTCAGGATGTGCCAGGCTCAAAAGTGATTATTGCAGTTATATAGCAGGAAAATTAAGTGCAGTATTGCCTATTGAGGAGGTCATAAAAGTGAAAGGGTGAACTGTACCTGTCTCTGGTTGCTGTGTTTCCGTGGGACTGGTTGCTTCTTGTCCCAGTGCTGTTACTGAGAAGAAGGCAGGGTGGCATATTTAGTTTATATTATGGTTATATCTTATAATTCTCTTGCACCCAGTGCAGAAGGAGAAAGTGCTCCAAATCAGAAATGGACTTATTTTATCCTTGGCAGGCAACATTTCCTGTGGTTAGAGGGTTGGCTGGGCTCTGGTGAGTGAGTGACCACCAGAGCAGGGGGGAACTGGATATTAGCAAACCATTCACCATCTCCCTAATGCCCATGAACTTTGTGAGTGTGCCAGAATGCTCTGCTCAGTAAAGACCGACTTGAGAATATGCTTAAGGATCTCTTCAATCCTAGGAGCAATCAACTTCATTACAACAGCAATCAACATAAAACCTCCTGCCCTCTCACAATACCAAACCCCCCTATTCATCTGATCAGTCTTAATCAGTTTTCCTTCTTTGATGCTTGTTTTTTTTTTTTTTGTTTTTGTTTTTTTTTGTTTTTTTTGTTTTTTTTGTTTGTGCTGTAAGGTACCAGTTTTGGAGCAATCCTGTCAAGAAAACTGAGAATCAGGGTAGGGGGTCACAACTAAACAGGAATGGTCAGAAGCTCCAAATACTTGGGCAGCTAGAAAAGGTTCAGAGTTGGTTTAGATTACAGGTAGCTTGTTGGAGAGCAGACAAGTGTTGAAATATGTCAAGTGTCACTGCAGAGGTGAAAGGAATAAACTGATCTTTGTTTCTGCAATGGCTATTACAAGAGGTAATGGACCTAAATTGAAGTTGGGGTCATTCAGTCTTTTGCTAAAATCATATTTGCCAAATATCTGGCAGGAGAGCCCTGGCTTTGGGCAGTAGATGTTTTTTGATGGTTTCTGGCAGGCTGATCCTTCATAATTCTGTGATTATTGGCCAGCTAAAGCTGTTACACTTGTCATTAAAACAAATCCTATTGTAATAAGCTTTTTTTGCTAAATACTCTTCATATAATGTAATGAACACCAGAATGAATCCAAGTTATTGGCTTTTATCAATCACCTTTAGATGGCCACAGTGAAATTGTCTGACATGGTCAGGAATCCCCACTTAAATCATAGGAAATCCTCTGAAAGTTCACAGCAAATGTGGAATCTGGTAGGCTGGTGTTAATTAGGGAAATAGTTAACAAAATGGTTCTTGCTTTATAGAGCAACCATTGTATCTTGATCCTATTGCATTTACCTGCCTTTAGGTGGTGGCATGGAGGATGAGGAAAGGGGAGAATTGAGTCTAGATAATCTCATATGAATGAAATCTATCCAGTTGTTCGAACTACAAGGAAAATTCAAAGTGGAAGATTAGGTCAGCTAGTATAAACCTTACTTCTGTACTCTCCTCTGTTCAATTTATCCTTTCTTAGGCTGGGGAAGAGAAAACAAAGTATCTTTTTGTGACTTTCCAGCACATTCTTAGGAAGAGTTGACCTTCAAATGAGGATTTTCTGCTTTAAGATTTATTTCATGCTGGCTCTGAGCACATTTGGTTGGTCTGTGCAGTTTGCTGCAGTCAGGAATGTGGTATTAAATTCTGATGTGGTATTTCAGCTGGAAGGAGAAAATCCTGTTTTTGGAGAGGGAAGGAGGAGGGGGTTGGATTAAGACCCTGCTGCTAAAATGATTTAAGCCGTCAATGCCATTAAACTAAGTTAATCAGGAAGTGGTATCACAGCAACTTCCTGGGTCCAAGTTGGACAGCAGAATGACCTCTGTGTGAATTGCACACCCTCAAAAACTTGGAATCAATCCCATCCTCCAATTTTCATGTCAGAAATATTTGGAAGACATTTGGACAGGACACAGAATAAGTCGCAGGGCACAGTATAAGTCACAGGAGTCCTGAGCCTGAAGCTCAGGGATTGTTGAGATGGAGGATGGGTTGAGATAGAGGTGAGGATTGAGGAGGATAGAGTTTTTGTTTTATGTGCTAGTCTGAAAAGTTACTGTGCTTCTGTGCCTCTCTTTTGAAGACTGTAGGACAAGGTTAATTCTTAACTCTCATTATACCCTGCCCTACCTAAGTTAACATATTTAGAGCATATAAATGCCATTTGCTATTTCCTGAGCTCATGGATATAGGGCACATTTAATTTTCACATCAAAGTCATGCTGATTTCCCCTTGCCTTTCAATAAGTGCATTTTTGACCTGGGATAATGCTTGTGGTTGGTTAGACATTGACAAGTTGGTTAGACATAGACAAGTTCATTGCTGGAGTGGAAACCAGAGAGCTGAGGGTAGAATTTCTGGTGTCCTGTTTAATGTTTGGATATGAACTAAGAACTCATTTTTTCTTCATGCAGAAGAAGGAAAAAATCTAGTTGTAGCTTAAAATCCAAATGTGCAAAGCAGAGCGCAATGCTGCAATTGAGAGAATTCCCTTTAGATATTCCTTTTAGTGGGTGAATAAAAAGAAACAGAGATGCTTCCAGAGCAATGAGGATGTGACATGTTAACTGCTGTGTGTTTTCTCTGGATTAAACTCAAGTATTGTTCTGTTTCCCCTTGCACAAAATCAAAAAAACTTCAGTGCATTTACAGAGAGCCCCTTGCTTGACAGCTATATGAATGAAATCAGAATCTGCCCAGACTGAAGTGGTTTTACTTAAATCTTCAAACAAATGGTGTGATGTTCCTGCTGTATTGTAAGAATCAGTAAGATTATGCTCTGTTTTTCCAGGTTCTTGCGGGGATGAATGTTTACTCTGCTGAATTTGAAAGGATAAAGGAAGAATTCAATGTCCGGGGATATCCTACAATCTGCTATTTTGAGTTGGTTATGTTTTGCAACTATTTTAGAAATCATGCACTCTTGTATAATTGAGTGTTTTTATCTTTTAGGGCCAGGACTGAACCTTGTTTTGTTGCTTTAACAGGAAAGGAAAGTTCCTGTTCAACTTTGAGAACTTTGGTGCTACCGCAGCAGATATCGCAGAGTGGCTGAAACAGTAAGGCATTGAACTTCATGCACTCCACCTTTTATGTACTCTTCATTATTTACAGAATGTAATGGTTTAGGAGCAGACATCTCTCCCTCCTTCCCTCTGCTCAGAAGAGCAAACAAAACTACCCCGCTGAGATCAGCTTAACTCATACGGAGAGATTGTCTAATGTTTGGTTTTTAGCATGCATGCCTTGCATTTCACAATTGCATTTTGTCTGTAATAGCAGACTGACTATGGACTAAAATAAATGCAGATACACAGATCTCAGCTTGGTTAAAAATGCCAGGTTAAATTTTCAGTGATCTTGGGTGCTTGAACTTGCAAAAGGTTTGACTTCTGTTGTGTTATTAAAAATGTATATACCAAGTGTGCAGTTCTAGTTGGTTCATCAGCCTTTAGCTGAAGCCTTTAAAGTGTCTTGCAGCGACAAACTGAAGATCAAGGCACCCTGGATAGATCGTCACTTTTACAACATCTGTGTTTGCTGTCATGACATGAAAGTGTAGAAAGCACCTTGTTCTATCTAAAGAGAGCTTTTTGCAGTCATAAACATTTTGGGGGCTGAACGAGCCTATGAGACTAGCAGTTCAGAGACACACAGGAAAAGTGTGTGTGTGTGTGTAGCTGCTCTTCAACTGGTGCAAATCCCCACCAGTGGTCAGTGAAGCTGATAGAGAAGCTGGAGAGGGTTGAGATAATTTGGTGATGGAGAAATTCCATTTGCAGTGAGCCCAGGCTCTTGGACATGGTGTCATCTTTGTAACCCTCCCTTGTTTGCTGCACTTGTGGAAACAA
Source organism: Haemorhous mexicanus (assembly GCF_027477595.1). Taxonomy (NCBI): domain Eukaryota; kingdom Metazoa; phylum Chordata; class Aves; order Passeriformes; family Fringillidae; genus Haemorhous; species Haemorhous mexicanus. The sequence goes on along the minus strand of NC_082348.1, from coordinate 10,698,826 downwards.
TACTGAAGTGAAGCTAATGAAAGGAAACAAACCCATGGGAAGGAACAGACTGTTGCAAACTATTGTAATAGTACAGCTTAGCGAAATTGGCTCAGAATAAATGTATTTTGCTGTACACTGGGGCTGTGCTGGGAATATGCATATGGTTGCAAGTAGCCCAGGGTCTCCAGCAGCAGCAGGCTGAGTGCTTCAGGATTTGGAACCCACAAATGAAGTGAGAGCAGCATCCTGTTAGCATCAAGGGCTACAAACACTGCAAGCAAGTACTGCCCAGTGGCTCAAAGAGGAGGAATTCAGCCAGAGTCATTAAGCTTGGTGTAAGTCAATTAAGTCTTCAAATGTAAGTGATCAAGATGGCAACTCCAGCAACTTGAAGAAGATGATCAGCCCTTGGAGCAAGGATATGGCTTAATCACCTGCACTTTGTTATGCTTTTCAATTCTGCAAGGATGTGGTTATCTCTTGGCTACCACATGTGAAACATTAGCTGTTTGGGGTGTTTTTTTCCCCTGTCTGCCCACAAAATATCCAGATAATCCCTGCAATATGCAGTACCTTTATATCAGTGCTGTGACAGCAAGTGAACGCAGCTACTGGAGGAAAGCAGAACAGCTGCAAGCTCTTTCCAATGATAATCTCTGCTAACAAGCCACTGTGGGCTTTGGCTGATACTTCAGCAGTCCAGAGCTAAAGACAGCTGTTTGTCCTCTCTTAGTGCATGCTTATTAGTTGCCCAAAAGATGATCTGAGCAGTAGCCTGGTGCCCCTGTTTTGTGTTATAAGTTCAGCCTTTAAAGAAACCACATTTAGTGGTTATGTGTTTTTATATTTTGCCAGTAATTGATGCTTAAATTACAATCAATTAAATTATTAATAAAACTGCTTATAGGCTGAATATGCTGCATACATAATATTATACTATTCTGAGAAATCTGCAGTACAGGTAGTCAAAATGGTATGGCAAGGGCTTTAGGAAAGCCAAGGAGTGCAATGAGATAGCTGTAGGGTGCACTGGCTGTGTTTCAGAATAGCATAATATTAAAATATTGAAAGGTTGCTTTTGTACAAAATGTTACTCTGAGGACCAGGGGCATGGCAGGGCTGTGGCAAGGAAAGCCAGTGCATTTTTATACTGTGCATGCATGTGCTGTGCTTGTAGAGTCTTGGAAGCAAATCCAGAAGACATTGAGCCATAGGAAATGCCCCTTTATGTGTGGACAATAAGTACACTCTGCAGAAAAGCAGCTCTCTCTCTCCCTCTTCTTGTCTTTTTCCCCTCTAAATACTACTGGTAAAGTGCTGAAAGTGGGTGATCTTAGGCTCGTTTGTGGGAGAGAAAATGATATAATTTAACAAAAGTTAGAATTATTTAAGTCATTGTCCATGCTTTTTCCTCTCAGGACAAGTACTGCTAGTTTGGAGGGCTCCAACACCTCTCTTTTATTTTTTTGTTTTCTTTTTTCTTCTCCTGCTTATTAAAGGTGCTTCTTTTTTATTCTGAAGTGTGCTAATGTATCAGTCTTGCAAATACTTCACCTTTCTTATCTTCCTAATAAGCGCTGGCTACTGTGTTATGGAGATTCAGATGTTTTCATGAGAAGATAGAGATGAGCCATCACACAGCCTTAATCCAACACAGCAGAGATGCTGTTTTGTACATACCACTTTTTTGTTAATTCTGATACACATCTCTATCAGTCTGAGTGGTAGGCAAGCCCATCAGCTTCTTGCTGCCTTCAACAGCTGCTTAGTTTGTCTTGCTGTTTTTATAGATCCCCCTCAGGCCCTTCCTTAGCATCAGCTACTTTGCTAAATCAAGAACTTGTCCTGTGCTCTCAATTGAATTAGCTTTTGATAACACTTCTGGACTTCTGTCATCCTAATCAGGTGTTGGGTGTGCCTTGTCTCAGTGTTAAATGACATTTTAAATTTTGCTTTCTCCAGGCCTTGAGGTGTTTCTTACCACCTCCTGTGTAGGCTCATTAGCATGCACAGCATTTTAAATTAGGCTATTTGAATAAACATCCCATGCCCTGCTTTACTAATTCCTGACTGAAATAGGTCACACCAGGCCCTGCTGAGCACCATGTTCTCCCAGTACTTTGCAGGCACTGTGTCCATGTTCATCATGCTCTGCCTACTCAACCCAGCTCCCAAATCCATTAAGTGTCATGGTGTTTGCTGGAAAGCCTTCACCCTGCCAGGATACCTGGAGATTATTGCTCTCTGGGCTGCTTGGCCAGGTGCAGCTCCCACCTTTCACTTTGATTGGTTTGCTTATTGGTTTGCTTCTTGGTTTGCTTCTTGGTTTGTTTATCACAGAAGCAGCAGGAGGCAGAGATGTGCATCCCAGTTCTGCATGGATTGCTTAATATTCTTGGATCACACCTATTGCTTACATCAACAGAATTTGCTATCTGAATCTGTGCATCTCTACTGCTTTTTTTTATCAAACTAGGCTTTCAGCCTAGAAATGAGTAAGGCAGGATAAATGAGTTATCATCTGTTTGCCATTCCTTGTTCCAGGCAGCTAACACAATAATACGTTTTAATCAAAAATAGTAAATCTGCTTTCAGCAGAGATGGGGTCACATCCAGACATGTACTTTGCCAAAGAATTTGGGGAATTTGGAGGGGTTTGGAACTCATTACTGCAACTGACAAAAACAGCTTCAAAGTCTGGCTCCCAATGTTCGTATGTTTGGGTGTCTTTTCTGTGAACACTGCTTTAATAAATAAAATGTCAATTAGCATAGTTTAGATCACAGCTGCCAAATTCTCTTTTTAATGTACATTAATAAAAGCCAAAACCAATTGTTTACTGGGATGACGAGCTGCAGAGGAGCTTAGGTTCAGTTTCCAGACTTGCCACTGTGTCTTTGAGCAGGCTCTGACCCATCAAAGACAGCTGAACTCAGGTGCAATCATAGTGATGTTGGTAGAACACATCATTTGCCTTTTAGATGAAGCATGCAGTTGAGTATCTTTGCTGAGTTAGGCCTACAAGCCCACTGCAGAGTAAGGACATAAGGATGCTGCCCTGGCTCCCAAGATCTGTTCAGGGTAAAACCATATTCCTGGGGAAATGGTGTGTGTAGCTGGCTCATGGTCCCAACACTGCTCCTCCTTTCTCTGCCGGCCCTAATCACGCTGTCAGTATCCAAGGTGATGGGTTAAATTGGCTGTTTCTGCTCACTGCTTTTTTTCTTTCATTTGCAATGACTCCTGTGAACTACAAAGTGGGAGTGCTGTGAGAAAGGGAGCATCCTGCTGAGGAGGGTAAAAGAGTAATAGAAAATGCATTTGATTTCTATAATGTAATAACCAAGCAGTCTGGTTATCTCCTCACTCCATCCCCTTCCATTGCTGATCTGTCCTCAGAAGCTTCTTGCAGATTTTTTTGTTCCTCCTCCAGTTTTATCTGTGTTTCAATGCCTGTGAGTTCTGGATGGGTACAATTATTATGGAAGCTGTTCAGTAGGGTTGGTGTGTCAGACATGTGTGAACATCTGCACAAAGTGGTTCCTTACAGTTTGACTTGCCAAGATGACTGCCTAGCACCAGAGAGCTGCCTTTAAGCTGTGTCTCTTTGTCTTGTAGTCCACAGGCACCTCAGCCACAGGCTCCAGAGACTCCCTGGGCAGATGAAGAAAATGTAGTTTATCACCTGACTGATGAGGACTTCGACAAGTTTATAAAAGATCATTCATCTGTGCTAGTGATGTTCCATGCACCATGTGAGTTTGTTTTCTCTTCTGTACTCTGAGCCAAATGCTTGCTAATGAAATTAGTGATGTTTTTCTGTGGAAGTTTCACAGAACTGTGAACTCAAAAGTCCAGGCTTTTCTTGTTTGTGATGATTGTTAAATACACAAGGTATGCAATGTTTGAGAAGTTGCTGACTTCACATTTAGGATAGAGATGTGCCTCTGGAAGAGGGACGCTTTGTAGGCTGAGTCAAAACATAACTGAAGAGTGTAATGATGCTTAAATAGTCTGGGTTCTCATCACTTTACAGCATGATTTCCCATTTTCAGCTTCTCTTCAGTATTGTTTGCTTTCAAAGCAGAACTCTGATTCATTGAACGACAACTAACTCAACTTGAGAACCCTGAGTCCTGAGCTCTTCCCCATGGCTGCTGCTATGTCATTTTGAGCATTTTCACTCCTCTGCCACAGTTTCTCAGCAATGTAAGGGGTGATTGTCATTATATACTGTGCTGAACTATGCCAAAACTAAGCCTAAGTTTAGAAAGGACTTTGATAACTAATGCAGAGTTGGTGGTGATACTGCTTATTGTTCTGCTGAAAATGCATTGAACTGATCTTTTCCATGACTTGAGGTTTTAGCTTGAGAAATGAAATAAAGTGGGTTGCCTTTAGGAAGCTATTCCAGCCACATTGCCCTCCTGGATGCTGTTGGGTGGAAGAGTGCATTAACCTCTTAGTTCACTGTGGATGTAACTTGTTTCAGCTGCATATCTGGTTCTTCTAATTGTTTATGTTTGTGATGGACAATTCAGGCTTGAATCTGCTACACTGTGTGACACACAGCTTCTGTCTCCTCTTGCTTCTGTGCTGGCAGCAGTATTGGGTGAGATGTTCCTTTTCAAGTGCATGGATTTAAAGGTTAGGACTTTGGAGGCAGACTGTGTGCTGACAGCAGAGGGTCTTGGCACAGAGGCTGAAATCCTGCTGCCCTTTAAACCAGTAGGAGTTAGCTCCAAAATACTGTTTTTGAAAGTCTGCTCATAAGACTCATTTGAAAAACATACCATAATGAATTTCCTCTGCCTGATGAAATGTCTAAGAATTTGGTCCACTGAAGCAGGGGACTGACTGCTGTTCTGTCGCTGTGTTCCCTGGATTATTTGTACTAATGAAAGTGGGACCGGAGGTGAGTGCCTGCTCTGAAACCCCAAACCCAAGGAGCAGAACTGCTGAGGCCTGCTTTGCTCAGGAGTTATCCTTCGTTACCCAAATCCTTCCTTCCCCAGATTTCCCTGCACCCCGTTGTGCCAGTGACAGCAGGGGCTGCTGCTCCTCGGCATCTGTGTGCTTGCTGAGCAGCTGCTGCCAAGCACCAATGGAACTCCTAAATTTGCCTCCTTTCCCTCTCCCTGCACAATGACATGGGAGAAGTGTCTACTCTCTCTCAGCGTGTTCACACTTAGTAGTACTTTAAAGTTTTGCCTTTTTTTGAGTTTGTAAATGGGCAAAGGGGTCTGGTCATGTATTCAGGAGGAGGAAGAGGGGGAAGAAATCAACAGTTGGCCCTGAAAAACTTATTCCTTTAGGAAGCCAGATTAAAAATAAATTAATATGTACGACTGCAATCAAATTTTATAGTAAGTTCAACTTAGTTTTAAATCTCAGTAGGATTCTGTTCAGTTTTTAGTATTTTTTTAGTATTTTCAAGAACACAGGTAACACAGTTTTAGCATTACTTATTTTGAGAGCAAGGGTGCTTCCAGACAGGTATGTTTTGTACTAAGGGGCATTCTGTACCAGCAGTGCTTTGGCAAATGCTGTTTTGAAAGTAAATCAAATGCTTTAATTGGGCTGTCACAATCTTCTGATAACATTTTCCAGCTGCTCAGAATTGGGATGAAGAGTGTTCCTTGCCAGAACAACTCCATTTTGAATGCAACTTGAATATTTGGGGCATTTTATTTACATTCAGGTGGTAATGGCAATACGTGCAGAATCCAGCTCGTACATGTGTAAAAAGTCTGTGTTGGTAAGAATCCTCTCTGAGCATCCTCAGCAGGGAGTATGAGGCTTGCAAACTAATTAATGATAGACAATATCATAAACAGTTATCTCCATGATTAAAAGCTCTTCTCTTAGCACTTCTTAAATGTGCTAATGGTGTCACCTTATGAATATTAGGAGATAAATTATTCCAGTAAGAAGTGGTAAAACCAGTGAGCATCTTAATTATTTTAACCTTGGTAGCTCAGGCTGAGGAAGTTTTTTTTCTAAAAATGTATTAATAAAAAAGTTGAAACATCTATAAAATAAGCTCATAACACAGGATATACTTCTGTGTAACTAAGAGTAATCAAGGGGATTTCAGCACTGGCCTGGAATTAGCAAGTACTTAAACTCCTGTGTCACCGTGCAGCATACACGTGACTTGGAGTTTTTCTGGCTCGCTGTTGTGGTTTAGCCTCAGCCACAGCTCTGCCCCACACAGCTGCTCCATCATGGTGGGATGGGGGAGAGTTTGAAAGGTTAAGCCAAGAAAAGTCATGGGTTTGTAAGGTAATTTAATAAGAAAAGCAAAAACCATGTACAGGCCAACCAAAACAAGGAATTTGTTTACTACTTTGCATTGACTGGCAGATGCTTGACCATTCCCAGGAAAGCAGAGCTTTATCACACATAATGCTGAACTTGGGAAGACAAACTTCATCACTTCAAATGTCCCCCTCTCTCCCTCTTTCCCCAGTTCTGTATGCTGAGCATGACACCATATGGGTTATCTGGGATATCCCTGTGGTCATTTGGGGTCAGCTGTCTTGGCTGTGTCCCCTGACATCTTCTTATGCACCCCCAGCCTCCTTGTGGTGGGATGGGGTGAGGAGCAGAAGAGGTCTGGATTCTGTAAGCACTGCTCATCAATAGCTAAAACATCCCTGAGTTATCGACGCTGTTCCCAGCACAAATCCGACTCATGGCTCAATACCAGCTACTGTGAAGAAAATGAACTCTATCCCAGCCCAAACCATCACACATACATGAGGAGCTGTTTTACTAGAAGAGAATTATTTCAGTGATGCTTTAATTGCCTATTCCAATGACCAATGCATTAATAGAGTGTAGTATGGAAAGATGTGTGGGGAATTGACAGTATTTTATCCCCTGCCCCCAGTGCTGAATATACAGCTGAACCAAACACATCTCAGGTAAATACCTGTGAACTGCACCATTAGGCACTGTGATTGATGTGGCCAGTTGGGTCTCCATGCCTGTGGCTACTAATGATCATCCCTGAGGACCACACTGTAATTATTTACAATCAGTTGCACTCACTAGCCCAAGGACATGGCAGCATTTTAAGGGCTGCCTAGCATAACTAAGTTCAAGGAGAGCAGCTAATGTGTTTTAAACACATCAGGAGGGTCTGCAGCATGCAACTTGCACCTCCTGGGATCAGAGACACCATCCCTTTTGTGCAGTAATTTATCACAGCCATTAAACAGAAGATGTGCTGCTGCAGGTCGTTACTGCTGGCCCTGAGCAACGTGTGGATGAGTGTGGCTGGGCAGGATGAGTTCATCCTGCTTTCGTTTCACAGGTCACTGGGGACACAGAGCAGGATTTCTAACCTTCTCAAACTCCTTTGTAAAGCCCTTAAGAAGATGTTCAATAAATCTGAATATTTAGCATAGGTAAACAGTGACCCAGCCAGTCAGGCTCTGAAGGCACTCTCCTCCCCAGCCATCTGTGAAGGGTGTGTGCAGTGTTGTGCTCCTTACTTTAGTATTTTGCTGAAATTTCATAATTTCTAGTGGTGAGCTTAGTGTTGTCCTGGATATTATCCAGACTGCAGTCTTGCAGACATCTGAAGTGTTTTTTCAATATGTTGTTGTACCCAAAAACTGGGTTCTTGTGCACTGTACAAAAGAACAAAGAAAGGGCCCTCTCTCCCAAAGGATTTGGCGTTTTCCTGTGGGTTGATCGTATTTGGTAACTTGAGATAGCACTTATGTTAGTGGGCCTATTTCTAAATCTATAACAAAGGATTTATTGCACCAACCAAAGTTATTTCTGTACTATAACATAACGAAAAACACCGTTGCTGCTTATGATAAACTCCTGCTAGCAATGAGAATAATGATTCCATGTCTGTATGTGCTTCTTGGTATCTGTGCCTACAGCTGATCGATTTATTTAGATGCCCAAGATGACAGCTGGGTTCTGAATGTCTCTAAATATGGGTTATGCTGCCAGTCAAGTGTTGTTAAATGCTTTAGTGTCATGGGGACTCGCTGAGATTTAAAATGCTCCTGAGTCCCTTGATCATGAAAAAAAAGCCCTGTTTGTGTTTTCAGTTTCTTCATCAAACTGTTTGCTGAGTCCAATGCAATTTTAAAAATAATTCTGTCCAAAATATTTGCCAAATTAGTGAGGATTGCAGTCTTTCTGACTGTGTTTTGTTGAAGGAATAAACCCCCTACACATTTATCCTTTCTACATTTTCCTCAGCATTTTTCTCCAAATCACATCTCAGTCACAAAATAAACCCAGCCAAGTCACTGATAAGTCAATTCAAATGCCACTGAAAGGTGTTTAAACTCCAGGACTGAAATTCAAGTCAACTCAGAAATGTTTTCTGGAAGTGTCTGCTGTTCATTCACCGGAGTTGCTTTTCATTATGTTTTGTTAACACAAGTTAATGTTATAAAGGATACCTGTTCTTGCAGCCTCATGCAGAATAATGACCTGGTGCCACTGTGAGCTGTAGCCTCCCCCTGTACTTTCAGCAGGCACGGATCTGAGGAGTCTCTGATGCTGGCTGGTGGTTGTAGTCAGTCACCCCTGATGTTTGCTTGGGGCTGCTTTGCTCTCTCTCATGCTCCATCAGCCAGAGCAAAGTTTGTGGTCCAGTACTGATACCAAAGAAAAAAGTGCTTTGGCTGTACTGTTAGCGTGAGTGTGCATTTGCTTTTTAAAGGATTAAAGTATTAAAATGTTTTCCTGAAACATTTCTCCTTTGTATGTGAGCTTAAATTCAGGTTAAACCTGTGTTCTTCCAGTCCTCTTCATAGGGCTCCTTCAGAGACTGTATAAGCTGATTGCAGGACTTAAAGTAGGAAAAAAGTCAATATCCTTAGTAGGGTATTGGAGCCATTGTGATTTTTCCTCCATTGATAAAGAAGGAAAGCAGGGATAATGCAGCCTAATAGACCTTTGCCTACTTCCTCCCAGTGGAAGGGAGTGCAAAAATAAACTCTGAAATGATAAAGTGCACCACAGTTTTCATGTGTTGTTGAAATGTCCATGAAATTCCTTTCCTGTCCTCGGCTATTTTCTCTACCTTTATAAACCAGCCCGATAAATTATGCATTTGCTGCTTTCCAAAGTCAGCTATTCAGCTGTTCAGGTTTTTAATTGCACAAGGAGTGGATTTATCAATTTGGCTTTGAAAAACAGCTTTTCTCACTCTTCACTCCTTCCCTCCTCCCTTCCAGTGCATTTAAACACAAGGTTTTAAGCGACTTTGTGAACTCATTATTAAGAATCCCAACCAATTAGCCCAGTAGTAGAAGAAGGCCTCAGCTTCTAACCGAGTAGTGAACATGGCTCTCTCCCTGCCAGTTCACCATCACTAGTTTCAGTGGCCTCGTTTTGTTTCTTACTGCTGCATGTGGTGAGATTGGGATGTAGAAATCCATTGCTCGCTTTAAATATGAAGCAAAGCGAACTCAAAATGTGTGCACAAAATCAAATCTATTTTTTCAAACCATGTTTTATGACTATAAATAAATAAGTCTCCCTTTCAGACCCCACTGGTTCCTTGTGAAAGTGAGCTATGTTGCTGTGAGCTCTAATTGGGATGTCTGTTGGCAGCATCAACAGAAAGGCCACGAGCTGAAAAGGCTGAAGAATAATCTACTCTGCAGCCTGAAAAAAATGGCCTTTCTAGCATAGGTCAGCAGCAGCCTAACACTGGCAGCCTGTGATAAATAAAGAAATTATATTATTTATAAATAAATAAAGTTTTCCATGCTAATTCATGATTCAATCAAAGATTTTTTTTTTTAAATGTCAACCAATGCACTTGTTCCAATAGAGGTTAAAGGCCTGTGAGTTGTCCAAGCATCCAGCAGCCCTGAGTGTGGTCAGAAACATCCTTTAATTTTCATTTGTTCCTGTCATATATGACATTTGTGATTTTCAAAATAAAATGTTGGTTATTTTCAGTGGTTTTCAGTGGGTACTTTGCCTTCAGATGTAGAGCCTCTGGGATAAAGGCAGACAGTGGGTAGCTGGGAAGCTGGTTTTGGTGCACCTCTGCAGGTCTGGATTACTGGAAGTTTGTCATGTGTAAGGCAGGTTGTGCATCTGGAATCTGGTCAGATGCCATATGCCCATGATGCCATATGCCCATGATACTAGCCCATAGGGAGCTACACAAGGAGACATTTGTATGTCAGGGTGCCTGCTGTGGGCCACCAGACCCTGTGAACATATTCTTGTTTCAGAATAATTAGAGAAAGCTTTGAACAAGTCAAACTTTCTGGACTGTTCTGTGGGTCACAGGCAGTGCCTGCCTCTGGTGAGATTTTGGTGGAGCAATGCAGATGTCAGGGTGGGCTGTTGCAGTGCCCACATCACTGAAAACTGAATTGTTGGGTAAGGGCACTCATATGATGAATGTTGCTGTTTAGGAGTCTGGACAGATTGTTGAAGAGAAACGATGTGCTTCAATTTCAGAATAGTGTTTCCTGACTCTCTGTGTCCCATAGGCTCCTAATTCTAATGTTGCCTTAGTGTATTTTTAATGGGATGTATAATAAAATGCTTCCCTGTACATGCATAAATTGTGCCAACTTTCTGTGCACTGTATGCATGTGCTTCTCAGCTGAACATTCCTGGCAGACTTCTGAAGCAGATACATTCTCCACGTAAACCAGTTAGAAATTTGTGGATTCTTGGCTTCAGAATCTGCTTCCACTGAGATGAGCAAGTCCTGATTGTTGATTTTAGAGAGAGGAGGTCTGGGACACTTAGACTGGGTTCTTCATTATTTAAAAGCAATTATTTATTTGGAAGTCTACAACAAGATGTTGCTTGATACTACATATATTTGAATATCATCAAAAATCTTAGGCAGAGTAAACAGTTCAGTGTAAGTGACCTGCCAGTGCAGTGGCCTGTCTCATTAAGCTAATCACAGAAATTATTTTCAGGGAGATTTAATCATGCAATAAAATAGTTGTTCTTCAGGAAAATTAAGAACCTGACATGGATTTTTCCTTTAATAACAATACCACTCATGTTTCTCAAGGATCTAAAAATAAAAATCAATATGGGTTTTTAGTGGTACTTAATATAAATGGGAATGGGAATGTGAAGAGTATAAGAATCCTGATAATTATCTTGTGCAGTAAAACTATAGGATACCTGTTGGAAGGGGTGAAGACAGTAATGACTGATACCATTGTCTCTCTTTTGTCAGTCTTCTGATACTAGAGCACACAGTTCGTATGGGATTATTGTCTTTTTGAAGCAGTTTGTGCTCTTTGAGCAGGGTATGGTCATAAAAAAGGATGATCCAGTGATAAAAGCAATAGCCTTGGCCTGGAGGTGTAAAAAAGTTTAGTTCTTTGCTTTGCTTTGATTTGTACAGTCACGACCCAAGTCACTAAATATTTGTCGCTTTCCAACCTGTGAAGTGGAGATAACATTTCACCTTGCGTGGGAGTTTTATCTCGCAAGCCATGGCCAGACTGCAAGCTGCTCCAGTATTGCAGGAATTGAATTATGGAAGGTGTATGAGCTCTGCACAGTCTTGATTAACATGAAGGAAGTAGAATTTTGCCTTTGGAGTTCCCTGGCTTGTGGCAGACATCAGTTTTTTGGCCCCCATGTTTAGGAAACCCCATCTGCCACTGGGTGAGCACAGAGCTCAGACAAGATTATCGTGGCTGAAGCTGATCACTTGCAACCTGGTTGTAGCTCTTGCCAGGACTAAAAGGGAGGAGCCTTGACTTGCTCTGGTTCAGCATCACAACTGGGAGGGTGGCAAATGTGGGGTGTTTTGGGCTGCCCTACCTTTGGGCTGGCTCTCAACTTGCTCTGTGGCATGGTGCTGTTCTGGGGACAGGGCGTGTACAATGAATAACTTACTTGGCAGCAGTCATGGGTGTTGAGAATGCAGGCTAGAAGTAAAGCAAGAAGGAAAGGAAACAAAATGTGGATATTTGGGGGTTGTGAAATTTGGGAGGTTTGTTCGAAATGCATCGCTGTATGCTCACCTCCAGTTGGGAGCAATTACTTTCTCTGTTAAAGAGGACATTAGCAAAGGCTATACCAATCAGAAAAAAAGCTTCATGTGAATGTGTGGCAGGTGGTGTGAAGGGAACATTAGTTTCTTTGGGGATTTGCTGCCTCATTTCTCACATTACTGTTGCCTTCCCTCTCTCCTAACAAGTCCTTACCGACTGACTCAGCCTGTGACATAGGAGTAGCTGCCAGAGCACCAAGGAGCAGCTGAGGGGTGACAGCTGAAGAGAGACTGGCCTCATTCTCTGAGTATTTGTTGTACATTATTTAGGTGTTCAGAGGGGTCTTTTAGAAGACTTAGGTAATTTTAGCTGTTAAAAATCCACATTTGAGTGTGTGAATTGGATGACTGTTCTCCTGGCAAGCTTGACCCCAGTGTACATATAAGCCCTTAATGCTCTTGTGGTGAGTTCTGATAGGAGTGAAACATAACTTATTTTTCTAGGTCTCTAATGATGGGGTAACAGTAGGAATTAGCTTTAAGAATTAGACTCTAGGTTTATTTTTTCTGAAATAAATTAATTTCCTTGCTTGGATAAGCTCAATATACTGTGCAGGGCTCTCATTTGGAAAATGCCTTATAGTATCTCAGCTACTTGAGTCATTACCAGTGGAGTTTTCATTGTCAGGTTTATCTTCCTAAATACTTTATGGTTTCAACTTTTATTCTGTGAAAGGTAGAGAACTTACATAAAGAGCAAATAGTGAACAGAGACACCTAGAGTCTGCCTGTCTGCTCCTGCTTGCCTGTCTGTCTGCTCCTTGTGCCCTTTCAGATGGTGAGTAGGCAAGTGATGCTGTTTTTCTGAGTTACTAATAAATGAATTCATTGCTTGGACACTGAGGCATTGTGCTGATGGTAGAGCTGTGTCTTCTGGGCTTCTGACTGCTTGTGCTTGGCAACTGTGCCAGCACTCTTCTCCTAAATAGGTGAATAAATCTCAGCTGGTTGTCACTTCTGCTGTGACTTTGGACAAAAACTGTGCATTCTGCATGATATCTCCTCTTGATACTTGACTTTTCCATCTACTTCACAGTAATATTCAATGTCACCATTCCTTTTAATGTCCCATGAGCTGGAGTTCATTGGGATGTACCTTTCTTAGGAAGATCTCTTTGCATGGCATCCATTTTGCTGATGTCTTACACAAATTGCATTCTAGGAAAGAATTCAGGATTTTGCTGTTTTTGTGAGCTGATCATTCAAAGCTCTTTCATCTCACCTGTGTTCTCTGGCATTTTCATTGCTAAATCCAAGCATAAAGTCTTCCACAGTGGGATAAGAGTGTGGGGGAAGCCAGTGCAACTTCTCTTCCCTTCTCCAGGTAAAATTTTGTTGTTCACCTGGCAATGCAGAAGGGGGTGAATCTTTTTAGGATGTTAAATAATTCTGGCTTAATTGAGAAGGAAACCTTCTGGTGGTATTTTTCATAAGCTCTCAACAATTTCACCTTAAGGCAACCATGCTGTTGTCTCACATTTCAATAGGGGAAGATTAATTTTCAACACCTACTCAGGGCCACGTTACTCAGAGCTGGTGTAGGAAGTGTAATTCATATCTCCCAATGCCAGCTGATCCACCTTCCTTCACTTCTTTTCCCTCCCAAGAGGGATGGTAGGAGGCACCATCATCTCCCAACATTGATTTCTACCAGTTGCACCACAGTCTTGAGTGAGAGGGTGTATATATATATATATATATATATATATATATATATATGCACTTACTTTTAGTGTGTACATGCAGTGTAATCTCCAGTAGCCAGAAGCTGAAACCACCTTTGGAATGAAAATAAGGAGCCATGCGATTTTTTTGTTTTTTTTTATTTTACATAAAGATGATGATTAACTTTGAGGTTGTTCCTGGATGTGTGCTGTGCAGATGGGGTATATTTTTTCAAAGGCTGCTTTCAGGAGTCCAGCTCAGCCACGGCCCCGTGTGAGCTCAAAAGCAGAGAGTGCACACTGAGGGCATGATGGAGCAGAAATCTCTATTCCTGCCTGACTCCCAGGAATCCCTGGGAGGCAGCAGCCTCTGGCTGATGTTAGCCTTGGAGAATATTCACCTGTTCCCCTGAGCCTGCTCCAGTGTCACCAGAAATAAAGGCAGAAATGTGTTGTGCAGTTTGTGTGTGTTGTGCAGTTCACCAGAGCTGCTGTCTTTTAAGTCCTATGCAGGCAGCCTGCAGCACCCACTCCATCTTTGCCCCCTGTGCTGAGCCTTCCCTTCCCAAGGGCTGTTGCTGACTAAAGATGGCCCTTCTGCTAGAGCTGTGAATGGGGCACAGATGCAGAAAGTGTTCCTGGAGGATATGTTTAGTTAAGCTCTCTTCCCAGCTTGATCTGGTTTATGTAATGCATCTGACTATCGTTTTTAAAAATAAGTAAATAGTTTTAACTCATACTACAGCTGTCTAAAACTGCTAGATTCTTCTCCTGAGCAGTTTCAGTGATGCTGGGAGGGAAGAAATTATGCCACTGTTAAAAAGACAAGATGGTGTCTGGGTTTGGGTCACTATCACCTCAGCAAGTCATACGGACAGGAGAAAGTGTGACCAATTTGTAATAATTTTGTGCCCTAACTTCACACTGAAGGACTCCTGGAAGCAGGCAGAGAGTTTCTTCTGTGTGGCCATGCTGGGATTGGATTTGCACAGCTCATTGCACGCACAGATTGCCTGCACTCTGAGTTCATGGCAGTGCCAGTGAGATGGTGCTAATGGCGGGGCCGAGCTGCTGCAGTGCTCTGGGATGAGCTGTGCAGCCCACGCAGCCGCCGCCTTCGGCTGCAACCGCAGCCGTCCTGACTGCAGTAATCCAAACTGCTAAAGTATTTTCCTTCTAATGCTGCATTTCCAGTTCCTCAGAGTCTTTTCCAGACTGACCTTTCATAGGCTTTGTCTTTTGTAAAGCCGTAAAGCTGTTTGCTTGTCACTGATCTCTAAGCGGTGTAATGCCTGGTGGAATCAAACCTGCCTTTAAAGATATAGTATTGGGGGTGGGGTGTCTGGATTTGTGTATGTGTGCAGACATTTCTAGCTGTTGGAAATTTGAATTCAATATCACGTTAGACATGTTGAAGACACACCTCTTATAAGAAAGCATCATGTCTTGAAACGTCCTTGTCTTTAAGTATCTGGAATTTTACCTGGGTGTGCAGTGCTGCTGGTGAAAAGATGAATGGTTTGGTGGGAGTAAGTACCCAGAGGGAAAAGGTTGTACAAAATTGTTTGAGCTCCTGATCCTTCCAAAGGTGATTCCTCTCTTTTTTTAGTTTGGGGTTTTTTGTTTTGTTTTGGGTTTTTGTTCGTTTGTGTTTGTTTTTTCTAATGCATGTAGATTGTGGCATGGCCTGACTGCTCTGACCATTGTGACTATTAAGTGAACATGCAACCAACACGATTGCAAATTCATACCTGTGATTACGGGGAGAAACAGCTGCTTTTGTCATCCTGCCTCCCTGCCAAATTTGTGGATGATTTTCCATCAGATGTCTGCAATGCAGATGGCTAAATTATGCAAGGGAGTCTGCAGCTGTTGTAGTTTATGCTCTCCTACACCGGTGAAGGAACTGTAAACTGCCTCGTGTTAGACCTGAGAGATCCTCTTTTACATGATGAATGTTTCAGGCTTCCATGGCAGAAGAGAATTCATTTGTGTTCTTGCATGGGTGATAAGAGGGCTGGGATTTGTGTGTTCTTGCTGTGGCTGCAAGGACTGTGTCTTCCCTGCTCCATGTAGGTACTCCTACTTTCATATGTAGGGATGAGAGTTCAAAGTTAACGTTAACTTGTAAGAACTGGCTATTCTGCTGTTTTCAGAGGTCACTGCTCCTCTGGGATTAAGAATAGAGAAACCAATGGTGTTATCCCCAGGTGTTAAATGTTTAGAGAATGAAGGTGCATCTGAATTTTTTTACTGTTTTTTTTCTTTTCTTGAAGTTGTCTGTAAATCTTCTATGAGTGTATTCTGAACTGCCAGTGGCCCACTTACTGAAAGCAGGACATGTTTTGTGCTTCAAATTCATTTTCTCGTCAGGCTAATGGAGGTATTTTTGGTGTGCAGCTATGGATGGATATAGAGCTGGCATTATACAATAAATAGCTGGTACATGATAACAGTATTCGAGCAGTCTGTTGATGACAGAAATGTAATGATTCTTTAAAATCTTTATTTGCAATTTAGTTTACCTCTAGGGTTCTTGATGTCAGAAATAGCTTCTTCACAACTGCCTGGATGTTGTCTTTTATCTCTTGCTTGTCACGCACACTTCAGATCCTCAGACAATGTTGTCTTGAAATGAGAGGACGTGGCCAAAAGCATGGCGTTTATTTATATAGTCATAATAACCTGAAAGAAGCAAACAGCGAATGACAGAGAGAAACAGATTTATATTCTTGAGACATCACTAAGACAGCATATGCAGGAGCTTAGCTGGAGCTGCTTGACTGGTTTTCTGCCTGCAAAACTTGGTTTTAACAGTAGAAGTTTTCATTTCTGAAAAGGTTTAGAGCAACTGTGTTGTAAGTCTTTGCCATGGTGCCAAACAGGCTGCTATAAACAAATACAGATATTTCCTTGGAAAAAGAGTTGCTGGTATGTTTGTTAAGCTTTCCTTTGTCCATGTGCTGCTTACCCTTTCACTTCAGAATTGCTCTGTCCACACTTGGCCTTTGCCTCTACATTTGCATATGGTCACTCTGCAGAGGACAAAGTGCTGAGCAAGTGGTGTCCTCTGCCCTGCAGTAGGATCCTGGAGGGAAGTGACTTGTCTGCACTGAGGTGGCAGGGGGACCTTTGATCACCATTGTTTGGGGGTGCAGCTGAGCTAAGCTGTGTGACAGTGACTGCACTAAAGGAAGGAGCTGCTTATCTGCCCATCTGCACAGTGCAAATGAGAAGATTGATTATAAATAAACTGGGAAAGCAGAATTCTTCCTTCACTCAGGCATCTCTTTTAAAAATGGTTAGCAAGGGTGTGTACCAGTTGTCCTAGCACTGATTGTTGTAAGTTTTGACTTCTTTTCCCTGTCTTGTAACACTTCCTTTTTGCTTATCTGTGTGCTCTTTCTATCTGAGCCTTGGCCCTAGCAGCCTGGGCTCCTTTTGTGCAGGAGGAGCAAGATGAGGTGTTAGAGGTCAGAGGAGTTGTCCTGAACTGGTCAGCAGAACCAGGCACTGAACCTGGACTGGTTTCTGCTGCTGGATGGAGAGTAACTCTGTCTTGAACCCCCAGAGCAGCTGCTTGACTTCTGTAAGAAAAGACTGAGGCTGTGGGAGTCCTCTTGAATGGACACCTACAAGACCCTTGGGTGTTCCCACCAGCCATGCCCCACAGAGGCTCAGAGGGTGGCAGTGCTGGAGCAGGCCCAGGCCATCCTTGTATTGAGGGCAGCCTTTCTTCTTACCTGGGATCAAATGAGTCCCTTCCCTTGCTTACACTTTTGAGTTTTAATGTCAGTAAGCACTTAACAGGACAGTGCATCTTCTAGAAGCACATCTGTCACAGATGCCCACTGCAGACCTCTGGACTCCTTCCATTGTCCCAGCAGCACACAGGAGCATCTGGGCCTGTCGGGTTGTTGTTATTTTCCCCACTCATTTTATGAACAGAAAGCATCTAAAACTAGAGGAGCTTAGCACAGAGGGATGAAGCTGCTGCTGAACAACCTAATGTAGCAATCAAAGGAGAGGCAGTGACCTTGGAATTAATTTAAATAACTTTTCATTGCCCTCAAAAATTTAATGGCAATCTTCACAGGATTATTCAAAGATAAGATAAATAATCATAGGAGAGATTAATTGGTTTGCAGTTTGTAGGTCTCATTTGTAATTCATATCTCCCCTTTTCTGCAATGGTAGGTGAAAGCAGGCTGTAGCTCACAATAGCAAAATTCTCATGAAGACAGCCAGAAAAGCATTGTTTATTGTGGGAGAAGCTCTTAAAATTTGTTGTCCCTCTCTCAGGTTCAGTTTAATGTTGTGACTTTTTTCCCAGGCTGATACATCATGCTGTCCTCTGTCAGGGGTAGAACAAGCATTCACAATAAAGATTTGAAGACTTCAGTTTGCATTTAAGTGCCTTTTAAAGACCTGTTGTTGCTTCCCTTTATTTTAAACCTGAGTGAGTTAGCTTTGCGGCAGTCAGTAGTGC
This sequence comes from Haemorhous mexicanus, assembly GCF_027477595.1. Taxonomy (NCBI): domain Eukaryota; kingdom Metazoa; phylum Chordata; class Aves; order Passeriformes; family Fringillidae; genus Haemorhous; species Haemorhous mexicanus. The sequence goes on along the minus strand of NC_082348.1, from coordinate 10,680,654 downwards.
TGTGTCTGTGTGATGTTCATGAAAGATCCTGGAACAGTGACATTTCATGGTCTAGATGTCTTGATCCAAAATATTACTTACATGATCTTCAGATGCTTTGGGTATTTTTTCATTTCCTGGGCAAAATGTGCCTGTGTTACTGGTTTGGGGTTTTTTTTAATCTGTGCATGGCTTTGTGAAAACTCTGGTTCTTTAATGCCTTTGGTTGATCAGATCTAATTAATGATTGTAATATAATTGGAATATAGTGTAGATTATGTGGATACTGTAGCTAGAGCACAGTATGAACCTTGCTGTGGCTAAGGGACGCACTGTGTAAATCCCATCAAGGTGAAGTTAGCCCTGCAGAAAATCATTGTTTGTTCAGATTTAAGCTACCTAATTCAGAGAGGTTCCCAGGTATCTGAACTGGGAGTTGAGATGGCCTTTGGTTAAAAGTGAGGAAGAGCACAAAATGAATTAAGTTCCCTGCTCCTAAGAGGAGAAATAAATCAAATTGGGCAGGTGTCAGAGGGATCTGTCAGCCCCTTACACAAAGCCATATGCCTGCAAGTTTTCTGTGGGTGGCAAATAAATCATTTTCCAGCCTCTTTTGTGCTTTTAACCAAGATAAGCAGTGCTGAGACCGTAACTTTTCCTCAGCCTGTCCCAGCTTCTTCCTGAATTCTTCTGTGAAGCTGTCGCATCAGGTTCCCAGCATTCTCACACCATGGTGTAAAATTAAAGCAAAGCTTTCTTCACCTGCTGAGCTCCCCTTGTTCTGCTGTTCCTACCACATTACTGTTTTTTGCTGAAAAGAATGGCATGGGGCTCTTTAGTGCTGTGGTCTCTGTGCAGATGACTGTGGGGTATGGAGTGTAGCTGGTGTTTGAACAGGAGATGGTCTGAGATCAACTGCTTTGGTATTTGCTGTAATTCCTAGGTGGGATTTGCATTTGTTGTTCAAATGTTCCATAAACATGCCCTGAAAGTGTTCCATGGTGTGCTGTGGTGGCTGAAACTCTGTTTGTTCTGGTGAAGTTGGATGTCTTACTGCTTCTTGGCTGCAAACACTCTTTGACTTAGGCTATATGAAACATGCTTGTCTGGTTGAGTTCAGGCCCAGATTTGTGTCTGCTGGCTTCAGCCATCATCCCGTCAGAGGGAAACAAAGCAGCACTGTGGTTCAGAGTCTTTGGTTTATTTTCTTTTGGGCAATGGTGTAAAAATAGCCCCTGTTACCCGAACACCTCAGAGTCAGCTTTTGCTGGCATGCATTGAAACATTTCTAGCCGTATCTTCTGATACAACTTCCAAAAGCTCAGCAAAGTCTGGGCTTTTGAGTGCCCCTTCCAACAATAACAGCTCAGGAAAGCGAGCTGGCTGCTGCTGCAGAGGAGAGGGAGAGGTGCAGCAAGGCACTGCGCGGGGATTGCAGCGCTCCAGGGCCATGCCAGTGCCTCGTCCCAGCTGCCTGCACCTCCAGCCAGACCTGAGCCTCACCTGCTGGGTGTTGACCTCAGCCCCTCTGTCCCTGTGCACTGTCCCAGGGGGTCTGCTGTTGTGCCCGTCCCTTGGGGACAGGGAAGGGGCTGTCACTGAGGCCCAGCAGTGCACTGGAGGTGCCAAAGTGTAACTTCACATCATGGCAGGACCCTCATCTGGGCCTGAAAGTTCAGCCTGCCTGCAAGAAATTGCACCAGCTGAGAGCAGTTTAATTTACACCCAAATAATCTATTCTAAGTCTGCTTTTCTCACTCATATATTCATTTGACTTTATTGTAATGTCAGCACTTAGCAGTGAAGTAATGGCAGATCTCTGGAGAACTTTGCACAAGTGAGAAAGCACCATTATCTCGGTTTTACAGATCCTGCTTATGTTGGGAACATATGTGGTGGTGTAATTACACTGATGTGATTAAATCAGTGCAAGTCCTTCCTAGAAGGACATGCTGCACCACTGTAAAGCAGGGCTTATTATCAGTGCAGTTGAATTCAAATTATATTACTCTATTAAGCTGTGCTAGTGTAAGTCTCCACTGAAAGTCACAAAGTCACGTGAGGAGCTGTGTTGTTTCTTTTTAAAGCAGATAAAGATTTGGAAACTGAAATGGGTGAGGTTGTGCTCTGACCGAGAGCATGCTAGAAGCAATGGGCTTGACAAATGTTTATAGAACTTTTTGTAAGGAAAGAGGTGTGGATGTGAAAGCAGGGGTATATTATTATTATTATTATTATTATTTTTAATAGATTAAATTTTTTGTTTAAACTGTTGTGGCCATTTTGGAAAAAATCCTATATCATACTAAGGCTTTACAAATATATTAAGTAAAATGCATGCAAAATTATAGTAAATCTTTACTACATGGTTTTGAATTTTTATAATGGGTCAATGAAGAACCATGGTGTATACAACTTAATTGTAATTTTTTTTTTTTTTTTTTGGCAGGGTGTGGGCACTGTAAGAAAATGAAGCCAGAATATGAGAAAGCTGCAGAGTTTCTCCATGTAACCAGTGATGTAAGCTAATTTCCTTTATTATATCCTTCAAATAATCAGTAATAAATAACTAGAGTAATAAAAGTGACTTTTCTCCCTACAACAAATTCAGCTGTTCTCATCCTCCCACAGGACCCTTCAAAATGTGCTTCCAAAGTACAGTCTCATCGCTAATGCATGAGCCCTGCCAAAGTCTGAGAAAGAACATTCTGTCTTGAACGAAAACAAAATCGAAAAATGTTTATGTATTCTACTGTAGGCCTTATACATAATATGATCAAATTCAAAAATGGATTTTTTCCCCCTTACTTAAAAGACATTGAATGTGAAAAAACATAGGCTTTTATTTATGAATTAGATTTGGAAAAAAACAAAAGGGGTTGATCCCTGTTCAAATACCCTGTTTTTAATGGTTGCACCACTCCATTAGCTTCATCATAAGTGCTCCATCAGCAGGGCTGGAGAAGAGAGATCCAATAATACAAGTATTAGTGTTATTGATTCAGTCTTGTGCTGTGTATGCCATGCAGGAGGAGAAGTAGAATTGGTCTTCCCCCTGCTTTAAGCATCTTCTGTGGAGACATCTAAAGTTTCTTTATTGCTCTTGGAGAGGGAGGAGATGAGAACAAAGATTCAATTAATCACATTTTACAAATGCCTGTTCTTCTGTGTCTCTAAAGGTGGTCCATGAAAAGATACCCACAAGTTAGGGAGAGATGAATTTGCCTTAAAGTAAACTTACCTCTAGCAGTGCTTGTTTCTTCTGGGAGAAACAGGGATATGTGTGAGGAAATGCAATTTTTTGTGAATGGCCCTTAAGCACTGTAGAGTGAATTAGATAAAGAGAATCCATCAGAAGTCGGAGAGGAACAGGTAAGACTCTGGTAACATTTAGTCCACAGTATGTCCCTTTCTGGTTTTGCATCAGTTCTCTGTGTCTTCCTGTATGTCTGTGTACAAAATCACAGAATTAATCAGGTAGGAAAAGACCATTGGAATCAGGTTCAGCCCGTGACCAAGCACCACCATGTCAACTAGACCATGGCACCGAGTGCCACATCCAGTCTTTCCTTAAACACCTCCAGGGATGGTGTCTCCACCATCTCCCTGAGCAGCCCATTCCAATGTCTAATCGCCTTTTATATGAAAAAATTCTTACTCATGTCCCACCTAAGCCTCCCCTGGCACAGCTTAAGACTATGTCCTCTTGTCCTAGAGGCAGCAAAGGCACCTAGAGCATGAGTGATTGCCCCCAAGCCCACTGTGTCCTGCTGAAGGGGTGTGTGAGGCTGGGATTTACAGGAGGTGATCTGTTTCAGAGTCCGGGTGTCCTTGCAGCAGTCGATGCGACCGTCAACAAGGCTCTGGCAGAAAGATATCACATCTCAGGGTTTCCTACTTTGAAGTATTTTAAGGATGGAGAGGAGAAATACACTCTGCCGCACCTCAGAACGAAGAAGAAGATCATTGACTGGCTGCAAAAGTAAGTTTTGAGGGTTTTAAGGTAGTATTTGGGTTTCTGGTTAGTGATTTCTGCAGATGGCTTTGATGAGGAACTAAGCAGAGCTTCAACACTGCCTAAATCCCTTGCTAACAAAATTCTGAATTCCACTATTCCAACCCACAGAAACATGTGTGTTAATTATGATCTCTAATACACCAAATCCTTTATTTGCTGTGGGGTTTTTCATAGCTGCCCTGGTATTTCTGTCCCAAACTAAATATTTTTCAAATATACCTTAAGCCTTTCCCTGAAGAAGGAATAGCAATGGCTCTGAAAAATAAACAGAACATTTGTTGTTCCCTCTTTATACAAAGCAGCAGATCCCAGTGTTAGTAACTGAATTTCTAGAGTTGTACTTTTCTCTTTCCAACATTTCAGAACCAATGCCTAGAATTCCACCCACATGTGGCTGAAGGAAAGCCAGTGAGACCAACAAAACCAGCACCTCTGAGTGCACTAACCAGCTTTTCTTGGGTGGTGTGCTGAAATATGCATAATTAGGTTTATATGAAAATGATGACAATAATTCCATTTCAAAATAAATTGCTGGTACAATTCTCTTTTAAAGTATGTATTATATATGCATGTATGTAAAAGTATGCATATATATATAAAATATGCATTTTCTTTAGGTACTGTAAGCCTCATGTATTTTCTGCATTAGTCAAGGGGAAGAAAACCTGCCAGAGTTTTGTGAATATTTTAATCATGTAACTAGTTGGCATGAGGAATGTAATCTTTATTTTCCCCCTTTTACTTGTTGGGGGAAGAGTTTGTGTGGGGTTTTTTTGTTCCCTTTCCATTTCCCTTTCCCTTTCCCTTTTTCTTTGTCTTTCTTTTCTCATTACATCTCTGACTGCTTCAAAGGAGGTAGCGGATATGGTCTGGCAGTATTGTTGTAGCATGTTGAGGAGTTTTATCTGTATTTTACTTTTTGACATGGCCCTTGGCCTCCCTGCCCACACAGGCTCCAGGCTGCTGTATCTGTATTGTATGTGAAGTCATTGTCCTCATTTCACTGCTTTGCTCAACTCTTTTGAGCACTGTGCACTTTGTAGTGAGTTAAACAGTCAGGCTGATGCTGCCTGTACCGGCAGGTGAATAAGCAATGAGGAACAGGAAAGTGATATTAATTCTTATGGATCCTGCTGTGGCTCTTGATGACTTTTGTCTGCAGCCTCAGCTAGTCAGCAGTACAGGTGAAGCTGAGACAGCTTGTCTCCTGCTCTTGGCTCCTGGATATTCTCCCAGCTAGAGATGCAGTACAATAACATCCTTGTTTTCTGACAGGGATAGAACTGACACAGCTGCACTGAAGCTGGTGGAAATAGGGATGCATCTGGGGTGCTGGTGATAAAAGTACAGCTTGTGGAGACCTGTCTCAATGGGTGCTTGCAGCCATGCAGGTTTTGGCCGTGGTTCCTCTCTGGTGATTGTGCTCCCACACTAGGCTGTTACCAGTTGCTGGTAACTTATTCCAGGTCAGCGTGGAAAATTTTGTGTGAGAGTAAAGTCCCACCTCTGTAACTGTAATCAGTGATAGCTCACAACAACTGTGTTCATGGAGGAATTCAGCTAAAGGACACACTGTGTAACTCTTCTTTCTCTGAAACACATCTAAGTCTTTCTCTAAAAACTGGAAAATCAGTAATGGTGGAAATAAAATGAATGTCCACCAAGTGACCTTGAGAAGGACTTAAAAAATTTAGTTTTTCTCCACTTGGTTTTTATGTACCTGATACAACTTAAAATGGTGTCATTCAAAGTGTCAGGAAAGTCTGAAAAGCTAATTTATTACCAAGGCGACATATGAAGGTCTTTATACCATGGCACCATTCTGATGATTTTATATAAAGTAATCACTATTTAAGATACAGCAGGAATGAATTTAATGAGTCTGAGAGAGGTCTGTGAGTTAGTGAATAGCAGATTTTTTGTTAGAGACGCTCTAGGTGTGCAGGATTGCTCTGATCTAGCCAGTATGTGCAGTCATAATTGAAACCTGACATTCTCTTTACCAAAGTAAAATATTCCAGTTCAGTCACCCCCAGTATTCCAAGTGGAACGATGCTGATTTTTGCATCCTGGCTTTAATATCTGAATTCTGGAGAAGGTCATGAAATTCTTTACAGAAGTTTGCGTGATAGTCATAAAGTGAACAAAAAGGATATTTGAATGGAAGATGCTGTTCTATATCAGTTGCCTTTTGATTCCACCTTCTTCTCAGTTCATGCCTGTGGATGATACAGTGGTATGTATCAATGTTGGATGCAATGCAGGAAGTCTTTATTTGACATTTCTACTCATAAGCCTGACTACAGTAACTTAAATTATATTTTAATTATTTTAAATTATATTTTAAATTATCTGAGTTCCAGATATTAACTTGCATCCTATTTTGCTGTTGCCTGGTGTTGGAAATATTAAATATGTCTTTCTACTGCACAGGCACCTTGAAGGATTTTTCACATCAGTTCCCTTGTGCTAGTTATGACCAGGACAATGCTGTCGCTTTATCTGCTTCCAGAAACATTTTCAAACCAATTTCATTGTCTTGCTTTTCTAGTCCTGAAGCACCACCTCCACCAGAGCCTGCATGGGAAGAAAAACAGACCAGTGTTATCCACCTGGCTGGAGAAGACTTCAGGGAGTCCTTGAAGAAGAAGAAGCACACCCTCGTCATGTTCTATGCACCATGTGAGTAAATAACCTCTCTACAAGGATGGGTTTTGTAAGCCCTATATTTACTATAAAATCCTGAATAAATTCCCTTGCTGTCCCCAGACTTTTAAGGGTAAAGAGCTGATTCTGAATATAAGTGCATGGGAACATCATTGGCACCATCATTTGTATCTTTATAAATGGAAACAAAACAGTATATAATGGTTATATTGTTTAATGCAGACACCAAAGCAGGCAGCAATACAAAAACAAAACAGATTTATTTTCCTCTGCTGCATTTTATGATCCATATAACAAAATGTGATCCATTATAGTAGCACAGTGGACATGGAGAGCCTGATTCATTAATGCTGCACTTCAGTAGTGAAATCAATACAGTAGTGTAGGAGGAATCAGTCCACGAGGTGGAGAACAAATTTTGATGGAATAAATTTTGTCTGTAATACATCTGCATTTAAGTCTCCACTGGGACTAGGGACATAGCTTCCTCCTCCCAGATTTTTTTGCATGCATCACATAATCACTTTGGTTTTGAAGCTTCTGAGAATATTTCTAGAGAGGTTTAGAATCAGGCCTTTTATAAATAAGGTGAATGAGAGGGACCTCTTCTGTTTTCCTTTGCTGTCCCAGAGACAGACAGACTAGCTACAAGTTCTTAGCTTTTAAGGGGCTTATCAAAGGGGGAAGATAATCCAGGCATTTCATATTAGATACTATTAGTGTGCTTTTATGCCACCATGACTCAGTCCCCTCAGATGCAAAAAAAAAATTCTTCCATATCACATGGCCAGCAAATAATGGATAACTTTCAGATAAACAGCTACCAGATCGTTCCCATTAAATCAAAGGTATTTTCCATAAAGAGAGAAAAGGGTCCTTAATGTTTAATCAGGCAGCCCCTTATTTTGCTTTTCTGTTAGAGAATTAAACATGAATGCTTTGGGGCTCATATGAAGGGATGTGGGAGAAAGCAGGGGTGCAGTTCAGGAGGGAGATTTCTGGAAGGTTGTAAAAGAAAACGGAAGGGGACATAATCCCTTTTCCAGTCCATTCCTACCACCTATTGACTAAAAATTGCCCATGTGCCAGGAATTTCTGATTCATGGACCTCAGCTGGTTAGGAGCAAATTGTAATTTTAAAATCAAATGATTGCCCATGAAATGGTAAGATTTAAGAGTTCGCTGTCTCTCAAGTTCTCTTTACCCAATTAGTGACTTTCTGCATAAGAGGGATTTATTTCACTTTTAGGTTTTAGCTGCATCTTTTTAAGACAGTTAGATTCTTGATCCTTTTTAAAGCCACGTTTTAGGCAAAGACTCTATATGTGATGAGTATGCAGCTCCCAGGGTTGAAAGCATGAAGGAACTTGCCTGATGGGCGAATTTTCTGCCATTTGACTTCCACCCTTACTTTAGGAGCGGTGAGAAAAGATCAGCCTGGCCCTTTCTATATGAGTAGGCTGTAAAAACAAGGCTTGCATGATGTAAAACTGTTGGTTCCTTTGAAGCTGCACTTGAGACACATTTTTGCACTGTTTTTGAAACAGTGCTGCATGAGACCACCTATATACAGGACAGAGAGGTGCTGACTGAAACCCAATCTGGCCTTCCTGTGACTCCTAAGACAGCGTTGCTGTTGTGGTGTCAGTACGTGGGTCATGCACAGTTTCTGATTTGTCATATTTGTTCTCTAAATGTGGAAGTGTCTGTGAGCAAAGCACAAAGCAGGCACACACAGGGAGTGCAAACGAGCCTGCACTTTGTTGGCTGCAGGGGAAAGTACCAGATGAGACAGGGATTTTAAATCTCTGTTTTCTATGAAATAAACATTAATGCAGTAAAATAATTACAATTATTAAAAACACTATACATTTTCAGCTTTTGTGCAGTGATAATGTGCTTCCTGTTAAATTTTATAAATTAGCTGTTGTTTACCATCTTCTCAGTCTTGAGACCTCTTGAAGCTTACATTGCCAATTAATCTTAACTTGCTTGTTTTAGTGCAGAAGGAACACTGCTAAAATTTCAAGGTCCCATTACCTCAAATAATTTTCTTTTTCTATTCAAATCCACATCTTGGGTCAGGGCAGACTCACAGTATGCTACTCCGTTCACTTGTGAGTCTCTGGCAGTATTTGTTACACTTACACATATGCTGAGATATTTTAGGATTGGGGGTGTGTGTATACATGCATATATAAAGTATGTTTATATATAAATATTTATGCTAAGAAATGTATCTTTCATCTGTCATTAGAATTTAAAGCAGAAAGTTGAGTATTCTGACCTTTGTCAAGCTTTCAGCTAGAGTGACAAACCTTTAGGCAAAGGCCACAGATATATATCTTAGATGCAAATTAAAATGAGATCTGGCTTTCGTGTGGCAGCTTCTAGTCCGAATTACTTAATATGTATAGGAGAGCCACCAATCTGCTGCTGTGCCAATAACTCAGGGCTGAGCTGAGCTGGGCTTTAATGGTACTGAGCACTGCTTCACAGTGGTTTAGCTCTGGAGGAGGAGGCTGCTACATCCACATGGAAAAGACAGGGAGCTCATAACTCTGTCTTCTGGAATATGGGTGAAGCTTAAATGTAAAGGTTATTCTGCATGGCTGTGGAATACTTTAAGGACTGAGAATCAGAATCAAGACTCTGGAAATTACTGGGGAAAAAGTCCACTCCTGTGGGCTTTACACCACAGAGATCTTGATTTCACGTTCCCTTTCCTGCATGCTGGCATCTGTGTGTGCTGCAATGACTGATTTGGGGCAGGAGGCAGAATTAGGGGCACATTTCCAATACTGACTTGGGAAAAAGTGCCTGCTGCAGAAAACCTAGTGCTGCTTGTGCCAGTAATTACCTGGGACCAGATCTTCATCCAGATGTCCTTTGGGTCGGTCTGCTCCATGCCACACAGGCTGGAGTGCAAGCTGTTACGTGTTAGAGCTACTCAGGGATAGGACTTGGGGCAGGCTGCTGGCATCTGTGCTGCACAGCACCTGGCCTAGCTCTTCTCTGAACCCTTGTGCAGCTCTTGTGAAGATGTAATTGTCATCCCACTCATGTACCTTTAAGTTCAAAATGCCTAAAATAACAGGAATACAATGGTACCATCTGCAGAAGGGAAGCATGAAGCCTCAGGTGTGTGTGGGGACTGCTGTGAGGCGTTGGAGGAGTATTTGAAAGCAGCAGTTTGATGCACCAGCATTTGAGAAGCTTTTGGAGGAGAGTTTAAAGGACTTGTGTCTGTATTTTTTTCATAATCCAGTCCTTGGACTACTGGATTCCATCAGGTACTTCAGGTTTACTTTTATAACTATTTGGCTTCATCCAGAAATGGGGAGAGGAGACAACTAGTCCGAGTATGGTTTGATGTGTACATGGAACCTGGTACATGGATATCAGGATTTGGGGGCTGCAAACTGTGTTGGAAAGTGAGCCAAATGGACAAGAGCAGGTAGACTGCAGTGCTGAACCAGCCAGGGTCAGGAGGACAGTGGCTGCAGGTCTGTGCCCTACACCCAGAGCTTGGTTCAACACTTGCAGCACTAAAGTGAGGTGTCCTGGGCCGACCTCTTTGCATTGGTGCCTCTTCTGGCATCAGCACCCTGACTTTTCTTTCTTCTTTATCTTATGTCTTCCCTGTTTATAAAGCTTATCTGGATGTGTTTTATCTGCATTTTTACTTTTATGTGCTCTCTCCACTCCGTTATTGCAGATAATTGAGATTTGACTTTGACAATGCATTAAATTTTAACCTCCTACTACTGTAGCATTGAAAACTGTGCAAAATAGAAGCAGTTGGTTGTGATTAGTTGTCAGAATCACAAAGAGTAACAAAAGTTCCAGTAAATAATGTCTTTGTGGTTGGAGATGTTTTTTGCTGCATTACTCAAACAAATTAAAGGGGAAAAAAGAATGATTGAAGCTAGGTGAGACTTCTCTGCAGTGCCCAGGGACACTGAGGCAAAGGGCTCAAATTGAAACACAGGGAAGTTTGCATAACCATTTAGAGGAAGTGGTGGTTTTTTTGCTATGGTTGTGGTTGAATACTTGAACAAGTTGACCCAAAAGGCTCCATCCTTGGAAATATTCAAACCTAGCTGGAGACAGTGCTGGGCAACCTGCTGTAGTTGGCCCTCTTTTGAGCAAGGGAGTTAGGCTAGATGATCTCCCAAAATTCCTTCCAACACAGCAATGCTGTATTTCTAGGAATAGTTATACTGGAGTTTGAGATACACAGTAGGTTTTTATTTGGTTTGGGGTTTGATTTTGCTGATTGTGGTTTAGGTTGTTTTTCCCCCTTTTCATCCAGTTCTGATTTTGTCTAAACAGGAAAGGCTCAATCACACCCCTTGCTAATTCTTGTGCAGAAACAGAAAATGTCCACTTTCAAGTTACAAGAATTTTTTTGTCATTTTGTCATTATTTCATTGAGATTGCTGCTTCCAAAAAGACTACAAATGAATCAACTGTGTCAGAAAGGAATTACATTTAATAGACTATTCATTAAGAGGTCCAAATGATGGGGGGGAGGGCACTCTGTTTTTATATCAGTCACTTTAAATGGCAGGAATCAGCACTTATCAAATTCATTCAATTTCTACTTTTAGTGTCAAAACACAAGTTAATAAGCCCTTTTAAAAAATAAAGACTTTCAGCAGCAATGGGAAGTAGTTGGGGGAAAGTGCTCCCTTTTAGTGGCTCGTAAGGGGAGCAGTTGCCAATGTTATTGACTTGCCAAATGGCCTCTATTTGTGGGACTCAACAGGGTTTACAGAATGGATATTTTTAATAAATGCTTTGCTGGGAGCTGATTTCCGGTTCTGTGTTCAGCAGTGAAACTTTCACTTCACTAGAAATTAATTTCATCAGCTGGAAAAAGTTATTTTCTAGTGAAGCCTGACCCACAGGGGTTACCCAGAGAACACCAGAAGTAAACCATCCTGAGGATGGTTTTAATGAAGTGGTTTTGGATGGAGCAAATGGCTTTACTGCTGCAAGAGGATGTGCAGTTAGAGATATCAGTCTCTTTGGTTCTTCACTTAAACTTTTTTTGTAGGGTTTTTTTTTCAGGGCTGGAAGAAGGGAATAAAGGTGCCTAATGTGTGTTGCATCTGACAGGGTCCAAGAAGACTTTAGGATGCTTTTGGAGCCATTAAATGGCTGTGTCTTGATCTAAGGTGTTTGTGGGAGATAGTACCTGGGTTTTGTTCTGATGTAAAACAAAGAGAATAAAGCAGGAATATTGACATCATTGCTGTCTGATGGGTCAGCTCCTGGCCACCATTAAGAAGTAAGTAAGGAAGGGAAATCAGGTAGGACTTTGCTCAGCAGAAAGAAATCAGGCAGGGATCTGACTAAATGAGTTGTGCTCAACCCTGTGTGTTTCATCAGGAGCCCATAAAATGCTGAGAGCTAAGCAAACCTGCCTTCATTTTACCTACAAAGTTTGTTCAAGATTTTAATTATTCTGTGTCCTGGTCTGCTCCTCCTCTGTGTTTTCACAACAAAAACTGCTTGGTTTCTTCTGTCCAAGTTATGCATCAAGGACTATCCAATGACAAAGCACTTGGCTGAGTCCTTGCCGGGGTGGGTCACACTGTGGGCACAGAGGGTGCTCATGGCTTTGAGCTGTTAATGCTGACAGCCAGGAGGGCAGTGTGCTCCTCCCGCCCTGGGATCCAAGCTGTCATCAAAAAGCTGTTCTGAAGGAAGCAGTAGTGTTTCCTTTTCATCCTTCCTATTTTCTGGAACAAGCTTGGCCAAAGCTGTTTGCACCATATCTCAGCCTTTGCACAGGCAGTTTTGGGGAGTTAATGCTGTGTTTTGGTTAAGCTGCACTGCTGTAGGAAACCTGGCAAATTCTGTTGGCTGTGAGGCCTCAGCCTGTGGCTGCTGGGCCTGAGATGGTCAGTCTGGGTCACTGCTGCGTCACTCAGCAGACTTGGGTGGCATCGTTCTGTGTGAAGTATGCACAGAGGGGGAGAACATACCCAACAGTTGAGTTTATGAGTTCAGATGTGCGGAGCAAAGCAGCAGCACAGATGAATTTAGTGTCCCACAATGGCCTCAGATTGGCTCCCACCAAGAGGTTTTCCTGTCACTTGCAAGCACATCTTGTTAAGTTTTGATTAGGAGGCTGTATCAAAGAGCCTGAACAAAATGTGCGTGTTTGTAAATGAAGCTTAAGCTATCAAAAAATTATTAAAAACATGCTGAACAGAAAGAATCCCTTTCAAGGCAAAAAACCTTGCTGGAGGGATTTTCTGGTTGTTGACTGAGGCAGAGTCGAGGTCTGGACCCTCTAATAATGAGGCTGTAAGTCCTGTGTGGGCTGGCACTGCAGAATTTTGATGTTAGCTCTGCCACTAACTGCTTTCCCTCCTGCATCAGTGGTGCTCTTGTTACAGGTGCATTACTGAGGCGTGTTCCTTTCGGTGTAAATAGTGCTGATGCCACAGAGCCCCTTAACAGGCTGGGTTTGATAAAGGATGAATTCATAGAGTGGTCTCTGCAATCAGGCTGGCAGAACTGCTCTTAGCCCCGTTGTTTGTGCCGTGGAGATTAATTAGTGCTGAGAGAATGGTTTGAGCTGCACTTCCCCAGACTCAGCATAACCAACACAAAGTGCTCACAGCAGTTGTGAGTGGCTGTGGTGGAGTGGTGACATTAAACTAAAAGTTGTTGGGGTGATCCAGCTCCTCTTGTTTTGTAACCCTAAAATATTACAGCTGCTTGATTTGGTGTGCAGAATATTGCCTGTATATAAACAGCTCCAGCTTGTGAGAAGGGAAGAGGAGGGGAGTGCGTGCTCTTGCCCCATGGAATTCTCACAGACACACAGCTGTGCTGGTGCAGTGTCACTGTGGGTACATTAGGAGATTATGAGCATGCCACCCATCCTTATGCACTGTCATGAAACCCATTTCCAGTAAGACAAATGCTTTTTTTGGTGATGTGTAACATTGTCTGACACGAGCTCCTTTTAAGAATCGGTGCTACTGAAATTCCAGTACTCTGCTGGCTGTTGCTAATTCAACAGTGTGTCTTCAATTAGTGGTGTCCACTGGCATGTCAAATGGCAAAATTATTTTGTTTGCTCTATAACTGTTTTTGCAGTTAACCAGGGCTGATGCTGGCTTGGGTAGCTGCTGCTGCCAGCTTTGTTCAAGCTACACAGGCCAGTGGCACAGTGGAAAATGCAGATCTGCTGGAACTGGCACAAAGGTATGTTTAGGGTGTAACTCTTGACCTTTATACCCTTTCTGTCCAGAGGTGACTTGCTGTATAGCTTTTCAACTCAAAGGATTGCTTGTTGCCAAATGCTGAGTGTTGGCATTTCATTTGTAATTCACTGCAGTCAGTCATATCCTTGCTTTTTGTAGTGGATGAAACAGTCCAGGAATTTTGTGCAGAGTCTTTTTACTCTCCTCACTTCTGCAATTTGACCTGTTCTGATGACTTTGTTGCTGTTGCAATTGTTCATATCTCATGGCTATGGTTTTCCAATAATTTGGGTTTTGTATGTTTTGTCTCATTTGTATACCTCCAAGGTGTTACAAAATAAGAGTTCAGATAGCTTGGGAAAACTCAACAAAATCCACCAGCAGGCTCTGAAATTTGGAGTAGTTTACCTGTTGTTAAGAGTAGTCAGACAAGACTTGGTTCACCTGATGCTTAACTGAAAACCTCATAACATTTTTCAAATCAAAGGACACGTCACCCTCTTTCAATTACTAATGTCTTAGAGATATGATTATTCTATGGTGTCAGGTCATCAAGTGAGCTTTGGGTCCAGATATGAAATAAAAAGCCCTCCAGTTCTTTACTGGTAAAACAAAGTGAATTAACCTTTCAGTTTCATTTCCAAATGCCTTTCTCAAACCTGCCTGTGGATTCAGTAAGTCCTGTAGCCTCACAAATTGCATTGGTTTAAGCAGTATACCCTTTTCCAGCTCTTATCAGTGCAATTACTGTCTGTGGCCTGTCTTTCCTTGATTGACCAAGTAATATTCTGGTTTTAATTCTAGTTAATCGCTTGGAACTCTTGAAGTGGAAACAGGCTTTGCTTGACTCTGTGGTGTACAACCTCCCAGGCTGGGTTTGATAGCTGTGCAGAGCTGCTGCTTGCACTTGCTTAGAATTGCAGTCATTTAAAAGCCAGTAACAGAGGGCACTATCTACCCCTGTTATTTAAACGGTGATGATTTCAAGCAGAGATGGGGAATTGGAAAGTCATTCTCTGCTCTGCACTTTGCACGCTGAGGGCTCCATCCTGCCATGTGCTGAGCCCTCTGAGGCCCTGTGGTTTCACAGCTGAGCAAATGGAGTCAGCACCTTGCAGCCTGGCTCCCTGTCAGGCAGGATTGTGAGCCCTGAGACTCACTTAACCTCTTCCTGACTCTGTTTAACCTTGGATGTAATGACAGAGGGGGATAATCACATCTGTCTCTCTTAGGAGCAATTTGAAGGGTAATTAATTGATATTAGTTAAAGCATTTGAGATCACCCGTTGAGAAGTACTAAAGGAAGCCGGGGGCTGAGGGGGGAGCAGAGCCCTTTCTCATGCTGAGGGTAGAGAACAGACAGCACAAATGCCATGGTCTCACAAATCACTGGGCTTTCAGATCTCCTCTAAGGAGTTGGCCAGGTCTTTGTTACAAAAGTACTGACAGTTTAAGTTAGTGTATTTAATATGAAAGCAGTCTATATTAAAATGTGTGCGTGTTTAAATTCTCTCCTTAAAAAAATCTCATGTAAAATATAAGCACACCACTTTGTTACTTTATTTATCAAGATGTTATTGC
The DNA here is from genome assembly GCF_027477595.1 of Haemorhous mexicanus. Lineage (NCBI taxonomy): Eukaryota > Metazoa > Chordata > Aves > Passeriformes > Fringillidae > Haemorhous > Haemorhous mexicanus. The sequence goes on along the minus strand of NC_082348.1, from coordinate 10,665,180 downwards.
GTATGAGATGCTAAATCACGCACGGCAGCAGCACGGCTGGGGTTATAAGTCATTGTGTGTTACTGATGGGCAGAAGGTATAAGGTAGTGCTTTCTGAAGGCAAAATGCCCAGTCTGTGCTGCTGTAGTGTTCTAGTTGGGATGCCTGGGTTAGGGTTGGCAGGGGCTGTCGTCCTTGCCTGACCCATGAGCGGTGCTGGCCTCCTGCAGCTCCGGCCGCTCGGAGATGGTGACAGAGCACAGCCAGACCATGTCACTGCTGTGGCAGTCTCAGCTCAGCGATGCAAGTCAAGGACAGCTGTCTTCTGATCAGGTACAGAGCCACTGGGTGAAAGCATCTCTTTTAGAAAACCATTTCCTTTCAGACTAAAAATCACTAGTGATGGGGAATGTGAATTTCCATCTAAATTTGACTGGCTTCAATACACAACCAGCTCTGGAGCTTACTCAGCCTTTGGCACCCAGCTTGAATGGCTCGTTATAATGAAATTTAGAGACTGACTTTTCTCGATTTCTATCACTTCTTAATCTTTGGGTTTAAGCTGTTGACACACTGAGCTTCCTGACTCCCTTTGCCATGAAACACATCTTTCAGTTCTGTTGTTTTTCTTACGGGTCTTCTGAACCCCCTCCAGTTTGAACTCATTGTTGATTTGTGAGCCCAGAACTGCAAACAGCACTTCAGAGGTGTCAGGCATAGAGGCTCTCTCCACATCTGCTTACTATTTTAATTATATATTCAGTGAAGTTCGTTTTGACAACTCCCATCATTTTCTTTCAAAGCTATATTGCCAGCATTGTTTGGATTTTTTTGCTTCTAATACATTTAAAGCCCCTTATATACTTAAAACATCATTATTACCTCTCCTGACTGTAGATACTGCTTTGATGTCCATTTGCTTCCTCTATCTATTTTGTACAAATTGTTAGCTTTTGATTTATATTCATTAAAAAACAGCTTCACCTTTCTTCTATGTGCTATGCTAATACAGCTTCCTCTCTTCTAAGGAAACTGAATTAACCTTGTACTGTTCAGCTGTAGAGAGGTTATGTTATATCACTGGGCTTTGTAGTTTCAAATTAAACAAAGCATGAAGTAATGTAAGTTAAAGGATGTTTTTTCATATTTAAACAAGTAGAAACCTGTGTTTTTGGAAATAGGACTTGATTCCTTTAGGCAGTTCTGAAAATTTGCCACAATTTTATTTAAATGTAATGAGGTGACTGTTGTACAACAGGCTGCATCTGTTTTATGCACTACTCTTGAGACATCTTAAGAATTGCCATCTGGTCCTAATACCTTTGTACACTGAAGTTTTAAGAATCTCTTAAGTTTTACTTTTGACTCACTATCATCTCCAAGCAATTCATTGGTTAAAAAAAAGAAGCCCTGTTCAATGAAAAATTCTCCATTTGAATGCAATAAAGACATGTAAGTTATTCACTAGGTTGTTCCGGTGCTTTGAAACCCTCTTTGCATCCCTTCTGCATCCCATGGGATCCTGCAATTATGGAAAATGTTTTTACAGGTATTATTATGTCTGAAAATTTATCAAATTGCTACCACATCATGTCAATTTTGTGTCATTCTTACTGTACCTGAAAAATGGGTTTATATGATTTTTTCCTTAGTCTCTTTTTTGTTTAAAACCCAAAAAATCAGTTCACAAGGTGGTGTGAGCACGTAGTTAAGTTTTTCCATGTGCTATCTTTGTTTTACATCATGTAACAAATGTGTTATGGCATCGTTTTGGAAATCACATCCAGCTCAACCCTGCAGTTCTTCTTCACAGTCCTCAAAGCATTTTTCCACAGGAATGAAGTTCCAGCCCCTTTCTGTGCCCAAACCAGTGCTGGCTCCTTGGGTTTTTCCTCAAAGATACCCTGCGAAGGTGCTGTACCTTGAGGCTGTTCCTGCTATCAGTAAATCCAATCCATGGAAAACAAGCTGGGTTATATATTTTCCATCACTTCATTTCCCTAAAGACCCACTAGCTTTCCTTTAAATGCCTCTCTAATTAGAGGAGATTTAATCTGACTCCCTCTCCCCTCAGTGATAATGGCTCTGAGTGAAGCCTGCTTGCTTACTTGCTTGATTTCCCTCGTCTGCTGTTCATCAGCCATTCCTCTTGAATTTTTCCCACAGAAACCATATTTCTCATGTACTGACTCAGTCGAGAACTACTTGGTTTTTCAAGGTGAGGAATGTGATGCTGCCTGATGTGACTGTACCACATCTCCTACCAACTTTACAACATGAATGGTGGAGAAAAACCTTGTAGAAAATACTGGGTTTGTGTACATTTTAAAATTTGGAGTACAAGGGCAAAGAGAACTTCAGAACTCCTCGGCTGCAGGTGTTTGGGACCTGTGATGTAAGCAGGCAGCCCCTGTGCCCCGGAAGGTCAGGGGGAGCAGATGCCACCATGGACTGTATGGGGGTCCTTCAGAGAGCCAAATTCTGAGCACAGAGCTGAGTGCCTGACTAGTGCTCTATTAAAGCTGTATTGTTTGCTGATTGTGAACAGGGAATGGCCTCAGCACATGTTACTGCATGTGCCTGAGATGTCAAGTTCTCTTGTTTTCCTGCCCGGTGATGCAACTGTGTTTCTGCAGTAGGAAATGGAGTTATCTTGAGATGTGCAGGAATGATTAGAGGTTTTTAGTGCCAGTACTGGGATCCTGTGGAAAGGCTGGATATTTCAGGAGCAGATTTTTTTTCACATTTCTCAAGTCAGGCACAGGAAATTACTGTTAAGTTCACATCTGCTCTTAACCCTGTTGAGATCAAATTTGACACTGTTGTAAAAATGAAAAAAGAAAATTGTTAAAGCAAAGCCCTGCATCTGTGTTAGAAGGCTCTGCTCCCAGAAGTCCTGCTTTTCAATGCTGCTCAGTTAAAGCTCCACTTCTTGTCCTTGCAGGAAGTCTGTGTGCTTACCATAAGATCCAAATTATTAAACTAAAATGAATTTAGCAACTTGTTTAGTCCATAGTGACTGAGAAGGGGCAGGACCTTTTGGCTCTTGAAACCTTACCCACACCTTTGTATGCCACCAGTTTAATCTCCTTCCATTGCAGCCCGTCTGAAAATTCCTTTGTAAGGAGGCTGCACACTTCCTATCCTCACATACTGTGCTCAGTACATTTCCTTTCCTTGCACTTTTGAATCTAGAAGATAGTGTTAACACTTAAAATAAACGTGTGATAGTGGGTGTGAAGAGGGAATGGGGAGAACAAGTTTTCCGTCTGTCAAAATGAAGACATCAACCTCTGCTTTTATTTTTTTTGGCATGTGTGCTTTAAATAGAATGACTGGGTTGGGTGACTTCCAAGTGTTTGCTGCATTTGGCAATCCTTCTAGGTTGTAACAGATGAAGTTCTGCTGTTCCATATGATGTGCTCCTTCCCCCTTTTTCAGTGACTCTTTGAAACTCCTTGGGAATTCAGTGTTGCATTCACATCTGTTCCGTGGATGGATGTCCAAGGCTAACAAAATGCCTACTGGACTTGGAGGCAGCTCTGCCAAAAGCCATATGGTTGTGTTTTAGTTTTGTGAGCACAGTGCAGTAAAGAAAGGAGGTTGGGCCAAGGGAGAAGTGAAGGGAGGAGGGATGGAGCTTCAGATGGGTAAATGAAGGTAACTTCTCATTATTTGGTATTTTGTGTAGAAGAATATGCTTGTTATTTGTGTTCTCATTTTCTTGTGGAATGTGGCTCATGAAGAGCTCTTACCTGCTGCAACCTCTTTAGGGGCTTTGAGAGAGGCCTTAGTGTCCTGAAATATCTTTTTTTGAGGGTTTACAAGATGTTCTTTGGTGAAACCTAAATTTCAAGCCGAAGATCATAAGCAAAACAGGGAACCTGAAAGGTTTAAGTTTTTAAGAGCCTTTATGTTGTAGTGTAACAGTTGGAAGTGCTTTCCAGAAAAACTGCAGCATGTAGTTAAGAACAAGTGTTCCTGTTTTAGAGGTGCCTGATTTTTATCCATTTTTTGTTTCTGAAATTCTTTATAGATGTCGTCACCAGTTCTGATTTATTTGTGTAGAGCAGTGTTAACAAGGCAACCGAGGCAGTCCCCCCACAGTACAGGAAATTATCCAAGATTTGTTAAGATGCAGGCTTGACCTGCAGGCTCTTCAGTATCAAGCAGACAGGCCAGATAAGTGCTAAGAGAGAAAATGGGTCACCAAAGTGGGCTGATGGACGTGGGAGCAGCCTGAAACCCTAGCCTCCTCCTCCTCTTTCTTCTCTTCTTCCTCCTCCCCCTTTTCTTTGATGACCATTTTCTTCCAGGCAAATGCTGAACAACTCAACAAGGTTAATAGTTTGCAAGCTGTAGAACACTGTGCTGTCTCCCACTGAAACACAGCTGCCGTTGTGCTGCATAAAGAGTTTGAAGCCATTAAGATGGATTTACAGAAGTGCCTCAGTTTCCCAGGAAACATCCCCTTGACTTTCTGCTATTCTTAGCTACTGCACAGACTCTCAGTGTATTTACACAGGTGTGTCACTGCATTGCTTTCAGAATCCTATTCTGAAGAAAGAAATGCTCTAAAATTCAAAGCAGTGCATGTAAGCAATGAAGTTATATTTTGGTGAAGCTGGAAGGGGTATTCAGCCTTTCCTTTGTGGAGAGGAGTGTGCAGTGTTTATGCACAGATACTATTTTTCTTGACAGCTGAAAGAGTGAGCATGGCTTAGGAGGATGGCTGCAAGTCTCCTAAGAGGGCATTTGTTCAGTCCTGATTTTAAAGTAACACAGACACTTGTTCATCATGTAAAATACTGGTAAGCAACAGTAGCATAAACTGTAATTGGTGCTTGTGAGCAACTCATTTGTGATTTTTCTGTTCCTACCCAGAAATAATAGCAAGATGAACTTCTTTGCCAGCATTGGCTTGACTGTGTAATTCCGTTCCTTTCTTAATGTGCGTCTAAGCAAAAAATAGTGTCTTGAGTCTTTGCTTGGGATCAGCCTGTGTGCTAGGTTTGAAAAAAAGCAATTTATTACACATATGCAAGTACTTTCCTTTTCAAAGGCTTACTTACTATAGTAATGAAGTTTTGAGATGAGTTTAGATTATTCATAGACAATAATTTGTAGACATTGCTTCTGGATTAAGAGCACTCATATCTGAGCCTTGAATTAAGAGAACAGTTGAATATCTGAACCTTGAATCAAGAGAACATCAATTTCCCTTCTGTGACTTCTGAAATATTTGAGTCAAATCAGTGTGTATTTAAGCAAGGGATTAGCTGGCCTTCTGTTCAGTGCTGCAGTGTTACAAAAAAGTATCAGCCCATCTCCCATACAAAGCTCTGGGGTTCCTGTGTGCAGTGTCTGTAAAACTCTTCAGGGGTTGCCCAGCTGTGGTGAACAGCAGGAAGGTCTCCAGGAGGGCCAGCAGCAGCCATCCTAACCTGGGACTGGACTTCTGCTCTGCATCCATGAAAGATGTCTGGCCTATTGGACTTGCTTCTCTTCCCCTCCCTTATGTTCCCAATGGCTTGGCTTGAACACAGGCCATTTCCAAATACTTATAACTGCTCCCAGCAATTTCCTTTTCAACTTCCAGGCTCCTGTTCCCAGCTGGGCTTTCTTTATTCCCATGCTTAAATGTAGGTGGTATCTGTGGCAACAGTAGTAATAACCTGCCTGGCAGTACCAGGAGGTACAGAGCAGGGCAAAGGTCTGTCTGTGGCTGTGCTCTGGAAGTGCCCTTAGGGGATTGGTGATGGAGAAAAGTCCCCTGCACTGTGGCCCCTATTATGGGATGTTGCATAACTGTAAACATACACCTAAACTCCTTGAAGTCACAGGGATCTTAGATATGCTTACTCTCATGTAGCTGACACATGCTTTGTTCTGCTCATTCCAGAACTGGAGAGCTCCTGTTTAGAGCGATTTTTAATGCAAATTTTCCACTGACTCACCTTGTGTCTTGACTTAGTCCCAGTATCTTTCCTACAACTAAAGTTTATGATGTCTTTTTCTTCCTGTGTCAAACAGGGTGTCCTCACTGTAAAAATGCCATTCCACATTTCACAACTGCTGCTGAAGTCTTTAAAGAAGATCGCAAGGTAATTTGCTGTTATTTTTTTCTGTAATATTTAAGAATATTTTCCATAATTTGTACTTCATAGTCTTTGCTTATTGATAAGGTAATAGGTTTGTAGATAAAATTGCTGTTACACTAAAAGAAATGTATCTGCATCATAGGGGTTTTCTCTCTTATGGTCAAATTGAGTTATTCTTCCAACCTGTTCTGTTTTCCCTAATTTGCTGTCTTTAAGTCTTTGCATAAGGGTTACTTTGTATGAAACACAATTTTTTCTCATTGGGGGATTAAATAAATAGAATTCATATAATCTCCATTCCCCTTCAACTTCTATCAGCTGTTGGGGTGCATGTAGAGAAACCACAAGCTATGTGATAGTCCTGAGGCCCTCAATCACATAACTAACTAATCCTTGCTTGCATAGCACAAAATACAATATATTTCTGTAAATTGGCTGACTTGAGCCCAGGATGCTCTTCTAGGACCCTGATGCTTCAGCCTTGAAAATGCATTCAGTGGCTGAATCACACTGGGTAATTTCCTTGTATCAGCTGAACCACTTTTTCACTGAGCACATGGAGATCTAGGATTTAAAAAAACCAAAAAACACTTGAGCCCCTGGATTTAACCAGATAACTAGCTAGGAACCTGTTTCATATCTTTCAGTGAACTGTATTTCATTCTGATCTCTGAATTTGTTCCACCTGCACAATTGCTTTGTGTTCAGGTGTGGCAAGAAAAAGATTTGGTAATTTACTCTGGAAATTGCCCTCTACACCTTCCTCAGGACGGGAAACAGAGAGGGACATGCTGAACTCTTCTCCCTGGAATCCAGTGATAGGACATGTTGGAATAATTCAAAGCTGTGTCAGGGGAGGTTCTGACTGTATAGTAGGAGACACTTCTTCACCAAGAGGGTGAACAGTCCCTGGAACAAGCTTCCTTAGAGAGCTGGTCAATGCCCTGAGCCTGTCAGTGTTTAAGGGACATTTGGACAACATCTTAACAACAGGCTTTAACTTTTGTTCAGCTCTGAATTGGTCAGGCAGCTGAGTATACAATCCTTATAGGTCCCATCCAGCTGAAATAGTTTATCCTATTCTGTGTTCTAAATGAAGAGGTAATTTTGTAACAGTTGTACTCCACAACAGAAGAATTTTTGAAATTTTTTTCTTTTCCTCTCATCTGTTCTGTAACTCACAGAGAATGCATCAGATTTACAAGAAACAAATCATTCTTGTATCACTGACTGCATAAATTAGTCCATCACTTCTGCCCTCTGGCACACAGAAGATTCATAGGCCTGCAGCTTTTAGTTCTCCTACTGCTGTAAATTAGTTTTCTCAGATGCCTTTTGGTTACTTCTTTGTTTCCAAGATCTCTGAGAAAGTATCCTTGTTTTCCCACTTTTCTGGTATTTCCAAACGAAGCCTCTCTTTCCTAAACTCATTAAAATTTCAGTCAGAGGAGGTGAAACAAATGTACCAAACAATGTGAAACTTGCTTATTAGAGCCGCAGGATGTATTAACAAGCAATCAGAATCATGCCACAGTTAGTTGGACAGGGAGGTGGTGGGAAATGCAGGCCTGGGAAGCTTTTCCTTCAGACTGCAGGTTATGAAAGGACTCCAAGAGCAGAGCAGTGATTGACAGTTACAACTCTTGACTTCAGTTTAAGGCTGAAGTGGGGAGATATAAAATGTAATGAGTTGGAACAGGAGAGCCAGTAGGGAATATTAAGGCTGGTACAGTTTTAAAGAGGTGTGTGCAGTTAGGGAGAATGGTGTTATTCCACCCCAATGACTTATGAAAGTGCCAGGGATTGATTATGTTGGGAGCCCCTATTTAATTGTGTACAGCTATAACCAGCCAGGGTGCTTCCTGCTGCCAGTTTGTGCCATTGTGGAAAAGAAAATGAACCTGTTTTAGACTTTAGAAGGGCACATCGCTGTTCCCACAAGCAGCACAGGCCATATTCCCATGTTTCAAACTGGTCTGAGCCTTCAAACTAATTTGTAGTTCTGTAGGGTTTCAAACTAGTAAAATCACTGCTTAAGAAGTATTTATTCTTTCAAAAACAGGGCAAGATTACTAATTTTCATTTTAAGTAGTAGATTCTTTTCAATACTTCATTTCTGTAGTAGTGTCCTTTTTTTTCCCCCTGGAGAAAGGTTTTTCACTTAACAGAGTATTTTTGCATTTAAACTGTATCTTCTCCTTAAAAGAAGGGTCTTTTAATTAAACATATAATCCTGCAGAAGCCAAAGAACAATCAAAAACATTCCAGTCTTGAATTGGTTATAGATGGTATCTTAAAAGGTATCCTTTGGGAGACTTTGAGTCTTTACATTGGAATTTTGAAGATGAGCAGAGCTTGAAGCTGTTAAAGACGTGTCTCTTGGTTTTGGCGCTGAAGCCCCCCTCCCCCGGGGCTGTGTGTAATGCTCTGTACTTTTTCATCATCTGCACTGCTGGAGTCGGAGGTTAAAAATGCACTGCTTGGAACACTGGCCCCAAATGTCAGCTCTCATTGGCCACATCACTGCTGGTGGTTTTAGCCAGAATCCCCAGCCTGCTCACTGGCCTGGGGCAATCCTGTGGCTGCTGCAAAACACGGCTCAGGCTGAGACCCACAAACCAGAGCCTCCAGTCTTTCCATCTTCCTGGAGAAATTCAGTGCCAGTAGGACCAGATCAGTGGAGAGGCTATTCCAATGGCAGTGAGCATATTGTTTCAGTTATTTAAAAGGAAAAAAAAGGTGGAAAAAAAAAAAAAAGCCATCTGGAGCATTCTTAGCTTGGGGTGCTGTGGTCTTAGCATGCAGCTGCCAGGGAAAAGCCCATGGCCAGTGCCCCACAGCCCATGTTCTGGCAGTGACCAGTGAACATCAGAAAATGCAAATGTGAGGATTGTCACTTAGCTGAACAGATTGAAGAGCAGGAAGGCATGTTCAGTAACTGCTCCACAGTCTCTCTTGAAAACGAAATCTTAAAAAAATCTGCATTCTGCCTTTTGGCTGATCCCAGAGCTCAGCTCAAAGGAACTCATTTGTGGTGTTCCAGTTTGGATTTGCTGAAGGAGAGCTCTTGACTCTTTAAGGCCTCTCAGTAACAAATCTCTGGCAGTCCTGCAAAGGAGCTGCTTTTTGACCAATCTTCCCATTTTCACAAGAGACCGTTCCTGTACAAATGCATTGACCCAAATCCGAGCACCACAGCTGGGTTCTAGTGAGTTCCCACGGAAACAGCTGTGGCAGCAATTGCTGGAAAGGGTGCAGCAAATAGGGTGAGCTGGGGTGTTAGTGGGTCAGTCAGCAGTGAAACTGGTGGGTCCCCAATGTGCATTCTGAATCACAGTTTAAAATTATTATACCAACCAAATGACTGCACAGAGTTATCCAAATGAGGTAATATTTTAGTTTGGCAAAGAATTTGATCCCTGTTTGCTTAAAAAGCATGTGCTGAATTTCTTTTTAATTAGACTCATTAAATATGGTGATGTTAGCACTGTACATCATGTTGTACTAATGGATGTCCCCTTTGCAAATAGGCCTGCTTTGAGAACAGCTGATGAACTGCACCTCCTGTAATGATGCCATGCCACACCGGGGCAACTAATAATGAATCTCCCATTTGCAGGGCCTTTCACTTTGAGAGCAGTAGCTGAATTGCAGCAGGCTTTAGAGACCAGTCCCTAACTGCTGTTAGGATCCAGAACAGGTGATATAACTCGAAACCTATGGAGTAACCATAGGGAAGAATGCACATCTGTCTTATTTACAGGTGCTTTTAAGATATTTGACAACAACAGACTTTTTTACTAGTAATCAGGTAATTGTCATCTGGAATTGATTCTACTTTTAAATTGTTATTTGGAAGCATTTATTTCCATGCTGCAACTTTGTTTTTACTTTTTTTAAGCTTATCAAATATCATTCCTTTCTCAAATCAATATTCAGTTAGTTATTCACTTCCATTTTCATAACAAAAGTCAATATTAGCTCTAGCAGAGATTTATTTTCTTGAATCAATAAACTAGTGTGTGGCGGTACATATTTTAACAGGAGAGCAGCTAGGACTGCAGGGGGTTATTTTAACTGTATCATCATGTGGTGACTGGGAGGCAAACTGTTAAAAAGAAAGCTTTAACAATAAAAAGGAGGAGTTACCTGGAAGGTCAAGAGATCCTACTTTCAATTTTCTACACATCTGTTTGAACCGTGCAATGTACTTGTGTTTCTTACCTGTAAGATCCCTTTAAAGCAAAAAGTTTTTTCATAAATCTGTTGGGAGGGAGCTGTGATTTCTGATGTATGATTAGATTATACTTCCAGTACTTCATTTTCTTTTTAACACTTAATAACAAAATAAGGCATCACCCTTCTGTTACAGTTGGGCTACCTGGAGATCAGTGGTCATATTTTTGGCATAGCTCCACTTCTACTGAAGTACCGAAATGAAAAGTTCTGGTTTTACCAGCAGCTCAGGTTTTGTGATCAGTCCTCTTCATCTGAAAAATATGCCATGCTCTATTTCCTCAGAGCTCTTCAGAGCTGCTCATACACTGCTCACAGTTTATTGCCATGCTGAGTTAAGTTTGCAACCCTGTAGTTAAGCTCCCAGTTTTTTGGTAGAACCACGAAACGTTGTGGGATTTCTTTTTCAAGTAAAAGGTATTTTCCAGTCCCAGATGTTTCCAGACTAATATTAACCTATCCTGACTATGAAGAAATGCATACTTATTTGGTGGGTTGCTGTTGTTGCTTTGTTGTCATTATTATGCATTACTGTATCTACTCACCTGATACTATTAATTGTTATAGAGTGCATACCAGTCGTGAGGAACTACTTGTAAAATTAAGAAAGTTGGATGTACTCCAGGAAACTTCCTTTGGGGTCCACAATCTCTCATTGATTATCTTTTAATTTAATAACATTTCTATTCTTGCTACAGCTACTGAACAGGCTGGTGATAGACCTGAACAGCATTGGCTCTGGAGAAAGGACTTGTATATAATGATGTGTTGTCAATATCTAAGGCAGCAGAGCTTTGGGTTATAGAGAATCCATAATCCCATGGAGTTTTGTGCATGTTGCAGATATAGCACTTACAGCTTTTTCTCCCTGAAATGTTTTTTCAGTGGATTTTCCCCTCTGATTAGAGGAAAACTAAAAAAATTAAATTTAAACTCTAACAATCAAAATCTCCCTAAAATCAATCTTGCCTTCTGAAAGCTGTTACACTGGATTTTTCCATAATGGACATACACACTCACACACACACATGTAAATGTTAGACCAGTGTTAGCAGAGTTTCTTTCTCTCACATATTTTTAGAGAGTTTTTCCCCTCTTGATGAGAGGGACTTTGTGAGAAGTGATACCAAGTGTCTTAGCTCTTGGATACCTACTGTGGATGTCTTATGCTTAATATGCCTGCAGTTTCTGGTTGAATAAACTTAGTGGGTTTGCAGGTCAGGGCATGTAGGTCTTGCTAATCTGTGCTCTCCAGTGCACTTCTGTGTAACTTGTTGAATAGTTACAGTAGTTGAATATGAGTATCATATTCTCCAGAAGTCTTTAACCACATTTTGAGAGAGGTTTTTTGGAGTTGTTATTTTTCCTGACTCAGTTTCTTTTTTTAGTGAAGCAGAAAAGCTGACTGTTGCTAAGAGAGTTGAGAATGAGGGGAAACTTTCCCTACAGTGTACCACTGCTCACTTTAGCCAGGATTCTGCATCTTTTTACATGCAGCCTTTCAGTAGAGCCATGCAGGAATTCACTCTTATAGGACAGAGTGACAGAGTGACAGAGCATTCCTCTATCAGCAATGGAGCTCTGTATTCACAGTCCATGAAAACACAAACAGAAAGAAGCAAAGGGCATCAGTGCTATTTGCTGAAATTCTGGTGAGTCTCTGAGTTCAGCTGTCTGGAGTTGATGGAATGGAGATGAGAATTGGTCCTCAGTCCAGAAGTGTGTTTTGCTACAAGTGTTTTTCAGAATCACTTTTCTCCTCTCTCAGTGCACTATATTTGATCTTCCGCTGTGAGACAGGCAAGACAATTAGGACTGTGATGCTATGATAATGAGTGCACAGAGATGGTAGCAACCTCTATATTTAGGCTGCCTTAACATTTCCACTCTAAAGTAATCACTCAAGCTCTCCCAAGTACTCTTACTCAGCCACTGTTGGCAGCAGGCATTGAATGCAGCCTCAGATACAGTCTTGGGAATTAGATGTTCCTCTATGAAATTTTGCTCACGTCTGTATGAGTTACAAGGCTTTTGAAAATCGCCGTTCCTCTTCTCTCCCTGGCTGTAAAAATAACCAAACGTGTGTGTTCTGAAGAGCTGGGCTCAAAATGGTGGCTGCAGTGGTGGGGCTGTGTGGGAGCTTGCATTAGGAGCATTGCAGAGGGGACAGACCATGGACAAATCCCCCAGCTGCTATTCCAGATGTGCCATTAGACCTGTTGGATTAGCCATGGCACTGGGCTCACGTGGCTGCCGTGGACAGACTTAGACTGGGATCTTTGTGTGCACAACTAAGGCACAGATGGGCCAGCTTAGGTTTGCATGTGCTGAAGAGGAGAGCTGTGTCTCAAGGACGCTACTGAGCGTTCCTGTCAGAAGCCACCTCTTTAACATCCATCAGTCATCTGTTCTGAGGCAACTGGTGAACATGTTCTGAACAAGGTTAGCAATGGCTTGTAGCATTGCATTCCTGCACTGCACCCTCTCCTCACTGGGGGCTGTTCTCACAAAAGTCAGAAGGTGAATTAAATTGGATGCTTTGCTCCAGCCGGTACCAGTTTAGATATTTCCAGAGGTACAGATAAAGAGAGTTTCTTTTCCTTCTTCCCTCTTCCTTCCAGTGTACTAAAAACTCATTTTGTTAATCTCCAAGACACTGAGAACAGACGGGTCATCAGTCACAACAGCTGAATGTCTCAAACCAGCTCCTAAGATCTGGATGAGCACATGCATACCTTCCCCCTTTTCTGGCTGTAATCTCTCCCTGTGTGATCTTTGGAGCAGTGAGAAAAAAGATTATTTCATTTATTCTTCTAGTTTTTAGGAAATCAGGACTTCTGGTATTCTTGCTACTTCATGCTGTGTCATGAAATAAAAGTTTGTCTCCATTCTAAGCTTTTCTTTACACAGAAGTGGCCAACAGAGCTCTAAATTTTGGCTGGCTGCTGAGATCAGGAAGGCAGAAATACTTAGATGAAACTCTTCTACAGTTTATTATTCCTCATCTTTTATTTAAATTGACCCTGAATGTGTAGGAGTCTTTGTGTTTACAAAAAGAAAAAAAATAGGATCATACATGTTTTTAACAGCTTTCAAGAGTCCTGGTTCTGTAATAGCCTTATTAGTGTTTAAAATCAGAAACCAGATATTTAAGGTAAGAACACTGTTCACTTTATCTAGTACTTTCCACTTGAAGACAGACCAAGCGAGATCATACTGAGAATTGTCTTGTCAGGCTTTCAAAGCCTAAACAAAACAAGCAAATTAACTGAAGTTGGCTTTGCCAATCACTTTAATTACTGCTAGGATAATGAGATCAGGTTTTCCCATTTTGACAGTGTCACCATGAAACAGGAGGACTTTGTGGAATATTAAGTGATCTTTTAATTGTGGAAGAACAGTTCCACCGCAACCCTAAAGTCATGCAAGCAAAAGGTATTTTGATCAGCTGTTTGAAGGAGGCTTGTGGAATGGAAATTTCAAATTAGGATGTGTCTGCTGTGAAATTAGCGCTTGATAAATTGTAACCCACCAAAAAGTTGCAAAAAGTCATTCCTCTAATTTGTTTGGTTTCTTTACATAGGTTGTACTTTAACGTGCTTACCCTTCAGCCGGGCCCGGCTCAGGCTGTGAAGGCAGAGCTTATGTGAGCACCTGCATTCAGCATTCAGAGCCCCAGCTGCTGCTCACAGGAACAGTCAGGGTGAAATCATAGCACAGGGCTGAGTTGCTTTGAGTAGAAGCCTATGAATTCCATTTTGTTTCAGCATCAGAAGTGTTAAGGGCAGCCCCTCCTCAATACTTCACAGAGTCAGGACTTGAATGTTCCGAGCTGCTGCTCTGGGGCTGTGAGGCTGTGTTTCCTCGCCCTGCCTGTGTGGAAGCAGGCAGGGAACTGAGGGTGTTGCTCCACTGTCAATAGGCTGAAAGTGTGGCAGGCTCTCTCCTACTCAGGGTTTGTCTGTGTGACAGTAGCATCTAGAGGTTTAAAAAGGAATTAAAGCCCACTTTGCTAATGGCTGCATATAATGTACAATCCTGGAAGAAGACAGGAAAGGAAATACAAACCCAGGCTGAGATTGTAAGCAAGGAACCTTTTTCTCTACACGCAGTGCTTGGTAGACAATGCTCTGGCTTCTCACTCATCCCCATCTGACTTTGGAAGAACTGCATGGAGTTTAGAAAAGCTGTTTGGAGTAGAAATCATTATTAATCTGTGAATAGGCTGCACAAGTGACCAGCCATGTTTGGTAACTTTTCTGAGCATTAGCAATGACACAGGAATGAGGGTAGGTTAGGTGGGTTGTTACCATCACCAAAGCCATTGTCACTGTTCATCACTTAAAGCCAAAGTGGAGGGAAAATATTGCAGCATGACAGAGCTGTGACTAGTGTGCCTGGATTTGGTTTTATTAATCCAGCCTCTGGATTTCCTATTTGGAGTCTTACACAGAGCTCAGTGGGAAGGCTGCAAAGGTCATTTTCTGCTCTGTGAGTTGAACATGCCATGCACAGGCCAGGTGATGACCATCCTCTGCTCTCCCTCCACAGCTAAGCCCTTAGAGAAGCCATTGCATGTTTGGCAGAAGACTTGGGTCTCTCTCAGTGCTAAGGCTAAGCAGCAGCAGTATCACCATGAAATGGCTTCTTGCTTTGTTCTCTTCTGCCTCAGTGTGATCTCTTGTTTCAGATTGCCTACGCTGCAGTGGACTGTGCCAAAGGACAGAATCATGACCTGTGTAAGCAGGAGGGGGTCGATGGCTACCCCACCTTCAACTACTACAACTACGGGAAATTTGTGGAAAAATATACTGGAGATCGAGGGGTAAGTGAAAGCAAGAGTCATCACCTGGTACAGGGAGCAAAGTCTCCTCTGCCTGTCCTGCATTGCAAATGAAAACTGCAGAGTGAATTTTAACCATGCCTCTGTTGCTGTCTTGCATGGATGAATCATAGTGTACCACACCCCTGTACATCTCTGCATTAGGAACACTCTTGGTCTATTTTTAGGAGCATGAGAAGAGGAAAAAGGATTAGATTTGGTAATATGCTTTGTATATTTTATTCTTTAAGCTGAAGTCTGTGAGTGAATTTGGACTGAGTGAAAGGGAAGGGTTTATTGCATGTGCTGCTGGCAGAAATGCCAGGAAGTACAGGGTTTAACTCCTGCCAGTTCTGGATCGCATGGACCCTGCAAACGTGTTACAGATCCACCAGGCTGCCAAATGGTGACAGACCATTGGTTTTATAGCCAGGACAAAGCTGTCCTTTGGAGACTAGAGGAAAGTAAATATCTCATTGGCCCTGAATCAGATTCACTCCTGGCACTCAGGATGGGAAGACAAATCGTGCCATCTACCCCTGGGCTGAAGTTTCATTCTTTGTCCCGCTGTGGCCAGCTAATTATATGCTATAAGTGCAAGAAATGGAGGCAGAAATGGCATAATGGCTTCAGTGGTTGTAAAGTGCCTGAAAATAAGGAAGCAATTCAATTATTTGTGGGCAGCCTTTGTCGTAACCTCCTAGAGGGAGGTTACTCCTCAGCAGCCATTGATTGCCTGGGGTCTGCAAGAAAAACTTGGGGTCTTTGAGCCATGCAGTGATTTTGAAAAAAGATTCTTGCCTGAAAGTTATTGCTGCTGTTAGAGCTCAGAAAGCCAGGTTCTGAGGTTCTCTGTTAGTCAGGATCTTGGGGAAGTCTTCATGGAGCTTCGCCTCCCAGTTTCCTTCAGCATGTTTGGACTCCAGTAATTACCATTTCATGGTGCTGATCCAGCCGTTGTTATGGATACTGTGTTTAGTTCCAATTCTGGATCTTTTCTTAAAAGTACTTTTTACACAAAAGTAAAGATAGGTGCAGTGGCCAACAATTGAAGGAAGATTTCAGCTGCAGTTTTTGCATTTCTAACCCATTCTTAGAGAAACAATATAAAAAAGGAAGGATCTATGGTAGCTGATAAAAAGAATTTATATCCAATACAGGAGTGCTCTGAGGCCACAGGAGTTAGGAGATATTTATCCATATGCTGGAAAGTGGACTAACAAATCCCCTTATATGCAGCCAACCCTTTCTTGGGTAAAAATTACCCAACAGGAACATCCTGGTCTCTCTGCTGATGGCTGCTTTGTTCCCCTTCCACCTCTCTGGGGACCCAACAGTCTTCTGCTTGTGCAGCATTGAACTGGGGTTTATCTCTTATCATGGTAATGCTGGAGGCAGTGCTTAGCACAGAGCCTGTCATGGGGGCTGCTGACTGCCAGATGTCTCCAGGTGACAAAGGGCTGAAGCATGTCACTTCATTTATTTTCAGTGGAAGAACAGTGAATAGTTTTAGAAAAGCTTTTTGTTGTTCAGCCTTCTAAAAGCTTACCAGCCTTGTGGTTTGGGTTGGGTTTATTTTGTTTTGTTGTTTCACAACATTCTTTTAAGTCTTTAACTTCTGTTAGTTGCTCTCTACCTTTGGTATTTTCCCTCTTCATCACCAGTTTTTGAGTGGTATGTTCTGTGATTGTTTAAATGCAAAAATGGTCAGATTGGGTGGGAGCAGTGTCACTTTCCCAGAAAACTTCAGTGTTGGGGTACCAGTAGACAGTGTATGCCAACACAGGTGTTCACACCTCCATCCATCTGAGCCTTTTGAAATGCCTAAGAGCTGTGTTCACAGCTAGTCTTGGAAAAGGAAACTGCTGGCATTCAACAGCCTTAAATCATAAGGTTTTGAAATACAGAGGTTGGCATCTAGACCACCAGGCTTGAAATTTTTGATAATAATTTTAATAGTAACTTGGGGAAAAAAAAAAGTGATTTCCATCATTGCAATGTTTGGAGAAGGAGAAAAATTGTAATCAAAACTGTTAGAGGAGGAGTGGCAAATGTGTGTATAGTCAACAGACAATCCAGTAACTGCTTTTAAAATTACTCAAATAGCATACAAAGACAGCTTGAAAATGACTTTTGTGTTTTCAACAAAAAGGCATCAATGGCACTTCTAGTGACAGATTTTACCTTGTCCTATGAGTTTTAGGGACTTTTTCTCTGTGTCCCATCTCTTCAAAATTTGACATGTGGGATGTGCATGGATATTTTCCCCTTGCAGTGGAGCAGCACAGGACCAGAGTCTGGCATGATGAGGCAATGCAGAAGCAGTAACTGCTCCCTGGTTTCTATTCTGCCGTGGGCTACAGAAACTAAACAACTGCTCCTTAGTTTATATTCTGCTGGGATACAGAAGCTCAAAGTGTTCTTGATGCATTGTTTTGCTTTGTTGGTAAAAATATGACCCATATTTTTCTTCTTTCAAAACCAGGAGTCTGGATTCACCACTTTCATGCGAACCCTGAGAGAAAGAGATCATGAAAGAGTAGGAAAGAAGAAGGATGAATTGTAGTTTCTGCCTCAAAAGAAGCTTTCCGCTGCACTGTGAATGGTTCCAGGTCTTTTGTTGATGCACCTGAGACTTCACATATTCTCAAGACAGAGACTTTTTTTATAAACAGCCATGGCCATTTTGTACGATTTTGAAATAAAGTGAAACCACTTGATTTTTAAAAGGAAAATAAATTAGAATGTTGCCATAATGTTTTAAAGACAACTTAGCATTTTCTCTCATGTTGGGAGACTATGCCCACTGACACTCCTATGCAATATTTTTGTAGTCTGTAGTGTGTCTGTAGGTAATGTTGTTTGTTAGGGTGAAATTTTTGTTCCGGTATTGCAGTACATGTGAAAAACAAAGGGGAGGGGACATGGTTTGGTTTGGGTTTGTTTTGTTATGCTTTGTTTAAATCAGTGCAGGAAAATGGGATTTATAGGACACAGATTTATTCAAATGAAGTTTTTCATTCTTGTGAAATAGTTATGTTTTCTTGACTGAGATTTGGGGGGAACAATTTTAAGGTGCTCAGGGATAAATAAGGTATCTGAGTTAATGAAGACATTAACATTGACCAGTCCAGATCTGTTAATTTCATTTAAACCTCTCTGGTCTTTAAATCAGAACTGTTTACATACCTTTATAAAATGTATTGAGTGAATTAAGCCACACATTAAAAATCAGCAGAGCGTGGGTTCAATCAGACTAAATCCTCCTTCTTTGGCATCAATACTGTCAATGTATCTGAAAGTTATGGCAGGAATGACTATCTTATGGGGTACATAGTTATTCTTATAGGGTACAGTTTCCCTTCAAGTTATTATTGGGTCATATCAAATATGTGTTGTAAAGTGTTATGTTCAACTGTTTTGAGAAATGCATAATACTTCTGGTAATGCAGTAATTGTGTGTATTACCTGTTTACATTCCAAAAGTTATCTGCATTTGTAGGAGGGATTTTTCCTTTTTGCTCCTTAAGGAGTTGCACAAACAATCTCTCTCTGACAGTCATCACGTAAAACCTGTATCAGCAGCAGTTGAAATGTGTTACACTTTTGATGCTTAAGCAAAAAAAAAGTTGATCTGGAGGTACTTCTGTCTTCGCAGGAGGGGAGAGGGAAAGGCAGGAAGTTGTGATTCACTTTGAACTAAAAATAAATTTTTAAAAGGACAAATATTTTTATCATTAATCAGCCTTGTTCAGCTTCTTCCCCGCTGGGCGAATGACCAGAGGTGATGATGGCTTAGGAAGAGTCGGAGCACGTGGGACAAGTTCCAACCGCCCGTGGCCTTGGGAGTGCTGGGCAGCACTGCAGCTGTGTGCTGTGTGAGGGTCTCACTGCATCTGTGTGCTGTGTGAGGGTCTCACTGCAGCTGTGTGCTGTGTGAGGGTCACACTGCAGCTGTGTGCTGTGTGAGGGTCTCACTGCATCTGTGTGCTGTGTGAGGGTCTCACTGCATCTGTGTGCTGTGTGAGGGTCTCACTGCAGCTGTGTGCTGTGTGAGGGTCTTACTGCAGGTGTGTGCTGTGTGAGGGTCACACTGCAGCTGTGTGCTGTGTGAGGGTCACACTGTGTGCTGTGTGAGGGTCTCACTGCAGCTGTGTGCTGTGTGAGGGTCACCCTGTGTGCTGTGTGAGGGTCAGACACCTCTACCCTGGCACTCCAGGGGGCACAAACAGCTTCTCACAGCAGGGAGCTGTGACCTGGGTCTGAAACGTTCCTCTTGCTCCTCAGTTTGTCCATCTCATTTTCTTCTAGTTGGGATCTGCAGGCTGTGCTGAGGGGCTTCTCAGGAGGTGAATGGCATCTTGCCTCCTTCCTGGGTGTTTTTTCTTTCTCTCTCTTGCCCAATTAATGGCACTGTATGTTTGGCACTGTTAAGCTGCTGAAGCCATTAGTGAGTATTGTGGAATACCAGTAGCCTGATTGGCCTTGTATGGTGGCCAGCTTGTTAACCATAACATCAATTGGAATGGCCATGGAGCTGTGCCAAGTATCTTCTCTTATTAGGCACCTGATGAGCCTCTTCACCCAAAAAGATCAGCTGCCAGATAGTATATAATATCATAGTGTAAAAGTAGCTTAATTTATGAAGACTCTTACTGTTTTTTTTCTTTCAATTAGCACAGTTACTTATGTTGTGTATAGCACTTTTGCAGAGAATCATGATAATTCTTTATTTCAAGTTATCCTCACATAAGTAGCAGGCACTCCACTGTCCATTTAGGAAACAATACATATTGATGCCATTTGATCTCAAACAGGAATTCTGCTTTTAGCAAACTATCAAATATAATCAGTCCAGGACTTGCTGCCTCTTTTTATCTCAGAGTCAAAGCAGCAGGCACTAACGATATACAGCCTCCAGAAAATGTTGAGCATTTCTGTGCATAGGCTGTGCCTATGTTTGTGCTAATTGGTGAGAAATGTAGACTTTTTCAAAAATAAGAAAGAAAAAAATGATAGCTTGCCAATGGTGACTTCACTAGTCAGGATCATTCTGAATTATAGGCTTTAGTAAATGTTTAGGATAAGACAATTGCACACTGTGCTTCAGACCAGTAATTCCTTACAGCTGGTTACACCATAATAAAATTAGGAATTCTCATTTTTCCCTTCAGTCTTTTGTCAGTTGCTTCTTGGACTTGGGCATTAATTTTTTCTTGGCTAAAGAAAAAACGTGTTGTGCATGTGTTAATGCACAAATATAAAATATTTGAGAATAATTTACCTTCTGTTATAGGGTCATGACTCATCTGGTTTATGGTCTGAATGGTTTTTGAAAAATACAGTTTTGAACACCACAAATGATTACATGAAATGGCTGACAAAAGCCTTAGTTACTGTGAACTAGAGTGTACGAGGAGCTCAGAGTTTTGCTTTCAAGCCTTTTTAATTAGTAGGCCAGGTCTGGATGTCAGTCACACTGTTTTAGTTCTGTTGCTTCCCGTAAAGCAAAAGTTGGTGTTTAAAGTGCTAGTGAAGTCAGTTTATGTTTATATTCACATCAGTCACGTTGAAATTGAAATATGTTGTTATTTTTTACAAGCTGTGAATGAAAAATATATGTAAGAGCTGTTATTTTCTGTATTTAAATGGTTGGTCATTTCACCCCTTCAGACTTCCCAGCCTGTTGCAGTAGATGCGTAGCCCAGGCGTTCATAATCACACAGGAATTTCTGCCGTGGTTAAAAGTGAGTAATCTCGGCTTTCAAGTCATGAATCATTTATCAGCAAGAAACTTAATTGCTGATAACAAATGGTTTGCAGTGAATCAGAGATTCTGCTCTTGCAATTATGGGTTTGGTCTTTCAGTCTTTTTAAGGTGTGATTCAAAGGTCTTGGACATCCGCTACATAGTTAACCTTAAGCAGATTAAATCTTGTCGAGGAAGGGTAAAACGTGTACACAGCAGAGAGGCTGAGCCAGGATTGTGCATCATTTTGTTCTCCAGTGTTGGCTTAAACAAGATATAAATAGCCCACAGGACTGTGTTAGTCTTGCTGTGCAGCTGGACCAAGAGATGAAGGGCAGCAGGGCCAAGCATTTTGTGCACACTGGAAGCTGGAGAGGAAATGGTTTTCCCATCTAATGAAAGAGCCTGAGATGCTGGATTTGTTTCATGCATCAAAAGGAGGGAAAAGGAGGAAAAAGTTCCCAGGAGAGTGAATGCTCTGGGATATGGCAAACACAAGTTGGGAGACCCAAGATGAGCATAAGCTTCTATCCCAGCCCCTGCAACCTCAGAGGATGATTTGGCTCTGTTGTAATCCATCTATCTCTGACCCAGTAACTGTGTCCTTACTTGTTCAAACCAGAGCAATTCCTCCAAGAGAGACTGGAAGAGACTTGCTTTCCAATCTGAATCAAGAAAAGCAGCCTAACAAATCTCCATTTCCTCTTTTCTCCCCCTGTAAAATTGCATTTTGGATCTGCCAGTCACATTTACCCTCAAGCCCCTCCTAAATAGTTGCAGTTGGGTGAAAAAGCCTTGGGAATTTTCCGAAACTCCCACTCAGACCAAATTAAGTCCCCAAATCTTGCTAACTTAAAATCCTTCTGATAGGCATCTGCAAAGATACATTGATAGTACTGGTGAAAAAAGATAAGAGAGGTAAGGTCTATGTTCTTGCAGCATGTAATTTGGGAGTAAAAAAGCAGATAAAACTCCCATCGTGAGTAAGCTCTAAGAGAATGCTTCAGAGAGTCTTGTTTCAGATGGAATTGCTTTATGAGTGATTTTGATTTTAGAGGTGAACTGCTTTTCAAAAGAAAAGTCAAGACTTGGTGACACAGCCTACAGATGTTTTGTCTGTTTGCCTTTTAAAAAATAAAAATAAAAATCAGAATCACTCTCCATATTCCTGATAGTGCTGTATTACAAGAAAGAAATGTTGCCTACATGGATTTCCTAGAATAACACTGAACCCCTGCCAACTGCATTTTACAAACTATGAAACAAGCTATTTGCTCCAAACGACACTCACACTCAGGGGAGTGGGGACTGCTGCCCACGTGCACCTCGTTTTAATTTAATAGCTTACTTTAGTGTGATTGGGTCTGTAACAGAACACTGAGATTGCAGAAGTAAATTCTGAAAACTGAAAGGTGGGGCGGGAAATCAGCTCTTATCAGCAGGTGTTGAGCACTGTAGCCAAAAGCTGGCATTTCTTTTGCCTTTGGCAGCCCAGCATCCGTGAGCGTTCCATGGCTCTGTGGAAACCACAGGAGTGCGGCCCTTTGGCTAATCCGGATGTGTACATTACTGCTCTGTGCTGGAACTGATTGGAAACCAGAATTTTTCCCATTAGTTTCTTTGACTGGTCATAAGAAGATGCTGTGTTTTCTCTGCACATCCTGCTTTTATTTACAGAGTGGAGAAGGAGGATACTTGGGTATCTAAAAAGAAAATGAAGCCAAATGCCATTTTTTCTGCTGGCAGCCAGGATTCCTGGGGACTCACCATTGCTGCTGAAATACTCCCTGCAAAGCACTGTCGAGTGGCTTGGCTTTTGCAAGGTTTTGGAAGGTACTGTGCGATGCAATATTGCAAAAAAATCTCAGTATCCAAGGCAGCAATTTCCAACCTCTGGTTTCCGCGGAGTTAAGCTGAAGTGTAAACTCTATTCATCAGCCCAGTGTAGTTGGTTTTGAGATAGAAAAAAAGATGGCCTGTTGGCCCAAAATTTAGGAAATCACAGCTCTAATGCAGGCCCATAGGATGTCTGGGTGTTTCCACACAGCTGCCCTGGTCCTTGGTTGGTAAGATTCCTGCCCCTGGAAGTCATGTCCTCCTGCCCAGAGCACTCGGCACTGCTGCAGGCAGACAGTGCTCCTTAAGGAACAGTTATTCTGTGTTTGCTTAGAAAGCATAATAGTGCTAATTATTCTCATTAGCTTTGAGCCACTAATAAATTATCTTTCCTATTGCTCTTCCATCACTCAGTAATGAGAACCATTTAGCCAGATCTTGCAGATACTGCTTGCTCCCTCTCTACAGCATGATTCCCTGCAAGCATTCATCATAGGAAAAGAGCTACGTGAACAAAATCTTTTCAAATTAGTCTCTGGTGCCCCAGTTAAGTGGGTGTCTACATCGCAGGCATGCAGAAGAGCCTTCTTCATTAATATGTGCAATTCTGTGCGAGCTGATTAGCTCTTGCAGCTCATTTGATAGCAAATGTGTAAATCCGTCACACTCTAAATGCCAAATATGTGCACAGCTAAATTATGGAGAAGTAAGAAACTGCAAGAGTTGGGAGTCTTTATCAGGAAAAAGAGGTCCTTATCCCATGCATTAAATTGGAGCTCTGGGTTTATCTAGAGCATTTGTCACTCCTCTGCTTTGTCATTTTACTGCTGGCAAAATGAATAATTCTTTGTGTGGTGTTGCTGGTCCTTTCAGGATGTGTGGGTGTTTAATTTGGTGCCCAACATTTGTAACAGACATCTGGTATCCAGCCTGAGTTCCCAGAAGACAATAGTCACAGCACAATGCCATCTTCCTTGTGCAGGACAGTAAACCAAACTAATCAGTTACAACTATGTATTATTAATAATGCAGTTGCCATCACTTCTCATGTTGTTTTTTTGTTTTTTGTTTTTTGGTTTTTTTTTTTTTTTTTTGTAAAAATCTCATGAAGAAAAGGAGAGGCATGAAGTTAGTTTTTGTTAACGTTCATGTTTTTTAGCCAGGGCAGTGCTGCACAGTGTAATTAATGTCAGGGTGCATCTGCCAGCACAAGGGATGCACTAAAGAGTGTCACTTGTCAGCACGGAGGGGTTGGTCTGCTGCTGCAGACCAAATGCCCTCAGCCAGTTATTCTGGGACCAAAGAAGGAAACTGGCCTTAAGAGCCCTTAATTTATGCATGTTTTTCCTCCTCTCCATGCCAAGTATCTGCAGAGCCAGCCCAGCCTCAGGGCCTGGACATACCAGCTCAGGGCAGCCAAGCACCCTCTGTTTTATTTTCTCCCAGCACGAAGAAAAATCACAGTGTGAACCCAGCCTGACCTCCAACATATTTTGACATTACCTTCTGGGCATACAGGCTGGAGGGAAAAAGCTTCCCACTTCCAAAAGTTCTGGCGTGGGAAGCTGTCTTTCTCCAAGCTCAGCATAAACTCTTCAGAAAACATTTCCTAGGAAAATGTGAAGCACAGTAATCCCTGTAATGGATTACAGTAATGGATCTCTGATCCTGTAGCCACCAGGTTGATGGTGATAAACGCTTATTACTGTACCCCACCCCACAAGCATGGAACAGGATGAGCACATCCACATTTCCTACTGCATCCCCAAATGTACTGAGACCTCTCCAAGGGTGTTAGGGTTTGCTTACCAAGACGACAGCTCTGTGTTGGTCTCACCTGCAGTGGGTGCACAGTCCTCCCCAGAGGCAATATGGATGAGAAGCTCTTTCTTTTCCATTTTCACAGAGGGACAAGCATCCTTTAAGGCAGATTTTCCCTGATTCAGTGAGAGGTGAATGGGGCCACAGGAGAGATGCTGCAGAAGTGCAGAGATGCTGCACAATGCTGCCCGGTTCCATGCAATTCCCTCTGGACTCTGGGCCCATCATGCCTTCCACCTGCAGTACACCACAAAACAATTGACACAGCTTACCCTAAACTTAACTCTCTGCCACAGCTTTTCTTAGGCAAAAGAGCAGCACAAGAGGAGAGACTGCAGAAATCAAAGAAGCAGAATTCACCATGGAATAAAGTCATGTCTCTCTGGCAAGGTACTGTAGCATGAGGTGCATTAGGTATATTTTCGATGGATGCATAATCCTAATTGTTGTGTATTGTTTGTGTTGTAGTCCCAAGATTCAAGTCCTCATTATTCTAGATGCTGTACAAATATATAAGAGTCTGTCATGCATGGAAAGGGTTTTATTATGTAAATAGTCATGTTGGGAGAAAAGAAGTAGTGTTATCTCTGTTTTACAGATGAGGCAGTGAGACAGAAAAAAACCCCAACAAAGCATTTTGCCCAAGGACACACAAAGTCTGTGGGTCAGCAGTGGACTTGAAATTCAAGCCTTGGTTTCATTTCTTACTAGCTCTTCTTTCCAATGTGTACTGCCCACAACATAATTAAAATTAAGCACAAAGAAGACAACACTGTGCAATTTATCTCTATCTGTAACAATAATCCAGCACCTCTGAGCCAAATCCTCCCCAACTCTTCTCTGTCTCTTCCAAACCTGTATTTCTGCCATGCCCAATGCCTGTGATCACCATACAAGTCACTGTACCTGTTGTCCTCTGATTTTCTGCAACATGTATCAGTTAACTACAAAGCTGTTCAGGAAAAGACCCTGTTGCATGTGGGGCTGTGTCTCAGTTAGACCAGCCTGCCAAATTTGTATTCCAATCCTTTTAAAAAGTGATACTAACACTATTTAGAATAAAAAAGGATTCATATACATTTCTGCTGGAATATAGAGTCAACCAATCTATAACTGCTGTTCAACACCACCTACTAGTCAAAATTGTATATTGCTGTAAATAACTAATCTATACCATAGAAAAATAAAACATGGATTTTTCACTGAAAAAGCACAATATATTTTGGTTTGTGTACAGCAATATTTTATGTCAGGCTTTTGGAAATAATGTGGGAGGAGAGAATTGTACAAGTCATGACAGTCACTGGAAAACAGAATGAAATGGAATGGGTATTTACCAAGGCTAGATAATATCAAACTAATTTGATAGGTTTCTTTGATAGAGTAATTAATTAGCTAGACAAAGAAGGTAAATGTGGCTGTCTGGACCTGAATAAAATACCCCATGAGGAGCCGTGTATAAATTTATATCTCCTGTATGGAGAAGTCTGAGATTTATAGAGGACCTGCAAGGCATACGTGGTGTTGGAAAATGAGAAGCTGAATTGTATTGAAAGGAAATTATTCAGAGCTCCTAAACTATAAGTCTTAAGACTGATTGGTATTATTTTCATCAGTGACCTATTTGTAAAACCGAGGTGTCTGATCATAAAAATACATTGAAGTCACCAAGTTAGGAGGTATCATCAGTGTAGAGAAAGTTCAGAATATCACACAGCAAGAGCTGAATATCCTTGAAAAGCAAGGCCACAGAAGTAGTAAGGGAGGTAGCAGCAGGCAAAATTCTGCAGGAAACCTCCAATGACACAAAGATTTCGTGTTTCAGTGCAGCATGGGCACGGAAAAGGCAACTGAAACTCTAAAAGGCAGTAGGAGACACATTTCTAGCAAAGCAAGGGATGTATGAACGTCCTTGAATAAGCCCCTAGTAAGATTTTGTTTGGAATAAAACACATTATTCTGATTGTGTTAAAGAAAGCT
Source organism: Haemorhous mexicanus (assembly GCF_027477595.1). Lineage (NCBI taxonomy): Eukaryota > Metazoa > Chordata > Aves > Passeriformes > Fringillidae > Haemorhous > Haemorhous mexicanus. The sequence goes on along the minus strand of NC_082348.1, from coordinate 10,638,656 downwards.
GGGTTCTTAATGAAATGGGTACAGCAAAGGGCTGCTAAGAGAACCCTGGAGAACCTTTCATGAAAGGACAGGGTGCACAGGGGGCTTGTTCAGCCCAGCAGCTGAAGAGTGAGATGTGGTTTGATTACTTTCTGTAGGAGGAATATTAAGGCTAGGGCATCTGCATGTATGAGCAAGTAGGTATAAATTGGCCATTAATAATTTAGACTATCAATTATGTGTTCTTTATCCACCTGCGTAGTGAGGGTATAAAAGTTATAGGGATGAAACCATAGCTAGCTTTTCATGAAGCTCACAAAATGCATCAAATGGACCATGTGATCCAGTTGCCTACCTGGGGACTGGATTTGATAATCCAGAAAGTCCTGCCTATCCTGTGTCTTAGTGTGTTTCTAATACAGTGAGCCACCACCTCCATCTTAAAATGTTATTAGATATTACAATACCTATAATCCTTTCAGTCCTAAGAAACCTTTCTATCCCTCTGAATTAAATTTCAAATAGAACAACCTAACTGTGGATTACAAAGCCATATGTGTTTTCTTTCTTACTCCATAAATTTGTTGTGGTGATTATCGTAAACAAAGACAAATTTCTTTAGGGACTAAGAATTCTTTTAATATAAATTATAGTGTTTATGGCACAACTGTACTGACAAATAATGATTTTTTTATTTATTGTAATTGTTCAAATGACTCCTAATGAAAATTTTGGCCTCCTAAAGTGATCAGCTTGGAATGACTTTCCCTTCTATGAAAATATTTAAATACAAACAAAGTCTGCCAATGTGTTCAATTACAGTCATGCAGGGAACTAAAGGGATTATGTGTACTAGGAGTATATTCATGTTGCTTTTCAGATCAGCTGCTTCTACCAGAAAGGGAATAAAGTAAGCAGAAAGGCCCCAAAGAGAGCCCATCACTGTTGGAATGGCTTGGGACATGATCATCAGAAAAGCTCACTCATGTTATTTCATAAGCCCATAATGCTTATAGCCCTGTAAATACAAATACATTAACAACATGTTGCTTTTCAAACTAATTGAGATGTAGTGTGAAGATTACTTTTCAGAAATAGGATGTTCTTTATGCAGGAGATCATACTGGGCCCTGCTGCAACAAGCGCCATTGGGACAACGCTGTATTTTGTTCTAACAGCTGCATTTATTGCCAGTGGGAGACTTTCTGTGACATTATGAGGTTGCTTCAGTCTTGCAAAGCCCTTGAGAGTTAAATACTAGTGTTCCAGGAAAGAGACTTTTGGGTCCAGCACAGAACCTTAAGACTGAATCAGCAGAGGAGGTTTTTAAAAAAGAGAAGCAAGGAAATAAACTGCATATTCTGCTGATGATTTTTATGACCTTGCTCACACTTCTGCTGATGCGGTGTTGGCAAGAACTGTTCATTCCAGGGAGTATAATCCTTGCTCTTGCGATTATGGACACAGGTTTCTCTGAAACCTCGAAAATCAAATGCAATTTTTTAGAGTGCGAAATTGTTAGAAAGTCACAAGCTTTTAGCGAGTGCCATGATTTCAGGAGCCTGATTCAGAGTGCAAAGGCCTCGTGATGCAGCTGGGCTGCACTCCACCTGAATTCACTAATTCAACATACCTGTTTTTTCCTGGGAATTGACAGCACTATCCAAGAAACAGGAAGCATATTAATGGTTGTTAGTCCAGTTTAAACCTCAGCTTGAATAATACCTCCAGCTTCAAGCACCAAACATTGAGAAAGATATAAGAAAAAAAAAATATACAGAGAAAGGAGCAATAGAATGAGAAACATGCAGTAAACAGAAGAGGGGTTTTTTTGCCTTTTGGGTTAAAAAAAAAGATATGAAGGCTTTGGGTTTAATTAGTCTAAATCAGAGAAGGCTTTTATTTTTCCCATTAAAACAGTTACAGAGTTGATCAGTAATCTGATATATTCTGCAGTTTAACTTGCTGCGAAAAAAAAATCCCTGAAGCTGAATTTTCCTTTCAGAACCTTGCTCCAGTGTACTCCATCACTGATGAACACAACTACTGCCAGCTCCTCAAGCCGGGTGTTTTTCCTTGGGGAAACCTGATTTAAAACTCATGTTTAAATCCAGTGTACAGAGCCTAAGGGTTTGTCTTCCCTACCTTAAGTCATCCAAAGCCAAGGTGTATAAATGCAGCTGGACATGTCTGCTCCCTGCAGTGACTCAGGAGAAATAGCAACAAAGAGCTTCTTCACAGAGGGCAATTTCCAGATCACGGAACATTGGTGAGGTAAATCCTGTCCTAACTTATCTCTGAGCATTCACTGTTGGGTTTTGCTTTCAGCTGGCTGATGACACACTCACTTGGCAAGTGATGCCTTCTCTGTTTTGCTGATGTAGAGGCCCCTCGTTGGCATTTCTGTGGAGTTTGGCACCGCGGGCACTCCCTCGTCACTGTCCCTTCAACCTCTGACACTGCCCACACCTCTTTGTCTCCTCATCTCTCCTCATTCTGAAATGCCTCAATCCTCCACTTGGCTTCCCTTTGCACTGACTGGATTTACTTCTTATGAATGTTTTATCTCTGGCTGCAGCTTTCGCTAATGCATTCACTGCACGCTGCCCCTCTGACAATGTTTTGCTGCTTCCGTGTCTTAGGGGAGCCAATGGGACAAGGAAATGACACAATTTAAAGTGTAGCTGCCTGGTTAGCCATGCAAATTCTTGAATAACAGATATGATTTAAGTTCACCATGAGAGCTGGGAGCTGTGACCTCACTTCTGACTCTGCCACCACCTCCCTCAAGTGACCTTGTGTGATTTATTTAACCTCTTGGAGCCATGTTCACCTGAAAAGAAAGAATAATATGGTTTTTTCCTCTAGGAATCTTAACTAATAGATGTGTATACAATACTTGAAATCCTGTTTATGTAAATGGAAAATGCTTATCTTTTTTCTTTAAAACATTTACAAAAGGTTAAGAGAATTTTAGGGTAGAAAGATAAACAGTTCAGAAGAACTAGAAAAATTAAAATTACACATATATGCACTTATCACAAACCTTTAGACAGCCTCTAATTAAGTAATCACTAGTTCTCTGCATTATAGTAGATGCTATCATAAGCTGTTAAACTGTGTAGCAGCTTGTAATACTGTGCACTCTGTTTATACAGGATAAGGACTCTCTGGAAATTATTCAGATTAATGTATCATATTCTAAACGTGTGCTTTACTTGTACATAGTCAGGATTGAGATGTTCCCACGCTCCACTCTACAAAAGCCTGACTGGGAACAGTTTTTTCCTGACAGGCCAAGATACTGACTTGCAGATGCCAAGCTGTATATCCAAACATGCAGATGCTCCATGCCTTGAGAGGCTTTAGCAAGACCTGTTTGTGGTGCACATCCTTGGCAGTTCCTGCCCACAGCCAGCTTTCACTGAGAGAAGGATACTCAGGAAAGGCTCTCCAGGACATCACCTTTTCTTGAGCTTTTATGTTCAGAGAAAAACTACCTCAACAAGCAGGAGACCTCTCCTGCTGTGGCTCCTCTGCTCACCTGCTCCTTCCTTCCTCTCCCACAACTCCATGCCAGCCCCATCTTCTGAACCCCCTCTTCACCATTTTCCTGTCTTGAGTTTGCTCTAAAAAATTTTTTTTCCCTTTTTGCCAGTTTTCCCCCCTGTTAATCAGCCCCAAAGCTACAATTAATCTTGTACCCCTTACTGTGGTCTTCCTTGACTCAGGGAGCTTGAGCCCTTGGCCTGGCTGAGCTTTGCTTGAAGCACAGAGAAGAAAGCCTGAGGCTGAAAGGGTGAAATTAATCTCCAGCAACTGCAATTTACTCCTGTTCTAAGACCCAAGAGTGTGGTGTTGTGAGGTCCCCAGGATGAGGTGAGAGATGAGAATTTGAGTCCAAGTTCTCAGAAGGCTGATTTATTATATGATATGATATGTGATAAGAAATTATATACTAAAACTATACCAAAGAAAAGAGAAATGATATGTCAGAAGGCTAAACAAGAATGAATAATAAATACCTGTGACTGACTCAGAGATCCAACACAGCTGGCTGTGATTGGCCATTAATTAAAAACAATTCATATGTTTGGATAAACAATCTCCAGACCACATTCCAGAGAAGCAAAACATGGATAAGCTGAGACTTCTCATCTTCCCAGGACAAGAAATCCTGGGGAAGGGATTTTTCAGAAAATACCACAGTGACAGAAGAGATCATTTTTCCTCACTTGGATCACTGGAATAGGGAGTAAGGCAATGCCCCTCTGATATCCAGGGTTGCCATAGGTATCCACAGAAAATTGCTTGGAGAAGGAAGAGTTGAGGTTGGAGAGCATTGATTTTCTCCAACACCACCTTCCTGATGCCCTTGCTCCTGAGCAGAGCTCAGCAGAGCCTGAGTCCAGAGTGAGAGGTGTGTTACCTCCAACCCAACACCGCCGTGCTACAGGCACTTGGATAGTGAAGTCGTAACAGATGGAAGGAGAAATTAAAAGCGGTTAGTGAGGAAATAAGCTGCTTTCATTTCAGATTTGAGCCAAGGGACTAAAATGGTGTGATTTGGTACAAAAACAGTGAAGACAAAGTGTGATATATGGAGAAAATTATGCTTGCATGGGTAAAGAAAGTTTCAAAATAGGAACCTCACTCTAGGGTTACTAATGAGTTTTGCAAACTTTCACTTTTGTATTGTCATTTATTGTTGAACATGCCCAGTTGATTTGATGGGAAATGAGTGAGATTAGCCTAGCATCTGGTCTCATCTCAGTGCACTTTTGCTGGTGGCTATTCTGTCCCCATCACACAGGTGCCAGCAGCCACGCTCGCTGCCCCAGCAGAGGACCCCAAACACACCTGGTTATCCACACAGTGCCAGGCACATGCCAAGGGCTGTGTGATCCATTAAACCTGGCGGACACCAGCCAGCCGCTGTCAGAAGTTATTACACGGGAGAAGCCAAAGAGCACAGCTCCTAAAGCTCAGCTGTGCTGACAGCAGAGCGAATTGTCCTGCAGGAGAGGAGGCTCGGGGCTGGCCTCACGGCACCCCGCAGCTCCCGGGCAGGAGCCTGCACACCCGCGGGGGTCGGGCTCTTCTCCCAAGGCACAGGACAAGAGGACAGTAAGATGCACCAGGGGAGGCACAGGCTGGTCATTAGGAAGTACTTCTTCCCAGAGTGGGTAATTTGACACTGGACTGGGCTGCCCAGGGATGTGGTGGAGTCACCATCCCTGGAGGTGTTTAAGTAAAGGCTGGGTGTGCACTCGGTGCCCTGGTCTGGTTGACAGGGTAGTGATGGGTCATAAGTTGGTCCCCATGATTCCGGAGATATTTTCCAACCTGACTGATTCTACGACAAATTCAGCCTCAGACAAGGCTGTGCGACACAGCGCTGCCGGTGACTCGGCCGCTCCCGCCCGGTCGGTGAGGCACACACACGCCCGGGAGCCTGGCCCGGGAGCGCGGCCGTCGCATGCCAGCCACGCAAGGCCGGCGTACCCTTCGCACACAGCGGCCCCGGGCCCGCCCCGCAGCCCCCATGCAGCCGCCCAAGCTCCGCGGGCTGACAGCGGGGCTGGCCGCGACCCCTGAGGCGCCGGGAGCGCCCGGAGCCCCCTCAGGGCGGCCCCGCCCCGCAGCGACTCGGCCGCAACGCGCGGGGGCGCTGCGGCGCGCGCGGACGTGTCCGCTCCCACAATGCCCGGCGGGACCCGCGCGCCGCCGCCCCGCTGCCCAGGTACGGCTCGCGCCCCCCGCGCGGGGCCGGCGCCGTGAGGGGCGCGGGCGGGGCGGGACCCGCTGCCGGAGCCACCGCCCGGCCCTGCCCGCCCCGCCCGCGCCGCGGCCTCACCTTGACTCCCTTCCCCTCCTGCCTACCGCCGCTGCCGGCCCCAGGCCCGGCCGCGGAGCCTCAGGGCCGGCTGCGTTCGCGCTTCAGCCGCGGTCAGGGCGGGGCCGCCGCCGCCGTCTCGGGGGGTGGTGGTGGCGGCGACAGCGCCGCTGCCGCGGGCAGGGCGGGCGCGGGAGGCAGCCAGGGCCGCTCGGGGCTCCTGGCAAGCGCCGCTCGGTAGCAGGAGCCCGCTGTAGGGGTCTCTGCCGCTCCCTAAGCTCCGCAGGAGGTTGTGTGAAGTTCTGTGAGCTGGAGCAGTGCGGATCCGCTTAAGTCAGTGACCACTGAGTCAGCGCTTCTGCTGCGGCTGCAGATGGTCAGGTTGGAACTGCCACGTAAGTAGGTGCTAGGTGAAAGGGTCAAGCTCTCAAACTTTGGGATGCAACTTGTTCCGTTGCCTTAGTTTTTCAGAGTTGTTTGGACGTTAGGAGGAATTTCCTCAGAAGGGGGGATTATATATTGGATGGATCCCAGGGAGGTGATGGAGTCACTGTGCCTGGAGCCACCTGTTAAGGAAAGACTGGACGTGGCACTTAGTGGTGGCTGGTGACGTGGTGGTGTCCAGTCACAGGTTGGACTCGAAGATCTCAGAGGTCTTCTCCAACCTCATTGATTCTGTGAATCTTGATTCTGCCTCTGAAGTCTCTTTCTCCCTGGCTTTATGGAAAAGATTATATTGGCTGGTGATTTAGGAGTATTCCCTTGTCTTATCATATCCAGTGATGTCAAAGTGGCTTTATTTGTTGTGTCCTTCTGTAGTGCTCCAGTTTGTAATGCGAATTTCTGAAGTATGATGTAGAGTGAAAAAATTAAGCTCCTTCCTGTGTAATGCAGCTGTCACAACCGTCAGAAGTAGGGACAATAAATTGTCCAACAGTATTAGGTAAGCCTTTGAAGTAAGCACAGAAGTTTTATTTGTATTCTGTGTCAGACAGGAGTTCAGCTTGCACATGCTTTCCAATTTTATGTTTAATGGAAAGTTTTTAAGAGAGACAGACATCCCAGCAAGAAATGCTGTGATTAAATTGGCTGAGGGTTATCAGGTGCGGGAGAGTAGGCTTGCCATTACAAGATCTGCTCAGAATTTTGAGAAAGCTAGAGTTTTTTTAGGTGAAGTATCCTGGGCAAATCAAAGTCACAGGCCACTTTCAAACACTTCTTGAAAGTGTTACAAGATTATGTCAGGTTTCAAGCAATTAGCTGTCAGATCACACGGTAGATGATGAATTTGTTACAAAAGGCTGAAATGTTCTAGTTTCTGTTTTCAGTGTTTCTAGGACTTTTTCGATGCTGTGGATCAAGTACCATCATAACACAGAAATAAACAACATGATAATTAAATATGGCTTCAAAAAAACAAGTACAGTGAAACAGGCTCTGGTTTCCATCACCTGAGGTTTCTTGTTCCTGGAAACAAGAGGAGGGAGGAAATGGAACCAGGCGCATGTGCTGATTCCTAGTTGTGAAACTGTGGATGCTGACGTGAATGAGGAATTGGACAGCTCTTGGGAAGGTGCAGTAGCAGAGGAATAGCCGCCCTGCTGTTACCTGTCTGTGGCCAGCTTTCTCCGTGCTCTTTTCCATGAGTTCTTTTATTTGTGGGGAGGGCTGTGAAGGGGAAATCAACAATGATGGGGCAGAAGTAAATACTAACTAAGGGAAACAAGGATGGTGCAAGCGTGGAGTGAGTGATGCTTCTGTGCTGTACCCTCCCTGTTGGTGTTTGTGTGGGGGTCAGAATCCCTCTGAGCAAAGGGTTGTGACTTGCTTTTAATACCTCTGGTAGTTTTTCTGTGAACTTTCCAGTTGCCTCTTAAATTCACATGACTTTGTAGCATGGACAGCAGCCTGTGACAAGGGGTTCCACTGACTGGTGACGTGTTTTGGACCCTCTGTGATACCTGTGAGCCAAACAGCTGCTGGTTGGATTTGGTATGCCATGGTTCTGTCATGGAATGAGACAGCAAATGCGGTCTGTTCATTTCCTTGCTCCTGTAAGAGATTCACAGACCATTTCTAGTGGAAGTGCAGTCTTCTGTCATCTTTGGGTGGTTGAGGGATATAGAATTTTTGGAGGAAAACATACAAAGTTTGTAATGATTTGGTGAATTGCTTAATGCATCTTTGAATAGATGTTTCAAAAAGACATTTAGAGGCAGCTCTGAAAGCATATTTATCCTTCTTCAATCTCTAAGTACGTAAGTGCATATCAAATTTGCCACTTGGCTCCTTTTATAAAGCTGTACTGTTTTGAGAGCTGGATAAGGTAGATTTAGTAAACTTTTTTTCTTTGTTAATACATTTTCAGGTAAGGCTGAATGTTCTGTTACAGTATGTGTATTATACAATCTCTTGACATATGTATGATCTTCCAGCCAAAGTAGTTTTCTGTTATCAGCTTTGGTTTTTAGATAGCTTTCTGATTCTGCTGTTAGGAGGCAAGAAAAAAAGTTCATAGTGTCCCTGGGTGGCTTTTTAAGATGATGGTAACAAAACCCAACTGGTGTTGAGATCTTCAGCTCAACACAAGTTCTACCTTGCGTGATTTCGTAGTTTATTAAGAGAATTGGCAGGTTTCAATAGAGGCTTGTCTTCTGTTCTAGAGCCTGTTTTTCTCTGAATATAAGTAGGAGTCTCAAAAGTTTTGTTCAAGATTTATGCAAATATTTAATTACATACAGAATAGACATAAAAGTTGAAAGAATACCTCTAAACAAGTCTTTATCAGTTGCTTTGTCCGTTGTCTGTGCTTTCATGCTGTTGTTAGTGGTATTTATGTTCTTTGTTCTCAGTTGTGGGAGCAAAGCAATGATGATGAGATTGAACACTGAAAATCTTAATGCTTTGGAAATAGAGCTGTGGTTGTGCTGTGTTTCATTCCTAAAGTGTTCTGAGCAGAGGAGATTATGGATTAATCAAACGTAGTGGATGAGGGGAACGATGGGGTTCAGAATCAAAGGTTGTGTAAACCTGCATTGCTCCTGTACTGTGCAGTTGAATAGCATGTTTTCCCATTTTAAATGCCTCAAGTGATGGGACTTCCTGAACTTCACTTAAAGAGCACAGAAACATTTTAATATCTCTATTATCCTAGTTTTCTTTTTCTGTGATTATCTTTTGAGTAACCTCCCTTGGCTATGGTCAGGTCTTTCCAATATGTAAGGCCTCACAAAAAAGACCCGAAGTGTGTTGTTACCCAGTAAATATATTTATTAACTTTTTTTGTTTGTTCTTATCTCATCAGATAGCTCAACATGAACTTTAACCATCGAGATAATTTAAAAAGTGAACAGAATAATATCTTTTCTTCTGAGAGCTGGCTGTGGGATTCTGGGTTTCTTCTGCAGTGCGGTCCTATTCCCTGCCTTTTCATGAAACAGGACATGGAGCTGCGTTCCTTTCTTCATGTTAGGTGCTAAGTAAGTTATTTGTTTCATCAGGGGAAATGCAGATCCATGAAATTACATTTTGTGCAAGTAAGTTAATGAAGGGGTATTTAAACTGTTCCATGGCATCGCTGCTCTTGTTTATATTGATACAGCTCCCAAAAGTCCCTGTTAGGATCGAGTTCTGAGTGGTAGAGATGGTTATTGGCAGAGAACCATGACAGTTTAAAGCTCCTCTGCAATTTTGTCGTGTTCTTGAGCTATTTGGTTTGCTCCTTGGTTATATGATTAGCAGCATAGTTAAGAGAATGAGTCCATGTGCATTCCCTGTGAATTGTCCTTCTGGGAACCCATGCATGAGCTTGGAGATAGGTAAAAGTTTCTAGAACTGTGGGTTTAGTTTCTTGAATGCTTCATGCCAGCAGGCTGATCTAGAGGAAGTCCTGGAGTTGGGGTTGTTTTCTGGTTTTGTGTCCAGCTGATGGAAGCACTTTGTTCAGGAGGGAATTCTCCAGTGAAGTGCTGAAATAACAAGGGCACCTGATAAAAGCCCCAAGATGTTCAGCAGACTGCAGTCAACAGTGGCTTCCCCTGCTCTTACAGCTTTGGGGAGAGTCTGAGTGCTGTACAAGTAAAATACGAGGGTATTAATTTGGAATTTATTCAGCTAATGTGATGGATCTCAAAGGAGGTTGAAGTTTGACTGCTGATGAAGCTGAATTTACTAAACTGAAAATGACAACACATTTTTAGTGCTTGTGTTATTATATGCCTCTTTCTCTCTGAGGAGTAAATAACCTTGAAAAGCCTGAATATTGTTGATTATTCATTAAGTTTCCTGATGGATATATAATCTTTGGGGAGTGGGAAGTAGAGAAGATGAGAGTTCAGGTAAAAATAGCTATTTCTTCTCTTTTGCGAAGAGGTAGTGTCTTTTTGGGGAAGATTTGGATTTCTGACTTGTGAGAATGCAGTCATTCAGCTGCTGAGGCTTGTAAAGCGCCCTTAACGTCATAGTTTGAAAGGTGCTGTAAACATGTCAGTATCACACACAAAAGCATATTTCAGCTGTATCCAGAAATATGTTTCCTCTTGCAGTTTGTGACTGTATGGAACTTGAGTAGCATCATCTGAGGGAGGCAAAAATATTTTTTCATAGTGTCTGAAGTGATAGGTGTAGTATATGGTAGGAGTCTGCAGAGCAGTGTTAAGAGCTGAGGAAATGTTTGCTTTTGGCTTCCTATAAATTCTAGCAGTTCGCCCACTTGTAGGAGAACAAATTTGTGTACTGATGCTTAGCAGATAAGTAATCCTTTTAATACTTGTCTTGCTAAATTTTTGAATGTTTTGATTTAATGTAAAGTTTGAAGAACTGTTTTGTGGCTTGTGTAGATTAGTAGGTCCTGTTCAATTCAAACTCTAGTCTGAGTTACAGTTGAAAATCCTAACTGTGCTCCAGTTAGGAGCACAGTTAGGATTTTCAACTGTAACTCAGACTAGAGTTTGAAGCCACTATACAGCTGAAGTATAGTGGCCTGAAGCCACTATACAGCTTGAAGTTTCTTTCATCACAGTTGACTCTGTTGTCTATGCTTTTCCCTTAATTCTGATTCCTCCTGATTTGTGTTTTGTTGCAGGCTGTCGTTAACTCTGTTGGCAATGTCTATGATTTTATCTGCCTCCGTGGTCCGTGTGAGGGATGGACTCCCACTTTCTGCATCTACTGATTATGACCAGAGCACGGGAATGCAAGAATGTAGAAAATATTTTAAAATGCTCTCAAAAAAACTTTCTCAGCTTCCTGATAGATGTACTCTGAAAACTGGACAGTATAATATAAAGTAAGGCATCTCATTTAAGTATTTGCAACATCCTAGGTTGTGTCTCTCTGTAAGTGAGAAAGTTAACTGTGCACATTAGAAATGCTTAATCAAACTAAGATTAATTCTTGGCACTATTTATGTATCAGAAATTTAAAACCTGAGCAATTGTAGAAAGATTTGAACCTATTCAGACTTTCATGGAAGTTCCTTTATAATGTCACCAAGTCATAGGGCAACATCATGGGAAGAGTGGCTTTACACTGAATGAAAGAATAGGTTTGGATTAGATCTTTAGAAGAAATTCTTTATTGTTTATAGTTCACTTGCACTTTAACTGACCTAAATTCTGATTCTAATTTAGATATTTTAAATGAAGTGAGTAATTTCATCTTAACCCCTAGTCAACCATTTAGAAGTTACAGTAGTGGAATGTATACTACCTGAATGATCCTAGAAAATGCTAAGACCTCTCCATCTCCTAGAGGTATATGTGAGTTTCCAGCATTTCTTGGATTAAAGCCCAGGATGGACTAAATTGTTTCAATCTTTTTTTTTTTTTTTTTTTAACAGGGTAACTGCAGTTGGCCTGTAAACTGATTAGCTTAAAACAAACTTTTAAGAATAAGCTGTAAGGCTTAATCAGGGTAGATTTTACTGCTTTTGTCTTTGATTACTTTTAATACTGTAAGTTATGCAGCAAGATTTTAAAGAAATTTGAATGTTATCATGAACACTTAAACTCTAATGAATTGCCTAAATGCAACAGAATATGTATATTGCAAACTGTCCTTTTCTAATTTCATATTTGCCACCTCTGATTCTCCTTGCAACTATCTTTGGGGAGTTATTAATTCTGCACTCTACAGAACAGTTTATTTCTTCCCATGTTCTAGAAAAAGCTAACAGCCCTCCCCCAAATCTGAAGATAAGGTTTTGCATTTTTCAGCTGCACTGGATCTCATATTGTACATTTGAGATGTGTGAAAAGCTGTTGTGGGATGAACCTGCTGTGTTTCTGTGTCCTAAAAGCTTTTTTTTTTTTTTCTGTTTCACAAGTGTGTTTATATGTGTGCACATACACACATACAGATACCTACATATACATTAGTGTAAAACAGCTTCTCATATGATTGTACAATGTGGTGTTCAAGTAAAACATTGCCTAAAAGTAACTTGTTTTTCTTCTAGAATACTGTTGGGCTTTTCAGTAAACATTTATTCCTGTGCTACCCTAGATATGGTTTTGTTCTTCTGGTTACAGAATATGAGGTCAGACTAGATAAGCAGTTAATTCACTGAATTTAAATTTGAAATTTTGAATATGTTTTCTCAATTTTAGCTTTATAAGTTCTCTGGGAGTAAGCTATATGATGTTGTGCACTGAAAATTATCCCAATGTCCTGGCTTTCTGTTTCCTGGATGAGCTTCAGAAGGAGTTCATCACTACCTATAATATGATGAAGACGAATACTGCTATCAGACCATACTGTTTTATAGAGTTTGGTAAGGATCTGACTTTCTCCCCCTTCATTCTCATACTAAGACAAATGAGAATTTAAATAGATACAACTTAATGCACACCCACACACACAAAAAAATGTCCAAAGCAGTTTATAGTTCTGTTTCAGGTGGATTTAGAATCTGATTTAATTGCTGTTAGAGTAAATAAAGAAATACTTCTGGGGACATTAAATTAGGCTACTAGAGTTTTATCCAAACTTACTTCTGTTCATTCCATTAGGTTTTGGTTTAAGCCTCATGTGAGCAACTCTGGAATTCATCTTCTGTAGTAATACCAGGAGTTGTTTGACTTCATACCTGTTGAAATACTTAACCTGTGAAGTCACTGAGCTTCATAAATTTCTCAAGGAAAAGATTGCAGTTTCATATTAGCTCTTAGCTGTGCTCCCTCTTGTTCAATACATGAAAGGGAGAAATTTTTATTTCTCTTATGATGTAGTGGAGCATTTAATCTTCAGACTCCAACTGCAACTCATATATACCAGATAACAGCTGTTATGAATTTCATTAATTTATGTTGTTTTAATACTATGTATTAGAAATTACTGTAATTAGATATTCTTATGAAACACATTAGAGCAAAGAGAATGGCAGTTTTATAAACATGGGGGAAGGTACTCCAGTTGGTTAATTCCTGTCTATAATTCAGTCAGTTAATGACAATTTCTCTTTGACAGTACTGTCCTCCTGGTGAACATTTCTTCGAACACTTTAACACTTTTTTTTCTTCCACGACATAATTTTTTCATAAGGATATTTACTAAACTAACAGAAAAGCTAGAATAAGTGCAGTAAATCCATTGTATTAGAAATGCATTCAGTCTCATGCAATGAAAAGTCATTAGTTTATTCAGTTATTACATCATTAGATTTTTAGAGCTTATATTTTTTAACTGCAGAATTAAATAACCCATGATGTATTAGGCACAAAACAGAAATAGCATTAAAAATCCAAGATAAATACAAATGTTTCAAGCAGTATGTTTCAGTTTGTGAATTGAAAAAGCTGCATGGTCTTGGATTATATAATTAACAAAGTCCATAAAAAAATAACTTTTAAATTTTGCACAGATAATTTCATTCAGAGGACCAAACAGAGATACAACAACACACGTTCTTTGTCAACAAAGATGAATCTTGCTGATATGCAGACTGAAATCAAACTGAGACCACCATATCAAATTTCAGTGTCAGAACTTGGTTCAGCCAATGGCTTTTCTCATGTACCTGTGGGGGAGTATAAGGGTACCGGTAAGATATCTGCAGGTAAGTTCCAGACTTGTGTTGTTGTAGCCTTAAATGAGACGGATGCCATAAAATTCAATTTTTTTTTTCTTTATAAAAAAAGCTTTTTTTCATGTTTCTAAAACATAAAGCCTATGACCTTACATGTATTTTAGCTCAGATGTCTGTTTTGTGTCTTGCTCCAAATGTTTACCTTCTCAAGGCACTCAGAGGAAGAAATAGCTCTGTTCATTTTTCCTTTATTGAAGGAAAAAAAAAACCCTGTTAATGAAGATGAGCACTTAACAAGAAGATTATTTTTTTTTTTTACCTTTTAAGATTTCTGAAAAGTTTGATATTTCTGCCTAGTAAGACTCAGTGTTGACATAAGCTGAGAGCAGTGTCAGGAGTTAGAACAGCTGGAGGGAGAAGCATCTCTTTAGGAAACCCTTGCAATAGTGAAAACCCAAAGAGCTGTGCTGGCTAACAGATGCACTCTCTAAAATGAGTGTCTTATGTACAATGTTAAGAATTGCAATTTTGTATAAAACTGCCAAATTTATTTAAGTAGTCATTATTTTTTTTAAACTTTAATTTACTTCATGTAGGAGGTAAATGTGGAATTGTGGAGTTGAGCTGGGTTAAAGGTCTGTGCTATTCAGTGAATCCTCTGAATGGGTTTGAGGCCCATCTTCAGATGTTTCCCAGCTGGACAGAAACAAAATGCCAAATCCTTGCACTGATACATGGACTCCACATGTGAAACTGACATCATCTGATTTCAGTCCTCCAAGTTTTGTGAACCAAAATCATAAAAAGAATGGAAGGAAGTGTTGATTTTAATTAGTTAATATATTTTCCTTTTTTTTTTTCCAGAAGTACTCTCTATAAATTATCTTGAGCAGGCACGCACTGATGCTGTTCACTTTACAGTGTCAGGGTGCAATCATAAATCATAGAACTGCAATAATAAATCTAAACACCTCCTACAATGTTGCAATAAATGAGATTTTGTGCAGTTTATGTATATGTATATATTAATAGGATCTCTTTGCCTGTACATTATCCTTATTATGTACTTACTCATGAGGATTACTCTAGAAGATTGAAAACTGCTTTCCATGGAAGATGAAAACCAAACAAAACCAGTAGGGTGCCCTGTTTGTACTCTGGGGCCCTGATTCTGAGAATTCCAGCTGCTATGAGACAGTGTAGAAATAGCTTACAATCTCTGTATTTGCAACTTAACAGTATTGAAGTTAGAGTCAGGAAAATTATTAAAGGAAAAGTGTGAAGGTGTTTAAATTGTTTAAAAGCATGGAATCCTCTAAGCAGCACTGTACATACCTTTGTCATCTTTTTACATGTGTGGGCTCTTTTTAAAGGTATGTAATGCTGTGATACTCCTCTTTTGCCACTTCTAATTCTTATATTGTTGTTTACTCTTAATGCTCTCATGTAATCCTGCTTTGTGGAAAGGGTTATGGTGGCAGAAGGGGAGCTGGTTAGCTCTGAAAATTGTCTAGATTTGAACTTCCTGCAGTTGGAAAAAGAGAAAGCAAGAAGCATGAGAGAATTCAGCCCGTGTCAATATTGGCTGTTTTTTAAAAGTTGTCCACGTAGTGGGAGATGTGATTTTTATCACTTTCTTGAGTAAGAGTGTTGGAAGGTTATACAGACCTAAATTAAAAAACATGGGGACCATTTCCCTTTTAACTAAAAAAGAAGATTCAACAATAATTGTCAGGTGATTGTCTGTTTTTTTTTAACTTACCTCTCCACAATTGCTTACAGAAGAAATTCTGTTGTCCTCTTTTATTTCCATGTCATTTTTGTTCTGTTTTTCTTTTAGTTGCTTTTAACTTTCTTCTTCCTCTGAATTCCATAGATCTCTGTTCAGTTATCCACTTCCTTCCTTGAGTTGCTGTAGAAACTCACCATCAAAGGGCTGTACATTATGAGAAGCTGGCACTTTGCTACTTCTTCAGCTCTTCACATTTTAGATGCTATTGAATAACAGTGTCTTTTTTAGAAAGTCTGCTAATGGTTTTGTAGTTCTTTACATTCATCGCTTCTCTCCACCCTTGAAAAGAACTTTCTCTGGATGTTTGCTGCCCACTCAGTTGGCTGGACTTCCAAGTTTCTCCTTTGCTCTAAGGACAGAGCAAAAAGATACTCACAAAAAGATGTTTTGCCTAGTGGAATTTCCTGAATATGCTGTAATGTTAAAAAGTAGGACTTTCTGGAGTGAGCTGTGTTAAATGAAATTGGAGAGCATCCAGAGGTGGGAAGTTAGGTGGATGCAAATCTTGTTTTGTTGTGCAGAATGGCAGAGTTGGAGGCATTAGCTTGGGCTGTGGAGGGGAAGCAGTGGCTCTCACTTGCTTCCACTGTAGCTGGGTGTGTAGCCAGGGTGAGGAGTCCAGGCCTGCTGTGCTGGCAGTGCTTGCAGTAGCAGCCCTTCTCCCTCTGGGAGTTGTGCAATGCAGTGAGGAACAGGGGTAATTCTGCATGTGGGAAGCATAAAGTGTGCAGATAATGGATAGAATCTTCCTGCAAAGGTACATGTAGGTGTTGGCAGGCATTAGAAATAAGGTCACATCATGCTGATATGTGATGTTTCAGGTTAGGATAAAATTACTGTTTTCTGAGCTTTTTTTCAGTGAAGAAACAGTTGTCAGATTAAGGTTATTTTTGCTGGATGGTATACTCCATGCTTTTGTTTGCTGCTTTTTTTTTCTTTTCTTTTTTTTTTTTTTTACATTTTAATGTAGTTTCTCATGCCATGTAAATTTCCTGAATTGTTATGTAAATGTCAACATTAAATTCAGAATTTGTGCTTTATGTGAACTGAGAATGTTTGATATGGCACTTAATCATATTTCTAAGATTGATGAATGTACCAATTCTTTACCCTGCCTTCTCTGACATTCCTTCTTAATTCTTTGGTTTTACCTTCATCTTTTTGTATATAAATGAGTCTTGTTGCTTTGTTTGTAACATTAAAATTTGTTACGCCCTGAAGAGTTTAATAACATTAGTAATGGTACACACTGTCCTTTATCTTTTTTTTTTTCATATTTTAACAAGAGAGAACCTATTTTATGAACCTTCATAGACTTTGTTGATTTAGCCGACCAGTCTCTTTACGTTTCGCCCCATGGCTCTCAAAGAAGTGTTTTAAATGCTGTTTTAGCACACGATGATTTAAGTTACCCAATACATGGGGAAAAGGAGATTCTCTGGAGAGCTGCAAGTGGAGAGCAGTGAACTAATTTTATCCACCAGTTAATGGAATGGAATTACTATTGGCTAAAAACAGTCATATACACCCTCAGCTTTTTTCCACTCTCTAGATGAGATGGTTTTAAAAAACCCAAAACAAAACAACCAGTTGGGAGTCATTGAAAAAGAGTGGTTTGGTATGCAAGTAGTACATCTAGCATATCTAACCTTAACTGAGTCATTGCTGGGAGTAATGTGCCCTACAGTTAGAAAAGCAGTGAGCTCTCACAGTTAAACATGGGTTATACTTTTATTTAAAAAAACATCCCAACTGATTATTCACTATTAAATTCAGCACAAATTAATTAACTGAACTCATCCTGTATATTTTTGTTTTATTGTACACTCTTAATTAGACAGCCCTGCCTGCTTATCAATGTGAAATAGCTTTTGTTGGGGCTTTTTTAGGGTCTGTAACTTCATAAACTGTTTGAAAAACCTTTTTCCTGGTTTTCTGTGCAATACAAACAACTGGGATTGACACCCCCTCTCTATTAATGTTACAGTTCATTAACCTCATTGTTTGCATCTTTACACTTGGTTGATTTGAACAGAATGATTTGAGTACAGCTCAGTAGTCCCATTGTTATCCCAGTGTTGCCCAGACTGTTAAGAGTTTTGCATTGTTTTTTCACATTTGCTTTTTGTGATTCACTGTGGAAAGGGACAGTAATGAGGAACATACATAACTGTTACATACTTGTGACCCTTGATGAGCTTGAAAAAGCGGGTGTGCATGGAAAGAAAGTGTTTTAATTTTAATGTGTTTTACTTTCAAGATGGCAAGTGCAATCTGGAAGGTCCATATAAGCATGTGGTATACATGCCAGCTGAGTTTCAGAGCTATCCCTTCATGTGTGTCTTTGGTAGCACACGCTGCTTTTAAGGAAAGGGACTGTGATAGCTTTGCCTCAGTGTTCTGTTCAGCAAACAAGCTAAATCAATCTCACTATCTCACTAATGCATTGGTGTTAAAGAAGAGTGGAGGTTGTGAGAGAAGTTCTTAAGTACGTGACTTATTAGCTGGTTACTGATTATGGACAGATTTCAGTAGCAAGTGCATCTTTTACTTCTGACTTTCTGGCATGTTTGAGCAGCCGTCAATACCATACTGAATAAACGGAACCTATTGAGATAAAGACTAAATATAACAAGACAATTACATATGTGAACTGGAGGAAAGTTTACTTTTTGCTAAACCTTATGCTGAAACATTTACAGTGTTTTGTCTTTCTAGAAAACAGAAATGACATTTTGTGGTTTGCTTCAGTGATCTCTTGAGCTAGAAACCACTGACAAATGAGATTATTATTCTATTGAATTTCTGAAGGCAGTGCTTTGACCTTTGATATCTTCTTTTGATCTGCTTTGCAGCTCCTCATCAACGTCTGGAACCTGTGACTCTGCCAGGGATTGTCTCATTTGTGCTTAGTCTGTTATGTGGAGCTTTGAATTTAATCCGTGGCTTCCATGCCATAGAAAGCCTTCTCCAGGTATTGTACATGTTTATGAATTTAAAAGTTATGCATCATAACAACCACAATTTTAGTTTTAAAAGATTCTATATGCACTGAGTTGTGCCAGTTTTATTTCTAAAGTACTGTTTGTGAGGTCAGGTCTCTGTTACAAAACCTGTATTGTTTGTGATCTGTGCATCCTTCTCAAGCATGCTGCCTCATTCATCAAGGCTGTGAGTTTCAACAGCAGTGGAAGGTGGGTGGCCAGCTCCTTCCCTGGTACCTTGGTAGCAGTGAGGATGTGAACATAATGTTCTGTTTGCTAAATTTATGCCAGGGTATGAGGCGTTTAATTTCTATTGATGCTATATAAAAACACTTGAGTGAAATGATGAACAGCTTTGAAAATCTGGGCAGTTTTTTGAAAAGTCCACAGAGCGGGAATCTTTAAACAGGTTTTGTAAAGTCATTTCTTAGAGAACTTTGGTAGTTTTTTGTTTGTATTTAGTAAACCTTATTTCTTATTGTGTATTGAAACGATCAGTGTCAGAAAATTGTCAATTAATTTCTTCTAAACTCCCCTCACCAAACAGCCTCCCCCAGACCCATTTTTTTTTCTGTAAAATCTCTACTATGACCCTCCCTGTAGCCTTTCAGTTTCTTTCTATTCCATTTCTTGTGCTGGTTGTATTCCCACAAGTGCTATAGTGTCACTAATAATGGTTTATGCTTTCAAGCAATTCAGGTGCATGCCTGCTAGTACTTGGCAGGCATGCACAGAAAGTTCATATGTGTTGCCACAAAAAAACCCAAAGACTTCCCTACAATTTAATGGTTGTTATTGTGGTGATAGATATAGAAACTAAAAACCCCATGGAACTTTTCTGAGAGAAAATGTAATCCTCTTGCTTGGCTGGTAGATAGTATTTTTATTTAAACATATCTGGACTTCATAGAGTCATTTAGGTTGGAAAAGACCTGAGTCCAACCATAACTCCGCACTGCCAAGTTCACTAAACCCTGTTCCAAAGTGCCCTGTTCCAAGGCTTTTAAATTCCTTCAGGGGTGATGACTCAACCACTTTCCTGGGCAGCTTCACAGCCCTTCCAGTGAAGAAATTTTTCCCCTGATGCAACATGAGGCCATTTCCTCTCATCTTACCCATTGTTGTTACCTGGGAGAAGACTGCCCAACCCCCACCTTGCTAGAATTTTGTTTCAGGTAGTTGCAGAGAGCAGTAAGTTCTCTCCCAAGCCTCCTCCAGGCTAAACAGTCCCAGTTTCCTCAGCTGCTCCTTGTAAGTCTTGGTCTCTAGCCCTTTCAGCAGCCAGCTGCAATATTTTTGATACCTAATGGATTTTTTTTTTAGGGAAATAAGGTAAAGAAGAATTCCTGTATTCCAGTTATCTTACATAGTATTGATACATGTAAAGATTGAATAAACAGTACTGTTGAGTCTCAGCATTTTGTGAAGACTAGTTGATAGATGAACAAGATTAATAAAAATGTTCCATGCTAGGTCCTTCTTTCTGAGTTGTCTTTGGTTTGTTTTTTAAAGAAAGACCAAGTGAACCTGCATCTCTATCCCTAATTAGGTTTTTTGGTGTTATGCACAATTCTCTCAGTTTATAAATAGGAATGATTTTAAAGTATGCTATAGTACAAATAGTACTGAACAGATTTGTCAGTTAGTGTGATGTTGCTGAAACTTATTTTGTTACCTTTCTGCAGCTGATTTTTAAAAAAGAACACAAATGTTAGATTAATCTATTTAAGTGATGACAGGACATGCAGTAATTTTATTCACTATGTTATTGCATCTGGAGGTAATAGATTGCAGTACAGATGGAAGATAATTTTCGTTTCTGACAAATGAGGCACACTAAAAATCCATTAAAATCCACAAGGTTTGGGGAGAAGTAATACAAACACAATTAATGGAACGTGTTCTGAGAAGTCATTCAGAAGTGTGTCTCTGAATTACTGTTTGCTTTATAATCAGTGGTTTTATTTGGGTGTTAATAAAATTCTGTTACAATCTGTAACTGTACTCTACCAAATGTGCAGTGGCACTGGGGCAAAGACTTACAGACTGGGTAGAAGTGGATTACATCCACTGCGTTGTGGATGTAATTTTTGTGTGCAGACATGCAGAGTTTTTCCTGGTCAGCACAGGACATAGAAATGCTTCACATTGAACATACTCTCAGCAGACACAAGTTGTACTTGTGGACAGACCACCATCTTCTCAAGTGATATCTGCTCTCAAGGACAAACATTTGCATGAGTGCCCATTGTTTTCCTCGGGCAGTTTTTGATGGTTGCAGATGTTTACTAGAAATGCAGTTAGAATGGTCATTGAGCATGGAAATTTGCTCAGCTCTGAAGGAGCTGTAACAACCTGTTTGAATAAGTTAAAGGGTTTGTTTTGTTTTCAAAACACATAGTAGAAAAATCTGTCACTTGAAGTAATTTTTTCCATCTTTCCTTCAAGAGAACCCTATTTTCCAAGTCTCTCTTAAATAAATTCCTGTGCTGCTGTTAGCTGTCACTGCATGAGCACAGAGCTGCCTTCGTTATTCTCTGTGTGGAGTTTTACCCCACCCTAGTGGCCAGTTTGGGTCCTTTCCTGTTGCCTCGTTTCCATTTTGTGAAGCTTTAGGAAGGCACAAATCTATGAAGTTGCTACTAAAGGTAGTTACCAGTGTTTAGCCTTGAATTTTCAAAGCATCTGGAGAAGGTAAATATCCAGTGTTAGAGCTGGACATCTTTAAAGCTTTTGAAGATCTTGGCAAAAGTTGTTTGTTGTGAATAAATGTTTTGGTTAGACTCCAGGACATGATTTTTTTGCAGAAATGTAAGCATTGATTAGTCCTAACTGTTGCTTTAGTGTGGTAAAGGAATTGCTTTAAATCCCTGTCTGAAACTGTTTTAACATGCAATAATTCATAACTTTCATACTGTAAATGGCTGGTATTTCACTTGTTTTATTGTAAAACATGGCTTTTTGTTTTATTCTTGCAGAATGAAGGTGAAGATTTCAGCTATGTTATTGCATTTTTTCTTGGTACCGCAGCCTGTTTGTACCAGGTGTGTTTTTCTGTTTGCAAAATTCACTAGAGTTTAAAAACATTACCTAGTCATGCACAAGTGTCATCATGTTTTCTTAAATGTCACATTTAAGATACTTGAATAGGGTGATTACAATAAATATTTTCTGCTCTGTTTTTTTTTTTCATTAATCATAAACTATCATGTAGTAGTAGATTTATACAAAACATACAAAGAGCTTCTGTTTTCTGGCTTTTTTTCTCTAGCTGGATGATTAAGACATTTAATTAGGACAATTATCTCTTAAGTTACAAGCAGTGGAGGTTATATTTTTTTTGATAATTCTGCATCCCAGAATCTTCCTCACTCTGTACTTTAATGTGCATCTCCTTCCTTTTCAAAGCTTGTGGCCGCTTTTCACTGTTTTCCTGCCTGACACTTCTTGCTTTTCTTCTCTGTCAACTTTCCATTTCTGCATCTGAATTTGACTTTCCTTTATTATTTATAGCAAGGTGCCCACTGGCATCTGTCGTTCAGTGACACTGCTGTTACATTAACTTGTGTCTGTGTCTCTTATGCTTAGTTGCAGTTATTATAATTACTTTGACTTTTAATCTTAGACTTGTGGAGTATCCAGTTTTTACTTGTTTCTGTGGGCCAGTGTTTAGTACTATGTCAGACAGTAATATAAGAAAATGCCTTTTTATCAGTCTTTTTTTGCCCAGGTTATCTGTTATCTCTAGCAAAATGTCCCAATGCGACTTGTGTTCTCCAACACTTGTTGATTTTCCATTAACTTCTGCCTTAAATAATTTAGATTGGTGATAATTTTCCAAACCAACAGTCTGTTCCATATCAGATAAGGTAGAGCTTCTCCATTCTTTCTTTGTATAAAAAACACACTTTTCCCCTCCTCTCCCAAACTGGAAACCTTATTCTTTATGAAGTAATCATGTCTGTCCATTGAGATGTCTTTCCTGCACTGTTTGCCTTGAACAGAGCTGTCTGAAAGAAAGAATCCATGCAACTTGGAATGTAGGCTTTTTATTACTATTCAAAATACATCTTTTGAAACTCTGTCTCCCACCCTCTGGTATCATTCCTTTGATATGTGATTAGTCAATTTTCAGAATTGAGGGATGTTGGTTCTCTGGCATGTTCTGATGTTCTTTGGCTACAGTTAAGAGCTCAGGACATTAATTCCTGTGTTGTATGACAGCCCATTTCACTGTCATTCACCTATCAGGTGTCCATCATGCTGTATTGTCTTGTTCAGTTAATAACAACACACCAGTGTGTCTCTAGTTCCCAAGAAATGCTTATAACTGTGCAGGCAAAAGAACAGGACTTACATGGAATATGACTCACTGACATGTCTAGTGTTGCTTCATAGTTTCTAGTCTTTTATAAAGGAGAAAAAGTAATAACTGCCTCAGTTGTACCAGAAGTGCAAAGTATCAGAAGCTGAGCTTTCAGTCATCTCTTAACATTCATTAAAAAAAAAATCAAAATCAAAAATCAAAATCCTCTCTGAAGTAGCACAGAGGAGCCTTCTTCATAAAAGCATGCTCATTATAACACTTGCATGATAACACTTCCCTTTAGTAGTAGAAAAACAACCCTCAGGAGTTTCATAACAGTACTTGTTATAGTAAGCTGTTAAAGCTGCATTGTTTTGGCATTTTGACTCTTTTTTGGCATTTTCATCTGTTCTCTAAGGGGCACATCCAGCAGTTCAGAGCTACAGCAATGAAAGATCCTCTTCAGAATTGATTTAAAACAGTTCTTCGGTAAAATTCAGTCATTGGACGTCATGTTATAGTAGCATTTTTAAACTACTGTTTTCAAGCCTTTATTAATCATTTTGATGAAGCATATCCTGACTCGTATTTTAATCTTGGAAGCAGTCACACTTGTTCATACTTTATCAGTGGGAGTGACCACACTAGGAAATTATCTGAATTCTTATTGCTGAGATACCAGTACCAACTAACTGCTCTTTTAGGTAGGATTTGTGAAGTTGTCAGCACAAGCAGGTTGCATTTACTCTGCTCAAAATGGCCAAGCAGGTTCAGAACACTTCTGTCTAAATTCTGAAACATGCAGGTTACTGATCTCTAGTTTTACTTTGCTTTGGAGGAAGAACATACAAATCTTGCTGATAATGCCACTCCTCACCTCTCTGACAATCTTTAGATACCCAGACACTACAAGTAGCTGTGCTGCTCTCAGCCACACTTGCAGTGGAAATGCATGCTTTATAACAAAGTGGTAGAGTTCAAATAGAATGTAAAGTAACCTCAATAAATTGTATTGTTCAGTTGCCCTTTTTTGAGGAACATGAAAAATGAAAAGAAAATTAAGTGGAGTTTTTTTTGACTGATAAAACATGGCTAATGCCCAGGAAGAACAGAAATGGCACTTAGATAATCTGATGATGGATGCTGTTAAATCTGTGTGACCATAGTTATAAATCCACTGGGAACAGATTTGGAATGGAAAGTAAGAATAAATACTATTGTTATCTGCCTTAAATCTCAAAAAAAAACCTTTTTCAGCAGAAATGACCTGAATCCAGGGAAGGAGCAAAGGAATTTTTTGATTTTGTAGCTGTTAAGGAAGTAGTTCAAACAATAGAATTAATAAAAATACTGTCTGGGTAAAAGCTTTGTCCTTTTAGAGATTAAAACTGAGACAAAAGACTTGGACAGATTTCCACTTACAGTAGGAAGAGGGCTGAGTAGGGAACTGTTGACAGTACTGACAGACTGTGTTACACCACAGTGTGCAAAACATTGCCTAAAATTACAGGAGAGTAGTTGTGTGTCTTTCCAAATGTTATCAGTCCTGCAGCAGCTGAAGAAGGGCAGTGGCTGTGAGCCTCTGCCAGGAAACCCTCAGCATCACCCCTGGCAGGACACTGGGAGGTGTCTGGGGGATTGCCTTGTGCTGGGCTCTGGGGCCTCGGTATAGTCCCTGTCCTTCACATTGCTTTCCTGAAGAAGACTTCTCTTGTTCCCTCTGCACTGCTTGAGTAGAACAGAGTTTATTTTGACCAGACATTGCCAGAAACATCCACTATCTTTAGTCATGCGCCACCCATTTCAGACTGTAATTAATTATTATGAATTAATTGTTCTCAGGGTTTAATGCAAGGCAAATGTAACCTTTTATTGATATCAGGTACTCCTCATCCTTCTGTGACTGCTGAATTGATACTGTTCTTCCATGTTTGATTCAGACTTTTCCTCGGTTTGGGCTGTAATTTTTCAGTTACTTGACAGTTTTTCTTCAGTAGAAGTTATTTTCCATGAGGTAACCTGATTTCTGTTTTATTTCCTGACAGTGTTACCTGTTTGTGTACTACACAGGCTGGAGGAATGCCAAGTCCTTCCTGACGTTTGGGTTGATCTGCCTGTGTAACATGTATCTGTATGAACTGCGCAACCTGTGGCAGCTCTTCTTCCACGTGACTGTGGGAGCTTTTTCTACCCTACAGATCCGACTGCGACAACCCCAGGGAAAGTCCCCTGATTACAACGTCTGACAAGTCCTGGAACATTGAGACCAAGTCTTGTTCCACTAGTTACTCTCAGGAATGTAAAGCTGTTCTCCAAAAGAAGAAGCTGTCTGAATGGGGCTTTTTTTCCTTTTTCTTTTTTTTTTAATAAGTCAGTGTAAGATGCCTGTGGACATTCTACACTTGGTGGTTGAACCTTTTTTTAATTATTTTTTTATTTTCTTGAAAAGGAAACAAAAGAATATGGGACTAGAGGAGGAAAGTGAAGTATGTCCATGCAGTGAAATGTATGTAGAATATGAACTGGTGGCATAAAAAAGCTTCATTCATACATTCATGGAGATAATCTGATATGGAATTATCTGATGGTATTTCACGATCACATTATCTGATGGTAGTGTGGAAGCACATTTGTACATTAATGGAGGAATGTGTAGAGTATGTTCTGCATATTGTGCAAGCTTTTCACTTCCAAGGTCAGTTTTGCCTTTGTGAGGCAGTAGGGAATAGGCTAAATAAATAATAATAATGCTATTGCATATTAGCAAACTAGATGTGGCATATGTAAGATACTAAATTTTGGAATGTTTTATTTCACATCGACATATATGTGAATGTTTTCTTAATTAAAATGTAACCTGGAAACTCAGTTTCTAGGGATTGGCTTCACCCGTGGTGCTTTGTCTTGTGCTGTAAGTTCTTTAATGTGTTTTCATTTATGATTTTCTTTTAATTATTCTTTGAAATTGATTTATGTAGATAGGGTTCAGTTTTTGTAATTATTCAAAAAGTTCTGCCACTAACCAGGATTCTTGCACACTTCATGTGTTTGGACTCTGGAAGGGTTGAAAGAGAACAGATTGGTGAGTAAACGGAGTGACTTGTACTTGTGGGAATACTGTTCTTTTTATATGTTCTTCCTGAATTTCAGAAATGGATGAATAATTAGCTCAAACCTGAGACAGACAGCTGGTGACAGGAAAATAATAAACCAGTCTGATTAGCTTAAAAAAGAAATACAGGGATTGTGTTGGTTCTTTGGGCTTTATGGGTTGGGTATTTTTGTGCTGGGATAAAACCTCTGTGATTTAGTTGAGAGAACAATTGTATGCTGCTAAAGCTGGTGAATCAACCAACAAACTCCAAGCAACTAGAGGACCACTGTCACTTACACTGGGGTTTTATTTTTATATGACAGTTATTTATGATGCTTTCTAATGTACAAATAGATTTAAGTTTTTATCTACAAGTTGTAATCAAGCCTTAATGGCAGAGGTTGCAATGCTCTTGTGTTGCTGGATTTGGGAATGGGCAGAGCTTTGCTGTGCTTTGAAATGTTGGCCCAGGCAAATTTTCTTGGGCATTTCATACCAAAATGTTACGTTTTTAAATAAGTTACTTAGTGCAGATTTTATGGCCAAGAAAAAAGAAACTGGATATCTTATTTTCTTTTAAAATAGATTAGTTTTAAATAGGAGTATTAGTTAAGAAAATTGTGCATAATACAACCAAGAAGAATTAGAGAATGAAACTGCAGTGGGAAGTGCTGTGTCTTGCTGTCTGAGGTGAAGCTTTTGGAGACCCCTGGTGTGCAGGCTCCAGGGTTGGTGCTTTGCAGTTAATTCTCTTCTCTCCCCACTTAGAGACAGGGAAGAAGAAGGTGTTTGTGAACATGAGCAGCAAACAGCTCTTACTTAGCACCCAGAATTGCTTGTATTAGCATCCAGTGCACCATTCTGAAAAGGTGAAGAGCAGTCCTTTACATTTTAAATCAGTGACTAAAAATAGAGGTATTATGTTTTAAGTATAAAACCAGGTTTTATTTTGCTTACAGTGTGTAGAAGAACTCTTATACCTGTCTTTTCACCTCTATTGATAAGCAGGGAAGCTACTATGAATGTCTTCAGTATTGCTTAGATTTTAACTCAGGTTGTTGTGCACATACAGAATTTCTTGTTGCATCATTTCTTTGGTTTATATGTTGGCAGAGAATTTTGTTTTCTCTGAGGCACTGTCCCTTCCTGCTATTCCCAAAGATCCATTTTTAAGGAATGAAAACTTTCTTTATCATAGCATCTGGAGCCATTATTCCATTCCAGTTATGCTGGCATTAAACTAATTGCTGATTAGCAGGTATAATGAACAAATGCAACTGTCAGTGTAACAGAAAACAGTTGGGGTTTTGTTTGCCTGTTTTTATAGCACTGATAAAAATCCCATTTCACAATAAAAAGTTAATGAGCATGACTGTTCTTCATTATGTGGTATTACTAGGTGCTAAAAACATGGCTTCTTAGCATGTTTGAGTTTGTAATATTAGAACTTGCTGACATCTTGGTGTGAGATCAGAACTGAGATACAGCAGGCCAGGTTGAAGGTGAAAATTTATTGAAAATTCTCAGGATTTCCTTTTTCCTTACACAAACTCAACATTCAGGCATGGGCTTCCCTGCTGATTTTACCAGGCACACCTGAGTTACCAGACTTAGGAAGATGAATTTGGGAAAGCTGATTACTCTCTTGAACAACAGGTTTTACTTTAGTGTGAAGTGCAGGTGGCCATTCGTGGTTGCTTGATTGTTCTGTGGGATTTAGTAGAAGCAGAGCCCATTTCATGCTGTATTTATAAAGAAAGACTTCCTGAGGGTTGGAATGGGTTCATCCAACACCCACAATAAAATGTTTATCTTTCAATAAGGTGTCACTGTATTTGCTTTCAGGAAGGAATGACCAAAGGCTTGCCTGACTTAAAAAGGTAGGTGTATTTGCATCTGAAATTCTCTGTTAAAAGATCTCTGGGGCCAGCTGCTTACAGGGAAGCTGACCGCAGCTGCTGTCCCCTGGAGCTTTTTACTGAAAGGCCTGCGCCCTCCTGCCCCTCTGGGCGTGTCAGTGCTGGGCTCTCCTGCTGCGGTAACTCCCTGCTGGCACCCCCGCCCCTTTCCCAGGGGAGCCACAGCACAGGGCTGGCCCCCGCAGTGCAGCCACCTCACCTGCTCTGCAGGCAAGTGCCAGGGCAGAGCAGGGTAGGCAGGGACTAAGAGGTGCTCAGGGACAGAAAATATGTAACTCTGCTTTTCACAGGAAACTATCTGGCTCCCAAATGGCAGGAAAATGTTGCTGCTCCTGCCCCCCATCCAGCTTGAAATTCAGTTTTCTCCCCAGAGCCTACTTGCTCCTTCAGTTGCAAGGATGAAGTGGGTCAAGAACAAGGAAATTTGAGTTTTCTCAGCTTTAAAACAGCTGAGCTGCCCTTTTCCCAGCAGCATCCCAAGCTTGCTCTCTCTGACAACTCCTAAACTCAGTCCGGAAGTGATGGTGCCCTGAGGAGCAGTTGAGAAACTTAACAGAATGAAAATATTTGCCTCTGGGCATACTTTTTGGCCAGGTGTTGGTGTCTGTGGATGTTGTGTAACACATAAACAGCCAGGCTGGAGATATTTGCAGTGCAGGACACACATCTAAGAAATTCAGTGTGTCCCAAATGTATCATTTTTTTAAGTGCAGGCAGATACTTGATGTAGCTGGATCTGTGTTGGGGAGAAGTGGCTAAACACCTTAAAACTCATCAAAATCCTTTCTGGGTGGGAAAAAGATGCGTTTGGGGAAAACTATACAGCCAGTCTGTGTACAGTAATTGAAATGAGAGGGCACAGCATTGGAGACTCCTGCCTTCCCTGCCCAGGGGAATACCCTTCTCCTGATAGTTAAAAAAAGTTGCTTACATCAGGCAATGTCCTAAACTGCTGTTTGTATGATTATTTAGGAGAGCACAGAGAGTATTACATAGTTCTCCACCGATTTTCATAAAGACTGGTACTTGAAATGCTTCATGGCTTTTTGTTCCTGCAGCTGTGTTCTCACTACACTCATAAAATCCCTCCTAACCTATAACAGATTGTAGGGCATTTGATTTTCAGCTGCCTGTGTAATGTCTTCTCAACTAAAAGAAGTTAGCTGGAAGCTGCAGGGTTTTGTTTCTCAGCTCTACCTAAGGCTCCTGTTAATTGGTACAGTCATGTGTAGTGTTTACCTTTACGTGTAAAGATTGAAAATGTTGCATTGGCAGCAGTGCTGCCTCCTTCCAGTGTCCTTGAGAGGACAAGTACCATACCTGGGGAATTCTTTGGCAAAGGTTATATGTGCTTTTGAAAATACAAACTTTATTTTTTTTTTTAATAGGACACACACACACAAATTTAAGCTGTTCAGTTACGCTGGTGTATTTTGTCAGCTGCCCTGAGACTGATTCCAGGGGCAGCTGGGAGCACAAGAAGGACCCAGGGGATGTTTGCTGGGTAGCCAAGCCATAATGGGGCAGTGCAAAGGACCAGGGCATCCATCAGTGCCAGACAAGAGCTGGACGTTTCTATTTGCAGATCCAGCATCTCCTACACAACTTAAGTGTTATCTCACCAGCCAGCTGCAGCTAAAATAAAACAGAGACACATCACCAGTGAAACAGTGTTTAATATAGTTAAATTACTTAAATAGATTTCAATTTCCATGGGAAATCATAACTGTATCCATTTTTGCAAGATCCAGAGTAAAGAGTGTGTGAATACCCCTTGAAATGATCATGACACACTGTCAACAATCACAGCTAGAGATACTGGGGACTTGAAATTTCATTGACAGCACAACTTCATAAGGTGAATCAAAAGTTAATAAGACTGCAGACTTTTGGAAAGCAGAAAGCAAACCTAAAATCAAGTGTATGGCATGAAGGAAATGAAACTCAGTGAGGGACAAAGGGGATGGGAGGTGGAGGAGGGGAGAAAGGCATAACACCGTGATGCAACTTATTTTGCAAACCAGGAAAGATGTGAAGGATCAAAAGTATAGTACAAGGGCAGACTTGGCAGTTTTACAGAAGTCAATATACTATACTTTTCAGAGATGTTTCTTAGTGGAAGGGAGAAGGAAAGGGGAGATGCCATTTAAGCTCATGTTTAAATGGCTTAATGCTCGGGTCATGCTTAGCAATAGAGTAAATTAATTAAGACAAGTCCATGGATTTTCACTTATTCTCGTTGTCGAGTAGGAAAAAGAAATCGCCACCACCATAGTGCAATCATTATGCTGTGAGTACTACAATAATTCTGCCCTGAGAAGAGTGGAAAAGAAGTTTATTAAATGTCAAAAGATTGGAGTAATTTTTAGTGCTAGCCAAATTCAATATCAAAACCTTCCCCTCATAGAATATAAAAAATATAGCTTTTTTAAATAATTTTCTTTTTTTAATAAAATATCAAGGGATTTTTCTTTCAGAGTTAGAAAAGGTACATAAATGATAACAGTGAACTATTCAGAAACCCCCCCCACTAGTGATAAAGATGCCCAACACAGTATCAATGGCACTATTTTAAGGTTGACCACCTCATATACACACTTGCCATCATAATCTTTTTTGAAGATCACCTAATTCCTTGAAAATATGTGAATCAGTTTAAATAAGTGCTTACTACAGGAAAGTAAACTCGATGCTGCAGCACATAGTTCCTTGTAATGTCACATGGCAGTTACAATGTCAGACAACTCTCAGATCAGCAGGATTCTATTAAGACCATCTATGAAAAATGAAAATTTTAAAAAGAAAAGTTCAAATGAGCTTTTTTTCCTTTTCTCATAAGAGCTCCTGTTAAGAGTTAGAAGATTTGGGTAGAGCTCTTTTTGACACGTTTGATACTGTCTCAGGAGCTATAACTCAAAGGTCCTGTTTCCATGGGGAAGCTGCCACCCTCCGCTGGAATGCTGCACGGAACAATTCTGTGACTACCGCGGGTTTTTCCTCTTCTTTGGGGTTGTAGATTTTTCTGGATTTTCATTTTAAAATGCATCTGATTCAGCCTGCAAACTCACCTGTTTGTTGTTGGTTGATTGTATAGTGATAATCTGAAAACTGCCAAGTCTGTGTTCAGAGTATTACACAGAAAAAAATTACACGAAAGTCTACAGGTTATATACACCTCCCCCCACACCTTGGTGTGGACAGCCTGCCTTCTAATTTATATATAATTTACAAAATATAGAATTTGGTATATCTGTTAGATCTCCATGTTTTCAATATTACAAAATAAAAAATACAAAAAAACCCACAACAAATTTCAGGGGAGTTCCCCCCACAAAGCGTCTCTTGTTTACATCTAGTCTTTCCCATGTAAACTGATAGATACCAAAGAAGAGCACAGACGACTTTTTAATAAATATAGTTGTAGAGCCATCTTCCTTTATCCTGATCTTCCCCTTCATCAGGTGTGCCAGCCCCACGCAGAAGAGCAGTCATTTAGCCATGGAGAAGAAGGAAAAAGAGGGGGCAAGGCTATAAGGTCTTTTCACACTAAAACATTACCAATGCCCTTCTAAAAGGCCTTTTTGTGTGCTGCATCAGTGGGTGTCAGTTTTGAAAGCCCATTCAAAACAGCTAATAAAAGCACAGTGGTACACTTCAAATAGCTGGCAGTATGGGATGGAAACATTATGGGAGTGCAAATCCATTCCAAAATAATGCTTTGTAGTGAATCATACATTCCTTCAACCAAGTAAATGTTGTGTTGCGTCAATAAATACTTAAATAGCTTCTTATGCCATCCTGTGGTAGCAGCCTTTTTAAAAATGCCGAATTCATGTCTTATCTGTGAACTCTGTAGTGCACATCTTTGGTCAACTTAGCACTCAGCCAGGAACAACTCCAAGGTGGTTTCTTTCTCTTGCTTTTCTTGATGGGTGGCCAAAGAATTTGCTGATACCAGCTCTAGAGTCATGGGATGAAATTTCAACTGCACCGAATGTTCAGCTTCACTACCAAAAAATTATTCTTCTCCTATTCACAATCCTGGGTAATGCAAAATCCATCTTTGTGTGGCGCTGCAGTCGGTGCTAACTAATTGGAGGCCCTTCATTTAGAAAGTAGGTGGTCATTTCTCCTTTGCCTTTGACCTTTATGACCCCTCGATACTCCAGCTGGTAGTTGTTGGCTGCTAAAACCTGGTACATGTCCGTGGTTACCTGCAGAACAAACAAGAGTCAACAGGTGCTTGCCTCGTCTTCCACACAATCTTTCCAGCTGCTTTTGGAGTAATCCATGGACAAAATAAAGTAGGATCAGTTGTTTTGTTTCTAAGTCAATCAACGTTTGCACATCAATCACTAACTGAAAGGTTGGCACAAGTTGCTGAACAAACACAACCATTAGAACCTGAGAAAGTACAGATGTGACACACAGCTCACAACTGAGGAAACTACATTTTTCAAGGAGGTCGCTGGATTAGGCGTACCAAATTAGTCACATTTTTTAAAGAACAGCAGTCAGTTCAGTCTGCTCAGATGCATTCATTGTATCGCTGGAGTGGCAGGAGGAAAACAGGTCAAGCTTACTAAAATAGCCTCAAAAATTACCTAGAAGTTACACAGTGGATGTACAGTTTAGGAGTCAGGGATTGTTTTTATGAAGGAGAAGGTAGTGGGCAATGGGAGAGAACTGATCAAATTGAATACTCTAGCCAGCATCCAAATTGTCTCTGCAGATGTCAGTCAAAAATAATCACTTGTGCTGCAGAACAACAGAAGTTTTAAAAACCAGATTTCCTGAGGTATTTATTTATTACAATATAATTTCCCACTTTTTTTCAGGTGGCTTTACAGACCATCTCAAGGGTGATGCCTAAGTATTGATCCAGTTAACTGACAGGCAAGGAAACAGCATGGTTGCCCCTCTTGGGCTTTACATCAGCTGCTCTATTTTTATAACCCTTCAGTGTTTTCCCAAAGAATGATATTCTGTTACTGTGAACATTGGCTCAGCAAAAGCAGGACACTGGAATTGAATCACTCACTGGAAAGGTCACATCTGAAGGCCGAGGATGTGTGATTATCAGACAGATCCCATTAACCCCTTAAACAATCCTCTCTCTCTGTTGTGTATCCCCATCCTGCTGATGCCTGGACCCTTGCTGGCCTCACACCACACATGGCACAATGAGCAGCAACGCGAATTACAGAAATACAGGGCTGAGTCACAAACACCTCACACAGCTGAGCAGCACGTGTGAGCAGGGATCAGGCAGGACTGTGCTCAGTGCCAGTGAGGCACACAGGGAAGGAGGCTCAGCTCAGCACTTCCACCCAGAACTAAAGTGCAAGCTTTTAAACAAAGGTTGCAATGTTGGACACGATTAAAAGACAAAACTTGCTGGTACCACCCGCATTCCCTAAGTGCCTTTTCTTTCCATTCTGTGCAGGTCAATGCATGGAATAAAAGAATAAAATGAAACCAAAATTTCAGTTCTAATTAAGTTTCAAAATGTATAGGTGACACAGGGCTGGCAGGGTAAGTTTTCCAGGGATTGCCTTACCTGAATCCTGTCAGGCACTCCTGTGCTGTCCATTCTGCTGGCTACATTCACTGTGTTGCCCCAGATGTCATACTGGGGTTTGCGGGCTCCTATCACCCCAGCTACAACAGGACCAATATTGAGGCCTGGAAGGAGAGGAGAAATATGCTCAGATCCATTTGCTTGAGGCAGGTTATTTTTCAGACAGTAAAAATCCATCCTGAGGCTCACTGGTTCTAGCTGTGCTTTACCCTGACATGTAAAGCTATGGCCAAACTGTGGGGAGAGACATGTAAAAATAGAATTTGGCTTCTTTGATCCATGATCCATCAGTTATGCCCAACTGACTGGCAGCTCGGGCTGGATCTGCTCAATCCAGAGCTACTTTCCAGTGCCAGATAATGGCATAAGATTTGTTTGCCACCTGGCTAACAAGCAAACTGCTCACTTGAAGTCAGCACATACATGCTGCAATGCTGAGGGCCTGCAAGGCAGCAGCCCAGAGCCTTCCAGAACAAAGACCACACTTGACATCCTCAAATTTCTTCTTCCTTTTCTGTCACTTTTTATTCCCTGACTTGAAAGACAATTTAATGTCCAAGTCTGCCAGAGCTGGAAGCACAGGGGCCAAATGAGCCCAAGGTCAACCACTATGTAAGACCACACTGTGGCAGGAGCTACACTGCTTCTAATTCCCTAGGGAGCTTGAGTGATGCTGCTACAACCTAAAAAACTACTGTGATGTTTCATAGAGGCCGAAGTGGTCACCAGCCACCAGACAATCAACATCACTGTACAGCTAATGTAATATCTGTGGTTTTTACTGTCCATAAAATCCCCACCTCAGAATGACCACTACCTACATGGAATCCTGTGAGCATAAGGACATTACCTATCTTCATCTGGAAGTTGTTGAATGAATGCTCATTAATGTATTTCATTTGGTCCATTAACCTCATGGCAAAATCTGCCAGAGCTTTGATGTGCGTCTTCCCTTCCTTGTCGTAAGTGGAGTCGTTGAGGCCTGAGGCAGCCATGTAGGTGCTGCCAATGGTCTTGATCTTCTCCAGCTGCCTGAACTGGTCTTCACTTATTATCTGTGTCACAAGAGCAAAAGAAGCAAATAAACCCTGACAAGCGCACAGATGCTGGTAATGTCCACGCCACACATCCCACCTTGCTGCAAGCATTACAAAATAGTTGACAGAGCCAGGAAGAGAGAGCAAGAAAGGGGATTAGATATTCAAAGGAATGACAAGGGAATAGAAGGGATTTTGTGTGGAAAAAAGATAAAACTGAAGACTCCCAGAGTAAGGAGAAATGAACCATGGATTCAATAAACCACCCTCCTTCAGGAGCTCAGCAAAGCCCAACTAAACTCATGGATTCAGCTCACTTTGCTCACCCAGATTTTCTGTGACTTACTTCATCAAAATCAGCAATGATCTCATTGAGCAGCCTCAGACACTCCACCCCTTCGTTGTTGGCTTCCAGCTCCACGTAGAACTCCGAGAAGTTGCTGATGGAGGCGAACATGACGGCCACGCACTCGCAGGACTGGTAGTAGAGCTCGTCATTGCGCCGCTCCTGCGCCAGGAAATGCGCGGCCACGTCCTTGGGCAGGATGTTGTGCAGGAGGCGTCTGTTGTAGGCCTGCAGCTCCTCCATCTCCTCCTTCTCCTCGGTGGCCTAGGGTAGGGGGAGACACAGGGATGCACTTAATCTTTGGGGAGCTGCTCTGGGGAGGGGAAAAAAGCTGAAAATTAACTTGCAGTGAGGGCAGAAATAGAAAGGGGGAAACTGCAAAGCAGAGCAGAGCCAGAGAGATGCAGAAACTCGTGTTTTGCAGCGGAAAATGTTCCATCTCTTTGTGCACACCTGTATGGAAAAGCAGGCAGAGAATAATGCCAGAATCCAGCATTGTATTTCTGAGCCCTGAACTGGTTAACCACTGAGCTCGCTCCCTCCATTGTTATACCATTTATAAATGAGGATTACAATGTTTATCTGCTTCCCAAGGAGCTTTAATTAATTGTTGCTTCCTCAGTGCCTTGTACTCAAACCACAAAGACCTATAATTAGAATGATGTCCTGCCACCCAGAAGGCAGAAAATCTAAATAAAACCTGCAGTCCTGTGGCTCCCCAGCCGTGAGTGCTGGCCAGAGCCCAGGCCTG
The DNA here is from genome assembly GCF_027477595.1 of Haemorhous mexicanus. NCBI lineage: Eukaryota > Metazoa > Chordata > Aves > Passeriformes > Fringillidae > Haemorhous > Haemorhous mexicanus. The sequence continues at coordinate 10,603,005 of NC_082348.1, read as the reverse complement.
TCCTGCTTGCTGGGGAATCACATACAGGGCCCCAACATCACTCATGGGCACAAGTAGTGAAAACATTTCCAGTGAATCCAGGGACAGGAGCACAGTGTGGCATTATCCACAGCGTGTTGGTTAGCCAGCACTGCTGCCTGGGGGCTAATGAAGGCTGGACATTGAGCCAGTTCCCACTGCTTAACAGAAAACTGAATGAAAATGCAAATGTGAATCTTTCACACCCTTGAGCACAGCGAACTAAAGCTCACTGAACTCTGGGAAACAATTCAGCAGCGTATATGAGCTTCCTATATTTATAAATTGTGTTACATTACATGTTCCTGCAGCAGTAACAGTTCAATTGCCCAAATTCATTAATCTCAGCCTTCAGATCTATAACCTTTTACCACAGGGACCATCCAAGGTGCATTTACAAGGAAAAATGGGGTTGAATAACTGGGATGAGATGCACAGAGTATGCAAAGCACCAAAGAAGAGCAGAGCATTATTAGTATGCCCAGTTATAAGCCAGTTTCAGATTAAATTCAAAGGCACTTTATCACACTCCTCAACTTGACAGTGAAGAGCTCAGTCATTTTATATTAACACCAAAGACCACATGTGATCCTCCCACAGCCAACACCCACTAACCTGAAGTTTCCAGAGGAAATCAAGCCTTGCAGTGGATTCCACTTGCTGGGCATGCAAGTACAGTGCCAGGACAAAGACAGTGATGATGACAGGGGTCACAATCTTCAGCGCGACTCGTGTCGCCACCGGGGGGCTGCAGCCAAGGAGAGAGCACAACTTCCCTGTGACTGGAGAATGGCCTTGCCACCCCCACACTTCCCACACTAAGGCTAACCAGCCTCTCAGGCTTTTTTTTCCCTTTCCCCTCAAACCTGTGTTGGTAAAGGGACAAACCTTTACAAAAAGCTGGAGACTCTGGCTCATGGGTACCAGTTTCTAGAGGAGGACCTGGAAATTGGAAAAGCAATCCAGCTTCTTAGAAAGGGTTGTGCTTGTTACAAAGGGCACTCTGCAGAGAATGGCCATACATGCTAAGGGTGACAGCATGAAATGCTGACAGCTCCTCAGACTGTGTTCATCCTCCTGCACTAGCTTCTCCAGGCTCCTGAGTAGGGAACTGCTCTAACTCATGGCTTCTCTAATTAGTCACTTCTTAATGGGCTTTGTTGTGTAAGTGCTCTGTAAGCTGAAAAGAGCACTAAGGCACATTCACACCTCCTCTGACAAGCAGGCAAATAAAAACTGTTAAATATGAATTACTGAGTTACACAGTATGAAAATATTTTGATAAAACCTTTAAATTGTATTACAAATAATCCCTGAGCTGACATAAATCCCACAGGAAAGAGGATGCTCTGAGAATAGCTGTACATACAAAAGGGCAACACTCAGGCCACTCAGGGCACCTGCATTTTGTTGTACCAGCTCACAGCAATGCACAAACACCAGACACTGCTGGTGAGTCAATGTGCTGCTATTGCACCTTGTGAACAGAAAATACCTACCAACAAAGACCTGTAAAATAATTCATGCCAAAGTGACTCACCATGAGGATGTATCATTTAAAGACACACTGAAAAAAAAAGCACAAACACAAGGTCAGTGGAGTGTTTGGCTCCCTGCAGCTCCTGCCCTTCTGCACATCATTGCACAGCGCCTCTGCAGTGTGGCACCTCTAACACTGTGTGGGGCTACAGCTCTTTGGAAGCAGAACACTACTAAAAGATGGGAGGGGGAGGAGAAAACAGGCTTCTGAGCTACACTCAAAACTCCAGAGCGATAGTGTGACATGGTTAATGTGGGTAAAATATCAAAGAAGCATTAAGAGTGAGAGAATAATTTGGGATTTTAATGTCAGTGTGGGATGCTTGGCAAATGCCTGTGCATCGATCACTGCTTCATTAGGTCAGACTACAAAATTTGGCCTAAGGAAGAAAGCTTTGGGCTTTTTTATCTTGTGAGGGATAGCTATTTTCTTTTCCTTTTATTGTGGCATGGAGATGTGTTTAATTCCTTTAACTCTAATCCTGCTCCCTTCTTCTGCACATTCCTCACTGCCAGCTTGTGCCCAGCTCTGGGTACCACACACAAGGGCACTGAAGAAAACCCTTTAGCACATTCCTATTACTATTGACAGTTCTGCAAAGTACCCACGTGTGTCAGAGCTGCTGGGGGAGATGGAAGGTGTGCTTTTTGGCACTGAGAGCACAGAACAGAGCTTTCTGGTAGGTAGCAGCTGTCTGAACTCCTGATTGATTGATTGATTGCTTAATGCTGCTGGCTTTGTTCTCGAGTGTGGGTTGAGTGTTAGGTGGCTGAGAACCATGCACAAGCATCTTTTAAAACACCATTGAAATGGAAGGAAAGAGATCAGTGTTTAAATTACTGTAGTGTCATTGATGCAATTAGAACTTTGCAGGCTACCAATGTGATATTAGCCTGAGAATGTGACAGCTCTCCAGAGAGCTTCAGGCCACAGTTTTATGGGGTTGGAGGGAACCTTACATGTTCCTGCTACACAATCAGACATCAAAATGATCAAAATCAAAATAGGCAAGGGAACCTAACTGGGCATAACATCAAAAAATAAAAGCATAATGACCCTCTAACCTTGTTTGTTCCAAGACATTTTCTGCAGTTCTGAGCATGGAATTTCTTCTGACATGGATTTTGCAACCCACTGTTGTCTTGCACACAATCTATTGCGTGGCTCTTGGCCAGTTCCAGCCCTGAACATGTGTGCTTGGACACGGACATGGTTTGGAAAGCCTGGGGAGCCCCCCAAGAAAGGCTGGATCTAGCTGGAGACACTTGCCACACGGAGTATGATTCCCCTGCTTCCCTAAATCACCTGGCCAAGGATGACTGACTGCCCTCCCTATCACTCTCCCTTAGGATGGGAGCATGGCAGATCTGACCCTTAGTACTGAGGCTGCAGCTCACTGTGGGTGTTACTCTTGCTCTAAAGCCTTGATCAGAGGCTCCCACATTACAGAAGTGCAGCAAGCCAGTATTTACAATAACTCTCTGGATAAGTGAAGATGCCCAGTGCAAGCAGTAGGGGTGTTGCATGGGTAGGTTGTTCCCCCATGGAACAGACATTTCCAGTAGCAGATGGTTCTTTAATTACTGGAAGAGAACACAGAGAGAAGCTTGCTAACTACACTCCTGCTCAAGTGAAGTGCACATTTTTAGCAGGAAAGGCAGTTCATTTTAGAGACAGGACCAGAGCATCTCACTTTTCCCAGCCATAGTTGCAAAGACAGACAGCTGGAACAGAAATGATGGCTTTGATGAACAAATCACAGGGTAAAGCTCTTTGGGCTTCCCTGTGCAGGAACTCAGTTTAGAAGATCACATTGGCCCATCACATCTTTAAAGCAATGCATTAGTTTTATCTTGTGCAGAGAAAAAAGGTAACACCATAGCCCTGTGCATGCAGTCACACTCCATGTGTCACACACTGGTGTGGCTGCAGCCAAGTCTGGCAATTCCCAACGTGCTGTAATCAGCCTTTCAGCTGCCTGCATGCTGGGTTGGTTTGTACACAGAAGTGTGAAGTGACATCTGCATCACTTCTAATTAGTCAGAGTACCATAGTGGCTGCAGAGCAGACACTAATTATGTAGCTACAATGGGCACCCAATTAAAGTAGTATAAGGTCATGGTGGCTTTTCTGTTTTTTTAGTATCAGCTGGACAATAAGGTTCATCTCTGAACTCTGTGCTACATGCTGAGCTCCCATTTCACACAAATGGCCTTCCAGACACTGGGGCAATAAATACCCATCCATGGAACTCTTTGGACAAAACAAATTGTCCTGGATCCCACTGGAATAGAGTAAAATTTCTTCCTAGCTGGTGTGGGGCTGTGTTTTGGATTAAGTATGAGAATGATGTTGATAACATGCTGATGTATTAGCTGTTGCTAAGCAGTGTTTATACTAAGTCAAGGACTTTTCAGCTCCTCAACAACCCCAGTGAGCAGGCGGGAGGGACACAGGATGCTGGGAGGGGACACATCCAGGACAGCTGACCCCAGCTGGCCAAAAGGAATATTCCATACCATGTGGCATCATGCTCAGTGTTGGAACTGGGGGGAAATCTGGCCTGGAGCTGCTGCTCAGGAACTGGCTGGGCGTTGGCTGGCAAGTGGTGAGCAACTGTATTGTGCATCACTTTTTTTGTCTATTCTAATTAAATTATTATTATTATTTCTATTATTAGTTTCTCTCTTTTCTGTCCCTTATACTGACTTTATCTCAACCCATGAGTTTTCTCACTTTTCCCCTTCCAACTCTCTCCCCATCCCAGCACAGGGCAGTGAGTGAGTGCCTCTGTGGGGCTGAGCCACCACACAAATCCCTTTTAGTGAGAGATAATACAGCATCACAGAAAGCTATTTCTGGGAAAACATGCTAACCTTCTCCACTTTATTACTGACTTTATTACTGACATTCTGATTGTGAAGTGATGTAAATTACACTTCCAAGTGCTGTAATTTCGCTTAGTGCTTGAATTACAAGAATGAAATTATATTTGAGATATAAAATGCTTTTATTTCACTAATTGTGTTAGAAAATGCTAAATAGCTTCTGCTGATGGAACACCTAATATCTGAAAAAAAGGGAAGAAAACCTCATTCTCCCTATACCTCCCCACAGAAAGCTCCATGGGGTTTCCTACCTAATTTCACTCAATTGAGTTAACAAAATAATTTAAGTGATTACTGCCAATGGCAGCAAAAGCTACACTTCCATTAACTGGCAATGCCAGCATTAATTATTGCTGGGCACACGGGAGTGCTGGAATCATGGAATAGTCATGTGAAGGAGAGGAGCAACCAGATGTATTGGGCTAGAAGGGCTCATGGTTAATGATGGCTTGAAGGGCTGATGGTTAATGGCCGTCCTGAACTCTGAGCAGCTACAGAAGGTATTTCATTACACTCTGGGAAGGGCCATGGGAATCTTCTCAAACACCCTCCTGTCCAAGGCAGGAACAACCACAGCTATCAGCCTTGACAAATAGTTCACCTAATCACTCACATTTAAGTACAATTGTTGCCTACAAGGGGAAATCATCAAAACAAGGAGTTAACACAACAGAGCAATTCCCAACAAGAAACAAAGCTTCTGGAGGAGGACGGGCTTGTGGATGTGTCTGACTTCCCTCCCTGGTGTGGGGAGCTCCAGGAGATGGGGAACCACCACAGCAGTGGAAGGAGGCTGCCACCAGGATTAACGTGTGACCTGATGACAAGCCAGCTTTTGTAAGTAAAAGGGCACCTGTCCATTCCCACTGAGCCCAGACCCTTCTGCTGGGAACTGTGCTGTGCCCAGCTGTGATACTGGCTTTTCAAACAAGGACATCTGTCCTGGAAGCAACAGGCAGGAGATCATTAGCCAAACTTTGAGCACCATCATTCCACCACCCCGAGCTGGGTTTGATTTATTGTGGTGGCTCACATCACATCCCTGAGCGAGCTCAAGTTTGTTGGAGGATTTTTTTTTTTTTTCCTCATTTGAGATATGACATTTCTATATTGGGAGTGTAATACCAGCATTAAGAATGACTAACTACACTCCCCATTTCTGGAAAAAAGGAAATACAGATCCACTCTGATTCCAGTTATACTCTGTTATTAATAGATAGTTCATTAGTCAAGTCTCACATTAAAAAGGTCTTAAAGGGAACTGTATTCTCCTCCTCTTCAGAGGCAGAGCACAGCATGCACTTCCCTGGCTTGCACCACAGCCTTGGCACTCCCATCCACCTAATGCCACACTGGAATCACTGTGTGAAAGAAATCAGGCAAAGATTTCAGAAGTGAAAGGCACTTACTAGGTGTTGGCTGTAACCAGGAGATCTGCATTGTCAAAAAGGTTGACCCCTGGCACTTCCACAATGAGAACATATATAAATTCAATTATTAACATAAGGATCAATTTTCCAATACAGCTGATCTGAAGGAACACAGAGCAGGCCAGGAGACTCAATAAGACACTGTAGGTAAAGTACTGTATAAAGACAAAAATGGGAAAAAAAAAAACAACAAAAGAGAGATGAATGTCAGCTGGATAAATCAAAACTGAAAACAAAGGAAACTAAACACAGGGATAGAAAGGGATTGGTAGTTATGTAGTTGAGCTGACCAAACATATAAACCTGGGGCTGCCTGTGGAATTCTCCCACATTACACAAGTTTAAACTGAATGGATGAAGAGGAAAACAGTGTCCTTCTTCTGCAGGCATTACATGTTTCACTCTCAAGAGACACAGGCCTCACAGCTGGACACCCAAGGCTGGGATGCAGCTTTTCCCTGGACACAGTTACTACCAGTTCTGCTGGATTAAGTCGTGCTTTAAGGCCAAGTTCTAGGCTCAGATATCTGTACAACACATAGGTCCAAGGGTATTGGCACTTCACACTCCTGGGCAGATGCCCACCATCCAATGGGGAGGCACTGTCCCCTCCAATGTCACACACTGGCTCCATCAGCAAGGTACAGGCTGGACAAACGTCCCCATGCCCACCCCATGACAATTTGTCCAGCCAGCAGCTGCAGAGGTGCAGATGTATGGCTGAGCAGCACCTCTGACACACCTGGGAGCTGAGTGTTCAGCATGCCAGTGCTTCCCAGGGTGACTGCATTGTGACTGAGGGTGCCATTTATGGCTCCTGGGAAAGACAGCAGAGATGCAAAATGAAGAGAGGCATGTTATCCAGCTCACCACCTTCCTGCTATCAAATCTGTGAAGATTTAAGCTTCCATTCTGTCTGGACTGGCCTATTTCTGGCAAAAACCCCATATCATGTGCCTGAGGCAATCCATCCTTTCAGTTAGAATCAAGCCCTAGTTGAAGCAGAAATATGCTTATGTTCTGAGCTCATTTATTAATAGTCTGATTTATTAAATTAGAGAAAATAACTTGTACAGCTTGTTCTTGACTCCTCAGTCTTGGCTGAGGGGCAGGATTCCATTGTCTCCTGTGTGGACACTGGGAGCAACAGGCAACACCTGTAGCAGATCCTACATGTGCCTTGCAGAGTGCAGGTGAGGGCCTCCTCACTTCTCAGCCCACTGAACAGAAGGACCTGGCTAAAGGCTGCCAGAGCAACCTCAGTGTGCAAAATGGTTATTCCTCACTGCTTAAAATTCCTCTCTGTCCTGGGCCAGCACTCCATCCAAATTCATGGTGGGCACAGACTGTTCCTAGATCTGCACTGTGCCAGATTCTGCTCCTGGGTCTTTCTCCAGAAACCTCACTGAATCACACAGGGGCCATATTCCTGTTAGGTTAAAAGGAAATATGTTCAGTAGGATACCAAGATTTTCAGTAGCACCTTGGACATCTGGATGGTAACAGATCCACCATAAATCTGTCAGGTCCCCATAAACCCAGATGACCTTGACATAAGTTCTAGCTCCATCCTAGACAGAGTTGTTTTTCCTTTTCAGTTTCCAGTAAACAACAATGAACAGCCATGACCTAAAAACTCAGAGAAAGGTCTTGAATAGCTATGTAAAAAGATAATTTTTTTTTTTTGGTAAAGTATTCTATCAATGTGAAAAACATATTTGGGCTGGTTTGGGTTGTGGGTTTGGTTGGGGTTTTTTCCCATTAGAAGCATTTTAATTTTTTCTAAATGAGATGTCCTGAAGACACAGGAATTGCATTACAAATTGAAGCAGACCACTGTCTGATTTGTCTGAGGCCAGACTTACCATAGCTTGGGAAAGAATATATAAGCCAAGTTTTTCATCAGGATTTAAAACAATGGAGGGAAGCATCAACTCTATGACTAAACACTGATGTTCAGAGAACTGATTTTTAGGTAAAACTGAGCACCCACAAACTCCTTTGAAATGACTTGCAGTTCTGCATGCCATTAAGGACCTCATGGAGAGGGACATTTCCCCTGTTACAGGCAGGATCCAACTGTTTTAAAAGCCTACTAATTATTCAGCCTGCAAGGAACTTAAACATGAATGTGGATTCATGATAATAACTTCAGACACTTAAGTCTGCCTGTAGTAGCCTGTGTCACTCCTGTAATGTCAGTCAAGAGCAACCTTGCTTTCCTCAGAATCACTGAGATTTGTCACACAGGTCTGATAGCCTTTTTCCAGACCAACCTCTGAAATCCATTTTGTTCAAGCAATACCTCTGGAAAGTTGCAGCTGGGCAAAGGACTGTCACAGAACCCCTGCCAGGTGCCCAGGCTGTAGTTGGAAGTCAGGTTGCTGATAAGGCAAATGTCCACCCGGTCAGGAGTGATGTTGTATTCAGCAGCCATGCAGCTGGCAAGATCCACAGTGCTGCACATGAACTGGAAAACAAAGATGGTATTAAGCTCCACAGCATAGACAAAGAGAAGAAAACAAAATAGTTCATATCAGTTTTAAAGCCCCTTGGAAATGGCCGTAGTAAAATATGCAAGATGAAATCATCAACTTATGTTTTACTGCACGTGCAGTACCTATGCTTTTTCTCCCCCAAAATATTAATTAACAAAATCCATGGCCCAGAGAACAGCCACCTCTGTGTGAGCCCAAACTCAGCAATGGTGTTTGAAATCACAGCCAGACCACCTCAGTCCCAAAAGTGCAACTCAAAAGCAGAGTCATCACCATGCCCATGAGCTGGTGTCTGCACTGGGAGCAGGAGGCAGCCCCGTGCAGGGCTGGCACCAAGCCCAAGGAACACTTCTGTCCCACTCAGTATGGTGGGAGTGATTACAGTATGTGTTATTTAACACATCAGCCTCGTGCCAGCCCTTCCTGCAGGGATACACATCAGGTGGGCTCCTGTTCTTGGAGCAGAAGCATTTAAAGAATCACAAAAGGACCTGGGCACAAATCTGTGCCAGGCATATAATGGGCTCTGGGGGTGGAGCTGTTGGGCTCCCATTTCTTTTCTGTGCCCAAAAAACAAAGGGCACCAACCTCAAATGCTGTCAGTCCCAGGCAGGTCATGTTAAATTCAGTGTTTTTAAGAGTCACAATGCTGCAGAGCACCAATAAGAAAACAATGCAGAACCGAATGGATCAAAAGGAAATAATGGACATACCATGTTGACAAAGGCGGACAGAAAAACCAGGATAATGGCAAAGACTCCAACTAAGGTACTATTGGTCCTAGACTGTACAATCTTCTTAGAAAGAGTCTGGAGAGGAACTGGGAAAAGCTGCATGAGAGAAAAAAAAAATCAAATAGACACCTAAAATCCTTGCTTGTTTTACAGACTACAACCTGCATTTGAGCTGCCTGCATCCTTCAGCGTGGGTCTGTGTGGCTGCTGCACAGGGGCTGGAGGATGGTGATGGGGGATGGCAGCTCTGGGACAAGGGCAAGCAGAGACGTGTCTGCCTCGTGGCAGCAGGCCCAGCTGGCTCTCCAAATCTACTTAGCCTTCCTAATGGGAGTGATGGCTCCCGAGCCCAGATAGCATGGCTTGCAGGGCTGTGCTCATCCTGTCGTGAGAAGCAAACCACAAGCCATCTGTAACTGAAATAGCCAGGAGCTTGAGCCTCGAAATTACTGGAGCAAAAATTTGAAAACGCAGAAATGAGAGTACATGTCACGTCCCTTTGATCACCAAGGCGTATCACAGGACTCTCTGGTGCCATTTCAGACACAGACTGAAAACAGCCCAGGCCAGCCCTGTGATGTGTCAGACCCTCTGCAGAGATCAGCTGGCCCGGGCTGGGCTGTGGCACTCTGCTCCACACTCACAGTGATAAAAATACCCGTGGCTGAGGGCAGTCAGGGAGCCCAGCTGGCCCAGTGTCTCCTGCTGGCAGGGCCAGGAGCTCCCTGCTGATGGCTACTGACTGCAGCATCCATTCCAGATGGAAACAGCCTGTGTGTCAGAGCAGAGGCTGACCCTGCCCTTCCCAGCCTGGGTCACCCCTGGTGGGACCTGAGGCCTCCCTGCACTGCTCTGGCTGCACGAGTGTCCAGGAGACAGCCAAGGCAGCCCTGTCCCTTCACATGCCACTGCTGTGCCAGTGGGAGCTCAGGGCTGGAGCAGGAATGCCGGGAGACCCCTGTGCTCCCACGGGAGATTGTCCTCCCGCAGTGCCCTGCCCCTCCACACCCCCACACCAGGGCAGAGGGGCTCTGCCCAGCACCACCAGAGCCTTCTCCAGAGCCCAGCTCTCCCCTCCCTTACTCACTGCACCAAGAACCAAGCCACTAGAGGGTATTTTTAGAGACACAAAGAAACAGCAGCACAGCGCCATGGCACTGCAATTTAACTATGACTAATGTTTCTATTAAAAGTCTTGCTTTTCCCTTTTATCCTTCACTCTTACATCTTCGGGTATGCAACATTTTGTCAGCGCTGAGCTTCCCACACAGCAGCCCTGCAGTGTAATTACCGAGAGCGGCAGCGGGCCAGGCGCTGATTAGCTGGAGACTCTTTACAGAGGCAGGGAGAGGCTGGGGCAAGAGTTTTGAAAGAGTTGATTTCACCTGCTACCAGCACATGCTCCAGGTGAAAGGAGAGAACAAGGCTCTGTGGGGGACTGGAGAAAAGGGGAAAGGGGGGTTGTAACTTATTTGCACTGAATGAGGGTTGATTGAAATACACTGGAAGCTTATGCAATCCTTCAGGCTCAGGGGCAGCCACCATAAAACAAAGGGAAACACCTTTCTCTCACAAATAAACCCTGCTGACATTGAAATCCTTAGCTTTGCTGATAAGCCATGAACCAAAATATCTCTTTGCCCTACCATGTCCAGCTGCTTGCACACAGATGTCAGCTAGCAGATCCCTACTAGAACAGAGTTATGGAAAATCCACTGGGGCCTTCCTCTGCTCTAGCCCCTGTAGGATTTGGAAGGAGAAGGAGGATTTGTACTGCATTTAGACAGTTTACTCACTAGATTAGAGCAGGACAGGTTTTCCTGCCACTTCTTTGTTTAGGCCTCAAGGCCAAGCTCCACAAAGGTATTCAGGGATCTAACCTCCATCTGTAATCTCTGGGAAATCAGGCACCTAAAGAAAACTTTGGAGTTTTTTGTTGTGGATCTTGGCTCAAGCCCCTGCTGCCAACAATCCCAAAAAAGCCTGACTTTGAACCAAGCCTGAGATATCAAGCAGAGCGATCAGTGGAAGACACTTAAATTCTAATGAAAACATGTTTTTCTTTGTATTAATCTTGGTTCTCATTACTTTGCAAACTAGGAAAAATTTTAGGTCAGTAAACAAGTACAGCTGGGAAAAGTCCTGAAGAAGAAAGGAATGCCAAAACCCATAGGAGGTCAGGGCTGCAGTTGAGAGTGCAACAACACAGCCATGCCATGCCTCTGAGGAGCCTCTGCCTCATGAACACCCGTGGGGGCCCTGTCACATAAGTCACGCTCTCCCCATTTCACAGAGGCAGCTGGAGACCAGGAACACCTGCAGCTTGAAGGACTTCTGTGGCAGACATGGGGAGCCTGTCTCAGGTCTGACAGTTCAGCTCCGTTCATGCTTCTCCCATAAAAACATCCACAAGTCAGGGGTATAGCAGAAGTAGAAAAAAAGGAAAGAAGATGGCTTTCCCTCCCATTTTCGAAAAAACAAAAATAAGACCTCTTCTGTCCTCTTAAAAGAAGCAGAATATCAGGACATTACAGTACAGTGAAACCCAAGCAGCACTGCTGGCTGGCCCATTGGCTTGTACTGTCAAAGTGACACTCCAATCCTGCCTGAGTGACAAAGAGGGATCTGATGGAATGGGAACTCCCAGACCCATCTCCACTACTGAGAAGGGGCTGAGAGAAAGGATGTGATCCATCTGGGCAGCTGAGATCCGTGTTTGGGCAGCCACACAAGGGGAGGTCACTCATTAGCACTCTTGAAATCCCCATGTGAAGAAAAATAACCACAATGGGAAAAAAGAAAATTGGATTTTTCCAGTTGATTCCAGTTCACTCTGAATTGAAATGTGTAAGTGCAGGTGAAGCAAGGGGACTGCTGTGCAGGTGAAGTTACAAGTTTAAAACGTGATCCAACAAGTAGTATATCACACTGAAAATAATCCATAACCTCCAGTCATTTGCATGATGAAACTACTCTAAATAAAGTGAATTCTTTGGAACAACAGCTGATGTAGGACAGAAGAGAAATATTTCTTCTTTTTGTCTTCTTAACATCTAGTGTGGGTATGGAAAACTGCTTAGATAATTGCTGTTGTGTTGTAAGATGAGGTCTTTAAGGTCTGATTTTTCAATTTGTAATAAAAGCCTTTGAGTCATTTTGAAGTACATTAAGATGCTTCTGCAGTAAAAGACAACATCTCCAGGCAACTTGATGTTGCAAGTCCATTTCTGTAACTTATTTCCCGGTGATTTATTAGTCTATTAAAAAAGTACAGTTTTCAGAGGGTTTTATTTTCCTGATTGAGACAAAAACCCCAAATGTTTTAGGAGCATCTGGACCAGCTTTTGGAGGCAAAGAATGTGATGGGCAAGCTACACCTATGGAGAGGTACAGAAAAGCTTATTTTCTCATAAAGGATAACTTGACATTTCTCTCCTGTGTTCTCCCAGAACCATGCAAGAAGTTGAATTCCACACAGCAGTGTAGATACCAGAAGTGAAAGGATTTTAAGAAAAAACCACAAACTTGATAAGTTAGTAGCAAAACAGATGTCTGTCAGCAGAGTATTTGAGAAGGGACCCTGGTTCCCATGACCTTAGACTCTACTGGGAAGGGACACCACCTCACAGTGGCCAAGACTTCATGGAGCATCAAAGCAAAGAACTGGAACTCTCTTGTTTATTACAGCTGAAGAAACTTGGAAAGCCAAGCTGGTTGTGCTGGCAGGTCCAGGAACAACTTCTAGTCCATGGAGAATTTTATAGTGGAAGATAATAATGACAGCAAAAGAAAATAAAACATGATCAAGCTGTTCAGAAAGAGCCTGCTGGCCACTGTCAAAGCCAGAGTTGGAGAGGCCAAAACAGGGAGGGGAAATCTCACATGAAAGCTGGAAAGAGGAAGAAAAAAGAGACACTTATCATGTAACAGCACAGCAAACAGGCAAAAGTTATGCTTATGCTGATGTCCTGGGGTGAACACCTGCTTTCCAACTTTGTGTGGAACCAACCACTGGTATTTAAACACATGCTCTCCTCTCCCACATCTGAGTGTGAAACAAAGCAAACAATGCTGACATCCCTGTCTTCAGGGATTTCATCTGAAGGATCTGCAAAACTGCCTGCCTTCTGCAGGTGTGTGCTTCCTGGAGCAACGTGGAGCACAGAAATAAAATAACACCCCTCATCCAAGGGCTGGGTAAACTCATTGCTTAAAAATCAAAGACTTGAAACACAAAGATGTTGTTCTGGGTGACAGAAGTGGGCTGCAGCTATTTGGAGCTGCTGCCATCAGACATGGAGCTGACAAACTAGAAGTACCTGTTCCTTAAACAAGCCATCTCATAATCAGGTGTTGTCAGCAGAGGCTAATTTGGAGCACTAAGAAGAGGTAATCAGAAAGGAACTGGAGCTAGAAGGCTCAGGATTTTCAATATTTGCAATCTCTGCACAGAAGCCACACTGGATGTTATACATGAGTATGTTGTGGGGATGAAAACTCACTGCTGGAAATGTCAGGGGCTTCAGAAAATCCTGTTAAATTCTGATGTTATTCTGAATTCCCTCTGATGTCTTGTGCATACAGTGCCTATGCACTGAGGCAAAGCCAGCCTAGAAACAGCTGGAGGCACCACTGAACAGACCTCTTCTACAGGAATTTGGAAGATCAGGACAAAGAAAGCAAGAGTGAAATCTGCCTACCATCCCAGGGACTGAAAAGTCCTGCGAGCCTTTTAAATAAATCAGTAATTAAGATGAGTAACAATTTTAACCAAAGAGCCCAAACCATAAGCAGAGGATTTGAATGATGACAGAAGAATTGAGTGCTGCTGTCAGTATGTGGAAGTGGCCTGTAAATGCCACTGGCTGACAAACAGCTCTGAGCCTTGGAATCTGGCTGGTGGCAAGTCAGGCAGCTGGGGTGCTCCAGAGCTCCAGGCCTGCCCCAGCAGCCCCAGTGACTTGGGGTGGCCCTGCTTGGCTGCAGAGTGCTGGGATGGTGCTGCCAGAGACCTGCAGCATGAGGAGGCAGCACAGCTCAGCACCAAATTCCCAAATTCACTGTGGCTGTGACCTGGATCTTGTCACATCGGTGGTTAATTAACTGCTAATCACATGAACATTAACTGCTAATCAGTGCTATCACTGCTGATATCAGTTTACAAATGGATGACTTTCAGTAGCATCCTCAAGTGCAATGGACACACCAAGTACAACCAGGCATCTCTGGGTACCATCTCCCAGCTCAAGGCAGCCAAGCCTTCCTGAGAGCAGTGTTATTTCTGACTTGGCTTCTCACTGCTGGTAAACAAGCCCAACCAATGGGATGCTGCACTTAGAAACTAGGCTCCTTTTAATATTGTCATAAGGCCAAAGGAAACCCTGTGAGTGAGTAGTTAACTTCAAATAGTAGTTGAAGCTTCTGTCACTGGGAACACTCTGTAGCTCTTATTATATGAGAAGGCAAAGCTTAATTTCCAAATTTAACTTAAAAAAAAATCAAAAAGACATGTAAGGTGCAAGTCTGTCAAGAGCACCCACATTCAACTGTTGAAAATGGCACAGAGAAGATAATTAAAGTGAGACAAATCATCTGCCTGACATTATCCATTATCCCACTGTTTCTTCTGCTGGAAACATAATGCTACTGAGCTATTTTATTCCAGGCACTGAGGAACAAAGCTAAGCTTGGGCTAAGGAACCTGAATCTGAGCGTGTTCCATGTTCAGACACTTCTAGACTAGAAGGATCCCTAAACCTGAAACACATCAGTGTTTTTAACAGGAACACCTTTGAGTGAAATGGATGAGCACAGCACCCTTCCCACAGTGCTCACTGCCAGTTTACCACAGGCTGACAAGAAGAATTAATATGTTTTTGGACTTCACACAATGTATTTCTTTTCTGATCAAAGCCAGCTACAAGAAAGAGCCCAGCGAATGCTGGAAGTTCTGTAAACTCATGTGAGAAAGGCTGATAAAATTCTATATGTTTATGGCTTTTAGTTCCCTCCAGGACATTTTTCCTTGATGATATTCTGCTTCTGATTATCTGCCTACCCAAACACGCATATGCAGCAGGGGCCAGCACACAGGCAACGCTGCAGGAAGTTTACAGGGAGGAAATGAATGGTCAGGCTTTGGTCTCACATTGGAAAATGTGCTCTTCTTATACCAATGTGAGAGTGTCTGCAGGGGACTTATAGACATGCAGATCCACAGAGTGATTACTTCTTGCTGAGCTACAGAGATGCCAACCCTAACATCTGTTTGCAGTTCATTCTGCCTTATCAAAGGCTTTTTCTGTAACCCTTATCACATAGTGTGGAAAGGATGGCTAACAAAACACACTCTGTTAGCTGAAGAAGCAGATTGCCGATCTGGTTATCTTAGGCAGAGGACTACAAAGAAACCACAGTACTCACCTTTACACAGGAGTAAATGACTGAAACAAACACCACTGTGGTCAGGATCAGGAAACAGGTCAGGTAAAAGCCCAGCATAAATGTAGAGCTGAAATCAAGGAGAGGTTTGGTTGGTTTTGTTTTGTTTTTTAAATGCATATTGTAGAATAGCTCCAGCTCTGCTCTCCAGAGCACATTTGTACAAGCTATGACACACTGCACAAGCTTTCCAATTAGGATAGCTGTAGGAGACACGAGGTGCCTTGAATACCAACAGATACTCTGGCCTATTTAGAACTATTCAGAGAGGCTGCAGAACAGAGAATGCTGCATCTTTTACAGCAATCACCTTCCTGCTGGGGTGACAGAGGTGGGACTGAAACACATTTCATGCACTAGAGAAGGTGACAGAACAACTTGTTGTGGCAGGTCAGCCCCCAGCTGGCTGTGGGCAGGGCACCCCTGGGAAGGAAGGCAGGCTGAGTGCTGAAGTGCAGCTGGGTGGGAATAATCTCAGTGGGAATGGCTTCCTGTCTTGCACAGGGAATGTCTGTGCAGCACCACTCTGTGCTCGGTCTGGTGCCTGGGATGTGAGCAAGCACAACATAAGGATAGTCAGGGATAACAGCCTTATCTTGGCCAGCTTGAGAGGTTCCTGCTCCTCCCAACTTTGAAGTACAAAAAGGATTCCAGGGCCAACTTTGTACTGTGAATTTTCATCTGTTTTCCTCACAAAGATATTCAACACCAATTTCCCAGTGACTGGTCTCAGTGTGACAGGATGGGCCCCCTCCCAGGAGTCAGCCTTGTTCATAATCTAAAGGAAGTACTCTTGTAACGTGACATTGAGGGCAACAACACCAAAGCCAGCTGGTCTCTGTGTTCTCTCGTGACTACTGGGATAATTGTACTTGCTAATTCACTGTTTGAGCCTTTTTTGAAATTCCTTAAAGCAATTCCTCTTTATCATAATAAATTGACACTGACATTCTGCCTCTAGTTTCAAATTCAGATTCCACGGTGTGTCTTTCCTGAAGCTCTGATGGTGACACACATGCACCTGTGGTTTCAGTTGGTGTTCAATAAAAGACCAAAGCTATGCAACTGAAATATAAGGAGAAACAAAGCAAAAGGTGAAGGGAAGTGTATCTGACCTACAGTTAAAATATAGAATTTTATTTACTCTTGAACCAAACAGACAGGCCAGGCTGACTGAGGACACTTCAGAACTTGCAAAAAAAAAAAAAAAAACACAAAAAAACCCAAATAAACAACCACCCTCTTTATGGGCAGCATGGAAGGAGACTGAACAGCACAACATTTACACCACACTGCCATAAGGGATGGGCTCCTGCGTAATACAAAGGAGGCAGCCATATGGCTGCCACACATGAGAAATTGTCAAGTTGTCATTTAAATGTTAAACTGGGTTTTATGGAGACAGTGTAGGGGCTGCTGAGGGACCTTGATGAGCAACACAAGGCTGGTAGAGGGCCTCTGCAGGTGTGAAGTTATGACAGCAATATCTAGAAGTCCAAAGTGTAAGCCCCTGTTAAATTAGTTACTCTCAGAGAACATTTCTGGATGTAATTAACATTGCATTAATTGCTGGGAATTATCTAGTTCCAATTTTGAGCCTCCTTCAGCTTCACTTGCAGTTTCCCAAAGCAGGCCTGTCTGTTTACACAGTGCATTTGTCCTGATGTTGTTTTGCTGATTCAATCCTTCTCTGAGCACTTGTGCCTGGGACAGGGAATGATAAACATCAGACTACGTGTTATTTCTGTGACCTTCTGAATATCTGATCTGAATGCTGCAAACCAGTCTCTACTCCAAAAAGAGTGGTGGGAACAGACATAGAAAACAGTTATAATGGCATAAAATAGTGCTGGAGCTCTCTTTAGGGACAATTTTTTGTCTTCTTGCAAGGAAGATAAATTTGGAGCATTTTCAGAGCTTCTGTGATCTTGTTCTTCAGTTTAAAAATGACTAACTCTAAATTTATTTCCAACACAGCATTGCTCAGTGAATGGTGTATTATTGCTACTAAACTAGATTATAGGAAATACCCACATGCTGTAATTTTGAGTGACTTTTAAAGAACTCTTTGAGAAGTGCCATTTCTGCAGAGCTCACTGCTGGAAAAGGTTTAGTGGGTTGTGCTGTGCCTTGCCTGCAGACCACGGCAGTGGGCCAAGAGCACTGTGCCCCACAGCCCTGAGGAGCCTATGCCATTCTTGCCTGAGGAAAGAAATGACTGCAACCCTTAAACCTGGAGTAAGCCACAAGCTCGGGCATGTGCAGCTCAACCTCCTCTCTATCTCTCCTCCTGCCCAGCTGCTCTGAGTCCAGAAGAATAAATGTATGAGAGATTTATCCTCATTTGCTAAGCAGCTCTTGAGACCTCGGTGCTGTGAGCAATGGGATGTGATGAGTTTCCACCTCCCTGTACCAGTGTGTTTAGACAAGAGGGCAGCCCAGCCTTGTGCTGTGAGTGTGTGCTATGCCTTGGTAGCCAATCCTTCCTACTCAGTGATATTTGTTTTCCAGAGGCTTATAAATGTGCTGAACTGAATTTCCTAAGACAGGGGTAAATTATAAGAGAAATCACTTCGGGGAAACAGAAATCCTCACCTGCCAGGGAGGAGGTTTTAATCTGCACTAGAAATGGGTGAAAACAATAAGCACCATGCATCACTTGAGCATGAATTATTTAAGGATTTTTCTCTTCCCCTCGGAGTTCTGAATTTTCAAGGAAAAAACAAAGAAAAGTAGGCTGGAATAGAGGAGGGGAGCAGATGGGAGCAAAGGGATGAAAGGGTACTCACTGTGGCACGATTATGATTTGAACAAAGCAGATGAAGAGGAAGACTAGGGAGGCACAAGCCACATAGGCTCCAAATCTGTCATCCACCTGCTTGGAGTACTGCAAAAAACCACAGTTATTATGTTAGTGGGAAAATTGGTTGCCTGCCTTCTCTCCACAAAAACTTCTTACTCGGCTTTTGTCTAGGTCCTTGGAAAGCAGTGCTGGAAGGAAACAACATTCCCAACTCCCCTTCTCCCCCAAGCAATCTGTAAGGGCTTGAACAGGCCCAAAGGCCAGGGAAGAAACCCACAGAGCTGGGTGAAGAGAGGATTCACCAGCTGCCCCTTGCACGAGAGGAGCAGAAATGGATTATCTGGGACCAAGATTCTAGGGCACTGTCACCAGACCTAAACTTCTTGCATGGGAAGTTTCCTCCAAGAGGGACAAATGCTGTTGATGAGAGAACCTTGCATTTGTGCAGATGACTTGACTCATTCTAATGGCAGTGCAAGGCTGCTGTGCTTGTCACACAGTCACTCCTTCCAGCTTCTTGTCAGCCACGGGGGAGCTGCACCCGATTCCCAAAGATGCTTTCTTTAGCTTGAAGCTCAGTTCTCAGCACAGACCATATCAGTGTTTGAACCACAAAATAAAAGGTGCTCTGAACAGGTGAACCCCTAATTTCCCTGGCAGTTTTCAGCTGTAAAATTGAAGAGGAGGAGTGGGGGGAAATTACATGCTGAAGCTTTTATCCAGTCCCACACTGATTCATTAAACAGCTCTAAATCCTGAAAAGCTCTGCTTTTGTAATAGGTAGTCATTCTTGTCAAGGAAAGACTGTTTCTAAATAAAATTGTAAAATAATTACTGCAGATTTATTATGAAGTGTTTTCCATGGAATAATGAGTTTAACCCACAGACCACTCAAACATCCTAAGGATATGTGCTTGAATAAAAAATGAAAGAAAAAAAGGATTACTTCCTTTGTGCAATTAAACCCACCTTTTCTTATGGAACCTTTAATAATGTCATCCAGGTACCTCTAGACTTAGAAATTAGACTTGGAAATTTGACTTTGAAGCCATCTAGAGCTGATTATTATAATGGATAGTCTCTACTATATAGCCAGGGAAATGATCTTTGCCTGAGAGCAATATCTGAAACCAGATAAGGATGAAATCAACTGCTCATGAGCTTTAGGTCTGTTACTTCCCTTTCTCACATTTTTGGGATAGAGAACTATTTCTTGCTTAAAATGGGCTCCCAAAAATATCTAGAGTACAGATTGCATCCCAATGAGCCCTAGTAGTACCTGGGGCTCTTTGGGGACAAAGGGCAGGGAAAAGTCCCTCCAGAGGAGTCCCACCAGAGGAGGAGTCCTTCCAGAGGAGCTTAGGTAGGCTGAAGTGGGTTTCTCCAGTGATTTGAAGGAGATAAGGGGTGACTGCAATCTCAGTTTGGAGTCTCAAAGTCAGAGAAAAAAACCTGGTTTATCCTGGATTCCCTTTACTGCTTATCACTGCACATTCACATGTGTCTGATAGAAATGGCTTTCCTGGCCAGTGCTCCCTTCAGATGACTGTGATTTTTTTAGGACAAGTTATATTAAGGTTTCCATGAGGAAGCATGGATTTTTTTAAAATCACAACCCCACCTCCCTCACCCAAACCATAGCTTAAACCCTAGATATAACAGCCTGACCTTCTGCAGGAGAATTAAAACTCCTAACAAGCCCGCCTGACGCACTGCAATGGTTTTTGGACAGCGTTACCTTTTTCTCCAGGTCAGGCTCCCTGAATGTCAAGAGGAATTTGCGCACGTGCTCCGAGCGTAACCGATCGATGCTTCTGGCGTCGATGGCCCGGCCCAGGAACTCATCCACTTCATCCTCTGGGTTCATACTCTCCTGGGTGCTCCTGGGGATGCCACCAAAAGGGACCATAAGAGCACAAGATAATTTCTGCCTCTGCACTGTGTGTTATTGCAGTGCATAATGAGCTGGAGGTTAATGGCATTCTGCTTCAGTTGGGAAAGGGACTGGGAGCAGAGAGGGAGTGGAATCAGCTCTAGAGCTCACTGCCAGTCCCGAGCCATTACTACAAGGCTTCTGTTTATTTGCCCATTTCTTTACTACATCTGTTTCCTGGCACTCAGGTCTCATTTCCATCCCTCATTATCTAAAAGCACTGGGTAGCCTCCTTGCCCTTGTCCTCTGACTTATCCTTCCCTGCGCTGCTGTACTGCTGCAGCTGTTAGTGCCTGCACTGAAAAAATGATTTGTGCCTCCAGTCATATTTCATGCTTTCTAATAACAATTTCTGTAAATATTACTAAGAAAATCTCCAAACTTGAGCCATTCTCCCTTTTTGAGAAAAAATTGTTTACAGAACAAACATTTGGGGAAAAAAATGTGGCCTGACTCCCCTTCACACAGTTACTTATGGGTATAAAGCATAAAACAGAAATAAAAATCTGTTTATGAGATATTTACTTAAGAAAAGGTTGCAAAAGAAAAAGGCAACAGAAGAAAATAATACAAATTTGATTTTGCTTTCTAAATATGTGGAACAAGATTATAATCTTTTGTGCCACTGTTTTTCTGAATCTCTGCTGTAGCTAGAAAAAAATGAAGCTGATTTTCAAAAACTGTTGAGAAAAAATAACACTGTAAACTTAATTGTCCTGAGGACAATTTGCACTGAGGATCAGAAAACCTGAAGTACCTCCCCAGATTCTAGCTATTTTTAAAATCTAACAGTATTTTAATGACTTGATGTTGTCACTTTAATGGCCTGCCCTCAAACGAGCTATAGGCAGAAATTAAAAGCTAATCCTGAAGTGCTGTTTTTCTGCTTTGCTTGCATGATTGCCCAGGTTATCCCCAGGGTTTGCCAATAGTTATCCACTGAAATATGCCCCTCCCTTGCACGGGGGTATATTCCAGCAGATAACTATTTCTGTGTGCAAACCCCACGGCGCACAGCAGCTCCAGGCTCCTGCTGTGTGACCCTCAGCTCAGGCACTCGGGAGGAAAAATCCTGGGGTCTGACAAGCACGATGAAAAGCTACTCTGCTTTATTTCCCTGGTTTCATTTGTACTGCACCAGAGCACACAATGCACTCTGTGTTGCAGCCAGCAGGCTCCCACAGGTAAGGCTGTGCTGGAAAGCAGCTCACAAACCAGAATGTGACTCTGTTTTAAAAGTTAAAGGTCCCTTTCCAAAAGGAAGGCTCTTTCAAAGCTTTCTGCAAAACTGGATCAGATTTTAGGAAGCCCTCTGTACCTCACCTCTTCTGTGCATCTCTTGGCAAGAGAAAAATAAATCAGGTCTATCTGCTCATTTCCATTCTACCACTTCTTGACCCAGCTAGCAAGTTGAATGTTTCTGCTCCTCAGCTGGGTCATGACAGCACAGCAGTGGCATCTCTTCAGTGGCCATCCAAGCCTAGTTTGTCTCAAGGTCTAATCTCTATTTTAGCCAACCTTAGTATTTCAAAGGGGTTGGGGGAAAGAGGTTTTTAATTTGGGGCTCTAGAAGTTATTTAGTTCCTAGAAATTCATATAATTTGAAAATAAAAGTGTTTTTTTTCCCTACAAGGTCAGGACATTCAATTTACTTCCTCAGAGGAAGTACATCTTGAGCATTCAAGGGGATGCTGCTTCTTTTCATTCAGTCCTTGCAGCATCTTCTGGGCTCATAAAAACCAGCAAGGAAATCATTAGGCTTTGTATTCACAGAATGCCTCCCAAGGCCCTGCGAGCTCTGGGCACACTGGGGCCATTCACATTTCCCCACCTCCCGCTGCAGCCCAGGCTGGGGAGGCAGCTCAGCAGCTGGGCAAAGAGCACTCCCATTTCAAGTTCCAGCCTGGAAATGCCACTCAGGAGGATGCAAAGGGAAAGAACCTGCCTGCTTGGTGGCTACCTCAGCTGCCTGCAGGTCTGTAATGGGTTGTTTTACTGCTCAGGGTGTTTCTAATGCTACAGGCAGCTCCAAGGTTGCAGGCTGTGTGGAATTACCCCTGCTGGTTTTAAATTGCCTGGCTGGGACATTGGCAGTGGGCAGCCACCCTCACACAGGCTGCAGGGAAGCTCAGTCACCTCACACAGACTGAGCTGTTCAGGTGACTTTCACAGCCCATTGTACCCAAGCTAAATTAGAGTGCAGCAAGTTTGGGTACATTTGCATAAATGTAATTTTTAATTGGCATACTAAAGTTCCCAGTTCTAAGGAGTGCCCTGGAGGCAGTGCCTGTAAGTCAGAGCTGAGCTACTGCCATAGATTAATGAAATTCATATGTCAAAATGCCTTTTGATATATTGATAGTATGGTTGGTGGAGGGGAGGGTGGAAATGAGGATTTCAGGCTGTCGTGAAACTTCCAAAAACACATCCTAAAAGCACTGCTGAGGTTTCTTCAAATGCCAACAGAAAATTGTGTCAAGGGGCAGGAACAGCACAAACAAGAGCTTGTAGCAACTTTTTCACTCTGCTTGCAAAAGTGAATGCTACCAATTAACCCAGAGATGCTGGCTTCAGAGTGGTCCAAAATGTGCTGCTGATTTAATTACTTTCTGCCAATGCAGAGTGTGACCACTGCCAAAACTACATGTATGCCATAATTTTAAATGCTTCATGCTTAGGTTGAGTAACTAAACCTGCACTCATGCACATAAGGTTTGGTCCTGTTTTCAGGGATGTGTGCTGCCCACGTCTTCCTTTGCTGCCAGACAAAAGTATTGACCCTCAGTATTTCTGCATGTGAAGGAACTGCCTTAGGACCTGACATGGCTTAGGTATCTAATTTTAACCATTCTCACCATGAACACACTCTGCAAGAGATTTATTTTTGCCAACTCTTTGTACTTGAGTTAAACAGATTTCTAGATAAAGAGGATCAGAGGCAAGTAGTAGCTTCTTTTGGTAGCGAACAGAAATGTAAAAATCCTGAAATCTGTATAATGAGCTGGCACCACCCTGAGTGAGACAGCTCAGCCACTGGCTGTGACAGCCCAAGGAACCTTTCAAACTGTAGGATGGAGAACAGATACTGTGGCCCTTGGAGCAACAGAGGAGATGCTGTTCCTCAGCTGTTGGGTGACTCTGCTGTGGGCCAGCACTGAGGCAGCTGATTTTTGTGTTTTCTTACAGAAACTATGAGGAAAAATATTATTTCAAGAGGGAAACTGAAAATTTCTATATTGCTATGAATTATTTTGTTGTAATCTGTTAATTCTTTTCTGCCCAAAGAATATCTAACATCAATGGAGTTTCCCAGCATCCATGGATACCACAGGAAACAGTGAACAGGAAACAGTGGGAACAGAGAAACATCCCAGGGTGCACAGAGCTAAAGGTTATAAAAACCCAGTTTGCAGGGAAAGGCAAGGGAAGGAGAGAACGACTCTTAATATTGCCATGTTCAAACTTATCACTTTCCTCTTCCATTTAGGCAGCTGCTCTCAGAGTTCAACCACCATAATGTGAATTGTCCCACAGCTGGATGCCGAGAGCTCACAGAAGCATTTACCTGTCCCAGCTCACAGAAATCCACTCAGCCCTGACCAGCAGCCTGAGAAACATGACAAAGAGCAACAGCGACGTGTTTTAGGCACCAGTCTCCTCCACTGTTGCCTGACTCACTCTAAGCAAGCTTATAATTAATGCCATTCAGCAGGACTGAACATGAAATTATTCTAAACACCTTCAATACAGGAAATGCTTTTGTTGTGTCCAGTTGTAGAAGTTAAAAAGTGAATGTGTTTGGGTTTTTTCCTCCAAAGGTAAATGTTCAAAATACCCCTCTCATTAAATTTTTTTAACAATTTCTCTAAAGTTCTATAGGAAAAAAATGAAAATACTGCTAAAATTTGGCTATATTTTAGATCATGAAACTTTGAATTTACTTTTTCAAACAAGTTATCATTTCTGAGTTTATTTTTATATGTAGAAATAAGTAATATGCAATAATGGGTAATATAAAATATATACAAATAAACTCAGAAGTGATACAGGCATTTCAATACATACATAAACCTTTCTTATTGGAGATGTCCAACACTTATATATACTTGAGAGGAAGATTTTGTCTTGGATTATTTTCAAAAAGTGCAGATTATCTGGGACAAGGGGAAGTGCACCAAAAGCATTTTAATTATAAAAGCAAGTTAGAACCACCAAACAAATAAACGTTTTGAGGGCAGTGGCTGTTCTGAATGCACATCAGTCAATCCTGTGCCCTCAACTGGCTGTCCCTCCAGGACAAACCTCTGGGGAGCCCAAGCATTATTTTTGGCTTCTGGGCACCAATTTTTGTCCTTTTTTAATATGAGAAAAAAATCCCAAACGGGCAAACATAACAGTGTATGACAGAAGTAAATTTGCTTACTTGTCCTTGGGGTCCTCGAAACCCTGAAAGAAAGGAAAAGGGCACAAGGGTGAGCAAACAGGCTGACCTTGAGAACACAAAGCATCCCGGGAACGGCGTTTCACAGGGGACTTCTCAGGACACTCATTTGTTAGGTGTGGATGGACAGCTTTTCCCACCCACAACAATATTTAGTGCAGCCCTGCCAGTGGGCAGACAGAGCAGCTTTGGAAAAACACATTCCTTCAGAAATAAATTCATGGGAGTGCAGATAAAGGAAATGTTTCAGCTGACTGCTGGCACACTTGATTTCAGGTGTCTTCTTTTTAGCAGTCACCATTACAAATGATACAATGGAAATTGTACTGATATTGTAACTGAGGAGGTATTTTACTAGAAACAAAACTCAGAGCAATAACAGAAATCAATCCCTGTATTCAACAAGGCTGCATCTCTTTATGTCAGGGCTCAGCTAAGGGCAATGGATGCATTTTGGTTTTCATCTCTCCCAAGAGTCTCCCTGCTCCTCCCCTCATCACAGGCACACACAGAACATGTTTTCTTGAATAAGATTTCAGGAATTATTTATAATATTTGCAATAGCCCAAATAGTCACAATTCTTTCAGGACCACCTGAATGGATTAAGTATTTATGAGTCATCCATAGCTGTAATGGCTAGAAGGCCTTAGACAAAATTTTATATGGAGGTATAAGTTTGTATGCTTAGCATTAACATACCTAACAGACCAAATTACATCAAAATTGCCATTTTGCATGGGCTGAAACAAAATGTGCCCTCTGACATCTTGGCTTAAATTTAACTGTAGTCAAGAAAAGTTGTATATTTGACAAACAGGGTCAAATACTCAGGCACAGAGTTTGTACCCTGTGTTCCAAAACATAAAACAAGTGTAGCTGGGAGATATGAAGAATTGCTTTTGTTTTTCTCCCAGAGACCTCAGGCCAAAACTGCTCAGGGCACGTGAGGATATTCCAGCTGCTGGACCTGCAGCAGCAACCATTCTGGGGGCAGCACACTGAAATCCATCCTGACTGTGGAAAATCAAACATCTTTGGGCAAAAGTCTTCCCACAGGGGCCTTGTCCAAAACCATCAGAAACAACAACATTGACCAGATACTAAATGAGAACAGATTTTGCCCTCGCAGTGAGTTAGCAATGTGGCCACATGGCAGAGGGAAAGCCAACACACCAGCTTTGCCAGAGGGAAGAAGTGAGGTCTGTCACTCAGGTCAGCAGCCAGGACTGTGACTCACTGAGAGAGCAATTCCCATTTTTGCATACACTGTTTCAGACTAAAACCACACTCCTAAACAGAAAGTGCCACTCCAATTTAACCCGTCGGAAATTCACATCAAGGAAGTCTCTCAGTCCCATGGCACAACCACCAGCAGATTCAGTGGGAAGAGTGAAATAATAATGTTGATTAGCATGTTAGCATGTCCAGTTATCCAAGCTAAAAAAAAAAAAAGTACTTTCTGATTTTATGTTCAAGAGTGATCATTCAACTTTCTGTTGTGTGGTTTTTTTCCTTCTTCTTTTGCCTAATTATTTTACAGTTGTCAGACAGATCTGATTGATTTATTTATTTAAGTAATCCTACAACACAGTGCCAAAACTGAAAGCTCACTGGTTAATCATGGAGACAAAATGCTCACTAATTTGTCTGGTGTCATAGTCAGTTAGGCTGGGGAAAAAAAAAAAAAAGAAATTCAACCGAACATGAATAGCTACCAGCCAAGAAATAAGCAGAGGGAAGGGATGAGAAAACAGCCAGTACTTTATTAGATAGATATCAAGGTCACTTTTTCAAGCTTAGCCAGTTGGGAACTGAATGACTGACTGCAGTGGGAGAGTCCCCTAAAATGGTCTGATTTTCACAACCAGCTGTGTAACCCTCCATCCCACTGAATTCCTCCACCTAAACACAGATCTCACACTCCTGCCTTTGGGATGCACAAGTTTGAAGACACTGGCTGACCAGGTCAAGTTACTAGAACACCTCAGCAAGCACATCCTCAAAAAATTCCCCAATATTTCAAGTGTGGAATAATATTTAACTGGCCATTTATATGGGTGAACACTTAATCCACATGGAGTTTGATTCTGCCCTGCTTCTCTTCCTCAGCAAAACTGTTACAAGGAAAGTTTCTAAAATAAAAGAGAAATAATTGATCTAGCTTTTCAATTTACAATATTAAATTGTGCTTGAAATTCTGGAAATTATTCTTGATGGTAACTCAAATTAAATTGGTGCTTCAAAACTAAAGACCAAAAAAAGACATATTTCAGGTAAAGCAGAAAAGAAAAAAGCTATCACATTTTCTTTCCTGGATATTCATTTAACAAGGCTAAATATTTAAGAGTGACTTGAACTTTAATTAGAGAGAATCAGCTTAAAATTAAATGATGTAGGAACCTGTTTAAGTTAAGCAAATTAAATGATTCACTTCAAAAGCTACCATTTCATACTAAAGATTCTTCAAACAGAATTGCCAAAAATGGAATTGTTCTAGAGAAAGGTCTGTGGGATTATTTGAGGAAGAAAATCCTCCAACATAGCTTCTTAAAACCTGGTCATTTATTGCAAGATCTCTTTCTTATTTGCCCTGGAAGACTTTGCCAGGATATAGAGCAAATACACCTCTAGGACCTGGCTGTGACCAGAGATTTTCCTCCCTCTCCACTAAAGCATCCATGTTTCACTCACTCACCAAGAATCCTTTCAGGCAGGGGAGCTGACCAGGGTCATGCTGCCCACCCTGCTCTGGGTTGGGAGGGAGATTTCCCCTGGGTTTTGGTTAATGTACTTTCACCTCCCCCACTCCTGTGGGCACGCTCGGTTCATTAAAGAATCTGCACTTCAGATCATTTCCTTCCCCTTGCACAAGGCTTGAGCACTAATGACATATTGGTCTTTTTTCTTCTCCACAGCTGGCAAATAGTTTGGTATCTTCAGGAATGAGATGTTTTGCTCCAGCCCAAAGCTCAGAGTAAGGCTGCTCCCATCAATTCCAATGCTCTGTGTGTTATACACAGGATAAACACACAACCAAGCCTGCAGGAATAGGGCCTACATGGATTTGTGGATTTGTCTTCATTCCTACTCATAATCTGGTAGCCAAACTTCCAAACTCAAGAGAAATAGAGGGGCTAAAGGCACTGTCCAGCCCCCCTCATGAGGTGCACTGCAGGCTGGACTGCTGGGCTGGGGCTGGGCTTAGCCTCTTTGGGTACTGCTGCACAGAGATATGTCAAAATTGGCATTTCTGCACAAACATATACAGAAATCTGAACCTCCCCCCCCCAAAAAGAAGCTGATAAAAATGAGATGCCTGTCATTTAGGAGAGGGAGTGTAAAGGGATACGATGAGGAACCACCAATTCCTGGAGTTAAGAATTTAAATCCCCTCTTGACTGCTCATGGATTTGTACCCAGCAGGCTGAAACAATACCAGTGGTTTTCTAGGAAGCTATGAAGAAAAGGCTGGGAATTGTCAGCAGGGATGAAGATGACAAAAGTGATGATGGCTACAAGAATCAGACAGATAGGAGTTTGCAGGAGTTCAGGAACAGCTCAATGATCATGATGATAAGTAGCCCTTGTTCAGGCCAAAATTCCCTTCTTCTAGAAGGGACCATAAGGCATGAGATAGGTCTTACCACAGTACAGTACTAATGGACTGCTGCACATAGGACCTCATGCAAATTTTATTCAGTCTCATTTTAAATATCCCTAGTATTGGTGTTTTTCTCATTCCCCCAGGAAGCTGTATTACTCTGCCATCAGATTGCAAAAGCAAAGGTAACAGCATTTAATAATTCCTCTGAGACTAAGACAGTCCTCTCTTTGACTTCAGGAACAACCCAAACTCAGCTGAATCAACTCCCTTAAAGGCTCTGCTCTTTAGTCTTTTCCACAGGAGATTATTTAAAAAGCCCTATTGTTTTATGGCAGGTCAGGTGACTCAGAATCCACACTGACATCCTCAGTGGGAGTAGATGTGCAGGAGGAAGAAAGGAGGGAATATTACAGCCTCAGTCCCTATGGCCCCTAAGGCTTACTACTTTATGGGGGATATTTTATGAATATCTATTGTGCTAAAAGCTCATATGACTGCCATCTCTCTGCTTGACTTCTAAATTAACTAAGCCCTTTTCTTTGAAGATTAAAACTGATTCCTTAAATAGAATGACAAAGTGTTTGTCAAAGACATGACAAGCTGATTGCTACACCATAACACTTCAAATCAAGAACGATTAGAAATAATAATTCTAACTTTGAGAACACTGGCTGCAATTATTAACATATTGTAAATATGCAAAGAAAAGTGGAGTGGATTTTATATGCTTTTAACTTTTCATTTAACTCCAAAAATAAGGCAGTAGAGGGGCTGATGAGCTTCATGACCTTCTTAATGGCAATGTGTGTGGGAAGCATAAATTCCACCCTTAAAAACTTCGTTCTCAACTCCAGCAAAGATCTTAGGAGGAAAAATGATAAAGAAACTAATTTTTCTTGCCCTGTTTTCATCCTCAGAACAAAGTCAAAATAGAACTTACATGATGTTAAAGCAGAAATCGAAATAACTTTGGACTTAGGGACAAAATGAGCTTTGTAAGAGTTAGGGCCAACTTGCAGAGGTGCTTCCCAGAGACAGTGACCATGGAAAACAGAAAGGGAGGGTGACAGGCTGAGAGTTGATGTCGATAAAAACAAACCTGCTTTGGCTCTACCACAAAACTAATTATTCACATCTATTTTCAGCACTGTTCTACCTTCTGCTTTGTCCCTGTGGTCAAAAAGACAAGGCTATGAAGATAGATGCTGTCAGGTGTAAATTCAGAAGCAAAACTGAAGGACTTCAAAGCACTCAAGCCAAAAATAACACAATTTCTGTTTCCAGAGTCCAGAAAGAATAAAGCCTGATAGGAAGGATATTTAACAAGCATCTAAGTGCAGAACAAGAGACTGGCAGAAAAGCAGTTTATGAAACAGATTAAATGATGAGTGTGTCTGCTATAGCTGGAACAGAGACTAATGAGGTCTGAAAAGGAAAGCTGAAGTGCTCCTTTTCTGCAGCCCACCCCACTTCATAAAAAGACTTTCATTCCATGGCACTGATCACAGATGGTTAAACCCTCTGCTTTCTTCAACTCAAAATGATTCTGTAGACAGTCCTCAGCTGGCAGACCAGACCTGGCCAATGCCATGAATTTACCTGGGCCATCAGATTTAACTCTATAGATCACAAGAGGTTACTTTGGCTGAAATAGGCTTTCTTTACCTTACTTTTAATTAACTTCTGGCTCTGAACTCACACCTTTGAAAAGTGCAGGTTGCTCACAGTTTTCTGTGAACTCTGAATCCAAATTTCTCCAGTACAAAGGTCACATTTTCAAGTGAAATGGTTTCTGGTTCTGTGCCTCATTTGTGAACAGTTTTTAGAACTTGCAAAGCAGACATAAAAATAAGCAGTCCTAGAAATGCTCTGAATCAGTTCCTGGCTCCATATTCTCTGCCCTTCCATGTCTACTCTCCAAATGATGATAAACACCACAAACTTCTCCAGAAACTACTGCTTGCCTTCTAATCAGATGCAGACAGACTGGATCCCAGCCTAACCAGCCTTAATTGAAACTGCCCACTGGTGCTGGCCAGAGCTGCTCACCCTCTCTGAAACCCAGACCCAAACCTGCTGGCCTTTTGACATTAAGGCTTACTGCCTCCTTGAGGAAGCTTTGGAAATCATTCTGGGAAGTGCCACAAATCCACCTGTGCAATGCATCCATGAACATTGGAAGAAGTGTTTCTGTGAATAAAAGGGAATTGTATCTTTATTTCTGTAGGCTAAATTTAGTCCAAATCAAAACCAGTCTGACACATTTTAGTACTGTCTCAGTCCAAATGACCTTTCCCAAATGAGTCAAATTTATTCTAGAAAAGGGTACTGAATGGTGGAAAAATTATCAGTGCAAGGCTTCCAAACAGATATCAAACTCTGTCTAGGTTTCTCAACAGCAGCTGCAGATTTGCTGTTGCATTGATTAGTTCTTTACAAGAGGGATTCTTATCCCTCTTTTAAAGAAGTAATCAAGGATGATTGCAAGTCCTGATCAACTAGAATAAAAGGCTAGCAGATGAGGATACCAAACAGTGTAAAGCCTCTGACAATTTCAGCAATGTACATTGTACTCCCAGTCATTTATATGAGATCCCATGGACCACGTGAATCAGGCAAACCCTTCTTCCAGGTGAGCACCAAAGCAATTACACAGCATAACTGCTGGATGGGATTCCTCCCCTTGCTGTTTGAGAGCTATCAAAACCAAACTGGCTCTATGAAACCCAGACTAGACTAACAATTTCCTCCCAGATCTACAGCAATATGTGGAGATTACAGCAGAAAGGATTTTGTGAGTTTCTCCCTTCTTGATTACAAGTTAGATTACTACAATAGCAGTGAAAAAATAGTGGGTCAAATTCTTCTCTGTTGGGGGCCCCTGCCCAGCTTTGCTGACGTCAGTGTTGCAATTACCAGATTTAGCAGATGATTGCTGGAAAAGAGGATAATGGTGACCTGCAGTTAAATGAAACCTTTCAGAGGAGGGTGAACCCTCAAATCCAAGTCTCTTTGACAGAGCTGACTGAGGAAAACTTGTCCTATGGAGCTTTTATTTTCTATTTTAATTGTTTCTGATATTTAAGAGGTAGAATTGGCACAGAACCAGCTATGGCATCTGTTCCATGGAGGCACCTGTTCCCCAGTTTGATTTCCACGTAACAAGATCTATTGTAAGGGCAACTTGGAGACATAAAGAGAGGAAATGAGCTGTATTAACAATGCAAAATGCAAAGAACTGTTTGATTTAGGACAGGGGGAACAGGACAAAGAATTATTTTATTGGTGAATGGCCCTGCTTGTAGATGAGTGCTGTTTCATTAGAAGACAAACACCAAGCAATCAAATATCACGTAGAAGGATGTGCAGAGCTCTGAGCAGCACCACAAGGAACCAGGACTGATTCCCTTCATCATGCCAGCCAGGATCCATTTTTATAACCTTGTCTCACATCTTTAACATCTGCATGCAGTAGTATTTCCTACACACACATAATCTCTGTTTGATTTTATGTCAGTTTTTTACTTTGTAACTAACATTGACTTCACACACAATTTCACTGCAAATTAAATGGTTCATTAGCTGTATCCAGACTCATGACAGAAGCATGGTCAGACTGAAACCAGCACTGCAACCAGGGAACAAACTTGATGAGGGAATCAGAGCTGTGCAGAGACATAGTAAGAGTCTTCAACCACAGAGAAGATAATTGTAAAGGAGAGAAAATTAAACTGTCTTTTATCTACTGTGAATTGGTCATGCAGCACCAAGGTTTCAAACTGAAGTAAGGACATGTGAAGTAAAACAGCAACAAAAATCATAAAACTGTTGAAGAGAATGCCCAGCAAGACTTTCCATCCTTTCAGGTCTTTAAACAAGGGCTAGACAAGTATCTGTCAGCAATGCTGGGGGTACAGCTGGCACCTGTACAAAGGGGGGAGAGCAATGGCATGAAGCTGTGTGCAGCCCAGATCAGAAACTTTCTAAAATCTTTACATGTATCTCCTATTATTCATATATTATTTATTCCCTATACATTCTCCTAACAGAGTCTTTTTAACCTTATTGTTTCAATATTTGCAAAGGATTTTGTGATGTCACTCTGAATAAAATAATTAGAAATTGTTCATGAAAATCAGGGATTTCACAAACTTCTTATACAGCCTGTTCCTTGCATCTAAGTTTTTTTCTTAACTTAGACCTTCCTTTCAGCAAATTAGGATGATTATTTTTAAATCTGCCCTTTACAGTCATGGAGAATAATTTATCATTATTTTTTGTCCTTAAAAATGTTCCTGTATTTGAAGACTTTTATTCCTAATCTGTCTTCTCCCTTCTAGGTTAGAGCAAACACAATATTTCAACACTTTCAGAGGATACACTGTTGAAACTCTGCTAATTTGTAATTTTGTCCACTAGATTATCTCTAACTCATCCACATCTAAATTATTGTAATCCCAACCTGGATGTGCTTTTCTGGATACAAACTTAATAATGCTGAGCAGAGTAAAAGGTGCAAGAAAATAATTTGTCATCTAAAACAGCCCAGTAATTTTGGAAAGTATCAACGTTTCCCTTTTTATTGCTGTTTACAACAAACCTCTTTCAGTTTACAGTCAACTACAATCCCAAATTGGTTTTTCTTTAATAGCAATTTTGTTTTGCTGATGAAAACTGAGACATGAATATTATTTCCAGAAGTCTAAAATTCATCAATATTTATAAAAGCGCTCTGAAATACATACTGGGAAAAGCAAAGTATTTCTCAGTGGTGTATAAATATTGTTCTAGCTATAAATATACCTGTACTCTCAAATGCTTTTAAGTCCACTTATTTTTGACCCTCTTGCAATTACAAACTGGACTAGAGGGAGAGAGGGGAAGACAAGGCTGGTGTATGAAGACTTGGGGGAATGAGCAGCACAAAAGTCTCCATTTCCAGAGAGATACAGTCACTGCTGCTGGACTGATTGCTTTTGTTTAGGAAACAAGAAGACAAGCTGTAAAAAGCAATAAAAATAGAAAGCAGCTCTGCTGCTCTGCCAGACTGTGGCTCAGTTCTGCTCAGTGTGCAGCCCTGGGTTGATCCTGTGCAGGCTCCCCTGCCCTGGGGCAGCCCTGGAGTGCCCTGTGCCCTGCAGCACCCTGGGCTCCCAGGAGCAGGCTGCAGCAGAGGCTGCCAGCTCAGGGCAGGGCTCTTGGCCCTCCCAGGGCATTTGGGTCTGACCTTCCCCTGCACAGTTACCAGCCTGCTCGGGGCAGGGCTGCTGCACCAGCTAATGGAGGTCAGCATCA
The DNA here is from genome assembly GCF_027477595.1 of Haemorhous mexicanus. Lineage (NCBI taxonomy): Eukaryota > Metazoa > Chordata > Aves > Passeriformes > Fringillidae > Haemorhous > Haemorhous mexicanus. Next base: position 10,569,379 of record NC_082348.1, on the reverse strand, counting down.
GCAGTGTGCAGCCTTGATGTCTCTGGGCTTCTGCCTCCCTGGAGGCTCTGCAGGGCAAGCAAGGCCACTGTAAAGCTATGGGAAGGGAAAAAGAAGGATCTGTGATGGTCTGGGGAGAAGACCAGTGCACAAGGAAAGTGCTGGATGGGATGGGCTGATGCACCTGCAACCCCTTGACTCAGGCCCCAGTTAGCCAGGGCAGGAGTAGGAAAGTGACTCCTGTTTTCCAGGCACCACATGAACTTATGTAGGATAATTTGTCTTATTCATATGTGCAAGTGTCTGAAAAAACTCTGTGCACAAGGGAAAAACTTCAGCTAGAAACATCCTGGAAAATCTGCTGGAGCTGGTGCAGGTTAAGGTCCAAGCCACGACATGGAGACAAGCAGGGACCAAAGGTGCCACTGCCCACGCTGCCATTCCACACAAACCCATCAGCTGCACTGGTGATGTGCCCAGACATGGCAGCACACTGAAATGATGTGACAAAAGAGGAGGAGGAAAAAAGGAATAAAGGGCTACATTTGATGCTACTCCATCTCCTCTCAGACTACTGCTAATATATCCTAAGAATAGAGAGAGCTACCAGAGCCAGCATTCACTGGAAAGAAAAATGGCCAAAATAATTCTGTTTTCTATTAAATATAACAGTGCCTTCCCAAAAATGCAATTCAGGGAACTTTAATATTCTCTTTCAGGGAATTGTAAGTAGAGCCACAAAAAAAAACTGTCTATTTTTTTTTTTCTGAAAATATGGTTGTCTTTAAAATGCAAAATGTTTTACATTTGAGACAAAACCCCGTGCCCTTCATAACCATCTGTATTATTCCCTACACACAAATGTATTCATATCTACACATTAATATAATGGAACTGCACATCACTGCAATATTACCTGGATCCTGCCTGAGGACAGTCTCACAATTACCCTTATAAATGCCTGTTTTGAAATTACAGAGCTAAGAGCTCCAGGTCTTGAAGAGAAAGGCAGTGTTGCACTGCCCACCTTTGGCATAATACTTTGACTAATCCAACCTTACATGTTCACAGCTTCCAAGAAGAAAGACTATGTACAACAACATGCAAAAGGTCTGGGGAAAGGTGGGTGATGTGGAACAAAGAGCACATTTTCAGGAGCTTTGAGAGCTGGTGCTGCTTACCAAGATCAATGACATGTCATCCCAGAGGAGCACTGATAAAAGCTTCTGTAGTTCTGCTCCCCTTGTGTCTCTCTGCATTTTGTGTTTCTAAGGAGGCAGTTTGCAGCCAGCATGCACTCTGCATGCATTAAGCTCACACAGCATACATGTAACACAGTGTTAGAGATGACAAAGCACTGTGCAAAGCTGGGTGGTTCCAAAAAATGCATATTTAAATTAGAAGTTTACACAGAGTTGAGATAGGAGATGGAGAATTTGCTCCTGTGTTCTAATCACTAAAATGTCCATTTAGCAGATATTAAAATGGGAGGCCATGGGGAGGAGGTTTGCATTTTCACTAATGCATCTCAAACGTAACAGATCTGTAAATCTGTAAATAACAGATTTTAAAAAACAGTCCATAAGAACAACAAAAATCTAGCTGAAAATAATACATCTGAATCAGGTTTCAGTTGGTTTTCAAGAAACAGCCTGATGCATGCAACATCAGCTTCTCAAAAGAGAGCTTAATACAAGAGGCAGATTGAGTAGAAGGGACTTTCTGAGCTGCTGAATTTTCAAGAAGCTAAATAGCATTACAGGGAAAGGCTCAAGATAAGGAAAAAAAAAGTAAGTCTTTCCTCCTACAAGTGAGGGGCAGTGAAGTTTTTAGGACTCAGCTTGGTATTTCAATAAATAATTATGTTTTTCCAACTGAACAACCAGCTAGACACGGCAAACTGTAATTAACACCGAGAAGCATAATACCATTTGGCATGCATACACCTTGTTTCTGAACAGGAGGCTTCAAGAACCCCTTAAAAGCTATTCAAAGAAACTTATAATTATAATTATGTGCTAGTGTGATTAGTCTCTTCTAATAATGTCATGCCTATTGAGCACACCCTATTGAAAAGCCCACATAAAAAAATGCACAGTTCCACTGATCTGCATGCTCATGTCAGAAGCCCTCATTTGGAGATCTGAGAAATGAAAGAAACATCAGTATTACTATTACTAAGAAATTTGGTTTAGCACTGTAAAATAATATTAAGATTGAATAATATTAGCACCAACTATTAATAAATATGCCAGCATTTCCCTTTAGAAGATACCATATGCAGTTTCTTATAGCTATGACCAAATTTTTAACTGTGGGATTGAATCTCATGTTCATAATTTTTTTTAAAATACTTAAAGGCTTTGGTGACCTGGAGCAGACCTTTGACTATAGACAACAAAGTGAGTAACAAATAGACACTTTTGACTGTGCATGAAGGGTCAAAACAGCATAAATAAGGTTATAGAACAATCTGATTATGCATGCAATTATAGAGGTGCTAAATATTTCTATTATTATTAAAAATAGCCACTATATTATAAGCTATCTTCTTAATCTTTATTGCAGAAAAAAAAGATGTCATCTACACCTTTTATGTAAAATAAGCCATAAAAGTCCTCTCAGTGCAACTGAATTGCTAATTAGCTCTTGTTCATTTTAATTTAGAAAGACTGTGAAAGGTACAAGAAAGAAATGAAGAAGCCTGCTACCTTTGGCCAATTAATCCTTGTACTCGAGGATGTGTTCTCCAGGATTAAACATGGCAGTGACATCCCTGGGGCCCCATGAGCACACAGCTTAGAGAGGAGAACAGCACCTGGCTGTGACAATGCAAGCCAGAACCCTCTGCAGGTACTGAGCTAACAGAAATGTATGTCAGACCCTCTTGAATGCCTGGGCTATGGAGCAGTTTTTGCAGATAATCACGTCTTCTCACACAGCCTGGATGAGTGCTCAGAATGTGGGACAAGTCAGACAAAAGAGCCTTCTTTGAGCCATTCAGCCTCCCTTCCCCTCTCAAACAACCTTGTGCCTCATCTCACAATCACTCACCTCCAGATGTGCCGATTATTGTTATTTCTGGAGTCAAAGAAGAATTTCCCACCCCCATTTGGAAAACGCCCTTGGGGGCTGTGAAAACCTTCAGACAAAGCAGGAGGGATACATAACACCGTATTAAGAAGAAAATGAATTGATGTCCACAGAGCAGGGCATTACCATTCTCTTCATCTCCTTGGAGACCTGGTGGCCCCCGAGGTGGTTGTAGAAGGGCCGGTCAACACCCCAGTGCGGAGGGTTATGGCTGATGGAATTGGCGCGCTGCCGGTTCATCTTGGCTATCGTGGCTTTCTCGTCTTTCTGGAACACAAACCACAGAGAAATGCACAATAAATCTTCAAACATTTACACAGCAGTCATTCTCCAAGCATCTCTCACTTCTGATCTCTCACTCCAAAAGCTGGCTTGGCACCTTGAACTCTATGAAGCAGTCGCTGATCAGAAGCAGTCACAGTCACCATCTCTTTCTCTTATTTTTATTAATAACTTTAAGTGGTGCCCATCATTTTATTCCTTTACTTGTTCTGAACAACCACCATAACCTATGTAAGCATTCCAAAATGGAGACATCTAGTGTCTTTATTAGCAAGTTGAAGAAAACTGAATAATTTCACATAGAAAATTGCAGCTCCAAAATGAGATACTACACAGAGGGTCCTCAAAAAGTCAAAGAACAGTTACATCTAGAAGAGAAATGACAGACAATATGATTTGGTTGAAGAACAGGAGCCTTGAAGCTCCTTGAAGCAATGGGAATACAGGACACCTTCTCCATGGGCAGAAGCAAATAATTTTCCACACTTGCAAGAGCATATTCCCAGACATGCTAAGGAAAGCATGCAAATCTTGCAAACAACTGTGTTCACATTAAGGGTAATGCAATTGCAGAGTGTGACAAAATGGTCTTCCCAACTCTAATGCTACCTTCCAATTTGACATTGACACTAATTCTCCTGAAGTTTGGGCAAAGTCTTTGATTTTGTTATCAAGGCTTTTCCTCTTGGCTGCCATGGGAGCTTACTGTGAGGTTAGCACAGGATCTGTCAGGTATCATTCGAGCTCAGTGCCAGACTCAAGAGCACAGAAGTGCAACATGTAACTAGGCTCAACAACAGGCAGATTAGTTCCTTATTTTAAATATAGTCCCTAGCAAAAAAGACAGGCAGGTTTCCACAAGGAATGTGTTCTGTGGACAAAGTCCCTCTAGCAAGGACTGCACTGCAGACTGGCTCAGGGAGGATTGTGTGATTTACCTGTACTGACTCAGAAGGGTGGCAATTACTATATCCTTGCTTAAAACAGACAAATTCTGGACAGATTGAAAATTCAGAAGGTGTGGATTGTTGTTTATTACTTGAGAGATTAAACCTTTTCAAGAGAATTGCTGCTTCAATGACATTAGAGAACAGACTTAATAGTTAATTTTGGATTTCCAGACAAATGAGTTCTTTAAAAAGAAAGCCTTCATTACTTTCAACTCTAGAATTTTGGTTCAAGAGTTATTTGTCAATACAAGTAGGTCCGCTGCTTTTCTTGCCTGGAGTCTGCATTCCATATCTATTTATTTTGATTCCCCACTATTCAGTGTAACTTGTACCTTTCAGGAGTTTGCAAAATACCTGGTGTTATCTCCATGGTAACCACAGAGTTAAATGTCAAGTGCTATGCTGCCTTAAATTAGGGTTTTTAAAAAGAAATTTTAAAAGGCTTGCTGAAATTCCGTGCTGGAGAAAGCTGCCTGACTGACAAGCATGGGAAATCATCTTCTCTGTCCTTCCAAGGAAGAGACAGCTACAATGACAACATTTCCCTGGAGACCACAGCTCACCACACGGGCACCAAACATTGCAGAGCACGTGGGGCTGCAGCTCCATGGCCACGGGCTGGGGACACGGGGCCACCTGTGACAGAGCCCTGTGCCCCACAGCCTGCTGGCCCCCTGACAAGGAGCAGCAGTGGTGCTGCAGCCCCAGAGTGCCTGCAAAGACCTTCACCCAGCCAGGATGACAAGTGTAGGGTCACGAGGAAACCCTGTGGGAGCGGGATGACCGCAGGGAGAACCATAGGTGCTCCCACATGGATGCCCCCAGGACAGCAAGTGCCTCCCACATCACCTCTTCCCCACTTCGAACCCACCACTGGTTCATCTGAAAGGCCTGAAAATTCCAGCACTTGGCACCAGCTGAGTTTCACATGAGCAACCATGACAGAGCCACTGGATAACCTCCAGGAGAGACATCTTTTAAATGTTTCTAAAAATACATGAATGTGATGAAATCTTGATGTCCAGATTTGAGCTGGTTTGAGGTTTTGTTTTTTAAGACTCACTGCTCTTTATACTCTGCCATCATTTGTAATACTTTCTTGTGGCTTTTTTCAGTTATGCAATCTTTTTCATAGTTATGCTTCTTTCTTTTATGATGTGATGCCAGAAAAGTGCTAGGAAATACAGTTTCATTATCTCCAAGCAAATAGATATTGTTTTTCAATAACAGAAGTGACACTGTCAATCCATTTTATTCCAACTAAGGGGGGGGCTTTCAACCAAATGGAATAAAAAAACCCAGATGTTGAAACTAGTCTGGGGACCCATAAAAGCAAAGCTATTTGGTTGCTTTACAAATGCCTTTACATCAACAGCTGATAAAAGTGATATAAAGCACTTTTATATATTTTGCCCCATGAGTTAGTAAGCTTGGTTAGAATTTGGAAAAGCCTTAATGCCAAGGTCCATGATGCCAAAAGCCTTAATGCCAAAGTCCATGCTACCCCTCTCAGCCCACGAGTGATCCTCATACCTGCTGCAAGTGCTAGTGAGTCTGGAGCACTGCTTGATGAATTTGAAGGAAATTAATGACAGCATACGTGTTTATTGACACATCTGGACTGAGGTAAGAACAGGAAAATGGGTAAACATGTAATTCTGAGATTGCTTCTAACCATGAGGTCAGGTGCCATAAATTTTCCATGGCTTCATGAACTCTGGCAGTATTTCCCCCCCACCTCTTGTAGGAAGTTTCCACTGGATTGTGGACAATGTTTCAGCAATATTTCCAATCAGATTAAAACACATAGATACAAGCACAGTGCACTTCTGCTTTTCCACATTACATAATGTGCTACTAGGTCATCTTGAATAATAGGACTTTGCTGCTAACATCAACACTTATTAAAGAAAAAAATAAAACCTGTTGTTTTAAAAACTTGAGATAATGTATTTTCTGCAAAATCACTTGTTCAGTGGGTGATGAAAATAACAAACTCTAAAAATGAAGCATTAGATGGGTCATAGCTCCTCTGTGGAAATTTATGAGGATGCCTCCTCTGTTTCTTCCTGGCTAAGTGACAGCATAAGGACAACCTGGACACAAAGCTGCCTAAGGCATAACAAGACTGGAAAAGAAGAAGAAAGAAAGAGAAGGGATAATATCTTTCAGTCCTACTCATTACAGGTATAACCAACAAGAGAAGGTGCAAAAGTTTCTGACAGCAATGAGTTTTTCAGATTTTAGGTGGCTAAACTCCAGAAAGCTGTTGTGGGAACTTTTCAAATCTGGACTCACAAAGAGACTGTAAATCTGATTCCCAGGGGTTTTATTGTGTTCCCACCACCAGTTCCCACACACTGAGCTACAGTAATGCTACAGCAAAACTGCAGAAAGAGCTGGGGTGTTCTTGTACTTATCAATTGAATCAAGAATGCTTGCTATTTCTTTAGTGTGTGTGTGGTAGGACTTTCCAACATATTGATCACTATCAGTGCAGCAGTGAAATCTGATTATGGATCAGCCATATCAGATTTAGCTACATATTGTTCTTTAAATTTTCTTGAAGTCCTTCTGACATGTGCATGATGTTTCTGGTAGTGTTACATGCTCCAAACCACTGCCTTCATAAATCTACGTAAGTGGAGCCCTGCTGAGCTCAGATTAAATGTGTTAAATTGAGGAATCATCACATTAGATTGATTGTGTTTTAGGAGAGTCACATGCTCAACATTTAAAGGACCATTTTGTTTCTTCAGCTGGACAGAATTCCAGGGCGCTATTTAGAAAAGAATGAGAATTGTTTTTCTAGGAGTTACAGCCAAAGTTTTGTTGAGCTGTTTTAAGGCCACCATCAACAATCCTTTCTGAAACTGGTGTGTACCTGCTATTGTTAAAAGAAACACCCAAGTGTAATCAATTGAAAGACATTAGAAAAAATAAACATTTTTTCCCTTTGCAGACTGTGTGCACTCAGCACAGTGTGTTTGGTCAGCAGTATTGCTCATCTGTTTGCAGGCACATTTTGTTTCTACTCGTGTCCAAAGCAAAGCATTCCCCATGATTCCTGACAATGTTGAGGATGATAAAACTAGCTGTAAAACTACGTGCTGTTAAAATCTTATTCCCCTTAAGGTCTGTTTCCCACTCCTCCAAACACACAGTTTTCCACCCTTCTCAGAGTAAAGCTTTGAAGTGCTGGGAAGAGGAAGTGTGATGGTTCTGCAAATTAAGAGCAGCACCTGATCGCAGAGAAGAGCAGAAAGCGAGAAACAACCACAGAGTGACACGCTCCTCTACAAACACCACAAACTTGGGCAGCACAAGAACTGGGAATACGTAAATGGAGTACTTAGAATATCAGGGAAGTGATAAGATAGCAGTAATGACTGGGGAAAATGTTTGGAATAAGTTTCAGAAGGGCAGATGTAAAAGTTGTGATGATGGAGGACCAGAGCTATGTGATATGAACGCTACAATCTGCAGGGTAAGCTAAAAAACATGGATTAAACAAAACCACTCTTTAGAAGGGTAAGGACATTGCTCTACAGGCCATTGCAATGCCTAGGGGTTAAGTTTGGGAATCATTAAAATGTGGGCAACAGTTTTAGTAATTCTAGCTGATAGATTGCTGTTTATCTGGAAATACAGACTTTCAGGTAAATAATGAAACCAGTAAGTAAGAAAGGCAAAGATCTCCTTGGAGAATTCCTGTATTTCCATCATGCTAACGTGTTCAGTCCATTAGAAACACATATCCCAATTATTGAGAAAATTAACTGGATAAGAATCAAGTTAACCTGGGTAAAGTTAACCTGGGTAAATCACCCTATACCATGTGAGGATAACAGAAACTTGCAATTCTTCCTTACTGTAGAACAGAAGGAGCAGATTGGTTTTTTCCAGGTAATCACTACTGCCTCAGTGGAGGCAAAAGGAAAGAAGGCTCATAAGCACAAGGTTATAAATGGAAAACATGGAATTATAGAATCATTTAGGTTGCATTTAAGATCATTAAATACAGCACTGCCAAGTCCCACAAAACCATGTCTGGAAGCAAAACTTGAAGTGTGATGTGCTGAAGTCAGAAAGACAACTTCCATTCCAGATCAGTGGAAAACTGCCAACTTCCATGTCAGTTCTGGTAACAGATATTTTTAATAACTATTTAGTCAGTGATCATGACACAGAGCTTGTAGAGCAGCAAATGCTGGGTTTGGATTAACAGCCTTGAACCTAAATTTTTCTAAAGAGAAAAAAATGCAGTTGCTCTCACTGGCTTTGTTTCTTCCATAGAGCCTTTGTCAGAGTGCTGTGTTGGAGAAAGGGCTAAGACAGATGGGGAATATGAAGCTGGGAAAAGAGCTTGTTTCTAGAGAAAAGGCAAGAGACAGTGTTGAATAAGGAAGTATTAGTCTGGATGGAAGTTACTAGCAGAGTTACTCAGTTACTACTCTTAGAGCAGATTTGGTTGAATTGTTTTCTTATCTCACCTGGCAGCAAGTGAGCAATGATTTGGCTAATGGGAGAGGCAGAGGTGTATTTGATAGATATGAAGAAAAGGAGTATTAGCACCCAGCATCTGAGGACTAATATAGTAGAAATTGAACTTGAGACATGCAATGCATCATTCCCTTAGGGATCACAGAGAGAAACTTCATTTCATTATCAGGAATCACATTGGTTCATCACAGAATTAACAGAAGACACTGAGATAATCCAACTTTGCAAAAGGTAAAGGTTTCCTTTGAGGAGCAAGAAAATATAAGAGATGTGCTTGTCTCTTCTTTGTTGTGTGAAAACATTAGAAGAGTCTGTCCAGCAGGAAAAAGGAGAGGGGATACAATTGCTGACAGACAACAATCCAGAGCAATCCTGGTTTTAGAGCAGCCCAGTGTTAGCACTAATGGGAGCAAACAAACCACAGCAAAGATTCAACAGACCTTTATGGCAGAACCTGCTAATTTCATCTTTTCAGGCAAGTGCTCACCCATGAGGGCAGCAGAATCACAGGACAGGGCAAACAGAAAGGTGAAAGCAGATCTGGAGGTAAAGATGAGGAGAAAAAGTCCGAAAAGACTGGATTTTAAATCTTTGCATTGTGTTCTCTTCTAATAGAAAGCAACTCTTCTGTGTATCAGACAGAAAACAAGGACTACATTTTCAGGTCTAGTAATATTTTTAAAGACTGAGGGAGAAGAATCTAGCTTTTTCCCCTCCTAAAACCGCACTGACTATATTGCAGTTAATAGCATTTTTAAAAAGGAAAAAGCAAAAAAAAAAAAAAATTCAAAGAAGAAGCTATTTTCAGTTCCTAGAACAAAAATATTAGATGGATGTTCCTCCCACTTTGTGCCCAAGAAATGGCATTAACACAATGAAAAAGTTAAACAAATAAAAAAGATAGAAAATTCAAAGTTGTGGCTCCCCACGGCATCAGCAAGCAGAAAGAGTAGGGAACACACATCCTTACATTTTATCTATTTATCAAAACTCATGGTAGTGTTGGGTTTTGATGGCTGTGGGACTGATGAACCAGATATCCAGATAATTCTGCTGTGTAAACTAAGGAACAGCTCAGGCAGTTACTTGGATCTGCTCTCAGGTCAATACTAATGCCAAGCCTTATGTGCAAGGACAGCAGGAACCCAGACACAACTCACAGCAACTCTTCACTAAGCTAGGTGAGCATTTTATGGCCTTTACTGGAACAGAATGAACTGAAAACTTGGCTAAATACATCACAAGAAGTCATTAAAATCAAGCAGAAATGAAAGGAAAAAGTAAAGTACCAGAACTTTGCCTGCCATCAGGCAAAAAGTTCAAGACTGACTGAACTGACAATGGGCAAAAGCTTTTCTCACTTCTGATCTTCATGTTTTGATAAAATGAGTTTTTGAACAGGGAGAGAACTTTAAACACTGGAACAGGTTGTCAAGAGAAATAGTGGATGTCCCATCCCTGGAAGTGTCCAAGGCCAGGCTGGATGGAGCTTTGAGCAACCGGGACTAATGGAAGGTGTCCTTGCCCTGACAGGGGGGTTGGGACAAGACAATCTTTAAGGCCCTTTCCAATCCAAGGCTTCCTATGATTCAATGAAAATATTCACAAAGAGATAGAAATGAACTATGGGAGCACAAAAGTTGCAGCAGTATGGGCAAACCAGAAACTCCTCAAACTCCAAACACCTAATGCCCACGACGCTGCGTAGCTGCTTTTTAACGTCTCAGTTGAGCCCAATAATTACATAAGTCATCCAAATGTCCCAATTTTAACTACTCTGGGATGCAGCACGTTACAGCAGCATTATAGTAGTGCTCAGAGACTTCAGCTAAGGTCTACCCTAGGTAACAAAGCTGCAATAAATACATACAAGGCAGTGAAAGAATGGCCCATTTAATTTTCCTTTGCAAATCAAGGCATAAGGATGCAAGTTCCTCAAAACCTATGTCTGGAATGGAATCCACATCTCTTATGAGTCTCTGTCCAATCTCCTACTCAAAATACATCTGGTGTTCAGAAATGAAGGCAGGTGCCAAGCACTCTGAAGTGCTTATGTCTTCATCTTCTCACCAGAGAAACTTTTGGTTCTCCACAAAAACATGCAGACAACAAGGTATGATTTAAAAGTCAGTATAGGCTCTCCACTCCAGGAGATGAGGTCTGACCACAAGGGTATTTTGGCCTATATTCTTAAATCTGCCCAGCAAATAGGGAGTGACTTAGATACCTAAAACATCAGCTGGCTCACTGACAGGCAGTGATGCTCAAGAACAATAATCTTGCACTGCAAGTTCTAATCCTCTTTTGAAGATTGACATTGTTAATGAGATTTATTTTATGAGCAGATAGAGACCAAAACATCAGCTTCTCTCTTTAGCAGATGATAAGGGATTTTCTTGGAGATTTTTTACACAATATCTATTAAGGAGATTTGAGACTTCCATTCTCTCAGGAAATGAGGCAATGGTAGCAGTCTTTCTGCACCGGTGTTGGTTATTCAAATCAACCATGCTGTTGCAACATGACACAAACACTAATTCACTTAATCTCACAGCAGTCATATTTACTGATGTGGGAAGTTTACTTGTTTTAGATTCAGAAACATATTAAATTATTTTCAATTCAGGACAATCTGTATATGCTTGCCCATACTGTGAATAGCAAAGTAGGGGCTACAGTGCAGAAATTACTAAGAGAAATATTATTGGCTATGCTCAGCTAGATCAAAAAGATCCTTTTCTATTATATTTATGGTTTTTTAAAAGAATACACACTAGTGATAGTTTGCTATTGGCAGTGTCACAAAAAGAAGATTTATTGGCTGACGTCCACTTGAGTTTGACTAGATTCAAGTTCAAGTCAGGAATGCCCTCGTAGCCTTATTTTGTGCAGCCTGACCCATGTCACAGTTGGTATGATCTCATCTTACTGTCACAATGACGATTGATCATTACAGTGGACCATTTTTTCTCATCTTCAGGAAGAGAGGCTGAAAAGCAATGATAGGAACTGCTCTAATCTTCATGTTCATTCATCTGGTGAGTAGACAGACAAAATCACCTCTGTAATCTGACAGAGAAAAGATCTCTGTGGTTTTAATCTATGCCTTTAAGTACTTCTACAAAATACATATATATATTAACAAAATTTTTCAACATGATTTTGAAAACAACTGAGGACAATTTCTTTGAAAGAATTAGAGCTCTATGCAGACGCTTTTGCAGATGGTGGCTATTCCCTTCTACCCACATAAAAGTTCAGGAAAAGGAGAGAGAAACAGGAAATTTTGCCACTGAATGTCAACTGTCTCATCTATAAAGACACTTTGATGTGTCAGAGACATCAAGTTATGAAAGATACCTAAACCTGCGTTAGTTTGTTTGGTCTTACCCTCTTCTGGCTGCACCTCACAATCAGGAAGGTCTCAATGCTGTGCTCTTTCAGATAAGCGTTGCGCTCCCCTCCGAAGCCCAGCTCCACCTCGTAGTCTCCATTGAGATAGTTCAGGGTGGCTTTTGTGATGTGGATGCGCCTTCAATGAGACAAAAGGCAAGCAGGTTTTGGAGGCTCTGAAAAGCGATCACCTAAAAAGCCAGGTCCTGCCAGGGATCAGTTCCATGTACTGGAACAAACAAGCAATAAACCCCAACTGATTTAGCCATGCCACTACTCTTACACATTTAGTGTGGGATTTTAATGGATAAACACAACAACTTGGATGAAGCAACTTACCCAGCTTTGCCCCCTGCTTCCATGTGGTTGGCTAAGGTGACATCGTTGGACCACACATCAAACTGCCACTTCCTGAGGCCCAGGACCCCGCAGTGAACTCTGCCACTGTGGATTCCCACCCTCATGTTGACATTCACACCTGTAACCTCACGGACCAGTCTGAAAGAGACATGGGGGAGAAGGGCCATTACTAACAACTGAATGGCTGCAGTCAGCAGCACAAACTTGCACCCAGAACACAAAAATCCACAATGATCCATAAATTATTCACAGATACACATGGCACAGCTCATCCACATCAACAGGACAGCAGAACAAAACTGGACGAGCTGTACTGCTCTTGGATGGCCAGGCTGGCCAAGAAGAGCCCTAATTAGAACGTGGAGCTCTTGGAGTAAATCCATGTACACTGAACTCAGGATCAAGTTGAGAACTCATAAAAAAATTATCTCTGGGGCAGTAAAAGGATTAAAGTGCTGGTCTCTATTTCCATACCAAAGCTGGACATAACCTGCCAGCACTCGGCCTCATTAAGAGTAATAGCATGTTGCAAAGAGAAAAAGGAAATGATTTCAGAGATCTTAATTTGTCCGTATGGCACCAAGCATCAACTCTTCCACAGATGAAATATGATATGTGTGTGAAATACCCCACTGAAGCTGGAAAGCTTGAACAGGCCTTACAGCAGCAAAACCAGAGAACCACATCTATTGCAGTCACTCCAAACAGGCAGCTACAAATACTAAAGTTCTGAATGTAATGAGGTTTTGGATGCTCTGCTTTCTCCCAAAAAGACTGCTGGAATACTTTGTGAGTTTTCCCCTTTAGGGCAAAAGTTAACTTCAAGAGCTGTTCACATGAGAAATATATTTAGGAGTGTGGGTAGGGAAAAGCCTTGATGAGGCCTTCAGAACAACTCTGCTTCTCATTATTGTCAATCACATCATTCCCAGAATGTCCATGCTTCACAGGCCAATTCACCTTCATCATATACCACTGTCCTTCCTCTGAGTAGTAAGTTCCTTGCAGCAAGGAAGTACTTTATACCTATCAGATTTCAGTCTCTTCAGTTTTCAGGTTCATCCAGTCCCTTCTAGATAATATCACCTGGATAGGTAAGTCCTCCCAACTCCCTAACATCAACACAGTCCTAATATTTATGCTTTAGTTATCAATGGAATTGCATGAATAAAGTTAGACCAGTTCTGGACTCCAGTTCCCTCCTAACAGTGCAATATGTCCCTTAAAACAGTGTTCAAGATGACTTCTTGTTGAAACAGCTCCTATCCTCTTTGAGTTTCTTTCTCTTTATGATCCCTATCTTATGTTTCACTGCCTTCTCACTGAAGTGACATTGCTTTTATTTTTTTTATTAACAAGCAGCAGAGATTGTCTAGCAAGTAAAGGAAGCTGATATGGGTAAGGTGTTACAGGCTTATGAACTGAAAGAGCTCCAACCATTACACTTGAAAAAGGAACAGGAGCTGGAGTAATAAAAATATAGCTGCACCCATAAACCTGATAGAAACAACACAGCTGTAGTTCCTCCCTCCACTGGGTGCTACAATCCCTCCTGCACCCCTGCCAAGCCTTGTTACTGACACAAGACCAGAGAACCTTTCTCAATAGAGTCATTGATGACCAGGTGACTTTGTAGCAAACAAATAAGTTTGGTTATTCTTTATAGACAAATGAAATATCCTTTGTTACCTTCCTTTTTTTCAGCTCATTTATACCAGGGGTACAGTGAATACAATTTTCATGAAGTCTTTCCTGTTTGGGGTAACACTCCCTGCTGTTATTAGACACAGATGAAATCAGCCTACAGGCAGGGCCCAGTGCTGGTGAAGTCTGCAATCAAATGTTCAGTAGTTATTTGCTACCTGCAATCAAATGTTCAGTAGCTATTGGTTACCTTAATTGTGAAACCTCTTATCTTGAGCCTTATGGGAGGAGGGAGGAAGAGGGAGAGCAGGGGTAGTGAGAACAGAATCACCTTCCAGATTTATTAAGAGATAAGATTGTCAAATACATTCATTATACAGCGAGTGGGAAACAGGTTTTAAAGGCTGCTAAAGAGCTATTTGTAAACAAACACTGAGTGCACCTCTGCTCTCTGTTTATTCCAAGTAAGGTGGGCTGCAGCTAATCAATGAAGTCTAGACTTCCTGGTGTTATTCAGCCTTGTGGGGAATTATACAGCAACATGTGAAGACCTTTGGATTTCATCAGGCCAACAACTGGGCAATGAACACAATATTCGGTGGGGCTGGTGGCTAAGGATTGCTGCTTCTTGTGTTTGACAAGACCCTTTGTCACCTGCTACTTGATTGTATCTCACATGGAAGAAATAGCATTCTTTCAAGGGCTACTGGGAACTCGTTACTTGCAATTCCTCTTATTTTGCACATTGTATACAAACCCCAAAAGGAGACTGGTGCAAGACAATGGAGTTTAAAACCAGGGAAGAAAAGGTAGAAAGTCCTGACAGTGTACACTGTATACAAAGCAAGGGAATGCTGTTGCATACTGTGCTTTGAATGGGGTCTTCTGGTGAAAACACTGCTTTTCACCCTGTGTATTTGTGTTATGAAAATGAGGTTGAAAACTCTGGGGGTGTATTGAAGTCTTTGCAGAAATTCAAATGGTAAAGGATGTATTGTACCAAGCTCAGGAAGAAGGTACCTCTAGCTTTTATCAAGCTGAAGTGGAAACTCCGTCAATTTACTGCATAGAATAAGTGGAGAACACTGAGAGATCTTTTACTTCTCTGCTGGTATCACTAATACTTCAGAAGATACTTTCAGAAAATAAAAAACTGAAGAGAAGGGAAAGAGCAGGAGAGTCTGTGCAGCAGAGATGGTGTAGGTACCAAGGTCTGCTCAGCTACCATCCAAAACTGACTGAACTTTGCCCCTAAACTTGCATACACTCGAGATGACCAAATAAATCTTCCTTCCCTGAATTCTGAAAGAATTGGCCTATGAAAGCACATGTACAATGCAAACAATATTCAACACTGTCTGTAATCCTCCAAGCAAATAAACTAGACATGGGTCTCCTCTGTTACTCTTTAAAGACAGGAATGGTCTGAACTAACATGGTTGCTAGTCTGCCCTTAGGAGCAGGCAAAGCCCCACCACTTGTTTTAAAAGTAAAAAAATACAGATGGGGAAGTAAATGGAAATAAAGCAAAAAGACCAATCTGGATCAGTAATTAATTTAACTAAAGCCTCGAATCTGACCCTTTTTGCATAGGGACACATAGAGAAGGATTTGTTGAACTAGACAAGACAGACCTTAGCAGAGCAATTTTAAGGTGAGTAAAAAACTGGTTTAAAGACATAAATGAATAGTGACTAAAATTTAATAAAGTTATTATTAACCCTCTGAATTCACAATTCTGCAATTCACTGGAATCCTCCATTGGGAATGAGACTTCCAGTAATTACAGTAACCTTTGCCTTTCTCATCAGGAGGGTGAGCTCTGATATCCACATGACTGTATGGACACAAGTGTCTGTTTTGCTGCTGTCAAACCTTAACAGCATTTTGGTTTTTTGTTCCAGGTGTTTTCTTTTTTTTGTTGGCCAGAGATCTCTGGTTTGGTTACTTTGCTCCTAATATTAAGAAGAACTAACAGGAAAAAGAATCTACTTGCATTTGTTTTGAGCTTCTCTCTGGGGAATATGGTACTTACGAGATGGCCTCTATCATATCCATTCCCATTTCAACACAGCAGTGTGCATGGTCAGCTCTTGCTTCTGGCAACCCAGACACACAGTAATAGCAATCACCCAGGATCTTGATCCGTAAACAGTGGTTCTCCTTAAAAAAAAATAAGAATAATAAAGGAGAAAGAAGTATTCAGCTTATATTCATGCTTGCAATAGCTTGCCTTTTAGGGCAGTGAATATTTAAGAAATCCAGTGAACCAGCACAGTATGTCATGCAACAGGAGAATGAAAACAAGAGGAAACACAAATATAATAGAAAACTTACAGCTGCCAGTTTATCGAATCTGGCAAAGAGCTCGTTCAGTGTCATGACCAGCTCCTGAGCAGTGCACTGGGAGGCCAGACTGGTGAAACCCTCTATGTCTGCAAAGAGGATGCTTGGGAAAAGATAGGGGGAAAAAAAAGTGTTACAAAATTTGTTGCTGATATTTGTGTAAGTGCAAATTGCATGCAGAAGTCCAGGATGGGAAGGCATGTGGGGTGTCCCAGCCCCACAGCAACAAGGAGAGGAGCAGCTCTAAGGCACCTTATGATGCAGCCCCTAGCCCACCTGCAGCACCCAGGAGCTCCTCCCAGTAAGGCTGCAAGCCCAAAATGATCAATGTGCTGCCAAATGACAATTGCAGACCTTGCCAGCTGAGGCCAACTATGACATAAGGATATCACATCACAGGTCCACCCAGGGAAAGCCCTGTGAAAGCAGCCTGGACTGTTTTGAAAGCACAATTATTTGAATCACAAGTATTATTAATGACTCTTTGATTTCAGTGAATCAATATTAATGTTGTGCTGCAAGGACAACAGTGGGTTGTGGGTTTTTTTTTTTAACTGCACAAAGATTCTGTCTCATTGATAATTACAACATGGAAAATACTGACTTGCAATCAAACCCAGCCATTATGGCAAATTTAAAACTATTCAGTAACACAGGCAGCAGACTTTATCTATATAGATCCCAGATAAAATATAGACAGGCACACACATTTATATAAATAGAAAATTCATGAGTTCTACTTGTATATTGGAACATTTATCCAGTGGTTGACTTGTTCTTTGAAGTACATCAAGATGTACTTGGAAAAGAAATTAGAAGTCTAAATAACAACCACTTCGGAATTGTTTCTTCTTTGTAAAATAAAACTCCAACATGTTTTAGGCAAATTGCAGAGGTATGTTTTCAGTTGGAATTCCCTGCAATGCCTTCAGTCAGAAAGCAAAACCAACAAAAATATTTTCAGGAGCATTTTCGGCAAAAATCCTGAAACACATTTCAATTCTGGCATGCTTTTCATATTTTCCTTCTACATTTCAACTCCAATAAATCACCAACCAAACATATTGCATTAAATACTTCGTTGTTAGTCACACTGATGCTAAAATGTACAAGAGAAAAACAAGATGAATGCAGGGATGTCTGAATCAAAATATACTTTGCCAATTTTAAACACTTGAGAAAACACACAAAAATAAATCAAGATTCCACATATTTACAAATAAAAGTAAACCTCCTGAAGAAACACACTTGAAATCAAATAAAAGCTTAGACAAGTCTGTACTGCTCATAAGCAATTTAAGTACGTGCTAATATGTAATGTACAAATGGGAAATGTCTCCAGTTCTAGTGGCAGTAACCAAATATGTCTTGTTGAAAGCATGTTCCTCTTCCATCATAGGGCAAATTGCAAATTACTCATTTTTGAACATGTTCACACCCTGCTTGTGTGCATGTTGCAATAGCCTTGTGGAGAGGAGAGGAGAAATCAAGATCAGCTGCTGCTCTGACATTCAGATATCAATGGGTGTATCTGAAAATACTACACAGGGATGCCCTGAGCCTTCTCCTCATGCCTAATACATGTGGATAAATGACTGAGGTTGCTCTCTTCATTCCCCATTACTATCATTCCAGATAAATGGATCAGACATTTCTAGAAGTGAAATGGTGGCAATATTTCAACCACACAAATGAAGCAATCAGCAGAGCCCTGTGGAGCTGTTCTACACACAGATTTGTGTTAGCTAACCAAGCACCTGGGTGCATTACAGCCAGCCAGCTGTGTGACCTGCTCTGCCACCCAGGAGCCACACTGCTGAGCTATCAGCAGACACTCTCTGGGACACATGGCCTGCAGGGAATGGAAAACCTCATCAGGGTATGGAAAGGACTGCATGTGAGATGGCAGAGGACAGAGCAGGTAGCTGGGAACTGAAGATGGAGAGGACAGACACACATTTGTGCCAGGTGACTGGAGAAAGAACAGGACACAAGAGTCAGAAAACAGTCCTTGACAGCTGGAACCCAGCCTGAAGCCTCTGTCCCCTGCTCTCAGCAAGGTACTCAGAAAGCCACTAAAGCACATTTTACTCCTCTGCCCAATCTGCCCCCTCCACACACTCCTGCTAGCACTGCAGCTCCAGCAGCAGGGACTCCAGCCAGGTTTGTCAGTCCCAGCCCCTCCTGCAAGGGAGGAATGGGGACTGAGGAACCTCTGTTCCTGCTGTTATTAGCCCTTGTAACCCTTACATTCAGCCTGCTCCCTGTAAAATACCCAACAACCCAGAAGTGACAAGGAAAAGAGGTGTCTCTTACAGCAGCCATCACAGAACAGCCCATGATCCTCATCCTGTGCTTAGTCAGAGCTGTTATTTGAAAGAGAAGCCTGTTACATCTGTGTCCTTATAAACACAACACACACAGTGAGATGTCTCAAGCACCTCCAGACCCTGCCAGTACATTTACCCAGACTAGCAGCCTTAGAGATTAAACACACAGATTCCCACTACTCTTAACTCCTTACTCCACACTTCAGTCATGTCAATGACTACCCTTAGCAGTGAAAAGATTTTATTAAAGGACCATGGTGTTGGTGATTGTGATGGAGGGCCCAACTCATGCCAACTATTTGTCAGTCTTCAGAGGTCATGCCATTTCCTTGCTGGTGGGAGGACAATGCCAGTAACAGGCCTCCCTTGAGCCAAAATGTGCAGCAAATGACAGTGGTCAAAAAAAGGTCGAAGGAAATAAATATTATAGCTATAAAATATCATGAGATAAGTAAGGCAGTGGTTTAGCAGTACTATTAGCTGGAGGAGATTAGAAGGGATTGACCACAGAATCTGCAGCCTGGACATCAGCAACTATTATCAGCCCTGAGTCCCAGTCCCTTCATCTGGGAGGCTACTGCTTTGTGGAAAAACCAGTTTAGCATGTAATTAAAATGTTGTAATGGTTTCAGAGTTCTTGATATATTTTCCACTCCATCACTG
Source organism: Haemorhous mexicanus (assembly GCF_027477595.1). Lineage (NCBI taxonomy): Eukaryota > Metazoa > Chordata > Aves > Passeriformes > Fringillidae > Haemorhous > Haemorhous mexicanus. Next base: position 10,549,836 of record NC_082348.1, on the reverse strand, counting down.
TCTTCAGATTTACCATCTGATTGGGTTTTGTCCAGCAGTAACCAGGGTATGACCTCAAAAAAACCAGAAAATGGTTTATTTCTGGGAAAGACAGGGAAGAAAAGAGGAGTTATCATTAATTTTATATGTCTTTCTAAATTCTTTCTGTTTTATTTTGGTTGAAAAGTACCACAAATTGTGTTTTAGGGTAGAGGTGAATACTTTCCTAAGCTCCTATTTCAGTTCCTATTTCCAGCAAGGACTGGCTCAAGATTTCATAGCTGTACAAGGCAAGCTCAGTTTTGTGGCTGTTGCCCTGCGTGGCTCATGATACTGACAGGAAAAAAGGATGAAAAAGAGCCTGATGGCAGATCCTGCCATCCTCCCCTCTGCTTAGGGACCAGCCTGACACCTGCCTGGTCTCGCCCAAACCCCAGGCAAGGGAAGAGGAAAGGCGGATACAGGGACTGGAACACCCCTTAGCTGCTGGCTCCTATGGATTCCCCCATGTCTGAAGGGCAGCACAGGACAGGCTGGGCCCACAGCTCCAGCTGCTGCTGCCATGGCAATGCCAGCTCTGCCTGAGCTTGGCTCTTTCCAAAACCACCAGGACACAGTGGACTGCAAGGCCTCCATGAGCAGGACGTCTGGGTGCTTTGTGCACAGTGCTCCACAGAACTGCAAAGGCAGACTGAGCTGAAATGCAGGGAACACAGCCAGGATGCAGAGACAAGAGGAGAAAATTCCCATCCTGCTGAGTTCAGCTTCCCCACTTTTTGGTCTGTAATGCATTCACACAACAGTTAAGATACACCTGGAGAAGCAGCTCTGGAACAAGCAGGAGCCTCAGTGCAACATCCCAGAGACCAGCTCAGGTCCATCCCCCCACTGCACCTGGAGTCCTACCACTGCAGGCCCTTTAAAACCATCTCCTGTAAGACAGCTGATCCTTACACTACTGATATACCCTGAGCATCACAGGATCTTTGAGATGGCAAAAGAGGGCAGAGAATATTTTTTGCAAGTGTGCAGGAAGGGGAGAGATTTGGCAGGAGGCAAAGAACATAAGGAGTAAGAAGAGCTAAGGACAAGGTGGGAAGCAGGAAACCACGAGATGTTTAAAAACCACACACATCTACAGAGAATGATTTTGCAATGCAGACTTACATGTCTGGAGCTAATACAGTTATTAAAGGAGGGCCATGACACAAGTTTCCCTGCAAATGCAGGATTGTTCAAAATGTGAAATTAAATCATGAGTGCTTCTAATGTAAAAACAAAAAAACCCAGTCGTGTTCTATTTCCAGCCATGTGCGTGCCATGCACGCCAGCCACAACATAAATCAAGCAAGGCAAGAAACACAAACCCTATCACCATCACAACGGTAATGCCAGGCAGGAATATAAACACCATGTGTTGCTGGAAACCAAACGCCACAGGCACTGCATGGGAAACAGAACAAAACCCCAGACTCAGAGAGCTTTAATGCCTTACAATAACTGCAAAGTGCTTTTGACTGGATCTGAACCATGGTATTTTACCACAATGAACACTACCTACAAGAGAAGAAAGAGTTTATGTGCCATGATAAAATAATCATTGTTCACTAGAAGCCAGCATTCACCAGCAAAGGTGTAACAAGAATGCCACTGACTATAGACACAGTCTGCCCTTGCCAGTGAGATCACTAAGCTGATGGGGGAGGCCAAGGTCTCAGGGTGCTACAACACCATCCACTGCAATTGGGGTTACATGCCATTGAGTCATACTGTGAACGAGGAAGAACAAAGGAAAAGGATGGACCAGGATGAAGCTAACAAAACTCTCACTTGAAAGGCTGGGTCAAGCTCTTTACACCAAAGCAGGCTTTCAGAGAACCACAGTAATGGTGAAGCTGGAAGGGACCTCTGAAGGTCATCTTGTCTAACTCTCTGCTCAAGCAGGACCACCTAGCAATGATTACCCAAGCCCATGTTCAGATGTCTTTTGAGTATTTTCAGGGTGGGAGTATCTCTTCAACATTTTGGTAAATGAGTCAATTTTTGCACTTGGACAACTGTTTAAAAGGCAGTTCCCCTCCTGCTCTGTAGGCCCAGAATTATTTTCCAGCTCCAGTGGCACAAACAAAGTATTAAGTTCATCTAGAAGTTCCTGGAATAGACAAGGCACCAGGATATATCCAATCTCTCCTTCTTAGCTACTTGAGGATGGGATGGCACAGAAATCCTCTGTGTCTTCTACTCACCCTGTGCACAAGATAGGATTCCAGCTTCCAGAAACACTGAAAACATCTCATCATGCTCTTTCCCTGCTGAATTTGTCAGCAGCAACAACAAAAGGACAAACCAAAACAAGCTGAGGACAAGTTCCCAGCAGTGCCACACGGCCATGGTCAGGCGGCAGCGTGTCTGGGAAAAGCAGCACTCATGTGAGCAAGGGCAGCAGAGCCCACCTAGGGAGGGTGAAGGGGCCCACACAGATCATTGTGCTGAGTGACAGCCCAGTGACCAGCCCAGCAAGCTGCTTCTAGACCATCTCAGGTCTCAACAGCACGTCAGCCTTGCTCTCTTGGGATGTCTGTGTGACAGGCTAAAGACACAGCCTTAGCGATGCAAAAAATGTTCTCCAGAACAGCAGGACATCCGACAGACCAGATTAAAATTTTTCCTTTTCCTACAGTCATGGGAAAAAAGCAAACACAACAGTAAAAAGATACATGCTCTATCCTCAACTTATATGGTCATTTTGGAGAAGATCCATTTAGTATTGGAAATCACCTATTGTTTAAAATGAGCCCAAGCATTGCTGTGATATATGAGCTGGCACAGCTCCCCCTTGGAAAGGAGGACAGTCTTGCATCATGTTCCACCCTGGGATCATTCATGCTGGCTCCTACTTGCTCAAGAGGGTGAGAAGGCACACATGTACACAAATGTGATAAGCAAAGGAGTACTGGCGAGAGAGAGGAAAACACAAAGTAGGAGGAAATACACAAAAAAACCCCTACAAAACCAAACCCCTGGAAAACTGTGAGCCTTTTCACCTTTTTCTTTACAACAAAAGGCAGAAAGCCTCCCTCCCATCCCTCTTCAAAGTTGCCAAAAATGCAAACCAAACTCTCAAACATGCCATATTAGAGAACTTCACTCTGCAAGGCCATACTAAGTGAATCTGGTGGCAGCAGAAACCAACAAAGAAGCAGGAGACCAGATGGCTCTGGGAGACACTGGTGGCAACGTGCAGACTGCCATCCACAGCCACTGCACGATGACAGCCAGGCTCATTGCAAAGACACAAACTGCAGAGCCCTGCTTTGACTTGATTTTCCTGTGTTTGCTCTCAGGTGAGTGTTACTGGAGGTCAGAACTGCCTGAGGGGCTCATCTGGGAGATGCACATCTCCAGCACAAGCATTTGTGGCTGCAGCTCTGTCTGCACCAGCAGGGCTGGGAATGCCCTATGGAAAGGCTCTGGCCCTGCTGATGCCCAGCAGCTGCTGAGAAAAATGGCACCATACTGTCCATCATGGTCAGTGCTCCTCACCTCAGGGGCCTGTCCCTCACTGACAGCACAGGAAATGAGAAGAAATTTAGATCCTGAAATCACTAACCAGAAGGGGAAAAATGCACCAATCATGCAAAGAAAAGTTTTTCCATGACCTCCCTAGGTTTGCAGTTTACAAGCATGAGTAGCATCCCCCAATACTGGAATTCAGCTATAGCTAGGCAACATCAGTTCTCCTTTTTTTATTTTAAACATGAAAAACTTGCTATCTTTTCCTTCTAAACATTTTGAGTTACAAGATTTTCCTATTTCAGCAGACTATATTTAACCAGATTGATTTTTCACTGGAAACAGGAGTAATAAATAGTCTTTTGGGAAGAAAAGCTACTTGAGGAAGGCATAACCAAATAAAAATAGATACGCAGCAGCTACCAGTCAAACTATAGGTGTGACACACTATAGATGGCTTTGAGATGACTGAAAGAAATTTTAATCCTCCATCATTGCCAGCTGAATTAGATACTTCTGTCTCTCAAACCTAAAAAAAGAGATCCAACCATTCTAAATAAGACTGTGTTATTAAGAAGGAGGAAATTTAAACCTTTTTCATTTATCTAAGAAGGGACTGATGGGAATGCAAATTTTTTTTTCCAATTGCTCTGGTCAGGGGAAAAAAACCCATGTAAATGCAAAAGATGCCAAATCCATTCCATCTCCAAGGAAGTTTACGAGGGCAAAGCTGAAGGATAGAGCTCTTTGCAGGAAGGACCCATGCACAGTGCTGACCCCAGCCATGTGCCTTTGCTGTGGCTCTGAGCAAGCCCAAACCCACCCAGCTCTGCCTGACCAGTACAAAAGAGCTGGCAGGTCTGTCTAAACTGGAGCTGAATCCAGCCCACACCAAAATAAATGCCAGATTCATTTTTGTTCCACGAGACAGCCTGAAATCCAGAACTGCAGGAAAAACAGAAAGGAAAAGCCATATTGTGGTTTTCAAACTTCAGGTGTGCTTTTTCCTTTGAGCACTCCTGCACTCTGTTTTCTGAGATTGGAGCAATCTCTGATATGAAAATCCTGCTGTAAACCAATAAGTAGGACAACAGAGCTAAGGGAATTCTGAAAAAACGGGATCAGCACAGTTGTAATTCTGTTCAGGGCAGAAAAGCACTATTTCTTCCTGCCTTCCCTTTGAGACAATACCTTTCAAAATTGACTGAAGCTACAGAAGCAGTGTGGCAGGAAAGAGAAACAACTAAAAATTTAAGCATTAAAGCAAAAGAAAACCTGTTGCAAAGAGACTGTGTGCCAGCAATCCATTGGTTGTCAGAGAAGGCAAGAGAGAAATATATTTTGTCACAGTTAACAGTTTCACAAGTGTATCCTGGCTCAGGCACATAGCATGGAGATGAAATTGCTTCTAATCAGGTTTGTGATGCTTTCTGTTATATATTGCTCATGTCTTTGTATTTGATGGAGAAAGAATGAGCTCTTCATAGCTGTGAAAACTGCCTTCAGTCTGTTCTTCTCTGGTATCATGGATATTCAGGCTAACAATGATGCTTTTGTACTCCCTAACCAAAAAGCTGCAGTGATTCTGCAGGCAGCCAGCACTTCAGTCTAACCTTACTTCTTCACTCTTTCCCCGTCCTGTCCTTTTGGGATCTATTTACTTCGTCATTTCAGCAAGTCAGGGTATTCCCTCTGGAAAGTCCCTACATGATGAAAACATTACATTAGTATATAAATGTCATCATTTAAAACATTAAGGAGCAATTGTGCATTTCCCAAAGTGGGTAGGTAGCAAAATACACAGACTCCCAAGGGATCAGCTGAGAAGGGACAAGTGCTGTGATGTTCTGTGTACATGATTCCATGGGTAGCTTATTAGATCAGGAACACAAAGTGGCCCTTTGGTGGGAAAACAGTGCTGAAGAGCACAAACATGAGTCTTGATGCCCTTTTTGGAACAGTCAGCATGAGTGGACTCCCTGCACCCCCACTTCTATACTTTAAAATGCAGTTGAGCAGTTGTGTTTTCATAATTACACTGATGAAACTGTAAAGAGAAATGGGCCCAAAGCATTCAGAGACACTTAACTGTGCACACTTTATAATGGTCACTTTTCTGAGAAACACCAGTGAACATCGGTGGAGAGGAACTGTAAAATGAAGACATAATTCTTCACCAGGTATTTTGAAAGTTAAAATGGCTGCCCAAAGAAAATGGCACAGCTCATTGACTGAGGGATCAATGTATTTGATTAATAAACAAACCTGATAATAAATTTAATAATAATCCACATTCATGTTTTCAGTGACAAGGGAGATTGGCTGCAATGTCAGAATCAAATGAAAAGGAAAAATCCTGCAGGAAATTGAACTTGTTATCTGGTTGTTGTACACTGCAATAATTTTCCTTACCTGATAAGAACCAGTAATGAATAGATACCCTCAACTCACAACTAAAGTTTCCCAACTTTAGAAGAGCTATAATTTAACATTAAGGGTTGTTTTCCCTTTTTAAGATGTCACCTACCATCACATCTGAATTGACCAGTGGCACTTGGGTTGATATCTGTCTTTGGTTCCCTTGGGTGACACAGAAAACTCCAGCTTCCATGGAGAAACAAGGCAAATATAATGAAATTCTGTACAATTGGTATCAGCAGTAAAACCACTCCTCCTGAGAAGGCAGTTCAGGTGAGTTACTGCATAAGGATTTCTATGCAAAGATGGTCCTTGAACAGGGAATATGAAATTCCATGCACCTCTTCAGGCCCTAACATCTCTCATATTCCAAATACTTGGCATATTTCCATGATTTCATGGAGAGCAAGCAGTGACATTGAGCAACTGTTAAAATGTCATTGGTGCTAGAGAAGCAACAACCCACTATTTCCTAGAGACAGCAGTATGGTATATAGAGAAAATACAGAAAGGTGCTCCAGGTGACATGGGAAAACCCTGGAAAGCAGGAATGTGAATCCTGGCCTCCTAAGCCCAGGAAACATCCACACAAACCCTACTCCTGACATGCTGGAGCAGGAACCATGGTGAAGGCAGGTCTGCTCACTGCAAATGTCTCTCTAACTTTCCCCTAAATCTCCCCTGATTTTTGCACTCAGTGGTTTCTTCTCATAATGAAGCAGACATATAATTTTAACTTGATTTCAAGAGAATTACTGTAATTGCCACCAACAGAATAATAGATCTGCATATAAAGAAATGGCTTTTCTCTTGCCTTTTCCATTGGAAAATTTAATTTCTGTGTTAATGCATTAAGATATTTCACTAAGCCATTTGCTTGCTACTCTCAATATTCACAAAATATTATTACCAAAAGTAGTTCCTGCAAACAGCTATTAGTTTACCAGTGTTCTAATATCAATAACATCAGTAGAATCTGACCAGGTCTTTTCTACAGCGTAGAAAGCCACCTTGGAGACCACTTAAAACATATAATATGGTAATGTGTCTCATAGCACAAAAATAAGAGGAAAGTTGCCATTTCAGATCTTTCTACATCTATGCAAAACCAGTCTAGCTAATTTCTGTTTACTTTCTATGCCACCACAGTAGCAGCAATTTTGGTTTTCACAAAGCTGCATGGAATGGAATTGAAGTGCCAGGGAGGACACATGCCCATGTGAAGTCTAACACAGCTGGCAATAAAATTGTGGCTGACGAGTCACAGGACAGACGGGTTGGGACTTCTCCTGTTGGGCATCTGGGGAATCTAGAGCTGAATCCACTTGCAAGAAGAAAGGAGTTTGAACAAACTGCCCCAAGTGAAATGTCTTTTAGAACACCCATGTTAACAGCCACACTGATCCTGTCCCCAGCACTGATACATTCAGGTTTCTAACAGATGCCTGGGATTAGAATGATTTGCTCCTCCAGACAGGAGTAGGCATGACTGAGGTGAAGTGTTTCTCAAACAACATGTCTCTGTTCTCCCTGGGGCCTGTGCTGTAGCTGCATGGACTGATGTGGCACCAGGCCCCAGCGTGAGCAGGGCCTGGGGCTGTCAGGCACATCGGGAGCAGTGCGGAGGGCAGCGGAAGGAAACGGAGCCTGCAAACAGAGCACAAACCCTAAAGATCTTTGAACAGCCTGAGACTTGCAAGATGCTCACTAAGGCAAAGTGCAGCTGTGCTCTTTGGTGCTTGTATGGCTGGGTTAATTAAATGCTCCTGCAGTTCAGATATCAGGAGATGATTCCCTATTCCTACACACCAAGCCACTCTCCGGAAGCCTGAAAATGCTTAGCACAGCTACTCTATTTCTTAAATACCACAATAAACAAACTTGCAGAAGAGCTGGATTCTAATAGCCACTGAACAGAAAGAAAGCAAAAGGGGAGGAGGGGAAGTGCAGCAGCCCACACAACATCAAATGCTGGTAGGCTCAGTGCTAAATAGCAGATGATTCTTACTGAATAACTGCCCTAGATTTTGCAAACAATACAGGGAACAAAAATAGAAATCCATTTACATATTGCTGTTAATAACTTTATTTATAGTGTCACAGCTAGAGCACAATAACTGCAGCCATGGCTTAACTTGAAAGCCATTCACTGTGGAAGAGTCAGACAGATACTGTTTTCTCAATCCTTATGCAACTGAAAAAATATCCTGCTAACAACATCCAGTCACCAGAATCCTTGTAAACAGAACTTGAAAAGAAGTTAACAGCAGTCAAAGCCAAAAGCAAATCATCCCCAGGATCTTCTTGGCTTCTGCACCTTCTGGCTACTTAGAACATGCTGTGGTCAATCAAAGACCACCAAGGCTAGAAACCCTGGCAAGCAATTTTTCACTTCAGTTTGAGCCTCGTGATAGCACCTTACAGGAATACTTGACTGCTGTTTAATTTATTTCTTTGGTTGTTATTTGCTTGTTTGAATTAAGAGGTACAGAGAGGGCTCAGACTCGGTCAGCAGCTACAATAAGAAAGAGTATGTGTCCAGCATTAAAGAGAATCCCTCCCACATCTGTGCTGCCATCTATATGACTGTAGCCAAATCTTACCTGGGAGCCAAGATTCTTGCCAGATAAAATACCACTGGCCTGACACAAAAAAACAGGCATATCTTAAGGTACAGAAACATACACAGAAATTTGTATCCTTGATTCCATAGTATTTTGCAAATGCCTGCTATTTATAAGTAAATTGAGTGAAATTGAAAGCAAGAAAACCATCTCCTAAGACCCATCACCCAGGATGTGAGAAAACATGGATCTAATTTTCCCTCTGCTTGAATCCAGCCTGAACTGGACAACTGGCTATTTTGGATTGGGAACAGGGGTGCCCTCAGGACCTCATGCTGCAGCTGCTCATTACATATAAAATACTCAGAATAATTAGAGGCAGAGACAGCGAGTGCTTCGCTCTGCCCTGCTGATTACGGTGCACGCTGTGACATGGGACAGTGGGATTCAAGCTGCTGCTCCAGGGTTTGATTCTTTTATATAGAAAAATGAAACAGAATTAACAAAAGAGAATGAGGATGCCTTCTTCATTTATGGCCTCTCCTAGGAGATGTGGCCTCAAATGCCCTCTGGTAGGTGGGAAAACCAAATGCAGATTACCTACCCTGGCAGTGGGCTCCCGATGAGCATGGTGTGCCTCATCCCTTGTGCCTCTTCAGTTCTTTGCTACCTCTGTGCTGTCCTTTCTGCCACATGGAATGCCAACTGAATGATTAATGCTCTGGGTTTCCATTTTAGTGAGGAGCAGGAAGATGTCCCTTTGGCCTGGCAGCCCAGCCATGCCCCGCTCGCTGCCCCGCAGGCACAGCCAGCTCCCATGAGAAGTGCCCAGCACAGAGTGAGAGTGTGTGCGTGAGTGTGTGTGTGTGTGTGTGAGTGTGTGTGTGTGTGTGTGTGTTTGTGTGTGTGTTTGTGTGTGTGCACACTCCCTGCTGTCTCCTCAGGCACAGCTCCTCAGAGCCTACACCACACAGTCACCAGGACATTTCTGCAATGTGAGCCCAGCATGTCTGAGCTCTGATCAGCCTCACCACCAAGTCAAATTAAAGAACTCACTGATGGTCTCAGGTTTTAACTTTTCAGACAAGATACCATTTCCAGTTTACTTCTTCCCCCACTGCATACTTCCGAGGAAAAGCAGCCCAGCAGGTAAGCTACACCTGCAATTTCAACGTTCCTGGGCTTTGTAAGAAATTTGTAATCACTTCCATTTTCAACAGAAAAATTTTACTCAGTTTGCAGCTGAAAATTATAAAGAGTACTAGATAGTAAGAACAGAATATCACTTACAATTTCCACTCTGTAACACAACTTTGTCTTTGCATGAGACCTGTCATCCTAAACTGTGACCTGATGGCCACCATTCCACAGAAGGGAAGAATCTTAGGGAAGAAAGATGAGGACGTGAGGTTTTTCTCATTTTTAATTGAAACAAAGTAGAACTATTAAATGAAAAGGCCTCTTTTTCTCTTGCCTGGAAAGGAAATTAATCTCACAAAGGGGCTTACAGTAGTTTTGAATGCAATCCAGAACAAAAGGTTCCAAATGAAACAGAATAATTATACTTTTATGGATCAGCTCTTGGCATTTGTTGAAGCCTGATCTGTAACTGCAATGCTCAAGTTCCCCTGAGCAGAAGCCAAAGTTTTGTTTGTTTTGTTCTACAAATTGATTCTTATTAGCTCATTCTTTGGAAACAGCCAAGGCACAAAGCAGTGGTGCACTGGTGTGCATGTTCCTGGGAATGGAGGCTCTCCACCAGCACTGCTATGGCACATAACTGCCCACATCTACACCTCCTTGCATCTGGTTTCCATTGCCCCTTCTTTTTTCCTCCAGAGATCCTAAAAATTGGTAATTTTCCTCCTTTCTTTCCAAGATTTTTTTTTTGTCTTCCCCATATTTTTTGCCTACCTCTCCTCCCCACTAACATCCCATCAGCTCTGTGACACAGGTTCTCTCAGTTCCTTCAGGGTCCAGGGAGTTACAAAGCACTTTTCTGAATTGCTGTTTCATTCAGCACTGATGTATGGGTCTGCCAGGCCTTGGAGATAACAGAAATTAAGTAGTTGTGAGAAGAAGGAGGGTTGTCCTAGTAACCCTCTATTAGCAGCATTCTCCACAGTGAGCAGGAATGGAGCCAGTGCATGATCACACTTTGCAAAGAATCATGCTTACATGAAACAAACCTACCCAAAACACCCCAAAACAATGAGCTGACATGGTGGATCAAACTGTAACTCTGCTGGGAAAATTCCCCACTGCTTCCTACCTGCACCTTCCCCTTCATGTGAGAGGGCAAGTCGTGCTTCCAGGTGCTCTGCACAGCTGCTGCTGGGACACACAGGCATTTACAGCTGATGCTACAACCCAGCAGAGCCCTGGTCACCCAGCCTTCTGCATGCCACTTACTGGGAGTACAGAGACAGGGGAGGTCTCTGCAACAGGAGGCCAGGAGAGAATATTTTCCTGATGGTCATGCAGATCCAAGTTTTATAAATAGTTTTATAAATAGTTTTATAAATATTTATAAATAGCATGCCAGGTTTTTCATCTCGGGGGTCGGTTCTGTAGAACTGCAGATGAGGAAGTGAAGTTGATTTTGAATGTTGATGATCCTCCTATATGTTTGAGGTATCAATTTGGGAGGTTGATTCAAAAAATGGATGTGGTTACTGGTCAAGAACATCCTTAGATTTTCTCAGTGCCTTTGAGAGCCTCAGATATTTGCCAAAATCACACACAGCAACCACAAAGAGCTCTGCTGGTCATGGTATCAATGAAGATAACACCTATAGTGTTATAATTTGGTTGCTTTTTAAATAGTATCACACAGACACTTCCCAGTCTCTGAAAGCTACCTGCAAACTTCCAAGTCCCCAGAATCTACACAATTTTACAAGTCCTTATTCCCACCTTTTAAAATTATATGCATCCTTCTTGGGCTTTGTAACAAAAACACAAATGGGCACAAAAAAATCTCAGTTTTCTAAAAAGAGCACTTCTATCATTCCACAGGGCAATGCCATGCCAATGGGACATGTGAGATGAAATTAATTAAACCTTTGGTCTTCTGCCTCCTTTGCTCTTTTGTGCAGTCCTCTGGTGCTCCTCATTCCTGTCAGTTCTCTTCCTGAAGTGTTCTTAGCTTGATTTCTTACAAAAACCCCACTAACAGAATTATGCAGACTGCACAGTCAGTACCAACCTCTTCCCAACTTTTTCACCACTTAGCATAAAGCAAAGTTAATAAAAAAGAGAAAGTTTAGGAGCTACACTATGACTTTCAATTCCTGAAGGACACAGACTCGAGTTAGCAGTGGTACTAACTTGAGTCACAGGATGCCAGACCACTCGAGAGCTCTTCTCCATTAATTGGTTCCAGCTTTTGTCTCTTCTTCATTATTTATCCACTGTCAAAATTATATATGCACCAGTAGGAACAGATGCACAAATTAGCAGCAATTGTTGAGGGATATAAATACAGTATAAAACAAGAGAAGTTAATCCATCCCCATCCAGAACTGTGTCTCTGTTTTATAGCTTCTGTAAGAGAGCTTCAAATAGTTTTGCAAAGTTTCCTGCACTACAGAATAAAAAGTTTAACTAATTTTTGCTTTTCAGTCATTATCATCTAGGGAGGAAGCAAAAAGGTGGGATGATGATTTTAATAAAAACCTCTTCAAATGTTATATAAACTCAATGTTCTTAAAACCACTTTGCATGTTAACTACATGACAAAGCAGTTCATCAACTGAAATCTCACGAAGTCTTTACAGGAGAAAAGCAACTCTGTAAAAGCAGATCTTCACAAAAGACAAGTTTTGTTCAGAGAATACTCAATTTTTCTTGTCAAGATTACTCCAGAGTACAGAGGACTGGGAGTGAATTAGCTGAATAAATGAAATTTGATGGGGTTTTTTACTATAAATTTGATACATTTGTTTATTTCAGACCAATCATTTTTTAAAAATCAATTTCTTCTTAGTACTATTGAAGAAAAAAGAGAATCCAAATAACCTCCACGAGTTAAAATTCTGCTCTGTAAACTTCTGCAGGCACCTTCATTATTCTTTCCAAATTACTCTTCACAGTATTTCATCATTAAAACATCTAACACTCTTCAATCCATCACCCTGTGAACTTCACAGGCCCTTGTGTACACTCAGATAGCAGGGTGTGAATTATACATCACAGGCCCTTCCTAATTGCTGCTGGCTGGCTGGTGGCTGCAGATCTGCAGTCACCTGGCAGGCTGCACTTCTGGGACGCGCTCCTGACTGCAGCACACGCGCCCAGGAGAGCACCCAGCGGGGTGCCTGGCCCCAGGAATTTGTCTGCCTTGCTCTGCACAGGCTACAAGGCTCACTCACCGCCCTGAAGACTCCAGGGGCCCCCAGCAGGGACCAGGATCACAATACATTCCCAGCTCAAAGAGGAAGATCACAGAGCATACAAATACTTTAACGAGTTAGCACGTATTTGTTCTTAAAGGTGGCTGTGCACACGCACAAAGAGGTAGATTTGCTAAAATATATAAAACTGCTGTCCTTATTGGCTTAAAAGTCTTCATGGCTGAGCCATCAATCCACTTATTATGGAGAGGGAGTGATCCCGGGTTGAAACATCTCCTGTAATATTAACAGCCAGACTTATTGCACAGCTTTGAGGTCAACTCCAGGTGTGTCAAGGCTGCAATAAGTGAATTTCTTTACACGTGAATTTTAGCGTGAATGACAATGTCCAAAAGACAAGTGACTTTTTCCTCTCAAATACAACAACAAATTGATTAGGAAGAGACAAGTGATTAGTGGTGGTAAGAGCAGAGTATTTCACCTTCATCCATGGGTGAAACCTACTTCTGCACTTCCTAAAACTTATTGCTAACTTGAAAGAAAAAAGAAAAATCTGCAACATTAAAAAGCAAAGATTCACATCTGCCAGGCATAGGTGAAACTCCCAAGAACAGGTTCTTGACAGAGAGAGTTCCCATTTAGGTAAAATTCCCTGCTGTCATTTGGGGAAAGATGTGGGCAGGCTCATTTCCCTCCTACTCACTTTTCTCATCCTACAGCTTCAACCAGAATTTACAGCAATTAAATGCTCTAAACTCACATGAAACCCACAGTTACCCCCCACCTACGGGCAAAAATAACTTTCTACTGCTCGTGGGCACATGCCTTGAACAAGGAAAAGGAGGGAGAGGTCTTGCCAAGCCTTGATTCTGAGAAACAACCAACCAACCCATCAATACACTTTGGAGGAAATTGAAGCTCAGGGACTGGCACAGAGAGCAGCAGCAAGGCTGGATAAAACATGGATAAAAGTGGCTTTTGGGCTTTCTCCTTCCTAACGCCTGTCTTCCTTGTTTTTAAACAGAAACCATTAATTTTCATTCTGCGTCCCCTCAGAAAGGAAAGAAGACAAGGAGGAAGATGGATTATACAGTAAATATTTTTAAAAGTTACTGCTCCTGCCCTTTCCTGGCAATGAGGCCTTCCAGAGAAATTAAAGCTACACAAACTTTGGCTGAGATGAAGGACTGTGTAATATTTGAAAATATCCCTGTTAGAATTGTATACCTGCCATAATGTAACTTTTTTATAAAGGAGCATTAAGTCCTTCACCCCCAAGAAACATTAAGAATGGATGTCCTGTGTGTGAGGACAGTGGGAGGAGGGAAGAAAAATCTGTTTCCTTAGCTGAATTTTCCCTCAAATGTCATAGTTCACAATTCCATAGAACCTTGTAACCCAGGGATTTAAAAAACTTCCTAAGCAACTACTTAGGCATCACAACACCTAAAAGGTGAAGAGGTTAAGCAGACACAGCTGGTCTGAATACCCTGACACTCAGCCAAAGTGCAACTCTTTGGTCATTTTTAAGGGGAGAACTTTTTGGTGTTAGAATGTCATTAAATCAGAAGATGAGTTACAAATACTTTTCATTTAAAAAGCTGAAAGCAAATGGTCTTGTTTCATTTCTGCAAATGGTTTAGTTCAAGCTGTCAAGAAGTTTAAGAAACTCTGAAAGCAGGTTAATGTTGTTGAGTACATGATTCATAAGAATTATGTGAAAGGGTGAAGAGAGGAAACTGTCACTTTTACTGCACTTGGATGCCAGCCCTAAAATAAGCTTCTTGAAACAGTTCATTAAAGGAATTTCAATGACAAAGCCAACCTTTATCCGTTCACAGAGGACTTGGAGCCTCCTTTTATAGCACAGAGATTACTATATTTGGCCAAACCTAGATAACAGTAAAGCCATTATCACTGCAGTGAGACACTAAAAATAGCAATAGTAATGTAAAACACTTAAAATTCTGTCTGGGAAGCAAGATAGATAAACAATATTATCTGTGCATAATTTAGGGCTTGTCTATCAGACATAATCTCATTCATGATAACATGAACAAAATTAGTTACATAATTCACCTTGTTGTTTACCCAAAATTACTTGCATAGTCTTGGGAACTCCTTTCCTGATTGCTTTTGACAATAGACTTTATATTTAACACACACACATATTGTGGGAAAGGTCAAATCATGCTTTGAGGTTCTGGATTTGTCCAAGTTAATTCTCATTCAATAAATCAGGACAGGAAAATGTTTCATTCTCAGTTTAAAGGTTCTGTTAATGTGCATTGAAAAAGAGGGTATTAACCTCAAACATGTGCATCTTTGTTTTGTCACCACTAAAATTTTCAGACGAACATGATCCTGAAACAAATTTTGCTGCCAAAAATTACAGGAAATTATATTTTCATTGTGGATAAATTAGTCTCTGAACTTTACTTTCCATAACAATAATCAGGAGATTATGAACTCATTTGCAGGAAATCCAGATAAAAAGATTTGCTCAAAAAAGATTGTCTTTTACCCATTCAGGTCAAAAGGACCACAGTATTTTGCATTTTAAAAAATCATCTTTCCCTTTTGGAGATATAGCCCACCCTCTAAGGGAAGTGTACCACAGTAAGCAATCTCAGAGCAGAACTGCTCCTATGGAAGGATCATGGCTATGTTTTACAGACTGACTGCTGGTACTTAAGGAGGATCTCTTCTACACAGGTTTAAACTGACTTCTTTTTTTCTTAAACAAACAGAAAAGAAAAAGAAAAAAAAAAGAGAAGTGTGTAACCTCTTTTTCTAAAAAAAAAAAAAAAGGCAAAAAATACCCCCAAAAAAACCCCAACAAAGAACCACCACCCCAAAAAACCTGAACCATCTAACCTAGAATCTAAAACTAAACATATAAAAGCAGAACTGTAAAGTTAAGGACACTTCATTTTTAAACTAGCAAAGAAAGCCTACACACATTTACTTCACATAATTTTAGATTAATGTTTTCGGCTGGTAGAGTGGTTTGGGTTTGGTTTTTAATTAAAATTAGAGGTGGTCCCAAAAGCCCAGACCCAATCATCCCTGAAAATTAAAATATTTAATCTTGTCTGGAAGAGAATTTAGTAAGCCACTTCTCCCACACAAAATGTCAAACCAGGCTAAGTGCACCAGGCTGTGCCCTGGTGCCTCCTGAGTTCAAAGAACCCAAGTTAAACCCATGTGGATGGAAACCTCCAGAGCCTCATTATTTCCCTGTTGACAGTGGGTTTGGAAAGCAACCTCACTCTGAAGATCCAGTAAAAATCAAGATGTTGGGTTCCAAGCTTAAAGATGACAATCAAACTTTTAAATTAATAGTTAACAAAAATTCCCATCTATTATACTTTCATTAAAATCTGCCTTTATACACAATCTTGGAGAATGGGGGGGAAAGCATCACTGAATACAGCTGATGGAGAAGGAAAACCCACAGCTCTGTGCAGACCTTCCCACTCCTGTGAGCTGCAGAGGAAATGCTCCTGCTGATAAATCATCAACAGGAAGCCAGATTCAATGGCTGGGCACAGCACTCTTGCACTGACTTCACATACTTCTCAATTGCCTTGACACAATAACCTTTAGCTCATAAAAACTTAGCTCTTATGACATTTTTGAATGGTGACGAACACAAACCAGAACCGCTTGGAGCGTTCTCCTCTCAAAAGCCTGCCCTGGAGCATTTCCCTGTGCAAAGTAAAGAGCCTGCTTGCTTTTATTCAGCCAGTTCATTAATCAGCATCCCTGAGATGCTGCCTCTCCCCTCCAGGGTGTTTCTGTGTGCACGTAAACGCTTCAAAATCATCCACAGCCATTCCCACTAGAGGTGGTTTCAGTGCACCCAGGCAAGAGCAAAGGCTCCGTGCTGAACTCCTGGTGTGAAATGAGTCATTTGTTCCAAATCATGTTTCCTTTCTTCAATATTCGCACTTAGTTATTCATTTCCCTAAAGTACATGAAGATGAGATGTTCCTGAGTTATTTTTTATTTGCTCTCAGCACATACACTATTTTATTTCTATTTCTTATCTCACTTTTCCAGCCTTTTCCATGATTTCAGTGCGCTGTGATTTAGGACCTCACAGGCACAGACAACAAAGCCCACACTTTGAGGAAGATATCATTTAAGTTGTTTCCTCTTAAGATCTTTTGAGACCTTAGAGTCCCTTTGCACTGGAGCTGGTTGGCACCTGCAAGGGCCTGATTCCTAAACACTCACCGGCATGAAGAATAAAATAAAAATTACTCTTAAGCTGCAGAAGTGACACTATTACATAAATGCTTGTATTATTCAATAAATATGCAAGATGTGAAAATTAAATGTTTGCAAGAGTTCTGTTAGCTACCCATCAGGAACTGACTGGTGCACAAAGCCATATATGTATTTGTGTTTCACCCTTCATGTTCACGGCCCTAGCTGCAAATCATAGCTCTTCTCTCCTTCTATACTCTTAGCCACGTGCCATTTCTTGATGCATCTTTTGAGATCTCCATGTCTCCATACCAGCCATTATCTTTGCTCTATTTTTTTTGCAGTCATAATTGTTATATCAGATTCCCCTTCCCCCTTTAAAATTTTTCATTTGCAAACTTAGTTCATTATTATTTAGTTTTTGCATATGTAATCCTATAGATTAAAATTTCAAATCAGTATCATCCTAAAGAGACAATCAGTTTTACTAAAATTTGACCACTGAACAACTTTGAAACCTGTAAAATAATGACACATGGAAATTGATGTGGAAGACTAAAATACCATAGTCTTATGGCATGCTAATGAATTGCACTTACTTTGAATGTCAGGTTGACCTTTGAGTAATGGAAAAAAGTAATTCACAATCAGCATCTATCACAAGTAATTTACACACCTACTTGAACAAGCTCAGTGTCATTAAGGAAAAAATGAATGTGAAGACACAAAATGTAATTTACTGTAGCACAAAGTCTGCTGAGGGCATTGTGGATGGCCTCTTCCTCTCCCCTTCATCACCATGCATATATCCTTTATTTTTCATCACTGAACTGTAACTGTCTTTGATTTCTGATACTGTTTTTGTCTTAATTGTATTGCTAGTGGATCTTTATCTCTTTACTGAGTCACAAACAAAAAAACTGAAGGGCTGAATTCCATCCAAGCCAGCACACAGACTCTCCCTGATTTCAGTGAATTTTATATAAGACTACATTCAACACTGAGCAAGTTCCCAATTTTCTGCTTGTACATTGCCTCTCCCAGCTACCCTCAATCCTAAGGTAAAGTCTTCAAACACATCAGAATTTCATGTGGATTTTCTCACATCAGCTATTGGAGAGTGCAGTATGTTAGAAACTCACTTTTATTTGTTGAGCATAAAGTATCAGAATATATAATTCAACCACATACTAAAGCTGCATGAGAGAGAAAAGCTACAGAGGGAGTTCTCAGGAAAAAGCTCTTGTTGTAAGGGGAGATGGAAAAGGGAAGCTCCCTGTCCCCAGTCCCTGTGTCTCAAAAGAAGCATTTATAGGCTGACAGACACAGTTCCATGACCTGGCTTAGCTGAGACATAAGTGATCTCCAAAGAGATCAGGTACAACAGCAGAGGTGAAATGCATAAGATTAGGTTAAACTTTGCAAGTGCAGCCTATAAAGCTGTCAAGCCACCTGAAGTACTACTTTATTGCCTCTTCCCTGGGAAATTGGGCAGTGGGAACCAGGAGATGTTCAGAAGTTCCTGGGGCTGGACTACCCCAGCAGCCCAGGCTGTGTTTGATTTTGTATGACTTGCCAGAGATTGGATGTCAAACTCTTCTCCTCATCCAGGTAGACTGAGGAGCAACACATTGCTGGGTGACTGAGCAGGTGTCAAGACTGTCACTAATGGACCCCCTGCTTGTAATCCCAAACTGCCAGAAACCACTCCAGAAAATCTAGACCTTAGCCAGGCTCTGCAATTCACCCTGTTGGAAGTGCTCCCAGTTTTTAACTTGCATTCCGTCATCTCTTATCAGAGGGGTGCTTGTAATTGTCCAGAAATAACTGACCCCCAGTATAACACCTTCTCAAAACCACCAACACTTACTCCAGCGAAGAAATAAGGAAAAAAAAAAAAAAAGGAAAATGTAAGGAAAGAGATCAGTTCAAGTCACTTCTCAAAGGAAAATATTGTTTGAATGAGGCAATCCTCCTACCACCTTACAAAAAAACTTTCAAAAGTCAGCTAGCAACACTTCAGAGTCTGTACACTGATTTTGGATTATGTGTCACTGACATCTTCATCCCTGGGTGTTCAGGGCCAAGCGTTGGGAGGGTCCCTCCTCCCCCATGGCTGGGAGACAGGCTGCTGCTCTTACCTGACATTGTCATGCTTCTGGATGTAGATCTTATGAAACATCATGTCTTCCTGTTTGGCATTAATGTCAGCTTTCATCTCCATGGCAACATGTCGAGGAAGTACAGAGAGCAGGAGACGCTCCTGTGGAGTCAGACAGATGAACCAATTAAAACACCTGCTGCCCAGTTAACAAACACACTTTGTTCCTTACTGGGGAGAAATGACTCATCAGTTTGGTGAGAGATGAGTACAGCCAAGCAAAATGGGCTCCATAAACCCAGGAGCTGATCCCCCAACCAGTCATATGCAATTGTCTTCCCAACCCCACAGTAAGAACTCAGTGGTTTTAGAAGAAAAAGTAGTATTTTTCATTCCAGATGCACTGGGCTTACAATCAATTCATGGTTGCCAATTCTCATGCCAGCCGTGAAAACTCAAAGAGTGTCCATGCACCATTCTTGGAAGGACCCTGATAAATGAGATTGTCTGACCTCCCACACAGTCTCTGCATACCACCAAGAAGTCTTCCTTCACCTAACACCAGAGGAGTGATATCCCAACACCCTTGGGCACTATTTAAAATTCCTTCCTTGCTTATCTAATTATCTAAGCACATTCCCCCAGCAGGCACAAACCTGCTCTTAGCAGCTAAAAAGTCGTAGAAACGCCCCGATACCACCAGCATGAGAAGTGCTACTGCTACACTTTAAACTGCTGGTAGTGCCCAATTGCACTAAGATCTGTAAACCCACCCACTCACCTACAAGAGTATCTTCAATAACCACATACCATCAACAGTTTGTGGCTCTCCTTGCCCCTCAGTTGGCACTTTCATTTACTGATTGAAGCTTTTGTGTGACTTTTGTAACATTATTTTGCAAGCTGTTCCCACAGAGTATGCAAAAATTGACAAAATGATGACTTTCTGGTGATTTTCCTAAAAACTCACATAAAAGCAAGCACTTGTTATTATTCTAAATTTGATGCCAATTTCACACAGAAATTATAGAATTTAAATCTGCAGGTAATTTGTGCCCCAGGGATGCTTTTGTGTAGATCAGGAATCACACCTGAGAATTCTGCCCAGAGCTGCATTCTATTCCCAGTCACACCCCCTGAAGTTCAAAAGGTTTTGCTATTGCTTATGAAGGTGGGGAGCATCTCCTTTGGGATCAGCTCTGCTGTGGTCTGGTCCAACCTGCAGGCAGTGCTCTGCAATGGCTGAAAAAAACCCAAAAGTGGGATTTTTTTCCTTGTGCCAATTTTTTCTTTATTTTTCTCTTCCTGCAGTGAGCAGGAGGAAGAAAAGGGCCTTCCTTCTTGATGACACAGAAGGAAGGTCCCCAACCTTATCTAATAGCTCATGAATTCTCAACAACACAGGGAGCAGCAGGGTTCAAGCTCAGGCCTGACTCAGAGGGGTCAGCAATCCTGTCCCAAGTACTCACATCACCAAACCACTTGCCCATGCTGCAGTTATAGGCACATTTCTGGCTTCTAATTCCTAGTTTTAACTGAAATCTCACCATTTATTTCTTCCTCTAAGGAGAGAGAGGAACCCTGGGGGAACCAGAGGAAGATGAATTCACTGAAAATGTGTTCAGCATGCACTGAGACATTTTGTAGTCTGTAGCACTGCCCAGTATTTCTTTTTCCCCCTTCAATGTGCACCGTAAAGAGAGTCTGCCTTCAGTCTTTGAAGAGATAGTAATAACACAGAAGATGTGTTGGAGGGATTTCTATCTCTGCTTAAAACTGCAGCAGTCACTTGTTTTTTTAAGTACTGTCACCGTCTCTAGCATACTGCAGGTGCTAACAGTTACATTTCCTTTTTTTTCTAAAAAAAAGCAGCTCATGAATCATGCACGTGTCCTTAGGCTTCTGTCAGCTATTGGTGCACTCCTTGAGTGGAAAAGCACAACACATTTGTATGCTTTCCAGAGTAAATGCTGTATACCCTGTTGTCATTTGCATATTCTAATAGGCATCCTCAAATGTGTGAAAGCTGCTATTTTATGTGTGATTTTACACATCCTCTAAATAACTTGGAGCTTTATGGGAGGTTTGGGGGCACCCACAGGTTTGGAACATTCCCTGTGGGCGCACGGGCACGGAGGGATTACTCTCTTCCAAAACAGAGACAGGAGCCTGAGCTGCTGTTTGGAGCATTCCAGGAGATTGTCACCTACATTTCCGAGTAGCTGTCACTTGAGAGCCCCCACCCCTACTGTTCCTGACACCACAGGCACTTGCCAGATTAAATCGCCAATATTTTCAAGACACTTGAGGTCTCCAGAAGCTGCACTACCACTGCTCTGAACTAATAATCAGGGGATAAGAGAGGCTCATCAGGTGAAACAAATGCATGTGGCACAACATCCCTTCATGCAGCTACTAATTAGGAAGTTGAGCTGTGTTACAGAGCTGAGCATTATCTTTATTCTGTTTGCTTGGAGTCATCACAGTCACTGAAAAGAACCTCTGAAGCTAACAGGAGAAGGCTATAACAAGTGCATTTGTAAGGCATAAGCCACATGAAAATTAGGGTCTCCACTACAGAAAAAATTTTATTTTGATACAATAACTAGAAAGTGCTGCAGCCCTCACTGTAAAATCCTGTATTAGGCACCAGTGAGGTGACCAGGACTGGTGTTCTACAAGTATAACAAGGCAGCATTCTGACCTGATGAAAATGCAAGAGCAAATCCATATATAATTCTCCCTTCAAAATAACATGCAAGTATAGTTCCACTGAATTATACATTAAACAACTGCATCCCAAGGAGAACTCGTCTCTAAAACAGGCACATAGATGAAGGAGTTCAACACATATCTACCCTGTTTACACACATACACATGGACATATTTGTACGTGGGCACACACATTCCCACAATGACTCTGCAAAGAAATTTTAACTATTTATGAAGCCCTCTCCCAAGATGACCTCAAATCACTGTGAATATTTAGTATCTTAAGATTATCCATTTCTCCTCAGATTTAGTAACAGTTATTTTTTACCAAAAGTGATGCTGAGATGAAAAAAAGGAGAGAACAACTTTACAGAGACAGAAGACATGCAATGCTAGAATTAAGACAGTGCAGTCCCAACAACCCATCTCTTACTCAAATGCTATTTGCTCCCTACACAATGTGGAGAACACCTGATTTTTCATCCAAGAATATTTTGTTGTGGGCAAACAACAGCAATTCCTGTTTTGGCTCTGCCCTTAGTTATCTCAAGTAATAAAATCACAAGTAATCTGTTTTCTGCATTGGATATTCTGGATTTTCTATTTACTTTCAGGCTAATTTTGGGTGCTGGTAGATGCTACATAAAGGAAAATACAAGGTCATTTGCCTGAGAAAATCTGCCCGCCTTTATAAGAGAACAGCACACAGGAGCTCCATCGATCTCCAGAAAAAGACAAGCAACTATAAATAACAGTGTTGGGCTGTGCAGTTGTGTTTTCCTCCACCCCTGTTTGGACATGTGGGCTGAGCTGTCCTTATTTGTGTCTGCTGTCACCTCGTGCTTATCTCAATGCATTATGCATAGAGTCATCTGAACTGAACCTGGAGATCAATGTCAGCACAGGCTGTGGCAGCAAATAATCTCATTAGGAGTCTCCAGCTGCCAGGACCCGCAGCTCCTGCTGCAGGCACTGAAGAGCACTTGGCAGTGACTGGCTTTGACCCACGTTTTTCTGATGTCCTGGCTTTCTTACCTATGCTATAGAGCTTCCTGGAGAGAGGGGGAGAAGAAAAAAGCATCAAGACAGGGCAATTGTCAGGGCTCCTCCAGGGAGCTGCTGCTGAGACAGAAGTGCCCAAATCCAGCAGAGCACAGGCATCTGAGCCATGCTGCTGAGGCAGCCTCTCAGCAGGGAGCACAGGGCTGTAATCAATGAGTAAAATGGCACATTCTCTTGGCTCAGTCCTTTCCTCCACTTCAAGGTGTGGAAGGAATAGTGGCTGCTCATTTCATCTTTCTGAGACGATATTTGTTGCAAAGGAAAAGGAGTCTTGAGTGTGAACCTTGTTTTCATACAGAAAGTACCAAATAAGCATGTGTACACGTTTTTTCACAGTAAGGACTGAACAGCAGCTATGTCAGCCAGAGGTACCTCATGAAACACTGCCAAAACACGAATCCATGGATGCAGATGGGCTGAGACATGAAGGGAAATGAAACTGAGTTGCCACAGAGATGCAAAGACTCCCCAGCTGATTAATTCCCCTGACCTCTCCCCAAACCCACAACCAAGCACTGAGATATCTCCCAAGGGATGAGTGGAAGTCCCGTTTCATGATTCATTTCAAATTGGACTGAACAGACCACTATGAGATGCACTGCAGGGCAGAGATGTGCATTAGCAAGGGAATAGTTAAGCTGCCCCAAAAGACCTTCTGTGTCTAATTCTGAGACATGAGAGATTCATTGCAAGAGACCCCACAAATGAATTAGGGGAGCAGATACATTCAGCACCCTGACAACTAAGCTGTATGTTGGCAGCAAGCATGCTTTTTATAGCAAAATACCAATGAAGCTGATGATGAATCTTAATTTTTGAACAAATACAATTTTTTTGAAGCCAATAATATACAGAGAGTTGTGTGAGCAGGTAGAAACCTTTGGGAAGGGAGGGAAGAGGACCTTCTTTGGAGGCATCAAGGAATGTTATGTTGTATGGACCAATTCTTGCCTGCCTTACAGCTCTCTTTTGGCAGTGGCTTGGCTGACAATCACGCCAGGCTTTGACCTTACAAGGAGGGTCAGTCCAAAGCCTGCGTGTTGCATCTGCATTTACACTTGGCAGCGATGATGGGTGCAAAAAAACTATGCAGACTCTTTGTGCACTGTGTAATTTTAATCCACAGAGCACATGGCACTGGATATGTTACTTGTCTCTGGAAAAGTCCATCAGAGTATTAGACTAGAAATACTCCCTGAGCTTTCTTTCAAACCTTTAAAAATCTTGTCCTCTAACAACAACCTATTCTCGCCTGGATTACTCATGAAGCAAGAAGCCTACAAATGCCATCCTACAGGAACAATTTGCATGCTAATTCTGTTCCAGTGTTTCCATGTTTTATTTCCAACTGTTGCTCTTACCTGCTGCTGGTTTTCCCTTTGAGAATGCAGCCTGGCTTGTATGCATTCCCTGGTCTCCTGGAAAGCCTGTCTTTGGGACACCTCTGCTGGGTAGTGGGTACACACGCCTACAATGTTTGTACAGGAGAAGATGAGAACATTGGAGACCAGCTGCAAAAAACAAAAATAAAAACAAAACAAAAGAAAATAAAAAGAGAGAAAAATACTTGGTTACACTTTGGAAAACTGCCATTGGTAACAAAACACCCGCCAGAATCCAGCCCCTTCCATAACTCCTTAAACCAACACATATTTAACCTCAGGCTCTTAATTTCAATGTATTTTACCTCTCTAGTCTTCAAAATATAAAACTTCCATATATGACCTCAAATATATGCTTTTTCCACTGTGTACTACTTCACAAATAAAAGGTACAATTTAACTGGTAATCTGCAATCTCACTTTTGGTTATCTATTATCTGGGAACTACTGAGACACAAATCAATCTAAAAGTGCATCATTGCTCCATTGTGGAAGTCACCTATAACTCATGCAGAGAGATCTGGCAGAGGAACACTAATATTTTCATGTTTGTGCACCTACATATTTGGCTTAAAAACATTTCAAAGGTACATTAACCATTATTTTGAAATAGTTCTTAAAATACTGAATGTAAAGTGTTGGTATTCATAAGGTTTCAGGGAAATTTTTATAATCTAGTTCCAACTCAAAATTTTATGTTTCTAGATAAAAAATAAGTTTTTTACATTTAGGTGGATGAGTACAGAAATGAGTTGCTAAGTCTGAAGCACATTTCAGCTGGACAAGCATGAAGGAAGATCTATGTCACTCTTCTACTCCCATCCGTGTTATGTTTCATAAGGAAGCAGCCACATAACTTTTGCTGAAAACTTGTGTTGCAACCTTTTATTTCCCAACTATTTTTAATAAAAAGGAAAAAATATTCATGCCCATTGCTGGTATTTGTTTCCAGCAAAATGCTCAAAGCCTGTTCTGATGGCTTAATGTAAACATTTCCCTCAACAGGTCAGTCCCAGTAGGACTTTTTGAGACTTGCACAAGCTGTACTGGATCACCCTTTGAGGACAGACTAATTTGAAACACCTCTCATCTCTTCCAGGGGTAAAGACAGTCAGACATCCAAGATTCTTAATAATACAGATCTTTGCTCTATTCCCTAATGAGCCCAAATATATCCTTTGCCTTTATTCATTTTTTACTTGCAGATTAAAAAAAGCAGTTTCCAGCCCAGCCCATTCCCTGAAAATATGGAGACACTCTGAATGGCAGGAGAGCTGCAGGACACCCCTCAAGCCCTGAGCTCACAAAGGGTGCTCAGGACTCTCCAGACCAACTTGGACACTGGGGAGGAGAGAGGAGCTGCCCCCATCTCAAACATGGACCCACACCCCAAGAGTAACAACTTCTCCATAAAAATCTGACTCCTATTACTCCAACTGTTTGATTACATTCATATGCTAAGGACAGCAACAATTCTTTTATTGACAACTCTGACTCGAAACAGGCAGAAAAACCTCATCTTTCAGCTCAAAATAAGCAACACCATCAACTACAGCCAGAGGAGGGACTCCTCTCTGTGGATGGCTGCCAGCAGATGGCAACACTCCAACTTCCCAAGCTCCTGCATCCAAGCGCTGCATTTTGGGCCATGCCCCCGCAGTGAGTTCCCACATCTGTGTGCCACTCTACAGTACAAGGAGCTGCGGGTCAGGGACACCCCCAGGTGACTGTCACCAGTCCAGATCTATTTGCAGACAACATGGATGAAATTATTCTCACCCCCTAGAGATGGGTCCCTCCATGCAGAGCCCACAGATCACACAGAGGCGTGATGAAGATGCAGGTTGCACACGTGGACATGAAGTAAGTCCCAAGACTAAACCCACACCAGCCCTTCACAATTGTATTCTCACTCAGCTCTTTCTAAGCCTGGCTGGATCCTGCCAGATCCAAGGTTCTCCACCTCTCTCCCCCAAGTTGATCAGACCAGTCAACCCCCACCCAAATCCTGCCCAGTTAACCTGAGCCAGTGCTGCATCCAATGGGCATTTGATGCTATTTTTTTTTTTTTTTTGTGATAATGATGATTTCTAAAGCTGAAAAATCCTCCCTAGCACAAAAAAACCTTCACCCAGTGCTTATTCTATTGAAAAAAATCCAAAAACATAAAAAGGGTGTCAAAACAGGGGTTTCCTAGGATTAACTCTGGTTCCCACTCCATGGGTGCACTGATTGAGACTCTCAACCAATGAACACAACTTCTACAAGTTCAATCTGGTTAATGTGGGCTCAAAGGGGTTAAAACTAAACAGCATCTTTTGCATGTCCCGATTACAGCAAGACTCCCAAATCCTCACTATTGGAGTTGTGCAGTGATTAGAAAATTTGCCAAGGAATATAAAATTATATAAGCATGTATGATATATTTTGAATGGATAAAACTGAGAACAAATAAGGTTTTAAGGAAATAAGTAGTTTTCTGCTTTAATCCCAAGACTCTGAGATTTCATTTCACTTACAGTCACTAGCATAAACCACAAAAAAGCCCCCAAAACAGAGACTCAAGTCTTGCACCAAGAACAGGAGAAAACAGGTGATTTAGATGCCAGGCAACATATCAAGAATTGACCCAGCAGAGAGAGGAACACCTCAGTCCTGAAAACAAGCTCTTTCTAGGTCTTTCTGGACAAATTGGTGTTGTGCCAACAAAAAGTCCCCCCAGTGGGGTCCATGCACGAAGATGCAGTTGCTGTGATGATGCCTTGAACAGCCAGGCTGTGCTGTTCAGGGCGTGTGGTTCATACTGGACAGGGAGTACGAAAAACACCACCAGAATCGACATTATTGATAACGTTTTTGGAACACCAAGCAGTTTAACTTTTCAGCACTCACTCGTGTCACTTTACACAAACCCAAGGGACTTCACAGACTGATTTACAAGACAGACTCAGATGACCATGCTTCATCAAGTTGGAACAAAAACTATATCGCAATGTAATTTTTAAGTAGCAGGGGGACAGGTATCTATATTTATTCTGTTTAGCAGGAGCTCATTTAAATCACAGTATGGCATCTTTGCAACATCCTGAAACATAAGGAGTGAAATTACTCTGTATTATCTGTGTTACTGTGTAACTTTTCTGTGAAAATATTAAAGATCTGCAGAGATTTAAAACTGAAGCTCCTTTAGCTCCTTTTATTTGCAGTCACACTTGTTAGTGAGCAAGAGAATTTTGTTCAATATCTATTCACAATAATTTTCTACACAGCCATTTTAAAATACAATAAAGGAAGAAAAAATCTAGGAGCAATCTTTTTTTTTTTTCACAGTCCTCTGTCTTAACAAAATAAATTTATATCCTGTTTGCCAAATGGTACTACTTGCTTATCAGCTTCCTTGCCATTTTGCTATGGTAACCAGCTTCAGTCCCAGGAGGAAAGAGATGATGTAGATACTAAAAATCTGATTCCCTAAGCTCCATGGCCTGAAAAGCAAAAACATATTATGGCAGCTCTTTCAGACAATCTGTGCTTCAAGAGCTGTTCAAGGCAATGGAAAGATAAAATTCTCTGTTTTGTAGTTGATTTCCTTCCCCTGCCTAACTAGAGATTTAAAGTAAGAAGATTCCTACCTTTCTGCTTTGGAATACAATAGTTTATAAAGACCATTTAATTACCAATTAATGTAACTCCTAGGTAAGCTAATAAACCTGCCTGCAGTATTGGCACATAGGAGTATTTCATAAACTAACACGTTTCCTCCTCCACCACCTGGCTGAGGCAGAGAAATGCTGCTCTCCTGGTTCTACCAAGGCAGAGCTCTTCAAAGGTGATTCAGCACCTAAGGAAGAGCTGTGTACTGTGAGGGGCTTTCAAAAGCCACAGTGGCTCCTGAGTGCCACTGAAATAATAGATCCCTCAATCTCAGACACAAAACAGTTTCCAGTCGCTTTGATTTCATCACACAAACAGAGCACTGCAACGCCTTTGTTGAATCTCCCGCAGGAAACTGTTTGCAATAATTTTTTCCCCTGGTGACTGAAAGGGAAAAAAGAAAAGAGATGGAAACAGTTTAGTTCCACATGTTCTAGGAGTTATGAAAACCTGGTATTACAAAATCAAAATGAAGAGCTAAATTTGGCCTGACACCAGTGTTACAAAATTGATGTTTTGGGCACCTCAGGCCAGGCTGAGGAAGAAGCAGGATGTCTCAGTGGCCAGGAGAGAGCCTCCAGACCACCACAGCAGAAAAAGTATCAGCTTGCAGCAATATTGCCACACTTCCCCCTGCTGTGTTTCTATTTGATAATTCTTCAAACACCAGATGCTATTCAATATGTAATTAAGAGACAACAACATGCTTAAGAGAAATAGCATCAAGATAAATTTAGTTAGTTCCCTACCTCTGCCAGAGCAAACAAGGCTGGCTACTGACATGAGAAGGTGGGCCATATTCCTTGCAATATTATCTCTTATTATAAAAGTCACAGCTTCTGGGGTTTTTTGCCAAGTTACTCTGCTTTGGTCCACTTCTGTTGCAGAGGCTCAGGGTTACTTCTGTTCTAAGATCACAGCATTAGGCTATTCTCTTTCGTTTCCAACACCACAAACCAGTATTCTCTTTTTCTATTTATTTTTCATTTAAATCAAAATATTGTTTCAATATTTTCATAAGGTCATGTTTTGAAAACAATTACTTTTGAAGCTTTTACTGTGAAGCAATAAAACTGTCACAAGGAGAAATAAAGCACATATATGGAGATTTAAAAATCATAGGAAACAACCTGCAACAAACACCAAACTATGTACCCCCTCTTTCCAGCGTGACACTGCTCTGCCTCAGCTTCCCAACACTCATGATACTCAGCCAGTAGCAAATTTTTTGTTCAAGTGATCATCTGTGCAACTGCCAGATTAAAAGCAGCTAACACTTGACTTTCTAAGCTACATTTCAAAGTGGTTGTATATTGAATCGGCAAAGTGGTCCAATTATTAATTGTAGGGGCAGGTACTGAGATTATCTTTACTTTTGAGAGTTACTTTTTTAACCTTTAAAAATTATTATGAAATCTTGAATATGTACTGTAAATAATGTAAGAACAAAACTGTGACGATTACAAAAGCTCTAACCATCCAAGACAATTCTGCTGCACCAATATGTGCAATCGTGAATTGGAAGTATGGATGAATTCTAAAGACAAAAAGCACCAATATTATGAGGAAATGTTATTGTTATAAGATATAGCTGGTGCTGTTTTTTAAACACTTTCCCTGAACTGCAATTAACCCTCTATTGCCTCTTTATACACTACTGTCTAATAAAAAAATTGGAGCAGCTACAGAGCCAACGGCATAATGAAAATTAAAATGAAAGACAACATCAGCTGGCTCCAAGATCAAATTACTCATGTATTTGTGTTGTATATACAACAACATCTTTCATTTCCCAGAGCTACAGCCAGCAGAGTACTAAGATAGTGAAAATTTGTAGATTATGCTAGAAAGATAATTAAACAGTTGAAGTCACATGCTCTTCTCCCAGTGTTTGGCTAGTAAAGAACAGTGTCAGTACTGGTGAAGAAATCAGGAGGTTTCAATTTCAAACGTGGCAAGAATTTCTATTGAGTATTGAGGGGAAACTGCAACATCCAAAAATCACATCAATACACCAGAGCCCCAGAACAAATTTTCTGAAGGTGCTGTGTGCTGCCTTCCCTCTGTTCTGCTGCTGCTGTACAGCAGCCACAGCTTGGATCTTGAGCAGAACAGAGAAGCAGTTACAGCCACCACCTTCCAAAGGCTTCTGTGACACAAGAGCAGTGCTGCTGAAGCCAGTGTCACAGTTTAAATGCCTCCCTAAGACATAGCTGATATTGCAAAGCAGCAGAATTCTTTAGAGAGTATTGGAGAGTAATGTTCTACATATGCACTAAGCCTCTTCAGCTGATGGTGAGAACAAAAAATGTCTCTGCAGAAACACTTCTGAAACTTTCCTGATGCTCCTTCTGTTTGGTGAGCCTACAAGGAACAAAAGCTGCCCACTTCACTCTTTCAACTAGATTCTATATTTGGCACAAAGTTACTTGCTGAGAGTGACCTGTGGTATTTTGGCTGAAAACACTAAAAGAGCCCTTATGCCACTTGTGAATATCTCTGTTCAAGAGCTGCAGTCAATAAAAACATTCATCTGATGCCATCCATTCTGTGCATTTCAGTGACCGTCTCACCTTTCCAGCCCCAATGTACACTGACCCCTCAAACATGATGCTGTTCTCCCAGAGGAAAGCCAAACAAGTATTTTGCCCCACATAAGTTCATTATTTCTTTAGAATGAAAACAATTATTATCTAATTTACCTTTTAAATACACAGTTGCATATGGAGACATAATACACTATAACCCTAATCTAGAGGAAAAAAAAAAAAAGATATTTATATTTTTCAATTCTCTTAATTGTTTCAGAGGATATCAAAATCTTTGATGCTGCATTCTTAATTGTAATGCTTCCCACCTTATTCTGTATAATTTTAATTCATTTAATGATTGTTGTGACTGCAAACCTTCTGTGCATTCTTGCCCAACAATATTTATACTGTCATGCAGAATACAATATTTATGATTTGGGGTTTTTTATCATTAAAATCTTTAAATCCTGCTTTATTAAAAAACAAAATATTACAAATACAGATTTTTTTTAAATAAAGCTTCTCAAAAGGAAAAAAAATCTTACATAAAATAGATAAATTCTACTTCCATAACAGTGTTTTATTAATTTTTCTGCTGGGATTAAATTTTCTTTCATTACTGACTTATAAGATTAAGAAGTGGAAAATATATTGTCCTAACCAAATCTTGGTGTAACATCAGCTAAAAGAAATATTTGTGTGTCTAAGTTTTCCTGGAATTCTATCACAATCCCAGAAAAGCATCCTTTGCATGGTGGCACAGCCTGGGGGGAAGGAATGCTGCCCATCTCTAGCAATAAAACAGGAGGGAAGGAGATTCCTGGGTCTGCCTTCCATCCTCCACAAATCTCTATGGCAAACAAGTTTTTCTTTACCTCCACACTTAACTTAATTTAAAAAGTACAAATCAGCACTGGTTTTCATGCAAGGATTCTCCCTGGATGGTGATTCAGATGAGCCAGGCAAGAGCTGCATGGGCATTCCAGGGAAACACCGTGGCCCTTGGATGCAAGAGTGAGACTCTGAAATAACTTAGGGGGAGGTGTTCTCCACTAAAACAGGGACATTTCCCCTTTCCTTTCTCCTGCTGACAATTCAGCCCCTGCTTTTTAAATTTAAATTACCACCTAAGTCTTTGCAACCAGGCTGTCTCCTTGAAATCCAGTGGCTTCTTATCTGAAGAGATGGAACACCAGCCAGATGCTCCTACGGAGCACAAGCTGCAAGTTTGGCCAGTTTCAAATCTGCTGTGGCAGCCTCCAGGAGGAACAACATGACAGAAATAGAGGACCTGTATTGAAACACATCTCATGAGCAGTACTGTGCAGTGTTTTTGACATTTTAACCCTCTAGCTCACTTAACCTGACCCTAGTAAAAAAGCATTTGTACCACGAGTGAATCCATCTCCCTGGAAGTGTGTTTATTCCTGATCCACAGAGGTGACAAAGACTTCAGCAACCAAACACAATCTCACCAAAGTAAAAGCCCTTGAAATGGGCCTTGAAACATTAGGTACTTCTTGAGGATGTGAAAGTGGATGAAAGCTTCTAGACTTTCTGTGCATGACTCACAGCTGTCATTGGATAAACATCTTCCCATAAAAAACACATCAAGATAATTTTGACAACTGTACAAAATTTTCCCAGATGCATGATAGCTTAGGCAATTTAGACAATGACTTTAGTTAAGAAAATTAAGCAAAGCTCTGATATTCCAGCAAAATCAATTGTTCTGCAAATGATTGTAACCACGTTTGAGTTATTTTCATCCAGTCCCACCTGTCCCTGTGCTCCCAAGACACAAGGAGCTGGGAAGATAAGAGATATAATAGGTGTTATTAGAAAAATATTGTGATTGAATAGAAGCTGGGTTAAGATGTGTGGTTATCCAGATTCTGCACAATGTCTCTGAAGCTGAAGGGAGGTCTAATCAATGAGGAGAAAAGTCAAGAAATGTGCTTTATTCATCATTCATATCCCATTTCCTTCTCTATCTGGTGGGACAGAAGACAAATGCCTCGGTTTTCTATCAGGCTCTCTTAAAATTAGTCTGCTACACTGAAACACACGTGAAAGTTCCATCAATACAAACCAACTAACTCAACAAGCCAATACATAAACTGCTCTAAGCCATAGTGGAAGCAAGATTATGTTTACTTTGCTTTTCTGTATTTTATTCCCCTTTGGAACAGGTTGTGCCTGGCAGCCATACCAAGTACATGATCTCAGCAGAAGAGACTTGTGAAGCCCAGGATCCCAGTCCTTCACAGTCACCCCTAGGGCTGCCACTACACCCCCTCCCCACCCTCCTGTCCAGGGGAGCTCTGCCTTTCCCAGTACCCTGCACAGTGCCAGCAAACACTTCAAGGAGAAGCACGTGCCCAAGGCCTGTGCTTGCATTCAATGGCTTTGGGAGAAAACGTCTGCACTAAATAGGCAAAATCATGAAGACAAACCCCCCTCTGCTTCCCCCTGTCACAGTGAATCCTAGTCCTTAGTGTTCCTGGGAATATTTCAGGGAGCCCTGGACTCAGATAGAGGCCATGCATCATGTCCCTTATCTTCCATCGTCATTTCAGCACAGGAGTCACCTCCAGGTCACTGGGAAAACAAAAATATTTATCCAGTTACATGAAAATCTTATTTATCTGGAAAAAAGGAACATTCTCCACTTGCTCAGCAGGCAGAAATGAGTGCCCTAAATATGGTCTGTAAGATATAAAAATCACTATTTCCCAAGCATTTAGAATGTGTGTTTTTGGGAGGTGGTGAGTTAGACTGGTTTTGTTTGTTTGTGTGGGAAGAAATGTAAAATTAGAGAAAGACTGGAATACAGATGGGTATTTTGGTTTTGATTTAAAAAATACCTCCTTTCTTCTTCTGTTGCTGGATTTCAAATCAAGTCAGAGCAGCTTGCCCACAATCTCTGTTCTTTCCTATTAACATCCCTATCCCAACATATATTTTTAATAAACAAAACTTACCAAGCACTACCAGCAAAGTCTGAACTCTTGAACGGAAGCAGTGGCTTGCACGAGATGAGGTGAAGGAGCAGCATTCACAGCAGATGGCAAAGGTTGTGCACAGCCATCACTAAGATCCAAGTCAATCAGTGAGGGACCTGGCTGGATCACATCCTCTCCTTCAAAGGTTGCTGTGGGTTTTATCACCTGTTACAGTGAACCGGGCTCACTTCTGCATCAGAGGGGCTGCACACAAGTCTGAGATTTGTTATCACACCTGGCTGCTCCAGCAGCTGAGCATACTGATCTCTAAACAGATTTGGATTCAGCAACACAAAACCTCAGTAAGCAAATTCCTGACCAAATCTTAACGGAGCCCTGTGATCAGCTCGAAGGCACATTCCTTGGCCTTCAGCTTTGCCACACTGAATTTCAAAGGTCTGCAGTAATATAATAAAGGTTTTACAGAGAAGATCTGAAAGACACTTCAGAACTGTTTATGAAGGCAAGTGCAAGACAACCCAACGACATTGGTTACGACTGGCTTTGTTTATAATACAAATTACAACATAATTTAGCCTGCCTCCATTTCACTGCACACAACCCCTCGCCTTTGGAGCTGCACTACTGCACTCTCCACGAGTCTTTCATTCTGCCACACATTTACACAGTAAATCATATTTTTTTCCACCCTGTACTTTCTCCTCAGCCCCCCAGTTCTGCCTGTCCCCAGACACACACACAAATGCCTCACGATTCCAGGATCAAACCAAATGACTGCTTGTAAATTAGCCAAGATGAACCTTGCTCTGTTCCAACAGCATCAACAATTTGGTTACTCTCTACTACGAGAGTTTTTCACAGCATACTCTGCAAGTCACAATTTATATTGCCTTGCAGAATCTGAAGGAAAACATTTCAAACTAAATTTTCAAGGTATATGCATTGGAAACATTATCCAAGCCCCATACCCCAAGACTGCACCATTAATTTCTGTAAGCATTATGAAATGGCAGGAAACTGGATTCTTGAATCAAGATATGCTACAGGCAAAGGATATTTTGGTGGGATCTTAAACCTGCTTTTTTTTACTGTCAAATGTGTAAGATGAATATACTGAAAATACTGGAATCACAATACTGTAAAAATTCTACTGTTTAACAGAAGTAAACAAATTAACCTCACTTTCCTGGAGATGTACAGTTTGGAAGAGCCTTTGAATTCTGACAATTGAAATAAGGTGGGTTGGCTGGGAATTGGGTGGGATATAAAGAAACTAAGTCCAAATTTCTCCTGCTAGTGGAAAATTTTGAGCTTGTAATTGAGCATGTACTTTTATTCTCCCCAAGATCATTACCAGAGATTATGCAGCTGAATAGGTTTTCTGAGGTGAACCTAAAATAGACCAAATATCATACTAACCTCCCCAAGAGGATACTGTACACCACAGAATTGAACTTTGAAAAACGATAAATTACAATTATTTAAAGAAACCTAATATGAGGAAGACAGACAGAAAAAAAATAGAGAGTACTTATTTTCAGAATTTTTTGTAATATGACAAGACAGGACCTAAGAGACCTCCTGGACTATAGAGCTCCTTTCCCAGTTGCCTCTTAAAAATTGTCATAACCAAAAAAACTGATACCACAATTCTGCTGAAGTTTGAAGTCCTCTGAATAGCAGTAGCTGCTTTCCTCATGTTATATATAATGCTTCTCTTACTATATTCCAAAGAGACATTTTTCCTGGAGTGGACAATATTGACAATAAAAAATTAATTTGCAATCTTCTTTCCCTGTCATCAATATCTGTTGTACCACTGCTTAAATATTAAGTCATGGCATCAGATTTTTAATTCCCAAGAATACAGCTCCTGTGCACTTGGCCTGGCCTAGTAAGCCTTTCACAAACCAGCCCTTGTATCATGTGCAGATTTACTAAACAAAATGAGTTTATGGAAAGTACTTCAAACGTGGAAGATAACTGGATAAACAATTGCCTAAAGAGGAAAAACAGCTGAGAGGTTTTGCTGTCTACTGAAAACCAGGTACAGTGTTGCCTTTATATCTAGGAAATGAAAGCCACACAAATGAAAAATTTAGCAGGAGATAATAACAAAGAAGTGGTGTGAAATGTTTCAGTATGTGATCAGATCCATGACTGTGGCTTGAAATCCTAAACTGGTTCTTTGCCATGCTACTGTAATGTGATAGCATTTGTCAGTTTAAATCCAAGAGGGAGCTCCTAAACCATTTTGATAGGATAAAGATATTGGAAGCAGTTGTCTACTATTATCAGTTTAACTGTATCAGCTTAAGAAATAACATCTAGAAATATAATTAATAATTTTCACTAGTTCTTAGACTTCAGAACTAGTGAAAATGATTAATTATATTTCTAAGATGTTACTTCATCACACACGTCTTTGTGCTTTCTGGTGAAGCAAATATGAGCTATCCCTTCAAATGTGAAGTAGGTGGTCCTTGACAGCAGTGGTAACTGGCATATCCTGCTGCAGAGTTGGTACAATAACAGTGAACAGAAGAAAAAGTGAAAGGATGGCAAAAATCACAAATCCAGATATGGAATGGAAAGTGGGAGAATACAGAAACATAACAGACTAAACCAAAAGACTTAAATGGGCCATTTTTTTCATCAACTTGATTCATCCACTGAGACCTACAAGACAGTCTTTTAAAGAAGCCAACTGCTCTTTGAGAACAGCAAGCACAAAATAAACTGACTCAGGTGAACATTGTCTGCCTATGAACAAAAAAACTCCAAACTATTCCCTTTTAAGAAACAACTTTGGAAATTTATAGCAGAAATCAACTGATAAACACGGTTAGTCCAGCAATCAGGCACTAAGCTGTTGGCATAACATCAGGCATCACAAGCAGTAGTGACCCCTGCTAAGTTTGCCTGATGCTTTTGTTGTTACCATAACCTGCTTGACAATTTCTCATGTGGTTATCATCCACCAGCTTTCTTCTTGCATTCATGTTTAACTGAAAATTTCACAAAGTCTTTGCAGATCTGGAAAACACACACACACCCCCAAGGCAGAGGGTAGTGAAAGCTCAGAAGGGGCAGAACCCACACCAAATGGGACAGAAGAAAGACATGGAGATCAGAACAGAGGACCAAGAGTGGTAAGCTGTGGACAAAGAAGCACAAACAGCTTTTTGGAATGATTACATATTTCCTCCCTATGGAACCTGAAATCAAACCACTAATTTTTTCCCACTGTTTTTTCTGCCTCAAAAGCAATTTCTGCTGAATAACAAACTACACGTACAGTCCCTTCAACCAGCAGGTCTGCAAAGAGCAAAGGGGCTCTGTTGCCATCCCTTGCACAGAGAATGTAAGTATTAAACACTCTATTTGTCCTGAGACTGCCTTGAACCAGAGAAGTGAATTGAGGCTGCAGCAGCAAATACCTAAATGCTGAATAATGTTCATCAGCTCACAGGCAAGTTTTTATTTGTTTCAAGCAAGACTCAGTGGGCAATGTGTCACATTTCCAAGCATGAGTACCCAACTTCAGAGATTCCATTTGCCCTTAAAATATCACTTTTACAATGCAATATTTCTATATCTGATTATCAGCACTGCACAGATCACAAAGAACTATCTTAAAAATGGCTGTTTAATTACTTCAGAACAAGCTTTGCTCTTTTGGAAGAGAAACTACTTGAAAGATCAACATCATATTTTACTGGACTTTCAATATGTATATGAGACAGCTCAATATCCAGGACTTGGACTCCAAGAAGAATATTTACCTTCCCTATCATTTCCTACTGCTACAGATGGGTCAGATGCTAGATATCATCCAACTATGCATGCATCAGTTCTAAACAAGAACTAAAATGCTAGAAGTTACCTCTCCACAAGAAGAATGAGAATTAGAGATTGAAAACAACAGAAAGAGGAAGATAAACTGGCTTACTACCCATGTGTTTCTTTAATTTAAGAAACACGAGCAGCACGATTTCTCGCAGGAGGGGAAAGGGAGAGAAAAGAAAGACTCAAAATTGCTCATGGTCCTAAGTCCACTGCCCTACATACTGTCATACAAGCCACTCCAGAACTGGAGTCAGTGTGGCTGACACTGACGAAACAGTAGAACAGTTTGGTGGATCATGAAGAGCCTGTCTGCAAGCATGCCTCCTCAGCTCTGCTCCTGGCAGCCTGAGTGGCAAACATCAGCTCCTGCACCAAAGGAACAAAAGATACACCTGGCAGGAACAGCTTCCACTTCAGGGAGAAGAAAGTCAGCCCTTGGTCTGAATGCAGATGGAAAATGTGCTAAGTACACTGATTCCTAAACTGTCTGGAAGCAGATGAAGATCCCTGACAT
This sequence comes from Haemorhous mexicanus, assembly GCF_027477595.1. Lineage (NCBI taxonomy): Eukaryota > Metazoa > Chordata > Aves > Passeriformes > Fringillidae > Haemorhous > Haemorhous mexicanus. The sequence goes on along the minus strand of NC_082348.1, from coordinate 10,512,021 downwards.
TGAAAATCATTTTATTAACAGCAGGTGCAATTCCCTCAGGGAAGGTGAATAACTCCATGCAATGGCATCTCAGTATTTCCCCAGCTCTACAGAATTGCCTCAGCCCAGACACACCTAAATCTCACCCACCAGGAGTTCCATCAAGCCCCCTTTTTACCTCCTCTGACTGTAACAGCTGTATTAAACAGAAAATACACATTTCTTCATGTTACCTTACACCTCATGTAGTCAAGAAGTTTGTGCTAAGACCCATAAAATATTGACACTGTCACTAGTCCTTTAGTCAGACAGAGAGAATTTATTTAATTCCTGAAGCTATTCCCACTACTTTTTACAACTTTACAGGGAGGGGTATCTTTTAAAGAAATTATTACGTTTCTCAAAATAACTTTTTGTCATATATTCCCCCTTTCACCACAGTCTGCTCTGATCTTGAGGCCTCAATTGCACTGTTTTCTGTCCCCCTGAGTATAATTCTAGTCCTTCTCCATCTGGCAAAATATACAGAAAGTGGATTTACAGTCTAGACCTCTAGGATTATGATTCAAACAGAATTTTAGCACTTCCAGGAGACTTTTACTTACCAGATATCATTATACCAGATCTCTTGCCATGTCTATTTTGATAAGTCAGACCTTCCTGTCTTTTGTTTGGCTATTGCCTCCTTTTCTCACTGTGTGCACTACAGAACCCAGTTTTAATTGCTCTGCAACACCTGATTTAAAACTATCTTGGGCATTTCAAGGTATGCACATTAGAAATATGCTCTAGATCTTATGCTGCAGTACTCAGTCACTAATCCATTTAAGCAGCATGAAGTGATAGGAAAGTCACATGCAAATTCAACCAGAAGATTTAAAAAATTGCCTTTTTCTCCTGGTCCCACAGGGAAATAAAATTTTGGCATTTCTGCCCACACACTCAAAGATCTTTCAGGTGTATAGCTGTCACCAGTTCATTAAGATGCTCTGATGAGGTGTTTTTAGGATCTAAAACTAAGGATGGTGGTTTAAACAAATGAGCTGCTCCCACAGTAAAGCATTTACTTTGGGCATCCAATATCAAATGCAATTAATAACGTTTTTAAATGCTCAAAAAACCCTTAGTTCTTGTTCCCCTGCATATTCTGGATGAGCAATTATATCCTGAGTTTTGATGAAGACAGACACTGAAAGGTATTAACAAACAGTGAGGGTCACTGTTCAGAAGAGGAGAGGCTGTTGATTTTATTTCCCACTGGAATCTACTGGGAATAAATGAACTAAAGGATTCCAGAAGAACAGCTTGTTCTCTGGGCCCTGCTCAGTTCAAACAGGAAAATCATAAGTTATTAAAATATATACACAGAGCACAAGGACTGAAAACAGGCTGTGGGTTCCTTTGCTCTCCAAATTACAAGCCTAGACCAAATGCCTTTACTTTTCTTACTGCTTTACTGCTTTTTATTACTACTAGTGACATGTCAGCACTTCTGTCCGTGCTACCTCCCCCACCATACTGCCAGAGACTGCCCATACCAGAGGTTCCCATTCAAACCAAGTCTTTGTAGTGGTTTCATAACAAGGGAGCTAATGAATGAATAAAAAAGGGACAGCAGCCCCCTTCAAACAGGCTCAGCTTTCCAAATCAGCACACAAACCACCAGGTACTGCCACCTCTGCTAGACAGCAAAACTCCAGCCCTGATACTTCAGAGAAATATACTTCAAGAAATTCTACATTAGACCAATGTGTCACCACAATAACCCACCCATTATTTTGGTATTGACTCTTCAGCATCATGGGTAATGTTTCTTTTGCTATCCTAAATGCAATATGCAAGGGGATGAGGGAGCACTGATCTCAGCCAGTCCTCTTGGTACTTACCTGCTACAATCCCTGCCCTACCACCCAACTCTAGATTTAGGTTCTGATTTTAGATACAGAAAGGATAGAGTTAATCTATCCTTTCTATATCTAACACTAACAAGCGTTAAACAATTTCCTACTTGATCATTAACCTGTCAAATTCAGCATAATAAAATCATCACTAGTTTAAGGAACTACAAAGGACTTGTCATGGAGAGAATTTTAAGAACACGACAATCATGTATAAATTTAAAAAAGTAATGATGATCCTTTCTACAGCTGGATCCTGAAGAATAATTTTCCACCTTCACACAGTAAAAGCAAATGCTTCTGCAAGAAGTTTTTTTTCTTCAAAAAAAAAGTTCTTGAAACTTTCTGAGCTTTCTTGCAAAGAACACATTTGAATCACAGCTACTCAATGTGACACTTTAATGCTTTTCAGGAACTAGGCAGTGGTCTGGTATACTTTGAGTTTATGATTTATATTTCCTTGTAGTCTATCATGACCTATTACAACTATCAACAAGAGTTAGGTGGGAGAACTAACACAGTAATTTTCCATCCACATTATGCCAGCTCCCAAATGCCAGACCTGTACTCCCAGTGTGTCTGCAGAGCCTGCAGAGGCAGTGCAGTGAATATATTGCAATCTCAGCTGTGAGCAAGTTACTGCTGGCCAATTTTCTAATACAGCGTTAAAATGCAAGAGATAATTCCAGGATCTCCACAAGCAGTAGGAGGAGGACAGTATTCCAGGCACAGTTTGCACTCCTGAGTTTGGAAACATCTGCACTATCAGATAAAGAGCCTTTTATAAGCAGCACTAAGTTAATGAATTTCCCCGAAGTATAAAGAGAGCCACAGCACAGAGATCCTTAAGTGGTAGCACACTGACAGATGAGGCCTATAATTTTGTGGGAGGAATTTCAGTGGGACTGCTTTTCCCTCACTCAGTTGTTCCTTCTGGTGACCAGCTCCACTACCTACACCCTTCCTAGAAAGAGGGCTGGGAGGGCAGCCAGGGGTTTCAGGCTGCAGGATCCACCTGAGCACCCTGCTGGCACTGGGTTCAGCACAGGAGTCACTCTGAGTCACCTGACAGAAACCAGGAGGTTCAGACCCACAAAAAAAGGTTTGTCTGTGGGACTCAAGAAAAGAGACCCTTCAAGGTCATTTCAGAAAGCTTCCTCTCCTTATTCTGAATAAATGACACACTGAGCCTTTGGGTGTTCACACAGAGGAGGGCTGCTGGCTGAGGTCTGGGTGTCTCCAGTGAGCACGTCTGAACACACCAACAGCTGCACTGGTGAAGTGAGCAGACAGTCTCGGGGTGGCCTTGTCTGATAGTGATGGACGAGACTGTCCTGTCTCATGCACTCACTTCTCCACCCAGAGCCCTGCTTGATTTATTTGTAGCAGCAATACATTAATGTTATCTGACAGCTGCTATTAAAGTGTCACAAGCATGTGTATGCAATAACACAGATGCTGCAGGGAATTTGCTGCAGGCCACTACCTCCTAGGCACAGAAAGCAAGGAGAGGCAGGGGAAATACCTTATAAAACAGAGATCCACTCCTAATTCCTCTTATTCAGAAAGAAAATTGACAAGGAAAACTACTACAGAGATCAAGCACAGGTAGAAAGCATGGTAACATTCAGAAAAAAATTAATGCTCCAAGTTTTCCCACCTGTGTCCTGATAACTACAAAACCCAGCGAAAACAAAACGAAACACAGCCAGCCATAGGGCAACATCCCACTCAGGTACCCCATGCAAGAAGATGGGCAGACTCACATGGCAGTAGGCAGAAGGATGGTAACAGGCTGCTGGAATAGCAGGAGACACAAGAAAAATCTCTCTTCACTTTTTTTTCTTTACAGCGGTGTACAAGCGTGGTGATAACATTTGGTTGATGACATATCCTGCCTCCATGACCCCTCAAGTACTTACAGATCTATTCTTATACCATGCTTGAAAATGAGAGTGATAGTACCCTCATGTCTCATACACGCAGAACAAGCAAATATTTAGTCCAAGGTCACAGCAAAAACCAGCAGCAAAGCCAGGATTTGCATACACATTTCTCAAGCAACAGATTATCCAGTACTTTAATAAAAGCACTCACCAGATTCTCTGTCTCAGTCTCTGAGACAAAGCTAAACAGGGATAATTAAGCAAAATATTCTTGCTGTGTCACCCAAAGTTAGAAATGTTACAGAATTTGCCTTAACCATATCCTCTGTGAGTTCTGAGAAGGGAAGGTGACCCCAGGTCACTCACGAAGGGCTGGAAATACTCGACAGCTGCAAAAATCTCAGATACTGAGGAATAAAATCACTTTGACCTAAAGAAAACGACTTCATAACGAAAGAACCAAAGAATTATTTCTGTTCTGCATGAGACAGAGCTTTTCACCTGCAAGTATGTGGAGGACATGTAAGAACCTCCTTGCCCTTTTTTCATGGCCTCACTGAAACTATAAAGTATTTTGTCCTCAATATTCATGGATTATGGATCAGAATGATCATTACTATATTCACTGAAATTCAATGCATCAGATAAAACAGTGTAATTCTGTTAATTCTTCAAGGAACGCTGATATAGCCTCTAGAAAGAAGTCTGAACTGGGCTGTCAAACCTAATATGCTAAGTGCTAATATGGTCAAAAAAAGGGTATGGGTCAGATTTGCACAAGTATTTAGGCCAGATGTACAGATAAGCAGTTAGACTATGTAGAAATACATTAAATCACATTAAGTGCCTATCTGCACCGTTTTGAACTGAGCTTCTTTCCCTTTATCAGATTCATAGTAATTTAATTGAAGCTGATTAGAAATTAAGGTCTCCAGGGCCAATATAAAAAGTTTACATCAGATCACTCCAAGCCACAGTGCCAGCCACAAACTGTTTGCTGTTGTGTAAGCAGAAGCCCAGTGCCTGCAAAGAGGTGCCAGGCAAGTAAACTGGGGAGGGAGGGACCCTGGTGGTGTGGGGGACACAAACCCTGAGAGCCAGCTCTGCAGAGCAGCAGCAGAGGAGGCTGGTGATGGCTCTGTTCGTGTGCTGCAGCCAGCTGCATCTCAAGCTGTGCCCTGGCTTCAATTGCCCCAAGGGGTAAAAGTGCACTAAAAACAAAGGCCAAATAAAACATGCTTTAATTTGCAGCCATTAAAACCCCAGCTGCAAATATAACTGAAGCATGTTTCTTTTTAAAGAAGCAACACAACACTTTCTCCCTCCAGCCCTGTTGACTTCAAAGGCTTCAAAAGTAACTTGATGCCACGACTAGAGGCAAAGCTGCCATTAAGTGCCAACTCCTGCAGTTCCAGCTTTTGAGGCCCCGAATTCTGTTTTGATTATTTACCTTCAAATGAATTTTGAAAACAAAAAAGGAGAAAGAAACAATGAAAGTAAGATGGGAGGCAGTTTCAAGCATGGCTGCCTGCATGCCTGCCTGTATGACAAAAGCTTGGGGCAGGTGAATAAATGCACAGAACCCACAGTTGCACGACATAACCTTGCAAATACTTCTGATACACTCTAGTGAGGACCATCTCTCCCTAGTACTACATATGGCTCTCCACAAAGGGTTTCTTATGTCCCTGTCCCCTCTTTTATTAGAGTTTGTTCTACCAGCCTTGATCCAGTTGAGCACTTGCAGAAAACAAGCCTGAAACCCCTTTTAAAGTGACTTCTCTGGTGTGCATATGTCACAGCTCACTGGGTTTAAGTCAGCAGAGCTTTAATCCATGGCTTAGCACATCAAAAGAAACAGAGCTCCTGCATCCACATCATACACACAAAGACTCCCTGAATTCAGCTTGCATGGCTTGTCCTGATTCCTGATTTAGCCTCATGAAGCCCTCCCCTGAGCTGGAGCCACAGGCCAGGGCCAGGTGAGCTGTAACTTTAGAAAATGAAAGGCAAAGGGTGACAAGGCACCCGCCACGATGCACTGTGTCAACACTGCCAGTCCTTCCACCTCTGAAAAGCAACCAGAGCACCAGGCCCTGCCTTGTCAGGACTGCTGCACTGCAGCCCAAGCTCTACTGGCATGTCCACATGCTCAGCTACAGAGAACTAATAGAGAGGAGAGGGAGGGAAATAAAAATACCAAGAAAGGGAGGAAGCCCTGTGGCTACCATGTTCATTGAAGAAGGATTTGTTCCTTGCTTATGCTGCTGATGTTCTGGTACAGACTGCACATGAACAAGACATTCCCAAGCTTTAAATTTATTTTGGTGTTTCCAACAAGAACAAACATAAAAGTTACACTTCAGAATTTCCTGTTCCTGCATATTTAAAAAATAATGCAGCCACATCAAAACTCCTTGGCCACTGCCAGGTCTGTGGAGAGAAGAATCAATTCAGTGTACAGCCCCTCTTTAATTTCCAATTCTCCATCAAACAGATGAGGGAGAGGAAAAAAGCTGAGGAGCAAATAGCTGAGTTCACTCATGTCTTCAAAGTGTCAGTTAAAACGACCAAGTAACTATTCCTTAGCCCAAACCAGAATGAATACAATTCTTCATATAAAAGTATCTTGCATAAAGGCAGATGCTGATCACAAAAGCCTAAGTTCAAACTAAACACGCTCGAGGATGCATCCCATTTGTGCCAGTGCAATATACGAGAATCTTGCAATCTCTCAGTTACAGTAATAGGGGTAGTAGAGGATGGAGAGCAAATAGTCTTGAGGGAAAAAGCTGTAATCCAGTCACACTTGCACGTGCATCTACACCATCCTCTGGACAAGACCTGACGGAATAAATTAGAGCAGTTAAGTGACAACAAAAATAATAAAGAATTAATTTTTTTAGCACATAATGACAGCACAGAAACTTCAGCCCAGCTTCCTCCTCTGCAGCAGACCTACTGTACAATCCACAGCTACTCACTTAATATCATTTTGTGCCAGAGCTTGGTTGTGGATTATTTTTGTTTCATATCCCTTCTCATATTTAACCAGGCCTCTCAGAGAACAGTTTACAGTTTGTTACTATGCAGCTCCACAGCCTCTAGCACAATGCAGCTCCAGTCCTGGTCCTACAGAGAACAGTTTAATAACCATTTATTACAAACAGTGTGCCCAGCCAGTGGCAGCAGGGAAAGGCTGCAGCAAGGCACAGAATACACAGAGCAATTACTCTTCATGATTTAATCCCACAGTCCTGTCCCTTGGACAAAGTCTATCTTAGTGCCCTCAGCTGGTCAGAGTAATCTCTTAATTTCTACAAAAAATAGATCAATGCACTTGCAGCAGCATCAATAAATAGCTGTTTCCTATCACCTACCTCTAAAACCTCAACCTGTTGAATCCCCTCTGCCACCCAAAGCCCCAACCAATGTGCTGAGTCACAACAGGCAGCCATGAAGGATATCTTCAAATAGCAACTCAAAATATAACTTCTTCCTTCCAGGCCACCCTTGTCTCTCTCTGAAATGTGTTTTCCTATGACAACAAATAAAATCTGTTTTACTTGTGTTCCATTTAAAAGCAATTTGTAAAAGAGAAGCAGTGAAAATAAGAAACAGACAATGCCTTTTTCTTTAAATCTTTCCAACATAAAATAGGAAAGAATGCCTAAAGGTTTCCAGACCAGCAGAGTTTTCTTGTGTTGTTTGTTTATTTTAACATAAGTAATTCAGAAAGCATGAGATCAGGACGTACTGGTACCAACTATGTTATCTCAGCAGTGCTGCAATTTCCCATAGCCTACAGTATCTGCAGGACCTCTGTTTCTTTATGGTCATGAATTCAGAAACAATGATAGAGCTGAATAAAACCATGAGCCTTGATGAATAATAAAGCACAGAAATCCTGCATTTGACCAAGGCTTCCTGGCTGGTGCCTTAATGGAAAAAGCTTGGCATGGGAGATGCCTTATAAACTCAAGTACTTACTATTCAGAAGACACACAAAACCTATACTGCCCTGAACCCAACCTTATCACCAGTCTCAACTTTTCCTCACTGCCTTTCATCTGCAAAGGGCACTGAGTGTGCTGAGTCCGCCTACAGAGTATTCACAGCCAGAACTAACGAGTACCACGGATGATGCAGGCAGGAATGAAACCATGTGGGTGCCCGAATGGCAGCAGTGGCTCTCCTGAATGCAGCTCAGGACCCTGGCAACACAGCTACACAAATCCTAGCTGGCCCAGCCAGCAGGATTTGCTGCAGATCTTTGCTGCCTGCAAAGATCTTGCAGATGTGGCCCATTTCTGTCTGTCGAGGCTGGAGAGCCTTTCCACTGAGCAGGACACCCTGAGCAGCAGGAACAAGGAATGTCAGGGTCTGACCAGCTGAGTCTTGCTTTCTTCAAAAGTCACAGCAATTTTGCACTGACAAGCAGCTCTGGATTTTCACTGAACAGCACACCTGAGAACCTGGTGGGGAGATCTCCACGAGAATTCACTTGGTTTTAAGGTGTAGTAAGGAAAAGTGCATTTCAGCTGCTCAGGAAAGGCTAAAGGAGAGGGGGTGAACCTACCATATTCTGCCATTGCCCAAGTCGACAAAACAGCAAGTTAGCAGCAGCACAGTGGAGCTCACAGTGTAATTTCCCTCCAGACTACTCTAAACTTGGAATGGGGGTTTTTCCAAATTTATTGCTTCTCTGATTTCATAACAAATTAGCTCCATGTACCATTACAAAAATTGCTTTGCTGTCAGCCCTGCAGGCTTAATTTGGGGTCTGGGAAGCAGAGGGCTCTTCCCTTCTCACACATTGTCAACAGCCACACAAGGTTTTGAACACTGAGTTCCACCCACGCTTGTCCTTGTACAACCCCAGAGAGGCCTTTCACAAGGTTGGACAGGTGTAAAATGACAGAACCTGACCTAAAACAGCACTAAAAAGACAAAGCTGGGGGGGTGGGGAGGAGGGAAGCTGTTACTCTGACATTACTTAATAGACTTGAATTGACTACGTTTTCTGGGGCTTTTTTTGTTTTCGTTTTGTTTGGTTTTTTTAAATAATATTTTTAAAAGTACATCAACATCTCGAATCAGAATGAAGATAACTGAAGGAAAGGGGTAGGAGGAAAGAGAATCGCTGCCAACAGTCAAGGCAATACTACTGTTTTCACAGTGCATGTGTTCCCTTTAAAAGTGGTCTGCTAAGCCTTGCTGCTACTCCAGCACTGTGGGAATGCAAAAGGGGTGGTTAAAACTGGGCCCGCGGTGTCGCAGGCAATCTCCCGCAGATTGATGTAGGTGACTCGTGAATCTAATTAACTTCTTCCATCTCTACTATGCAGATCTCTCACTGATCATAAATACTATGCATCCAGCTAGCACAGAAGGAACTCCTGTTGGGTGCCTGCTCTATCTGGTGCAACGCTCCTGTCGGCAGGCAAACAAGAGCAAAGGCTCAGGATTAAACAATCCAAATTAGGTTTGGATGTAGTTGCATGCACTAATTGAAAAGATTGCCCCAAAGCTGCAGTAGTCCTGAACACACTGAGTACACGTGCAAGCAAGCATGCTGTCATGATGCTGACAGATGATGAATTTGTTTGTGTGGTGAATACATACAAGGAAGAAGCAGCTGGAAATGCATTGTAATGTGTGCTCTATATGAATCTAATCCCTGCTAATTTTCTGCAGATTCCAGCTGCTGGCCAGCTGGGTGCAACTGTGACAAATTTGGTATAAATTTCTGTTTGTGACTAAAGAACCAAAGAACTTTAGCTGAAGGGCAGATATTTGAGGAAGGGCCAGCACGGGCTATCCTAAAATAATATTGTTTGAAGGCATAGAAACAACAATATTCAGCTCAAATTAACTCACAGCCACACATTTTTTTGTTTGAATACTCTCCTCTGGTTTAACTCAGTCTTCTCCTGCTCTTAGTTGAAACAGGGTAAACAACTATATTTTAAAATATTCAGTGTGACTTCTTTGTAATTAAGGAGAAGCTATTTCCTTTTAATTTCCCTGTGTGAGAGAGCAACTCTCCATTCCTTTACTAACCCCTTCCTCTCTCATACATCTAATTTCAGGAAATTAATTCCCAAGCCTGTCTAACTGAACCTGTATGCAGTATCCCTAACTCCACAGGGTCTCATTCAGTGTGCAACAGAACTGCTAATCCCCCTTGGATAGGGAGCACTTCACTAAATGCCTCCCAGCGTTGTACTTGTCTTTCACGGCTGCACCAGCAGCAGCTTAGTCATTCTCAGACTGACTCATACACTGTGGTCTTTCTCCTTTTCTGTCATTTCCAACTGATGAAGGCTAAGCATGGAGCTGAAATAGAATCTGTGTGATGATTTAACACCTATCAACTCATAGGACCCTACCTCTAGGGTGTGCACTCCTCTAGAAGGAGTGTGCAGCTGTAAAACAGGGTTTAAGGCCTGGGTTTCTCTTTGTCAATAAACATCACAACAGAGATCACCCAGAAGACAATCCTAAAAGTCCACTCTGATGAATTTCTCTTCTCAGATATCCATCTGTATTTGCCATCCTTCAGACCTATGGCATCCTCTCCAAAATAAAACATTCCTTAAAACTCCTTATAATTCAGTGTACTACCATTTGCCTGTTACAATTTCTTTACTCATTTTTCTCCCTATCTCCACTTCAGCAAGCTTAAAACTTGCTTGTATTTAAGTATGTCAATTACACCATCACTTCTCCATATCTCTTCCTTAGCAATGTTCCTTTCACCTCTTCTCTCCCTCTCCCCTGTCGTTCAGCGGAATTGTCCTGAGGCAAAACAGTTATTCACCTTTAATCCATTCCCAGGTGGTCTTTAACTCAAAACCAGCCTTGGCAGCTGCTATTCTTCCCTTGCTCTATTTTTATCTTCGTAAATATGTTCAGGCAGGCAAAAAAAAAAGAAAAAAAAAAAGAAAAAAAAAAAAGACAAAAAAAAAAAAGACCAGGATTACTGCAATGAGGTGGGTAGGTAAATGACACAGTGTGATGAAGAAAGCCAGATTGTAACACCTCAGAACCTCGTGTTTGTAACCCAACAAGAACTGAACCAAGAGGCAGAAACGCTGACCAGGGACAGGTGAGATATTGCTCACAGCTCTGCCACAAACATCAGCTTGTTCCTAGGAAATAACAGGGTACAACTGCTATCCTTGTATTGTAGTTACAACTCACTGTGTTCAGTTACAGCTTCACTGGCTGGTGGTTCACCTCGTGTTTTTGATTATTGCTCAGATCCATTTTTTCTGCTTCTGCAAGGTCAGCTCTAAGAAATAATAAAAAACTTATTCACACTAACAAACCTCGAAGCAGTCAGAGAGCATGGAATCTTTTGGCAGCATTATTGGAACTAAATATTTACTGAACACATTTTTAATCTAGGGACTTGGCCAAAATGAGAGAGAAGGCATGTGAAGCCAGCATTTTCCAAAGCAAGCATAAAACCTCAGACACATAATGCCACACATCCCCTGCTGAGAGATCACAGAAAGCTGGCCGCCCCAGAGATCATTCATCTGAAAGGAAAAACAAGAGTGGACTGGTAGGCTGGGAGGCACATCAGCCAGCCAGCTCAGCTGTGTGTGCCAAGGAATGGCTGCTGTGACCCTGCCTCATGCTCCTTTTCCTCCAGCAAATCTTGCTTCTTGCTCTGCTGAGGCAGAACTCCAGCAAATGTTTTCACTCTGCAGGACTAAGGTAAGGTTTGAGAATACCCCATTGCCCACGGTCCTGTTGGTGTGATGAGAACGTGTGGCTGCCACCATGGGCTGAGACGAGCTGCTTACTTTTGTTATCACCTTCCTTTTCCCACAGCAGCCCTTTCCAATCGAGTAATCCTAACTGATCTTGGAAATCAATCCAACTTCTATTATGTTTACATACAATAGACCACCATGACTCACTTTCATCTGCAATCCTTAAGCTTCAAACACTGGTTTAAAACAGGCCAAAGATTATTATAATCATGTTTACACATGAAGAAGTGTAATATGCCCACCTGTCAAAATATTGTCAATATTTATTCCACCTAAATCCATCTCCCCCCAAAACTGAAGCAGAACTTAATGAAAGATTAAAACTGAGGCAGGCTGAAAAAAAGGTAGAAGCAAATATTTGAATCAAACGCTACCAATATATGGATGAAGCTAAACCCCACCCCCCCAAAACTGAGCATCAAAAAGAGAGAGACTTGTCCCAGATAAATTGGGCAGCATCACAACTAGCATAAATCACATGAAATTAAAAATTCATGACCTATGGAAGACATCAATACCAAAGAGGAAGGATAGCAGACTGCCCTTAAGAGTCAGGAGAGAGAAGTGCAGTGCAAACCTGTGCAAGAAGAGGAAAAAAGGCTACCTGCACTGAAAAGCAGAAAGAAAAGCAAGAAAGCAACATGCCTTGCTTTCAAAGGATGAAAGAATATAACTAGATGGCCAAGCATCATGACAAGATGAGGTATTTTTCTATAAAAGTGGAAATTGGAAATGCCTTTTTCACTGCCACTCCTCAAGGAAAAATTCATGTGGGAAGGGGCTATGTTATGCTGAAGGGCTGCAAGGAATCTTTAAAAACAGAATAAGCTCATTAAGCTACTCCATGTTTCATGTCTCCTCAAGGAACCATATTTTCTATTACATCTGGGGAAAAGGAGAGCTGATTTCCACATCATTTAGTGGTATTTTTTCTGAGAGATTCTGCTCTGTCCCAAGCAATGCACGCTTGGATGGATTTCAGTGGCAGTTAGCAAGTGAAGTTTGCATACAAATGTCAGGAAGGAACTCCATGTTATTTGTACCTAATCTTATTTTTCCATGTGAAGTCATCTGGGGAAGTTTTGTTCCTGCTGGAACAGGGGAGTTACAGGTAATCCATATCTTGAATTAAACACTGCACAAACAAAAAGGCTGACACATGAAAAAGTTAACCTTCTTTCTGCTTTGCCCAAGTTCAAATCTGTATAATACGGGGTGATACAAAATGGACTTGAAGGACTCATAAACTAGTTCCTATTTCCATAGATTTTAATGGAAATAATCCATACTCTCAACTTTGCTGCACAACTCTGAGTTTACAATAAAATCCTGAAACTGTAAAAATGTGACACTAAGATGAATTCAGCGGTTCAGAACATGAAAACAAATTGAGTATTAACACTGTTTAGTAGTCATCCCTCGCATTCCTATGGGCTAGGAAACATCTCTGACAGAAGTTACAGAATATTCTGAGTTAGAAGGGACCCACAAGGATCATCAAATCCAGACCTTAAGTGAATGGCCTGCATGGGGATCACTTGTTAGGAGTTTGCAAAGTGCTCACTACAGCAAGGTCCTGACCCCTCACTGCACACTAACAGTGAAACAGAAATTAAGGTCTGTGAGGAACCAGTTAGTGGTCATCTCAGTCCCCCCAACACAAACAAACAAACAAACAAATAAATAAATTTGTGGAGATAAAATTGTTTCAAAATATCAGTTATCCTTATGCCCATTCTCTGCTGTTACCTTTTCAATATATCTACAAAGTCTCACTACAAATCAGTGTCTTTTCATTACCAAGTTATTTTAATTGACTTCTGATAACTTTCCCAGTTTCCCTCTCTAAAATTCTTAGGATCTTAGGATCTTCAATATCTACAATGACATACACCTACCTTTATTGCCAAAAGAGTTTGCAGCATTGAATGAAAAATTTGTGGGTTTTTTACTCTTGCTTCAAGATTATGGCACAAACAGCATCCATTTTTAAATTTTTCCGTGTTTAGTTTGCTAAATATTCAAGTTTATCCCAATTGGGACCGAAAGCCTATACAGAACTGATCACCAATAAAGGCAGTTTGATTTTTTATTGTATCAGATATAAAACAACCTGTACTATAAGTACATATAACCCATACAAAGATTAATGCAAGTCTGACCAGTTTTTGATCACGGATGAGTTAATTATCTAGAAAGTGATCATGAATGGTAACAGATAAAGTAGAAGGAGCAGGAAACTCTCCAGAGAAAAAATAAGATGATAAACTGCACACAGAAGGAAGCTTCCTCCTAACCTCCATCACTCACCCTAATTCATGGTCTGAATCAGAGAAGTTCTTCTCTATAAAGAAAAAAGGAGGAAGTTACTGGTGGATATGTTCCAAACCTTGGGTAGGCATCATTTTTGTTCAGACCTCATTACTTTTCTACCAAAGATGCAGCATTACTAGAATGGAATTAGTGACAGAAAATGCCTACTAATAGTAAAGGAAAACTGTCCCCTTCGGACATATGTTCTGTTAGATCACCACGATACAATGAGCTGACATGCTCATTCAGCTTCCCACAGTGGAAGCTCCAGAAGTAAATAATTTTTTTTCCTAAAAATATTTTTCCACCCACGAACAGTGGCTGTTAATTTAAAATTGCCCAACATGCACAAATCAGTCTTCTTGTTCTGTGACAAAAATGCATTTCATGTACTATCATGTCCATTCATCTCATTTTGCCCTAATCTCCATAACCTCTACAGTTCCCTGCCATATTGAACTACTCCCTATGCTTCATCACATTTTCCCAATTATATTTATAGTGTCCATGCATCACAACATGAAATAATGGACTTTGTACAAAAGGAAGTATTCCTAAACTCGCTGTTTCTTGGCAGAATGCTCAAAGTAATGCTACCATTAGAAGCTGCAGCAACTCAGCAAAGAGGATAACAATGTTAGTGAGTAATTTTACCAGCATATTGTGACCTAGGGGACTCCCCACATGTAATACAATCATTGGCTTCGGAAAAATAGAGAACAATGATGTTTGCAATCCAACATTTAAGGAAACTTTGTGCCCTTTGGCATCAGGGCCAGCTGGGGGATGACAACTTCACTCAGCTTTCCAGTAGCTGGACATATCTAAAACATGAAGGAGGTATGGGCCTTTGAATTCCTATATTCCCTGGCAAGGGAATCCTAGGGGTGGATCTGGGGATGAGTATTTGGTCAGGAGCTAAAATACAGAGAAGTATTTCTTCACTGAAAAATAAATCCTGCTGAATGTTCCAAAATTCTGTTGGACAATGACCTCAGGCATTAGCCTGACCTGGGAACAAAAAGCTGGATAAGTTACAGAGCAGTCTTCCCTTCTCTCCCATGCCAGGGAAACCACATTCTCTAATGTGCTATTTCAAGACAATGTGAGAAGCTTAGAAAACTCCTCTTTATTCCCAAGTGTTGGCTTTGGGTGGGCCAGCACTATTTGTGCCCCACCATCTCCTGGTCACTTCTCTGGCTCACACCACTTCACAAGATAGCAGCAGGGATGAAAGCAAACACCTTAAAATTCCCATTGCAATCCAAACAACAGCTGCTATTCCTTCTGAGGATGGCACACATTTTTCAGCCTGGTTTTCCCTCTCATCTCTTTTAAATTCCTACATGTTAGAAGATTTGGATTTTTCCTCCAATAAATGTTCAGTTATACCCTGAAGCTTTTCATTTCAGAGCTGGTACAACAATAAGGACAGTGGGTCTCTGTCTGCTTTTGCTTTGCTGCTAAAGTGGCATTGCCTTTCATATTGCCCTGGATTGCTGGGTTCTAAAAGCCCTTCCTTTTCCAAGTGACAGTATGAAACATCACTTCAGCTTCTGAGCCTGGTCCTTAACCACAGTGTGCTCTGCACACATCCCAGAGCTGCACAAGAGACCATGGCAGCCTTCAGTCCTGCAGCTGCTCCTTGAGAGGTTCAGATCTTGGTAAGACTTTTGGTCTCGGATGAAAGATGAGCCAAACACCCATTTTTTGACTAATTCACCAGTACATAGTACAGATCATCATTTGGCCATAATTCTGAAACTGAGCAATTCTATGAAGCTTTAACACGTGCCCAATTCTGTTTGAGTGCTGGTTGTAATACAGAATTAATGCTTAATCTATTATATCGATATAATTTGTCCTATTTCAATCCTCTCCATGTCACTTGTGGTCCAAAATGCACTGAAGAAGATAAAACCTTTTACAGTTGCTTTCAGTTTAGATCATGAGATCTGCATGATTATCAATCTGAAAACCAATTTGCAGAATTTTTCACTAGGAAACAAATATTAAATTAGAGACTCTGAAGTAGTTTTACTCTAAATGATTTCTTATAGGAGAAGGAATAAATTAAGTTGTAAATAAATACCCTAATGGGAAATTTGAAGTATACTATATTTTAAAAAAATATGCATTTATTATAACTATCTATGCTTTCCTTCTCTTGCATTTTTTAGCATAAAGATGAACATTTGCATTATGGTAAACTGTTAGTGAGGTCTAATACTGAAGCACTCTTTGCAAATATTAAGATAATAAGCAAGAACGTCATTAGTCTGAATTTTCTCATTTATTTCTCTGTTTTATTCCTAATCTAATTTTCTATGCAGTTTTTATACCTGAAACTGAAATACTGTGGGTTTGACACCTTTCACAGTGAAAATGCTCAGGGAGTCACAAAAGAAGATGATAAACTGTGAAAAAACAGAGTGCTAGCCACGCAAATTCCCTTTGGAGAGATGGAGCTCTAGCACATGGGCCTGGAATGTTGGTTTACCTGAAGACATCTTGTGTCCCCTAGGTTCAAGATTGCATTAGTTTAAAAATGCTGCCAAACTCTCCCAAGAGCTTCTCTTTTCACAGCTTTCAAGCAGTCCTTTATCTCCTTTAGATTTGCCACCAAATAAAAATTTATGGGGGTTATATTCAATTTATGGCCATACACAGAAACCTTAAGTTGTTCATCTTTTAGGACATCTGTGAGGCATTGGACAAGTTTACATGACAACACGACAGTGCAAAGAGACATGAGTTATGGCTGGCCCAAGGCAATATGTCTGGCATGGCACAGTTCAAAGCCATCTAAGTCTTATTAACTCTAGTTTAAGGTGAGTTTATTAGGTTGCACTAATGCTAATTTAAGGAGGTCATTAGTCAGTAACATCCAACCTGACTGAAGCCAGCCAGCTCAGGTGTCTTTGCACTGAATTCCTTAGCATTGTAGGCTGCAAGGACAATAGAGACAAAGGTGCAAGTTGTTGGAAAGATGGAAATTATGTTTCCTCGTGTCTTCAGTGGCAGCACGGATAGGCAGTTTTACAGTCCATCTCTTTAAGTTTCTATCATTCTCTCCAAGTCAGTGAACTCAGGCTGTGGTGCCTTCTGCATTTTTATATTCCAGCTGAACACATCTCAAGAACATGAAGAATACTGAGATGCCATTTATACTAATGATATTGCAAAAAGGTTCTGATGCTCAACAAAATCAAGATCCAGATTTATGCTGGAAACAATCCAGAGATCGTTGCTGGAAGAATAATTTCACCACATTAAGAATAAAGAAAACCACAATACTACAAGACTCTGTGAGACAGTAATTTGTAATTATTAATGTGAATCAATTCAAAACCAATAAAACACAACATAAATGGTAAAAAACATAGTTGCTATAATTTCTACTAGCTTTCCTCTATTCCAGCTCTTTATTTCTCCATTGTCTCCACTCTAATTTCGACCTCATAGGATTTACCTTGAACAAGACCTGTTAAGTCTTGTATTTTTTAAGGATTTTTTCCTGAAAACAAGATAAATAAACCATTTGCTAAGATGTGAGCAGTTTCTTTGATTTATCTCAGGGGCCACAAGCAACTATCATTAGCACTCTCCTTCCCTGGAGATGCTGTCTGGATACCATCCAGAGTAACATGCTCCAGAGGACCCTGCTGAGCAGGGAGGTTGGATTAAATGACCTCCCACTGTCTCTTCAAACCTTACCCAGTCTGTGATTCTGTGAAACAGAGGTAAGTATTTGCCAATGTTCCCTATAAGAACCACAGCAAAACTGTTATGTTAGGAAAACAGCATTTAAATTACAAAAATACTAATTCCCTCTTTATATGTCATAATCCAACATCTTCACCTCTTTTGTAAACTACATGATGCAGTTGACATATATGTAATTACATAATATGAAATTCAGTCAAACATTAAAAAAATCCAACAGAAACTGTGGTGCTGGTATATAAATAGGAACCTGGTCTGCATGACACAGACAGCAATGCTGCCATTCTCCTCCAACAGGAGAACACAGATGATTAAAGTAATACTGTAAGAAGTAGACAGTTGCAAGACTGACATTTTAAAATATGAAAGGCTACTGCAAAAACAAGGAAAATCATCTGTTCTGTTCTTCATGTTCTTCACTGTTAGCCAGGACAAGAACTTAATAACACAAAAAAAAAAAAAAAAAAAAAAAAAAAAGCAGATTATCATCATTAGTTTTCTTCTCTTTTTTTAAGGAACAAACACAACTTTCTAAATGTGAAGATAATTAAGCAGTGAAACAGATTGCCTAGGGAAGCTGGGAAATCTCAAACTCCAGAGATGCTACATAATAATTGAGACAGGTCAAAAATGACACTTAAGCCTTCCATCTTGCTTTTTTTAATTACTATCTCACAAGCATGACTTTTTAAATGGCACAGTTTCTTAATAAATACAGTGTGTCAATTAACATGTCTGAGAATTATACATCTCAGTTGGCTTATGCTAGGAGAATGAAACATTGAATAAATACTGAAATTATTTTATTTATTAGAAACACTTATTTTCTAATTAAGAGGAAAATGCACTCTTGCTTGTATAACTAAGGGATTCAGCAGTGCTCCCAATGAGGCCAAAACTCTTCCCATTTCAGTGAGATAGCAGTAATTATGAGCATCATCATCTACATAAGACTTTTTAACACAAAATCAAAAGAAAAACCAAACAGAACAGTCTTTTGCTTAAGAAGAGAAAAAGCACCCTCATGCTTTGCCAAAAGAGGTTGGCATGGATGACGAGTTCCTGCTGGATGAGAGAGCAGTGTACTAGCTTCTCCCTACAATGTGCTTATTTTCTTAATTACATTATATAAAAGGAATTTCATTCCATCTGCTTCATTGGTGGCAATTTGCTCGTATTATGGAGTTACTACAAAAGTCAATGACACAAACATAACAAATGTGAAACAATAAAACACATTCAAAGTAAGAATGACTCTATTAGTTTAAATGTTCAGGTTGGTTTTCATGTCCAGTTTCACATTATAATAAAAAAAAAATTGCTCACCTTGCTAATCACATAATTTTTAGTATGGATTTTGTTCACTGCTGCACTTTAATCTCTTCAGACACTGAAGTCTTTATAGGACAGAAATCATTTATCTGCTTAAAGCAATCTCAGTATTGCAATTTGGGTTCTGATGGGGCTCTGCTTCACTGAGATCTTCATACTTAATCACTGAATATCTAAAATGAGAATTTTATATCAGCAGGGCTTAAGTCAGAGCTATGGAAAAGGAAGCCCATCCATCTTCCAAATGATAAGTGTCTCCTTTCCATAAAGTTGGAAGAAAGACTTGTTTAAACCAATGATTATCTCTTATCTAGAAGACTGAAGCATTTTCTCCATAAAGTAAAAAAAAGAAGAGCTTTCCAGTGTTTATAAACAAATGACAATGATCAAAGGCATGGTAGGAAAAGGTGTTCTCACAAAATTATGTGGGAGGCTGGAACTGCATACCTGAAGTAAGAAAGTGACTGACAGAAGGATGTGCTGTCACAAAACACCAGCAGAATGGATATCAGAATCCTTTATTCTTTCATAACTGAAGTCCAAAGGGTTATTCAAAAGTTTCCCAGGTCCTCAGTAAAGCTTGAAAAATACTAATGATGCTAATGAAGCCAAAGTCTGATCGAGTTTCGAGGAAAAATTGGACCCATCTCTGGACAGCTGATCACAGAGATGTCCAGAAATGAAGTTCAGAAATGGCAAGGGGTGAAGGAGTTACGTGTCTAGCACTTTAGAATTTATGTTAACCTCAAAGCTATTGGCTTTCAGAAGAGTAACTTCCTTGGGCAGAGTAACTGCTTTCTTCTGAGTTCTGTAAATTGACCTCTGAAACACCCAGGACTGGTTACTGTCAAACACTCTGCAGATGTAATACCATATGCTCCTTCCTACGCTTTGTTTTCAGAAACAATGCCATGGAGATGCCCTGAAAATGCCCACTAACTGGTGTTTTTCCTCAAAGAAGAAATTCTTTCTGCTAAGTTTCCTAAAAAGATAACTGAATCATTACCATTTGAGTAAACCTGTGGTTTAAAATCAATGCAACATTACTACAATGAAATGTTGCTCATATTATTTAACCATTAAACAGAAACGTAAGAAGCTGAAGTGGTAATAACATTTCCACTGTAAGCAGAATTCACATGTCAAATGACCTAGTCAATTCTACTTTGTGACTGCATACTAAGTGGTGTCATAACATGTTTGGCCACCAACCTCAAAATTATTAAATCCTCCCCACTTATTTCAATATGGGATACTCAGCTGCATTCAAAACACACTCTTCCCATGAACTTCCAATTGACTTGTGCTGTGCAGTGCAAGCAAACTGCAGAAAGATTCTACCTAAGGAGAAAAATCCTTTTCCTCTCCATTTCTGCCACACAGCAGATTGCCATACCTTGGGATGAAAAGGGTCTTTGAAAGCAAAGCCTGTTGCCTCCATGTAGTAAGTAAATGTGAGCTTGCTGGAGCTAACAGTGAGCCCTTGATACCTAAGGCTGTGTATGGGTGAATATTATTTTAACTAGCCTCATTCATTTAAAAAGAGGGCTTCCATCCTCTGGAATGCACAATGACAAATTGCCTTCTGGGTTGAGTTCTTAAAACCTCACTGCAATAGCTTTTCTGACTGTCTTTCAAAAGGAATTTTAATTCTGCCTCAAATTCATCTGTTTATTAAAAAGGGATGCTACTTCCTCACTTTAAAGAGAAAGGGAAAAGTAGTGTTAATTTGTAGTAGTCCTAATGCACGAACCGTTGCCCCCCTGGGTGCAATACTGCCACTGAAAAAGCAATGTGAGATGTTATCGCTGCAGTAATAAAGCCAAGAAAACATTTCACAACAGCAGAGTGCCTTAATCCCCCAGGCTTTACAGAGATACCAGCACAGGAATTGCAGCTCTCTGAAATGCAGTCACACACACTCAGCTTGGTGCCATTGGATGAACCTGTTGGAAAAGGCTGAGGCAGCTCAGCCACTCACAGGACAGCACAGAGGAAGAATTGAACACACCATGTCTGAGGGAAATTCCAGTGGAAATTTAGGTAGATTGAATACAACCTGGTACTTAAGCAGATCTGACATTTCCAATTATACAATTTTAATAATGAATATTCAACATGTGCCACAACTCCCTTTTTTCAGTCTGTTGTTGGATAAACTGGCCTCATATTTAAATAACTTCAAAGAGAAATAAACTCTATCGACTGTCAAGGTTGGAAAAGAGATACTTGGGACAAAAACACCGCACAAAGTCCTGTAGATGTTAACTGGCCTTTGAGAAGTCATAAAATACTAATATGACTGACAAGCTTAAAAACAGAAAAGTGCCAGACAGAAAACAATCTAAGCATCAGTATCTCAAAGGACAGAAAACATTGTCTTCAGCTGTAAAATACATTGTTCTAAAGCTTTTGTGCATGAATCATGGCTTTTTTGTTTGGTTTACTTGTAATGCAGTGAGGAGCAGGAAGACGGAGGAAGGAGACAGAAAAGCAGAAGGCACTCCTATCTTACCAGCAGGCCCCTAAAAGAGCTCTCAGTTCATTAGAAAAGCCCTGGAGAGTCCCCTTCTCTCGAGCTAATCATCCTGGAGAGCTCATTTCTCTGCAGTCTGTCTGTCCAAGACCAACAGAACGACCATTTTTAATCTGTGCCAGCTAAATTGAACCAACGGGGGCTGGCTGAATCATTAAATTAATGAATCATTAAAGTTTGTTTTTTGTGAGAACCAAGTGTCTGAGTAGAAAAATAACAATAAGAAGGGCTAGAGCTCTCAAGTGCAGTGGTTTCATGCTGGCTGCACAATATCCATCATAGCAGGACTCAGAGATCCATCTTCACATAATGTTTCATCCCACTCTCAGTAAGGCCCTGGGTAAGTCCCGTCTCTCAAAGTCATATAAGTCAAACTGTACTTATTACTGATTCAGGCTGAGCAGTGCAACAGTATTAACTCTAGCACAAAATACAAAAAGCAGCAGATGTCCAGCAACAACTGTTTTCCTACAAATAAACAAATCAGAGTGTTGAATTCTTGAGTAGCATCTGAAGAACACCGAACTTCACTCAGGGACCCAGAAGAGAACTAAAACAAAGCAAAGCATACTGCTATGAGATGCTGAACTTCCTTATAGGGGCAAAAAATGTCTAAGAAAGTCAAATTAAATCAAATTTATATCCTAGAAAGGAGGAGGAGGAAGAAAATATCCATAGATTAAAATAGCTTATTTTATTGAACTTTATGTAAATAAAGATGAGCTTATGTAAGTCCATCATTGTTCACAAAGAAATTCTCAGTGTCAATTCAGGAAAACCACTTTAATTACTACTTTGAGTAGACACTTTTTTAGTGTAATTATTTCAGGCACTATTCTCTAAAAACAGAGTTATCAGCTTCAGAAAAGGTGGGGATTAAAAGACTGAAGAATCAAATTATTCCCTTTGTTTAGAGCAACTTGCTAAACTCCCATTTTCCCCCAGCTGCCATACATAGCTTTCCCATAAAAGGAAACTACTTTGGCTAACTTGAGTTCAGAAGTAAAAAAGTATTTTTGACCCTGACCTGAGAAGTACCTGCAGCAAAACTTTCAAAGAATAGAAGAAGAAATTTCACTATGAGACCTAATGTTCTCTGCATGATGGGACATGGTGGGCTGAGGCACAAAGAGGAGTTCTCAGCTAAGAGAACTTGGGTGAATGCACTGCTATTTCAAAACCATTCTGGGATTAACACCCACACAGAGACCTTGGATCCAAGAGACTTCGAGGCACACAGTGACTGCTGCATCTTCAGCATCCCCAATGCAGTCAGGACCAGTTAACCCTCCTGATATTCTGCACCACGTGCCAGAGATTTCTATGCTGCACCCAGCTTAAACCAGTTTGAAACAAGGGAATCAGGAAACCCTGTTAATGCTGAGCTATCAGACAAGACCACAAAATGTTCCTTGTTTTACACCTGGAGGTGCAGGGGATGAACAGCAAAGTTCCTCTTGCAGGATTCCCAGTTTTGCCATACAACACTTTGCTTGGACACTTCACTGTGCCCAAATTTATCATGATGTGCAGTGAAATAGGCCTCCCTCCTGAGGAGGATGTTGTGTGCTTTGGGATGGTGAGAAGCACAGCACGTACTGAGCACTGCAACTGCTCCCTGCTGATGGAGTTTGGTACCTTCATTGCCTGATACTGAGCCACAGCACCATGATGAGTTACCATGAGCTATATAATGCCACTGCTTAACTGTTTTTATGCCATTGCCCTCACAAAAGCAAGTATTTCCTTAAATATAATTCCTGTGTGCATTTTCCACAGCTGCCTTGTGAGCAGAGAAAACATTCCTCCACTCAGGAGCACTTTTCTTTGGCAGGGAAATGATGCAGAACTCTATTCCTGCTACAAAGCCATCACACTACCATCTTTCCCTCTTTCCTGCAAAAAACTGCTCAGTGTTAGCTGAACAAGCCAGCTCCACACAACACTGCCAGATACCAGCCACAAACACTTCACAGATTTGACTGCAAACACTTTCTGTGTCCAGGACTAACTCTCTCAGAAACCTCACCACAGTATTTTAAGTGACATTTAGACCTCAGACTCAAGAGGAGCATGTTCTACATCAGTGGCACCACTATCTCATTTAATATATAAGGCAGCTGTTGAGTTAGATGTCCCTCCACAACACCCACAATCCCTGTTAGATTGCCTGGAGCTCCTCTCTTTGAGGACCCTGCTAAAGGCAAACTAGTTTGCAAACAGCATGTATTGTATGTGAAATACAGCCAGGAAGAGAAGGAAAGAATCTAAGGGAGAATATCCTCAAACATAAATGCTAAAGGAAAAATAATCTAATGCATTTTATTTATTTACAACAAAGCTGCTCAATTTAGAAAAGACAGATGTCATCCACATTCACAATTTTAAAAATATATGTATAAATAAAGAGTGCACCTGGCAGCTAAAGTTATTGATTTTCAAATTCCTGTGGTACAATAAATCTGAATAAATTGAATTAGGCAGTTTAAAAAGACAAACTACTTTGTTCCTGTAAAATCAGTGCAGGGTATAGAAATGAAAGCTTTTGATTTCCATTTCATCTTGATACAAATAGAAGAGATACTTTCTATCAAAAAGTACATGAGATGTGAAAGCTTCCTGCCGGAAAACTCTGCTAAAAGAAGAGATAGATCCTCTTAATTAGGGTTGTCTTGTATTTGTCTCCATAAAACAGACATGATCAATAAGTGCAGAATAGAATTGATTGCTGCAGCACATTTCATTAGGTGAAGCAAATGTCTCCATAGAGATTAAGCATGTCTTTAATATCTGAAGGTGGTAACACCTGTCTGCTTGAAATTGTGATCTCTCAGGGGCAAGGTTAAAAAACCCAAACCAACCCAGATTACTAGTGGCTGCATAATTCCTACTGCTGTCTCCCCCACTCCAAGTCACCAAACCCCATATTACAGGAATTATCTTTAGGGCCCTTATCTAATTGACCCTTAGCACTAGCACTAAATGGCACATCCATCCCTAGCAACAGCTGCTCTCCTGAGCAAGGTCCTGTCTGTCACACATGCCTCTGCATCCGAGTCACCCTGGAGCTCCAGCAAAAAGCAGCTGGGGGGACAGGGAATGGTGCTCCTGCATGGCCAAGACGGGCAGGGAAGGAGGGATTCTGCATGCTGGAGGGGTGTGGGGGGAGCAGCAAACCCTGCCAGAGGAAGACAAAAGTGAGGACAGTTCCCAAGGAAAAGGCTGAGCACAGATTTACTGCCCTTCCCGCCCTGTGTGTGCCTTCTCCCAGCTTCCTCTCAGCCCAGTGTTTTTCCCACATTGCCAAGTCCCTGTTTTAAAAGGAATGCAGCCAAATGGTGAATAATGAGCCAGTGCAAGGGAATGAATCAGGCAGGGATGGATGGATGGATGGATGGATGGATGGATGGATGGATGGATGGATGGATGGATGGATGGATGGATGGATGGAAGAAACACACAAATTCCACTGCATATGGGGAGTCTGATTTGGTGAGCTTGGCCACTGGTTCTTATTTCCAAAAAGGGTCCTTGGTTACTTTTCTGTTTTCTCCAACCACCTCACCTGTGTGTGAGGGAATGAGAATGCAGAGGATTGGTCTGGCACCACAGGAAGTGTTTTGCAGCAGTGTAAATGACTAACAGGGGATGTGAAGCCCTGAAAAACCAATCCCACTATTGTTTTATGTTTTCTTTCACAGAAGGGTAAAATAAAAATGCTTCTTGGAAGACAAACAATAGGAAAGATCAGAACAAAAAGCAGCTGAACAAGCATTACCCCTTCATCCTGCACCTTTGCTGAAGTGAGAACTATTATAGGACTCAAGCTACTTGGAATAGCTTGAAGCAATTTTCTGCCAGCAAAAGCCCTGAGCTGAGGAATTACTCTGCACCCGGGCTCAGATCCCTCTAGAGCTTCCACACAGCCAAAGATTCATGAAACATTCCTCCACCCATGTTGAAGGAATTGTTTTCATTGTAACTACAGTCACACCATCTGCCTGAGTTGCCTAAACAGTACCATGTGCACAGTTTGAGCTGCCCTCTCGGTACAGATATTTACATGCTCTTGCACAATGCACTTACTGAAAGATGGATGAAAAGGAGGCATAATCCTACTGAGGCAGCTGCAGGGAAAATTTAGGGAGAGGCACTTGGATTTGGCATGACTTGGGATGTTCAGCAAATCATTAAAACATTCTCATCAACAATCCACAAACACATCCACATCCCTGTACGATGGGAAGGTGGAGGTGTGGGAAACAACATTCCCACTTTCCCCATTCCTACTGAAATTCACACTTCTGCTGCCAACTAAAAGTTTAAGTCCTGCAAGAGATGACTAAAAGGTGGTGAGTTCTTCACTACATGTGGATACTGACTTGAGAAAATTTCAGTCAACTTCTGACACTGACCTGGAAGAACCATCATTGTAAACAAGTCACTTGTTAATGCAGCTTTTTCTGAACTAAGTCTTATGAGCACTTCACTCTTTTCATGTTTTCCCTTCAGACTAGCTGCAAACCAGCAATGAAAAAACACAACACAAATTGTACTTTAGCAAAACCCACATAACTCACATGGAAAGACTAAGAAGGTAACTGCAAGCACCATCCACCAGTTTGTGGGGCTGAGGTTTGTGTCTCCACACTCTCAAACCTGAGAAATCCATGACAAACAGTTTTTCTGGGTTGTGACTAATCGTTCCCAGTGAAAGGAGATATTGGCCAGCCTTGTCTAAACAAACCAGATGAGGCATGTTCAGGAAAGGTGTTAGCTAGCGTTTTAAACACCACTTAGCTCCTACTTTAGGTAAAGCTTTAGCTACAGCAGTTGGTAAACACTGGCCATTCTCCTAGTCTGGACAGTGGCAGAAGTTCCTTTGTCCAGATTTTCACTCTGGTGGTTTATATGAACTATTTTCTTTAAACGATTCCTCCAATAGATTTGACCATGATGTCAATTAGGAATTTTCTTCTCAGGTGTGGCAGGGGTACACCACAGGATCAGTGGGCACATCCACAGCTTCCCCCTCCTTACCACCTACCCAGAAACAACAGGCTTCTACTGAGGTGGGATGAAGTAAGCCCATCCTCTAAGATAAAATGAGGCTTGTATATTGAGGGAAATTATTTTGTTGAACTGACATAGCAGAAAAAGCAACTTTGAGACACATAAACTGTTTTCTTCACTTCTTCTGTCCCTGCCCTTGGACCATCCCACATCCAAATTTCTTCCTCTAATGAGATGAACTGCCCTACTGGTACCTGTTACTTACCATTGTCTAGATCACCCAGAAGTACTGCCTAGATGGCACCAAGGTTTTAAGGATCTACATCCACATTTAAACAACATGAATCTCAAACATGTGACAATTTATTTAAAGGAGACTCACTTCTAACGGGACTATTTTTCAAACCTGCAGGAAGTTTCAATAGAGGTGGTTTTGATGTAGTTTCTGGTTTACAGGGGAGAACATTTTCAGGGTTCAGAAGGGAAAGGTGACTGAAACTTCTGAGTGTACAGACAAAGAAAAAAGGCAACAAAATTAGGATAATGGGACTTAAAAAGGCTTCACTAAATTCAGGGAACTAGCTTCAGAAAGAAAACATTGAAAAGCTGCCAGAAGGAAAGGATAGAAGCAGGACAGTAGAGAAGAAGGTATTAGCTGCTCAGATTCACAAGTTTTAAAAATCCAATACAGAACCAACTTCTTGTGGCTCAACATGAATGTGAAATAACAGCAAACCTCCCTTACCCCAAATCAGAATCTACATCACAAGAGCAATGCATGTCTGAGGGACATGAAAGATGAAAAGGGAATATTCTATAAATATATCAGAAGGAAGGAATAAATGATTGAGAGAGGCTAAAGTAATCCATGCTTTTATTGCTTCCATGTGTAAAAGAGCTTATCTATGGCCAGAAACTTCACATAATTCCAAAAATCAGTCAAAAACACAAACAAGAACAAGGAAGGATCTAAAAAATGTAAGACAGGGTAAGTGCAGTCAAGCCTGCAGTTCTGGTGAAACCCAATACTGAATTTAATCAGAAAAACACAAACCTGTGAATCATTGCCAATCATCTTCAAGAATCTCCCATTAACATTAAACACTCAGCAAAATCAGAAAGTGAAATGTTGCAATTCTCTCTAGAAAAGGAAGGCTTTGGGGAATAATCAGAAGCAGAGGGTGAAAGATCTGGATTAGTTTAAGAAGAAGGAATGTGAGAGGCCACAGTAACTTCTTCATATATTTTAGCAATATTTTAAAAGACAGCAATTAATTGTTCATCACATTTACAGAGTAAAAGACACATAGTTGGCTCTATTTGCAGTTGAAAAGGTTTATTAAGGTCAGACTCTAGGGAATTTTTCCCTAAATATGGACAGTTCAGGATGGGAACATGTTCCAGGAATACTTGTTGACCTGTGCTCACTAGAAATGCTTATGAATAAAAAAAACCAGCTTTCAGGAACATCTTGGGATATTCAGCTGTGCCACAAAAAAGGGAAGTGAGTCATGAAAAATGAAACGCTGCAGTTTCTTGAAGTCCTTTCCAGGGGTAGATTAAATTTCTGATTCCCAAAGGCTTCAGGAACGAACCTGAGCTGATACTGGGGGGGAAGGGAATAAAAGGACAAAACAGCAGAAGGCAAAGCTCACCTAAGCTCACCTGCAGGTAGCTGCTAGTCTCACAACTTCTGTCTCTTTTAGAAAAGCTGAACTGACTTTGCAAAGGATTCAGAAGAATATGCTTTTTTGGACAGTGATGCAAACCTGAAGCTGTGCTATGGGTGCTCCTTTCTGCTCCCAGAAAAGCCTCCTAGTTGGCTCTTTAGGCTGAGAAAAAAGCCTTCACATAAACCAGCCCTCCTGAACACTATGCACTGCTCTTGACAACAATGACATATCTTAGAATGTGGATTATTTCACTTGAAAAACAAGCAAAATCCTGCTTGCAATGAGGGGCAATGTATGTGAGCCACACTAGACATGGACTGGACCAAAGTTCTCTTTCTCTAAGCTGCCAGCAGCTCACAGACCCTTGCATTGAATCAACTACTGGAGCTGGGGAAACATTTCCTTCTCCTGAGCATTGCTGAAGTGACATCAATGGTGTGAAGAAAAGAATTTGCACAATGACTGCAACCAGAGGTTTCTGTGCCATTGGGGTGGTGTTTAGAACAACTAAGCAGAAAGGCCCTCTTGAAAGAGATGTGCTGCTTATTATTATCTGCTGGACAACAAAATTTACTGACAGTCTTTGGTGAATGAACTCAAAAATGAAAGCTTCTTTCCCTTCCCAAGATAAAAATGTCATTCCAGTGAAAATAAATTTTTCTCTTGATTTTTTTTTTTTTAAATAAAAAATCACAAGTGTTTTTTGCAGGGGCAGGTTCCTACAACAGGAGGAGGCACACCTATGCCAGACATTATACTTTATGCTATTGCCATGAAATTACCTTCCACGAGTGAGGCTTCTTCTACCTGAGTAAAGAACAATACTGCTTACACCACCAGCTCCTGCCTGCAGGCCCTGTAGGACTCAGAGATCATTTTTCCTCTGCCCAGGACTAGTAAATGTTTCTAATTATAGCTTAAAAAAACTCCAGTATGGGGGGAAGTCGCTGTCTGCCATAACATTTAGAGTAGTTATACACATTAAAATGTTGGAGAAACATGATCTAGTGATACAGTGAAACTGGCCCAGTAAGAATTGCTGTGAGATTGGAAGGCTGATACAGAGGTATTTTTAAGCAAGCTGTTAAAGCAGCCCTCCAATAGTTTGCTGGTCATGAAATTAGTAAGGCATACAAACAAAAATATTTTGGGAACTTTAACTTCAGGATTGTTTTTGTGGAAAGAAGAACACGTTCCAGATAAACGAGGCTTTGGTAAGTTTAATGCTAACCATGTATTGTAAATACTCTTCTACAAAGCCACACAGCTACAACCCAGCATGGTGAGTACAGACTGTGTGCAAAGTTTAACATGTTTAGTTTGTGTGCAGATGGAACACCAAGCTATGAGTAAACCTGCTTTATGTTCCTTTTCTTCTGACTATTCTTGTGAAACACAATGAACTGAAAAAACCCTGAATTACAGGCTGACTTGAGATCTGTATCTTATTTTGGATTACTTAAGCTATATCTCTGGATTTTTACTGTACTATTCTACAGTTATTACAAACATAACAGATGCTCAGTGTACTTCCATTGCCATCAGCAGCTCTGAATATTCCTATAGTTGTCCTGAAACACAAATGCTTAGCAAAGCTGTCTGGGGAAGCTCTTCAGCTTGTGGGTTGGTTAAAGGAAAAATGGGAATTATAAGCACGTACCTTACAAAACATCAGTATAAAAATTAAATTTATCCAAGCAGTAAATGGAACACCTATCAAAGGAGAGAAACAAAACTCAACAAGAAGCCCAGTTCAGTGGCTCCTACCCACCTATACCTTTACATTATCTCTAGTACAATATTATCTTGAAGAAGTGCCCTCACACTATAGTTCCTTGAACTACAAAATTTTCACAGTTCCCACACAATACACAAAACCCAGCTGCAGATCCTCTGAAGGGAAATTAACATTAAAGAAAGAAGCCCTAACAGGGAAATACAGTTCCATTCTGTGAGGAATGACACCCTACAATAAACACTTTCAGGCCATTCCATAGCCTAAAATCTGTGCTAATAAAAATCTCTCTGGAGAGGAAGCTGAAAATTTTTTTCTACACCTTCAGCTTGGACTCCACAAATGCCATTGTGGGATCCACTGAGGCCATCTCTCAGCAGCTACTCTACAGGCAGCACATGGCATCACATCACCATCACTGTGTGAATCCACTGCACTATTAGAAGACCTAAAGCCAGGCTTACTCTACTATCAATCAGTGTTTCTGAAAAAGCTGAATTTATAACACAATTTTTATGAGTGCTTTGTCATCAAACGGCTTCCAATGTCTAATATCAGAGAAGTCCTAAAAAGTTAAGTTTCAATACAAATCCTGTAAATATACTTGTGCTGTGTATAAAAAAGCATACCCCAGTGAAGGATACAACATCATTTCCCCAAATCTGTCAGCTTTGACTGCCAGAACTTAACTTTCAAGCCACACAACTGGGAGATGCATATGCTCACTAGTTGTAAAGATTCTGGTTTAACAATTATTTTACTTTCTGTTTCAAAAATAAATATTTTTTTATGAAAGCTTTCTGTATATTCCCCAAGTTCAGGAAAAAAAATTAGAAGGGAAGCTACAAACAAAACCTAGATGAATATATTTTCAGTGATGCACTTCACTCTAGAGACATTGCTTATTTTTGCAAAAAGCCACACTTAAGCTGAAGAAGAGACATTCCTCTCTGGCTCACATGGTACACAGCATTGCATAGTAGAGTATTTTCTCAACTTGGAAAAAGTGGGTTTTTCTAGCAATGCTGCTGATGGATGGCCCTCCATCCCTTAGTCCCAAACAATTGCCATGTCTGCAGTTTGGAGAGAATTTGGTGGAATCAGCTGCTGGAAGTTTCTGAAAGTGGCGATTGGAAAGCACCTCCTACAAACCTGGCTTCCCCCTCCTGCCCCCTCTTCTGAAGCCAGGACTCTCACCCTCAGGCTGTCAGGGCTGCTCCCCACAGTGACACAAGAAGTCCCATGTCCCTTATGCAAGTCCCATGTCCCTTACCCAGCTCAAGGCAGTGTGATTCTGGAGACAGAGCTGCACCAAAGTGGCTCTGCAGTGCTCAGAGCAAGCTGCCCAGAGCACAGAAACCCGGGCTCTCACCCCATAATTGTATCCTGTGTCTCCACAGCATTTTTGGGACACATCAGCCCTCCCCCAGAGGATGCAGCTGCACCTAGACCAACAGGGACAAACTCTCAGGGTGCCAAGGGAGCCACAGGACATGCTGCAAATGGCAACTTCACTTCCAGTTTCCCAGGAATGTGCAGGAGAGGTTTATGCTGGCTCCACTGGAAGTTGTGCTGCACACAGGGCTTTTACAGGACTGTCTCATGTCCCTGGGAAAACCACCTTGTTTTCTAGCAGATGTCATGGGAACAGGTTAAGAGCAGGAACACTGGCACATTCCTCCAGTGCTCAGCAGAAGTTGGCTTTGTGTCCCTGGGCTATGGGCATGGCCTTACCCTACTGCCAGCAGGGAGTGGGGCAGCGAGGGGACACAGGCACCTCACGGCACCAAGCAGGACTTTTAGCTCGTGAACACAGAGGCTGGTTACAGGCTAGCTGGGATGGTGGCCTATTCCATCATTCCAATGCATTCCCTGCCTCAAAGGCTCTGGTTATGTGAATTACACTGTGACTGGAGAGGCCCTGAGGTGGCAGAGCAGGATTCCAAATCCCACTGTCCACCATCTCCCTCCCTCATGCCTCGCGTGGTGACCTGAGCGCCAAACCCTGATTTTTCAGTAAACTCAACTCCTTAAAAGCTCTGTGTACGAGGCAAGCACAGGTGAGTGCAGACATTGAGCAGGTCAGCAGAAGAAGGAAGGGAGAGCCAAAGTTCAGAACACAAGGAGGGGCTGATTTACCCATCCTACACGCTTCCTGCTCTTACTGTGGTACCCCACTGCCCTGCCCCCTGGCAAGGAAGGGCTGTCCAGGGCTGGCTCACAGCAGTGGCCACTGGGCCACCACCCCCTTCACACTGGGCACCCAGCTGCTGCTTCTGGTCCCAAGTTTTGCCTGTACCCTCAGCAGCAATGAACATGGGTTGCCCCCTCTCCCCAGATACTGTTCTACACAATTACAATTTCTGGGAGCTTCAGCCACTTTTGAGACCTCTTCTGCATTCTCAAACATGGTAGAGAACCAGCAAGCTGGTTCAAATCTATGCTGCTGAGGGAAGGAGGTGAATTCACAGACAGTGTGATCACACAGCCTGATTTGCTTGGAAAGTCAGGCTGAAAATCCCAAACAGAAAGAGAAAAGCCTGTCAAAGGCTGTTCCTAAGATCTGCTGGAATGAGAGTGTGGGTTATGAGGAAGAGCTCCAGGAGCTGGCCAGCCTCCTCGCCCACCCCACAGCCGGGGTATGGCTGCAGGTGCCCCTCACCTGCACTGTGGGGCTGCAGCCCCTTGGCCTGGCCCAGAGGGGAGGGGAACAGGAGACCAAGCCTTACCCAGGAAACAAGCAGACACAGTGAGGGAAGTTAACCAGGCCCTTCCTGAGGTACAAAAATCACATTCCTTCAGACCCCAAACCCCCAGTGTTCTCTCCAGTCGTGACTGGGCTTTTTTCCTCAATATAAACAACAGATGTTGTCTTTTTAAAAATGAAATTCAGAGCAAAGCCCATCAGTACCCTGCAATCCAGAAGGCAGAGGGGTTTCCAGTTTTGTTTTCCTCAGCCCTCCACAGTCCCCCTCTGCAGGGTCACCTCCTCCTCACACGCGTCCACCCTTGGCATTAAAGTAACAGGAAAATCCCCAGCACCCAGGTGAGCCCCAAACACTGGCACTGTGCACCTGCCCTCCAGACAGGACTAAACACAAGGCACAAGGCTGATTTGTTTCTATAGAACACCAATTTACTAGAAAAAGCCTCACAAGTAAAACAGGGTGAGGCTCCAGGCACTCACAAACTGTTCACAGAAATACAGCCACGCTAGCAGGGATTCATTTGTTGTTTAAGCATATGCAGTCTCGGATCCCTAAACTGTCAGCAATTTCACTGGCATACATGCAACTGACAAAACCACTCAGCCTCTTCTGCAAAAATTTCCAGTCCTCCCATGATGTTCCAATTAGATCTGCTACTAATAACTGTCAGCTTTGCAAATAATTCCACATAATTCACTCGGGCAGAAATCTTCCTTACAAATCCATGACTGGGATTGAAATAACCAACTGTCACTCACTCTCACACCATAGCACAGCCACATTTCATCCCTTTAACCTTCCCTTCAAAGCCCCACAGTGCTGCCTATGATGCTTTTCCATGTGTTTGGTGAGTTACAATATACACAGGAGCATGTGAAAGTGGGAGGACCCAGGGCAGCAGCTAATCACCTTTGGGTCCAGTACAGCTTTCTTCACTGCTGAAGGACTGCCCTCAGCCCTTCTTGAGGACCTTCTCCCATATGGAATACAGGAGGAAAACAATTAAGAGTTGTGAATCTACCCTAGACCAGAAAAACACAGATATTAAAATGTGCTCAACGGTTCCACAAGCATGATGAGGTGCAAATCTGACCTGCTTGTAATGGTAACACTTTTCTCTACTTTCTCATTTACTTCAACTCAGAGAAAATACACGGCAGTCAGTGCAGCATGCAAAATTAAATCTTGGCCTAGCAATCACAGACAAAGCAGTCAAAAAAAACCTGAAGAATTTCTTTCATCTCCTGGTTTTTGTTTTAAGAAATGCATATCTACTTTGAGCTTTAGATTGGGAAGCTTTTGATGTTGCAGGGCAATGGAAAGGAAACCTCTGCAGAAGTTTGCAGCTCATGCTCTGTTGGCAGAGGGCAAACTTTCCTTATCAGAGCAGGCACAGGACAGGAGGACGCCTCTTTGCCCCCAAACTGTAGCTGTGGCCTGGGATACATTTATATTGTTACTTGCCCTGAACTATCACGCAGTGGTGCAATACTCTTGTAGTAAGTGGCCACATTCCTTTTCAGAGGTAGGTGCAATGACTCATTTTCTATATATAGACTTGTTGAAGTACAAAATGCTGCTGCTTTTTTTTTTCCTTGTAGTTGTTCTCAACGTATGCTTTTCCATGTCTAATTATTATGTTATTGAAACAGTATGCTGAATATTTATGAGACTGAAATAAAAGTTAACTGTTCCATTCCTCATAAATGTAGATTTTAAAAGTTTCTCATCTTTATTGTGAAATTTTCATGATTCAGAAGTAATCTAACAAGAGCATTCCCAGACAAATAATTTCCTCTACCAGTTTTTCAGATCCAGTTTAGTTGTTCAAGCATTACAGGATTTAAAAAAAATCCATCTATGTTTATATATAGTAGTACATTAGACTATATGGAATGGAATCCAGTCAACAAGGTAAATCTCTTTTGTGTATTCTCCACTTGTCTGTGAACCATCTGCAGCTGGGAAGTTTCATTGTTAGAGGTCCATTAATGAGATCAATACAAGCTATAACCACAAAGGATTACTTGGCTCATATGCTATTGAAAGACTCTTGGGTTCAGCAAACTGTTTTGGTTCTCATGTGCAGTTACCATGCCCCTCCTTTCCTCCTCCAGCAATCCAAAACCTGGAAATGGAAGCATTCCCCTTTTCCTCAGTATCAACTTACACACACAAAACTCAGGCAATAAAAAGATTCAGGGATTCTAAATTTATATTCAGTGAACACTCTGGGAATGATGGGGGGTGGGTATGTAAAAGGGAAGGCTCTCTGCCAGATATTGCATCCACTGTATTTATTAACTGACTTTTTCCCTGCTTTCCTTTGTGACTTATCTCAGGTCTAGTTATGCATTCAGCAGTTTTAATTTTGGTTCCTGAGCTAGCCCAGCTGCAGTTGCTGCCACCTCATATTAATAGCACTTAATGGCTCTCTTGTACCCTCTACTCATTCCCAAAAAGTGATAACTTCTGTTTCTGGATAATAATATGTGCAGGTGAAAAGAAAAAATTAATAGCAACAATAAGTTAAAAAACACTCCCTCCACTTTCATCCCCTAGTGTAAAGCAGCAGAAGGACAATAAACACAGAGCTGCAGAGAACAAAAGTCTTCTTGTTTCTCTGGGGAAGAAAAAACCATCAAAATGTGCATTTGCCATAGAAGAAATACTGCCTTTCTGGTTGTGTCTGAACTCACATGACAGATACAAGTTGACATAATGCTGCAGTTATTTATCACACGGATGTTTAAAGATGCCTCTTAATAAAACACAGTAATCACACACAGTACCACAAATCCACCAGACCAGGAAAGCTAATATTTGCTCAATACTAAATACCTAATGACCATGCAAGCCTCTGAGGAACCAAATTTGGTTACTGCTTTGCCACTTGGAAAGCCAGAGCTTCAGAGAAAATAGATTATTTGGATTTTTTAGCAAGCTATTCAGCTTTACATTTTCCATGAAACAGCCAGTCACAGCACACAAGTTTTCTGTTTCTAGAAATACTGTGCCTTTCAGCATGTCAAATGGCAGTAAAATGAATTTTTACCTTTGCATTCAGTTTTGCGCTGGTTTAGCACTCATACAGAAGCAGGAGAGAGAAAGGGTTTGCAGAACAAAGCAGACCTTGACCGAGTCTTGTCTGTGCACCAGGAGGTTAGGAAGGAGCTGGAGGAAAGCAGGGTCCCTGGCTGCACCCTTTGTCCTTTGCTTACACCCCTCTTTTCCTGCCCAGGTGGCATTTCCTGCTTTGCCTTTGCGAGGGACAGCATGAAGAAGCCTTCATCTACTTTTCATCTGTTTATTAATGAATTTACACAGCCATACTCTGGCCTTACATATATCACATAAGCTTTAATAGTTTGGTGTTTTGTTTTTTTTAATGTATTGTTAGCTGCAATTTTTATCACTAAGAGAGAAAAGTGTTACTGAGAGACAGCTTTCCTCTTGGATGAGTTTCTGCGCAGGCAGAGACACCCTAGCACAGTGCAGGGCTGTGTTACAACTCCAGAGCTACCTTGGAACCCAGGAAAAGCACAAACAGATCAGTGGGCTTTTTTACTTGAGCAAATGGCTCACTTGCTTTGTACAGCAGTGGAAAAACCTGTATTTGAAGAAATTGCAATTCAACTGAAACAGGCAACAACTGAGGCAAAAATCTTCACATACATTATTTGCTCAATTCTACCCATTAGGCAAAGATATGCTCTATAAACAGCAGGAAGGAAGAAGGCTGCTGTGGGATACTGGGAATTACAGTCTCACTAAATGCAATGGGCTATACATGGATGAAACCCAGAGAGTTTCTGTATACACAGTTATGTGATCTAAGTTACCCTTTCTTACTCAAGAGAGAGATCGTGAAACCACAACATGGAATTCTCTGAAAAGCGCCAAATTGAATGCTTGGGGATGGTAAAAGGGAAAAACAGTGTCAGGGATGATTACAGAAGAAACAGAGAATATCATCTCTCTGCATATAAACTGAGTTTTGCCCACATCTTCATTAACGGGTGCTGTTCTGAAATGGATTTGGGATAATTAGAAAAAGGGAGAAGGAAGACATAAATAGCAGAGGTACAAAACAGCCTTTTTTACAAGAAGAGATTACCCAGATGAGGGCTTTGCAGCCTGCAAGACAGATCACTGTGGAGAAGAATATGATTATGGTTTAGTATCAGGAGCAGCACAGAGACAGTGAGCAGGAACAACTGTTCTCATGATGCAAGAAATAGGGGGCACCAAATGAAATGGTCAGACAGTTTGCTTAAAACAAGAGGGGCCCATTTTATTTTTTTTTTATTATACACTACATAATTAAGTTGTGGAACTTATTGCCACAGGATGTTTTGAAAGCCAAAAGCATAAATGGATTAAAAGAAAAGCAATTAGAGAAATTCATGGAAGAAAGGTCCACCATGGGCTATTAAATACAATGATGCAGATACAACCTCTGGCTGAAGCAGAACCCAAATGGCTGGCTGCCAGAAGCTGGGAAAGAATATTGCTCCTGCTGCTGCTGCTCTACACTGGCCAGCAGCAGATGCCAATTTGGGAAAAGAAAGTGAAGGGCTGAGCTCTGGTCTGAGTCACAGAAGGTCTTTTCTTTGACCCAGTGTAGATGTTTCAATGCTCTTCCGAAATGGACAAATTTGTCTTTGATAGTCTGATGCTTAATAATATCTAAACTTAACTCCTTCCCTATACCATAAATTGACAGAAATATTACAAAGGGCAATTATTAATGTGATTACCTGTACTTCATACTTTTAGATTTTCATTTATCTGGGCATTGCTACATGATTTAAAAGCCACTTCAGCTAAACCTACTGCTGCATGAAATTTCATGTTCATGACAAAAGGTCTCTATGCCACTACAATAAAGCTTCCATGCTGAAACCAGAAAAACATCTTGCTAAATGCACAACAGTTATTGCTTGGAGGAAGAGAAATGTATCAAAGCAATGAAAGGCCCCATCTTCTCTCATATATATATATCAATATAAACTAAATTCAGTACAATGCATTTCCATGGATCAGCAGTGCCATAGAAGGTCAGGATCACCTCATAAAAGCCATTAAAGACATGCTAGATTGTCTCAACAATACAAATGAACAATTGTGTTCTTGCAGGTTTCTCTAAGGGCAGTGCAAATATGCAGAAAAATCAATTACTGAAATAACAGCTAATCAATAATTCAGGGCTATGCAGAAATGCATATGCACGAAGCAATACAAATCACTGTCAGCTTCTGGAGTTCTTTGTCTGTTTCTGCTTTAATGTTTCCCTAGCATAGGTTTAGAATACTGAGTTATTCAGGTGCTTAAGGAACAAGATGAAGCAATTTTATCAAAGTGAGATTTGTTCCTCCTCTGCATTTTCAAAAAGCAGGGAAGATGAGATTCAGGTAGGTGGACAGGTTTGAAGTG
The DNA here is from genome assembly GCF_027477595.1 of Haemorhous mexicanus. Lineage (NCBI taxonomy): Eukaryota > Metazoa > Chordata > Aves > Passeriformes > Fringillidae > Haemorhous > Haemorhous mexicanus. The sequence goes on along the minus strand of NC_082348.1, from coordinate 10,473,999 downwards.
AGAGCGATTTGCATTAAACTTTTTACAACTTTGTAAGAGTCTTCAATATTTGAAAAGTGTCCATTCCACTTATCTTTTAGACACTCATCACAAAACAGGCTGGAGAGGGCCCTGTTCTCATACATTCCACAAAATATTTTTGGGGGAAAAGTACATACAGAGAAAAATGTTAAACAAAGGAAAATGTAGTATCACTCTAAAGGGACAGCCCTTAAATTCAAGATGCACATTCAAAAGAGTTAACATGGTTGGCTTCTAAAGCAAGTCCCTAAAATAAGCTGTAATAATGAGCTATTGGATATAAAAGGCACAGCTTAACCCCAACTCCACCTTCCCTGGTTCTTCTCCCTGGAGTATAAGGTCTGTGTGAGGTCTGTGAAGGGATGGTTGTACACTCCCCTCCTTCAAGAGGAGCAAAGGGGAGCATTGTGGCAGTCAGCTCCCAACCTCCAGAGGCAGGTGCTACTCTGACACAACACTGTAGCTTTTCTATGGATGGTAGATAGATGCCCTATACTCACTCTGATAATGGTGTAGAGCTCATTCTCAGAGGCTGCACTTCCCAGAGTACATGCAGGGGAGAACTGGAAGCCCCACAGCTGCACTGTCAGTATGGTCCTATTGCTAAAATTCCCAAAGCCCACAGAGCTTCATGGGGTTTCTGCAGCATCTTTGCAGCTAAGAGAAACCAGGTTCTGCCTCATGCTGAAAAATCTCTTGTCCAGACCAATGTGATTCAAACATAATGAGCTCTTAATGCTGGATGAAAAACTTGTACTAAGGGACCATAGGAAAGGCACAGCTTCAGCTTCCACTCCATGTCTGGGTAAAACAGCTCAGTTACCATGGGAACACATCTTCCCACAGTACCATAATCTCCCATCTACCATGATGAGTGCAATCCAGCACCCCACAACAACCCCTGCTTTGAACAGCTCCCCCCTCCTCTTGCACAGGCACAAAGAAGCATGCATGCACACACAGGCACAGATGACTCTGTGCTGTACTGGCTGGGATGCACAAGTACAACAGAGCCAGAGCTATGCACTAAGTGAGGGAAAAGCTCAAGGAAAATGCTTTATATTTTCACCATCTGATGTCAATCCAAGGCCACCTCAACCACAGCTTCTCCAAAGAAAATCAAGGGAAGCTAGCTAAGGAAATGCAGCTTGATAGCCTTTTTTACCTACCAACCTTGTTTTTGTAAAGGAGCCTGAAACTTTCTCAACTGACCATCACCATAGGAATATGATTTTTTTTATTTTCAATCGCTACACAACTAGGGTAAATTTATGGCATTTGGGAGCAGCAACCTTCCTCTGAGACTGTGACATACTACAGCAAGAATCAGTGGATTATTTAAATCCATACAAGCTCCTGCTTTAAACACACATCAAGCCCTATTTGTAACAAGCATGGTTTACCTGGAAGCTTGCAAATGCCTGCTGGAAGTGGGGAGGAGAGGTAACCCATGGCATGCTGGATGCCATTTAGGGCTGTACATCATGTATGTGATTAAGTCAGGAGGTGAGACACAAGAGGTGGCCTATGCTTCCAGTTATTCATCACAGTGAAACTTTTTCCAAAACTTTTTCATGCCAAATGGTAATGAAGTGCGTGGACAATTCAAACTTTAAAAGAAGCAGTTTTGGGGAATCCTTACAGAAAATGATGATTCCATATCAGTAATTGTAGTGATATGTAGTTGATTAGCTATCTATCTCCAGACCTACAAACACTCCAATTATTAAACAGGAATCAGTCTGATCCTAGACAATAGGGCAGGAATCCAATGACTGAGGGAAGTTACTTTATCAACAAATGGATGTTGGATTTAACACCAATAGTCTATGACCCCTTTTATCTCTGGGCCTCAGAGCACTTTAACAACATTAATTAGCCCTGTGAGATAGCTCTGATACTCATTTTATGAGCACAGAGCAATTATGTCCACTTTATGGGCACACAGCAGTTAAGTGCCACCCACGAGGTCAAAGGAGAGTTCCGGTATCCAGCCACCAAATCCATCCAGCAACTCACTCCACTAGGAATAATTTAACCCCTATTTATTAAATCAGTTCCCATGCTTGGGTGGACAATCTGAGTGAAGGTTCAAGGATCTGATATTTCCCACAAGCAGACAGCCAGGAACTGCAAAGCATTCTCCATAGTAAATCTACACCGACATCCCACTGAATGGCCAGTCTCAGAACAAGCATTTGGAGCCTTAGAAGTCTTGTTTTTCCCATAAGTGAAATCAGTGTTTAATGGAGATTAAATACCAAACAGCACCTCTAATGCCATACAGATACCACAGTGCATTCATTCCCTCCCTAACCTGCAACCACTGACTAGAACTGAGAGACCATACCCAGCCAACACCACTGCAAAACTCAGTTTGGCATAAATGGTTGTCAGTGAACCGTGGCTGAGAGGAGCAGGGGTGTTAGCACAGCACCAGGAATGAGCCTTAAAACCACACTTTGCTAAGCTGTGGCACAGGAACAAGGATGAGAACAGCTCAGTCTATCAGCCACAGGCACGTGTCTTCCTCTCCTGCAGAGCTGAGAGGGAGCAGTGATCAAGGCACCCAAATGGGTAACGTGTTCAGCTCCATCACCAACTTGTGGTGTGACTTTTGGCATGCTACTTCACCCTTGTGTTTGTTCCTTCTTTAATAAAAAACTGAGAAATCAACCAGTTTTTCCAAATTCAGCCTCCTCTGCTTTTAAGTTTGGGAGATAACACCCCTGGACATTCAGCCAGGGGTGTTATCTCCCAAACTCACTGCACAGATCAAAGATGTTTCCTTTTTTTGAAAAAGCTGTAACCAAATAATCAAAAATCATACCCAAATACATTATTTTTTCTTGCTTGGGGATTTTTTTTTGTTGTTTGGTTGGGTTTTTTGTTGAGGTTCCCAAACTGACTGCTTTATTATTATTATTATTATTATTATTATTATTATTATTATTATTATTATTACTATTACTATTATTATTATTATTATTATTATCTTCAGATATCCAGATCTCTTTTTAGGGTTCAGATCAATTTAAAGGTAAAGACATGGCTTCAAAACAAAACAGAAAATGCAATTTACCTCTCCTCTCAGCTGTTTGTCTTCTTAGACAAATCTGAGTGAATGAGTTCATCAGCTCCATCTCAAAACCAGCATTTTAATTTCTCCTTTTTAAGCTCAAGAAGCTGAGTAACAATTTGTCTAATTTTACGTGTCTACTTACATAGAAAACAAATCAGTATTTCATTACAGAATCACAGAATAATAGGTTGGAAGAGACCTTTAAGATCATTGAGTCCAACCCATGCCCTAACACCTCAACTAAAGTAAAGCATGGCACTGAGTGTCACATCCAATCCATTTTTAGGTACATGTGATAGAAGAATTATTGTGTGGTTGTACCACGTGGAGATTAAGAATACTTTAATGCATCACAGCTACTCCAAGCTCTCTCAGAAAGACTTAGATGCTGACATTTGGTAATTGTAAACACATGACACGCCACAATCCCCCTTCCCCAAATACTGCCTGTAAGCACTGACTAAACAACAGGATCTGGGGCACATTTGCAGGTATGCAGAGTGCAGAAAGTGCTCTTGGACTGACACATTGGAGGGGGGACTAGATACTGCTATATAAGAATGGAGCACCTTTTTTCCTTGCAACTGCATCTCAGGTTGCTTAACCAACAGGACTTACATGGGAAGATGATCTGTTTATTTAGCCTGCTTATATTCTGTAACTGACTGTGAATTATAACTTCTCAACAAACGTACAAATCAATGGTGTAAATACCAGGCAGTTTCACCCCAAGAAGAAAGTGTCAGAAAGGGGCAAGGCTTGAACAAAACCTTTTTACAAGCACAGTGACAGCCCCTCTTGGTGAAGAAGCTCAGGACTTCATGGAAGCCATCAAGCTTATCAACATCCAGGGAAGAACAGCTGTGAGACCAGTGATCTGAAGAAAGAAAGGTGAGAGTAAAACTCATTACAATAAACAACTTCAGTTCCCTTGGGGGAGCTGTCCTGTCCCTTCTGTCCTACCCCTACTCCACACTGTCCTGCCCCTTCTCAGGTTTTTTTCACACTGTCACCACCAGTGCCTGTTCACCCTGTTCTGGTGACACCACACCACAAGGTTCAAAAGCCACCCCACTACTCTCAACTGGCACAAGACATCACACCTGGGCTGTCATTTCCCCCAGATTAGAGAAAGGCAGGGCAGCACAAAGGCAAAAAGATGTATACAGGGTGGTAGGTGCTTCCAGGATCTTCCTGTAGCCTGGTGAGTGGAGAGATTTTAGCAGATGAAAGCCATTCCCTGCTCTGCACTGTCATCTTCTACACAAATCATGCACAAACAAGGGAACAAAAGAGATGTGTTTGTTCCAGTTCTGTTAGAAACACAAAGACATTGTTTTGGTGGACAATTTGTTTGCTCAGGAAAGCTCAGCTTGATTGCAGGAGTAGCAATTGCTGTAGGGTCCTGCAGATGATTTAAACAGATAAAGCTAAAACCCCCCCGTTTCAAATATCATAGGCCTTATTTTTATCATCACAGAGAAGTGACCCTGATTTTCTTGTGCAACTTTTCCATTAAAATAATAAACAAGAAAAGACAAAGCTTCCCTTTAGATTAACTTGCACAGTCATTAACTGTATTCATAAGATGCTGCACCCACAACAGATATTCATCCTTCTTGGAAAAGGGACTTGCACTAATGCTTCCAAAGTTTTGGTCATATACAAACAGCTTCCACTGGCTTGGCTTTGTCTATTTTGTAGCTTAATCCTTAGCTGACACATTATGCATGGATGTTTTAAATTGTTTATATTCCAGACTTTCCCAGCAAAAATGCACAAAATCTAGAAAAACAAGCCCATTTTTTTAGAAGTTGTTAGATGCATTCACTTATAAAGAAAAAGCAGTCACATCTGTGCTACATAAGATGTGTTAGAAGGCCAAGATGTAATTATCTCATTGGTGGTTTAAATATAGCTTTCACCAGAGAGAGTTCATCTTCACCCATGCTGTAAATTGGGTTTATTTTTCAGCAAGCCAAATGGCAATTTGTTCTCTTAACATGAATGGCTTTAGTAGCATCAGCTGCAGCTTCACAATATTAACATGTACCCTTTAGAACTCTGAAAAATGAATTATTCACCCTACCTTCAACAACTGCTTCATTCTCAAATCAAACAGGCAACATTAACCCTAAATTATTCTGCATTAGAGTAAGCAAGAGCTGTCTGAAACAGAGATGAAATCAGTATTTACTCCACTGAAAAATCAAGCATCTGTTTAGACATGCAAGTCTGTGACAGTGTTACCTACGGGAGCGAGAAGTGCTGAGTTGTGAATGTGCAAAATTTTGCAAAGGGACTGCTCAGTTAGAATAGCATAGCCTTAGCCCACAAAGGATACAGCAAAGTATGTATTTATTTAAATGAATTGCAAAACTCGTGGTGGAATAGTTGGCACTTAAACAAACATGACAGAAAATTATGGAGAGTTTGAATAGACGTAGATAGTCTGCATTTCTGACAAGGCAACTTTAAAGCAAACTTTTACTGATTGCAGTGAAAGTTCCATGATACAACAAACAAACAAGCCAACAAAACCCCCAAAACAAACAAACAAAAATCCCAGAAATTTTTAATCTTTTTTTTCCTCCAGTGGCCACTATTTTTTAAACACCACTATTTTCTAAAACAGGAAGATTTTCTACATGTTTTACTTGAAGCTGCCCTATTCAGTTTTTCCAAATTTTTATCCTGGTTTTTAAAAAATATATGTATATTTGAGGTCTAGACTACTTTTATGTACAATAAGCTGAGATCACTTAACTCTACAAAAAACAGATAATAATCCTACCTCCAGATATATGATGTCTTAAAAATATGTCTGGAAATTATTTTCAAGGACAGCCTTTTCTGATGAAAAAAGCTGATGAAACTACAGATGTTCCAAAGGCACTCTCTACTATCAGGTAAACCTGCCAGACCTGGTCTGGAAGAATTGGGGTTATCAAAGCTATTCTTTTTGTAAAGCCACCTTCATCTGGGAAGAAGGGGAATTAATTCTACAAAAAGACAAATGATAACATGAGGACAATTCAGTGCAAAGCAGCAGGGCAAACATCAAGGATTATAATTGCTGAAGTGAAATATCTCTTTCAGAAGGGTCTCCTATGAGCCCTGCCTCCTTACATAACACTTCACTTTTTTCGAATTTCTTCTGCCCATCTTTCTCTGACTACAGGTGAGTATATATTTACACAAAGACTAGCAACAATAGGCCCTCGCTGTGACTAAATGGAAGGGAATTTAACTTTAGAGTCTGAGTAATTGCCAGAAATAAAATCTGGTTTAAATATTATGGCTTATTTAACATTCCTTTTATTCAAAATGTAGTGCCCTATTTACAACCTAATTAGAAAGTTTTATAGTGTTTAAAGAAAAGCTATTCCCACTAGGAAGCCATCAACAACACAGATCTTGTGCAGATGTCTATAAGCCATCCAACAGAAGCTGGCAGCATCAGTCACCTGTCTGCACTGTCAGTATAGTTAATAAATTATTACTATAGCACACTGGTTGAGCACAAACCCCCCTAGAAAACAAGTGAAAGAAAACAACTGAACCAACAACCATCTTCTTCAGACCCCTGAATATCGACCCATTTAACAAAAATCTCAAAGTTCTACTTTTTATCTTTTGTTGGCATCATTTCTTATAGAACAAATTAATGTAAGATACTGACAGGTCTACAAAATAAACCTGCATTGTCCATCACAAACAGGAGCAGTTTTAAAGCCTCCCCGAGGCTATCTTAACTTTGCAACTGACAGTGAACACATTTTCAATACAGAGTTCCTGCTAGGTCTTTGAAAAATATGTCATCATAATCTATTGACCTTAGAAACCCATCAGGAACACAGAACATGTGTGAGAGTGAAAAGCCCAGTATCTAACCTCTCTGTAATGCATCTTTGGGTTTGATCCTCCCACCCAAAACCATCTGAGCACGCCAGACATAAAGCCAGCCTGGCTGCCATGCATTTTCCAGCCTATTTCCTAAGGGAGAAGAAACAATCTTCGCAGAGTGTGACAATGGGGCTTTCCTGTGAAAGGTGAGTCACACTGATAAAGGTGTAGCTGCTTGGGTACCATTCTGCCCTCTTCTCACACTCTGCCTATGATGCTAAAAGGGCAATCAGATCAGGCATCTGAAACCCAGGCCCATCCTCCTTTTGGGTCACAGAGCTCAGCATGCACACAGTCCCTACAGGCAGCAAAGGTGTGCCCAGGAGCTCCCTGATTGAAACCCTCTCAGGCAACACACACGTTTCAGTAATTTGAAATGACAGACCACTGCCCTGTAGCTACAAATCATCTGCACCACGCCGAACTGTGATTTTAGCCTACTTGTTTGCAATGCAATCTGGGTCTCTGTAACAGAACCATTTTGTATCAGCAATTGCATGTGGGAGGAGGTGTGGGTGAGTGGATGACAGGTGCAGGATAATAAAGCCACAAACTATGCAGTGATGAGGTTGCCCATAAATAGAAAAGGCCCTCAGGTAGCCGTATTTCTCAAGAGCACTGACAATCAATCAGCCTTAAACAGATGACCTGGAAACATCTCTTGCATTCCATTTTATCTACACTTCTCTCAATATTTTTCTTACCCCCTATTCTGAAAAGGAAGACTTTAAATCCACTGACCCAAGACCATCAAGCTTTCCAGTGAGTAAATAAACAGTGAGTGTACATTCAAGAGACAGAAGTGGAAATAAGACAAGAGGCAATGGGCAGAAACTGATGCACAAGAAGTTCCACCTGAATATAAGAACTTCTTTACTGTGTGGGTGACTGGGCACTGGATAGATTGCCCAGAGAGGGTGTGGAATCTCCCTTACTGGAGGTATTCCAGAGCTCATTGACAAAATCCTGTGCCCTGTGTTCTGGGATGACCCTGCTTGACCCAGTGTGGTCCCTTCCAACCCTACCCATGCTGTGATTCTGTGAAATGTGCCCACAGGGCCTCCAACGAGCAAGATCTGCAAGCACACTTCACACAAAGATGAAATTGCAGTTTAAGGTGAGTTACCTATCACAGACTGAACTGCATTATTGATTGTTGTGGCTCTCTCTCATCACTGTGCTACAGAACACTTGAGAGACTTCTTAGTGCAAACTAATCAGCACAGAAACTGGAATATGTCCCACTGAGCACTAGGCTTCCAGTGCCAGGGACTACTCTCCCAGTCTGTTTCACTTGTGTTCCCAGCTTGACTTTCTGTCTTTTTGGTTATTCCAGTTTCAGTATTCCTAACGTTATTCTCCCTCGGAAGGTTGATCTACAGCAAGCCTTGATTCTGGAATGGGGAACAGTTTTAAAGTGCAACACTTATTTCAGAAAATGAAATAAAATGTTGTTCTTGCAAAGTACTTTATTGTACAATACCTGCTTGGGTCAGCTTCCTACAGAACTTGCTGTGGTTGTACAGGAAAGAACAAGATGAAGGAAAGCATCCCTTCCCTGTGCCTGAACAGATTTCTTTACACCCCAGTTGAAATTAGTTCAATTTTGAGTGTCACAAAACTTTGGCTGTGAAGAAATATCAACTCTTGGAATCTGCTTGCTGCAATGAGAAGCATCACCATCCACAGCTACTCGTCACCAGGCTTTTTCTGGGTGTCACAGGAGAAAAAAGTGGGAGCAGTAGGGCAACAGTAGAGCAGCAAGTGTCCCATCTTCCCTTGGACAACAGGACGTGGAGCCCACATAGATGTTTTCTACACCCTCCATGGCAAAAGGTGGCAAACAGGCAGGTGGGAAAAATCCTGCATATTGCCTTTAAACTGTTTGGATGCTGCCAGCAGCACTTGCAGTCCAGCCCCTAATGTACAGTGCTAGAGAGCTGCAGGGGTTGCTGCTTGCCTTCCCTGAGGATGCATGCCCTAGTCTCAAGGCTGGAGAACTGCATGGGCAGAGCAGGGCTGTCCATGAGCTCCAGCCCTGCCCAGGGCTGTCCATGAGCTCCAGCCCTTCCAAGGCTGTCCATGAGCTCCAGTCCTGCCCAGGGCTGTCCATGAGCTCCAGCCCTGCCCAGGGCTGTCCATGAGCTCCAGCCCTTCCAAGGCTGTCCATGAGCTCCAGTCCTGCCCAGGGCTGTCCATGAGCTCCAGCCCTGCCCAGTGCTGTCCATGAGCTCCAGCCCTGCCCAGTGCTGTCCATGAGCTCCAGCCCTTCCCAGGGCTGTCCATGAGCTCCAGCCCTGCCCAGGGCTGTCCATGAGCTCCAGCCCTGCCCAGGGCTGCAGCACGGCAGGTTCAGGCGGTGCCATCGGGTGTTAGCCCAAGGTACTGTCCATCCATGGAGCACACTGCACACCTCCTGCCCTGCAAAGCAGCATCACAAGGCCTGCTCAGGGAGTCAGTGCATGGAAAAAATAATGATGACCCCTGGCAAAGTTTCTGTGCTTCCCACAGGCCTTTCCCCTGCACATCTAGTCATGCTGTCCGCTTCAGAAATCAAATTTAGTTTTTCTGACACAACACCCTGGCCGTTCATCCCACCTGCATTATGCTCCCATTTATGTAAAGCTGGTATTTTGCCTTTTTTATTTCCCTCCAAACATTCCCTGGAGCCTGATGAAATCCCAGGCCCTCACCCTTTCAATCACCTCTTCCTCCTCAGCAGAGAGGCTGGGATATCTCTCACGTTTGACCTTGCCCCTACACAAATATGCAGAGCTGCTTCGTTTCCCTTTTATGGTGTCTCTGCTTATTGCTGATGGTGGTAATTTTAGTTTGTACCAAATCACAGCTAGATTGCTATCCCATAATGTTTACAGTCTCCTGTAATGTATATTTTGGAAATGCTAATGAAAACAATTTTTAAAGAGGAGAAAGGAATGGCATTCAAATTGCTCACAGAGCATGAAGAAAGAACCCCATCTTGTCAAGATTAGCTGTGGGTCTCTAACATTATCCTTTATTATCTAATGGCAGTCATAGGCTCCCATGGGGAAAAACACACTTCTGAGCCTTCTGAAAATCACAACCCATTGTTTAGATTTGAAGTTTTATAGGGTGTGGGCTCTGAACCTGTCCCTCATAACAAATCTGATCACTGTTTGCACATGAAAAGATTGTTCTAATCAAAAGCTGGAATTGTCTTTCCAAGAAGCAACACATGCACTGAATAGAGAAGCTTTTCTAGGGGATGCCACTAACACCTAAGAAGCAAAAAATACAGCTATGGCTACAGAATAGCTGGATCCTGCATTCTGCTGCCTTTGAAAGGAATGCCCTGCACAAAGGTACAAAATTGGTTACATTTTCCTCTGCACAGACCTCAAAACTTATATTCCAGTCTAAATTAACATAGATCTACAGTATCATACTCTTAAAGAAAACTAATGATCTGTTCTGCATTCATCTTTCTCATTACAGATCTGTTGCAGCTTTTCACATTAATAATATTCCAGCTCTTAAGGGGGGAACCCCCCCCAATGCCGGAGAAAAGTATCTTAAATTCTCACATGTACTTAAACACTAAGTTAATGAAATAGTAATAAGTCATACAAGTTACTTTTAAGCTGCTAACACAAGATGAACCCCAGCTTTGCTGTGCACAGGATGAATTTTTTAATGGTATTCTCTCTAGCTGTTACCACTGATAAGGTTTTTGCAACAGCTTTAGAAAGAAATGGATGTAACTTTGCAGCATTATGCATTATTCTGGGAGTGAAATAAGGGCAAGATTTCATCCTACATCCATAGAGAGAAGCAGTTCAGAATTCAGAGCCTAAGGGTAAGACAAACGATGGAGACTGTGTCACCTGTTGGCACTCCTGCTCGTGCTGTTTGGGCCTTTCTGAGTTATGGTAATCGTGTGAGGATGCCCCATGGGCCACAGCACTGCTCAGAGGCTGTGCTGCATTAGGGATTGTAGATGTGTCTAATCACATCAGCCCTGCCTAGAAAATCACTGCCCTCTGAAGCTCTTATGCTGGAGGGATCCTGCTGCAGCAGCACATGGAATTAGAGCATTTACAGTCCCTGCTAGCAGTTTATGATTGGAGGAGTGTCAAAGGGCAAGGATTTCACCCAAAAGAGCCAGCAAAATGGCACTCACAAACACCATGCAGAGTGCTCAGGCTCATTCAGTCTGCCACTCAAAGAACAACATGAGACTACAGTTAAAAGCTCATAACTATGCATTAGGGAGTACAGTCAGACCTATTCCTATCTATGCAAAGCTGATAACATGTATGCTATGCAAGCTGCATGTACACAACCACAGCCTTTCTGGCCTAGATATTTAATTTAATTTATTGTTAATGTGGTTAAAAATAAGAGCAGTCCCAGAAAAATCTCATCTCCTGAGGCAGGCAGATGCTGAATTTTCATTCTGAGTCAATACAGAATTTGGAGAGCCTGAAATCAGCAGGTTTCAAGTTTATTGCACCAGAACTAGTTGTCACCAGAACTTGCAAGTGGTGCCTTCAGCAGAACAAGAAAAAAATCAAAAAATGTTACGACTAAATACATTAGACAGGCATCTAGAACTGGCACATCTGAATGCATTTCACTGTCACCAAGGTTTTTGTTACACCAGTGGCTGCCATCTGCCTTCTGGAGAGAAATACAAGCAAAACCTTCTCCTGTGTCCATGAGAAGCAGCTCTGACAAAGGAGGAGTAGACTGTGAAAAAGATCATCAGGACTGAGCTGGCCCTGGACCTCACAAGCACCAATGGATTAAAGAGTCCCACTACAAATAAGGCACTGGACTGGTCACTGAACATGTACTACTGAGTATCAGCTCTGCCTACAACTCCAGGCAAATCACTCTGCTGATCATGCTCTCCTCTATTTCAAGTGTAAAATGACAGAACATACACACCTTCTCTCTAAATTTAAATTTAATTTGTTGTTGACAGTGAAGATTCAGAGCCTAGATTTCAGTTAGGGCCTTGAGGCACTCAAGTGACAACAGCGTGGTGTTTAGAAATCATCCTTGAAGCACAGTAGTGATAGTTTCTATCCCAGTGAGCCTTTAACAAGGCTCAGTAACTTTACCTGTCCAAAATTGTTACCATCCCAGAGTTATTTTAGATTCGTGGACTGTCTATGAATCTTTGCTATCTTGATCAGCTGAAAGGCTTGAAATTACCAAGATTGGTATTAAGGGTTTAATTTGGATTAGAAATGGATCTCGGAGTCAACTTCAAATACTGGGGCATCTTTTCGAAATACAATAAATGATTTCTAACCCTAACTTTTTCTTAGGCGTCCTTTATTCAAACAAATAGTCATTTATCAAAACTTCAAATACGCATTTCCCCTGACTATCAAACAATTTCAATTCTCTAGTCAGAAGGATAAACACATGCAACATATAATCCCTGGGTTTTGCCCACTCTGGCATAGATGCAGCTAATTAGATCACTAGAGCAGCAACTTGTACAAAGTCAAACTAGTTTCTAAAAGATATCAAACAGCGATTTCTAAACAATATGAAGACCATAGCTTTCATCTCCAAAGATCATAAACACAACTGGAGAGAGAAACTGAGGGAGACAGAGGGGTTTTTCAAGTGTTCAAAAGTGGATTGATGATGTCTGACCTTAGCAGCATGGATCAGCCAAAAAATGATAGCATTTTTAAGTTTCCTTTTAAAACCACAGACCCATGAGAAACCATAACAAGTCTCAGTTGTGGGACCTTTCCAAGGTGGTTAAGTTTCCATGTTCATTTAAAGTGACAAGCAGCTACAAGATTCCTAATATCTGAATACATTAAGTCAATCTACTTTAAGATGCATAAAACTGACCAGTGTGCTAATAGAGTGAGGCTCCAATAAATTTTTCAGAACAATTCTTTAAAACTTCAGAGTTTTTAGAATTTGTGACTTCCAGGTTGTTTTAGTGTCTAAGAAATTTGCTCCCAGAACATCACTGTAAGTAGTTCTCCCTATATAAATAATGCAACTTGATACAGCAAGGAGCATATACCAAAAAAATATTCATTCCTCTAAAGGTTTTATACATTTAAAGGTTCAAACCAACTCTGTAGGCCACCACAATAGGATTAGTATTGTTTCTGCAGAGGTAAAAAATTGTTTCGAGATATTAGAGATCAAAATGAAGATTAATCTGTACTGAAATACATGGTAGACTTTCTGAAGACCTGTGAAATCTTGACTGTTCTGTTTATTTTAATGCAGGGTGGATCTTTCAGTAAAATGGGAACTGCAGTGTTAAATTCCTGCTTGCTAGTTTGAGGTTTTAAAGGAGGTATGTCAATTATCCTGCTATTTATTTAGGAAATACTTCTTTGAATGAACACTGAAAGAAGCTTAAAAGGCATTACTCCATTTTGTGAATTTGAATACAGAACATTACATTACAAGATTTATGGTAGTTATACCCAGTAGTAATATATTTCTTTTTACTGGGTGCTCAGATAAATCTCTCCCCTCCTCATCTTTTTCCCTGGTTACCCCATTTCTCTGGACTAAGTTTAGTTTCTGCTTGCCCTGTCTTCAGATGTCCCTTTTTAGTTGTATGCCCTTTCTTCATAACCTTTTCTTCTTACTTTTTCACTTCCTTATGCCAGCAGTACCAGTACATAAGATCTTTCCATGAGAAGCACAGCTGACTGAAAAGCTGCTAAAAACCCAGAGGCTCACAGAAGCTGAAAACCACAATATCAATCCATTCATACACAGATGATGTTTTGGACAGTGGGTAATGTGAAAATCTGGGAGCAGATTCTAATCCACTATCTTTCCCTTGGAAAGGATAGAATAATAATGATTGAGCTTGAATCCACCCTTAACCTTTGCCCCCCACTTCCATACTTTAAAATCACAATCATCTCAGTTACCAGAGAGTATTGCTTTAACTGCAGCCTTGAAGAGTGCTGTTTCAAGCTCATATCATTCTTTGAGGCAAACCACTCTACTCTGGGCTCCTTAAGTTTGACAAAGTTCATTTTTCCTAAGCATTTTCTGGAACTCATCACTGGGTAAAAATAGTAAAGAGCTGGCCTGAGCAGCATTTTTTCCTGCCCATTAATGTATTTCCTGCTAGCTCTGTCATGTGAAGTTAAACATGCCTCAGAAAGGAGTCTGTGCTAAAGAACCTTCCAATAGCTCACCAGTTTGAAGCAGACAATTCATTTCATCTGACAAAGTATCACCCCTGCCTTGAGCAGTCCAGCAGCCTCTTTATCACATGGTGTATGAAACATCTGTACAGCAAGGCCGAGCTGCTCCTGCTGGGTTCATTATTTCGGTCGCTTCCCAGGCAAAATTAACTGCTCTGTCACCGTGTTCGTTTTGGCTTCCCCACAGATTAAAGCCATCAGTAATCACTCCCCATCCCTCCGGCACTTTCCAGGGCAGTGGACTGTTTGTTCCCACACTATCTTCAGGAGGTGGGGTTGTGGCACTGCTGATGTAAAGAGCTGGTCAGTGTTACTGCGAGTGTGCTCTCCTCTGCTGCGCAATCCGGGACCCGCTCGCCCGCCCGCCCTCCTGCCGTCAGCACAGGCCTGCCCATCACACAGCCCACGCAAACTTCTGATTAGAAACACTTCTGCAAAAATTAGATGATAAAGCATCATGGCACAAGACAGACCAAGTAAGAGACAAGTCTTAGAATACGCAAGACCATTTATAAATAAGACATTTAGCCAGATGTTATATGGCCTAATTTTCGAGGATCCTTAACACTACCCACAAGTGAAATGTGAATCAGTGTTTTGCAGAGAAACCATTAGCCAGGTCGGGATCTTACTGTACACTCCAGGACTGTAAAATAATAACCATGTCTAACTGAAGTAAATTATTGTTTAATATCTATGGTTACATGACTAACAGAAGAGAGGTTAGTGGGCAAGAGGGACCAAAGTAATGCCAGCATGCTTCAGTGCTAACACAAGTTTAAACTTACTAAATTTGTTTTCATTTCAAATCACGGTATCATTTGAAGACTCTTATGGCAGAGAGCTCGCTCACCTTGGATGCTGGTCCTAGGAGCTGGCTCTGTTTCCCACCTGCAGTCTCCATCCCATTTCATCCTTACACTGCACAGAAATTAAGTTACAGAGATCTGTTCACCAGCTACAGGAAAGTAAAGGCAAAGGAAAGTGGGGAAGCAAGGGATGAATTCTTCAGAGACCAGCCTCACTGTGTGGTGCATCAGCTTTGAGTAAAGCTTTCAGATTGCTCATCAGGGCAATCTGAAAGCTTTATTCAAAGTCAAGCCTACTGAACTAGCTGGGTACCTTTTGTGTCATGGCAAGATTTGAATCAGCACTTCTGAGTTCATGTAACATGTAACAGTGGCTGAGTCAAGGAGCTGAGGACCCTTATACCACAAAACAAACACTGTTCTCTGGATCAAGATCTCATTCAAGGAGTAGATGAAATAGCACAGCAGGACACTGGCTGTCAGCCCCAGTGCAATCCACAGAAAAGGATGCTTTTAGCACAGATTAACGAAAAAACACACAAAAGAGGAGTTTGGCTGAACTCCACAGGCATAAGCAGAGTTCTATTAAATGAGAGTCTGGTCGAATATAGCAAACAGTTATTTGCAGAGCACCCTGGCAAATTAACAACCCAGAGCTGCAGAAGCTCCAACAATCCTACTTTTTAACTTTTTCTCCCCATGTTTCCAATCAAAAAGTTTCATAGGAAAAGGTCATCAAGAAAACTTTTTAAAAAGTAGCAAATGTATTTCTCATTTTGATATATCCATGGAAACCTTTAATACCTTGTGTAGCACAATATGTTCTTTAAACCCACTAAGCTCATGAGAGACTGCATTTTGTCAAGAGAAATGGATAGTCTTGTATTACTGCTGGCAACACTCTTAAAATAAACAGTGTCTTGCACTTTCCTTCAAGTGTGTTTATCCTACATTTTCCTCCAAAAGAAAATGATCCCAACAACATAGGGAAAGGATATTGAAGCCCAGCAAATGGTTTAGGGCTGCCTCGTGCAGCAGAACTTCCCAGTACAATTCCTCTGTGCAGACGGCTGCAGCATGGCTCAGACAGCTGATCTCTGGCTTTGGTCTGGTGACAGATTTCTCCCTGGCAATTTGTCCATAAAAATAACTGGCATTCTTATTAGCATGGCTGGCCAAGGCCTGGGTGGGTGTGGAAACTGAAGCAGCAGGGCTCGTTGTTCCAGGTCAAGGAGCAGACACCTGGAGATGGGCGTCCTTGCTCCTGCCTCACACTGCATAAAGAGAGTTAAACTTCACTTGCCAGAGGGGTTGGTCCAATGCAAGTCACAAACATTAAGAAGTCGTCATTGTTATAAATTACAACCACAGCTGCCAACTGGAAAAAGCTTTGCATAGCTGTAACTGATAATTGTGCAATGCTGTCAAAACTCTATCAGAAACTAGATTATCACACACACCCTAAAAAAGTATCCTGTTCCACCTCATTTTTGTTTTAAATGGTGTGAAGAAATTGCAGTTTCCAAAGAAACACATACTTTTTCCTGTTAATCTCTGCCATGTTTAAACACACACACGTTCATGAATACCAAGGATTTTCTGTTTGCTCCTGTAGCACACCCACTACACACAAGGCACATGCCGCTACACACTGCACTTGTACTCCCACCTGCTGTAAATAAGATACTAAGTTTACAACACAAAAGATCAGGAAAGGCTATAGCTAGATATTGCAACTAACAAATTTAAGCATAATAAATAAATTTAAGGATATAGGGATAATTTAAGCAGTCTGTTGTTTGTCACTGGTAAAAAATGTTTTAAAATGACAGAAGAGTTAGTCTTTATAGAAGCTGTATTCCTAATGCAAGTACTATTTGAGGAACTGTCTAATCAGCATTACTTCTTTAAAAGTAACCTAGTGAATATTTGTCTCAGTTGTAGTTAGATGGGTGGGGTAAAAACAGATAATATAAGAGGGGATAAAAAGGATGCCAGCACATCAGCATATCTCCGCAGAGCTGTTTTCCAGGCACAAGGTGAACCATCAGGACTCTTTCTATCTTGTTTTAAAATTCACTCCCCTTGAGCCTAATTCTTCTATAGGTAAGAGGCAATGCCCTCATTGACTTCTGGTGGGAGCAGAATGGGGTCAAAAATAAGTGTTTCTGAAGGATTTTTCCATAGATACAACATCAAGAACTTTTTCTGTCTAATATATCATTACAATGAGATATTAATGCCCTGTGGGATTCACTATCTAAATAAGCAGAAAAGGTAAAGATTTTCATGCAAATTGTCCAAAATGACTGAAGGAGCTTGTGGCAGAACTACCACCACAGATTTCTCCAGTGCTGTAGAACTATATTCAGTCCTGCTGGGTCCCACCTCCATCAGCATTTCATGCTCTCTGCCTTGATAAAAATGTTAACAACTTCACACTTTTTCCTGGTAAAAACTAGGAAAGCTCCTTCCAGAAAGGAGTTTTAGCACCAAGACAGAAAATCAATCTGATAAAAGCTTGGGGAACCCACACTGGTCTGCACAGACACACCCCATAAGCTATCTAGCCAGAGCTTTTATAGCTATTGAGCCATAAAGCCATCAAGCTTGGGCAGTCAGGACTATTTCTATGAATGACAGCTCTGTATCAGATCCTTCGATGCTCCACCTCACCCACACAGGCTCAGTTAGCTCAGCCTCACTCCCAAAACTACAGCCACAGATAATACACAAGGAAGTAAACAAGAAAAAAAAAAAATGAAACCACTTAATTTCTTTTTTAAGAAGGCTTTGTTAGAGAGGCTTTGTTAGAGAGGCTCCTAATGAAAAAAAAAAAAAGGCAGCAAGAAAAGAAGTTTATAGGGACACAGTTTTGTTCCATCCAAAGTCTTCAAAGGATAGCTTTGCAAAAGAGGAAAGAGTTTAATCACCAAGTCCAGTATTGCAGTTAAGAACATAAATCTACTGTATTTATACCCTAGAGACTTGTGTCTTCCCTTGTAACAATGTGCCAGTCCATTCCTTGGATGCTTGTTCCTGTTCAAGATCCTCCTCTCTTAAGCAATAAATCCAGTGGGCTTGTGCGCTGGCAGACGCTCAGGTTTTGTGTGTTTCCAGAAACAGACATGTTTCTGGCTTGTTTTCCTGCTGCCAACATTCTTGTGCCTCCAAGGGAGCCTTTGTAAACACAATGTTAGGAATAGCTTTTGAGACACTTCCCCAGGTAGAAAATGACAGATACAGACCCAGTGAAACACTGGCAAAACAATTCCCAAAAACCAAACCAAAACCAAACAAACTAACAAAAAACCCAACAAAAATAGGGACTAAAAAAAGACTTGCTGCACTGATTAAACTGCCAAGTGAGACAGAGGAGTCCATTATGTGACTTTCTCTGTATCAGTACCTTACTGTCAGTTCTATTTCATGTGAATTTTACATCAAATGAAATACCAGGGGAGAAAGGTGAACTTCTCCACCTTCTGAATCTTACATACTTAAATGGATAAGACTTATATATGTATTTCTACCTGTATCAGTCAGATATGAGACACTTATCTCTATCATAGCAACATAAAACCCACTAAGTACAAACAGTCTCATGGAATAGTGTATTCCTTTGTATTTTCACCTACCAAAGCTTAATCATTGAATGTACTCATTTCTCTGATAACAGGTTCCCTGACTCATTTTGTTAAAAATAGCCCAATACAACTTTACACACAGGCATGTGTACACACACAGTGACTAACTGATCCAAGAAAGTTCCCAGGACTTATTCAGTCCTTTCAGATTCATCAGCATCCTTAGTTTTCAGCTAAACATAGTAGAAATTAATAGGAAACCAAATACCTCAAGCTTCACTGAAGTACTGTCAAATGATTTAGCTCTCTGCTTCTCCAGCTAAAAGAGCATCTTCAACAAAAACTTACTCCCTTCTACTGTTATCACTTCAGTCCCTTCCATCCTACCAGGTGATTTGGTTAAATCAAATTAGGTTTGGTTAAACCTAAAAGAAGTTACCAGGAAAGACTGATCATGCATGGAAGGCAATTCATTTATTGAAAAAATTATGAGAAGTTGTATGTTCTGGTTTGCCTCTCTAGAGGTAACCTTCAACAACCTCTCCCTAGGTAAACCAACAACTCTAAACCTGATGGAGACAGGAAAACCAATAACATACTAAACATGGAGATATCATTGCAGATTGCATTTGACAGTTCCCTACACCACATATTTTAACTGTAGCACTGTACAGCTGCATGCATGCACACTCACAAAGGTTCACAACTGTAGTTTAGTAACCCCCCAAAATGGATATATTATTCTCAACATTGTCTCAGTATCCAGAGTTGTTGTCATTTTAACACTATTGATGGTCTATATGATAGTAACTAAATCTTATGTCACTTTCAAGCAAATCTACTCAACCTCATGACATCAACATCATTTTTAAGAGGAACACTCCCTGCCTGCCACAGTAGTTACAGGTTTGATCTTCTCTCCTGAGAAGTAAAACTTCCAGCAGAATATGCTGCTGAACATCACAGGGAAGTCTGCAGTACTCCACTCTCCTGTGGGAATAACTCCTCCACTGTTCACCAGAAATTCCATTTCACAGCCTTCCATCACAACCAACGCAGCACCATCCAGGCATTTGTGCAGGAGCTGTATTCCTAAGTCTTTGAAAAGAAACAATAGGAGCTAACTGCACCTCAGAGGAGTCTTTCTTTACAAGCTATTCTTGTCAAGGCCGTGCTGCAGAAAATTTAGAGAAGATTTTAACCAATCTATACATGTTGTGACAAAACGTATAGAAACAGACATAGTTCCATATTCTTTGATAATAGAGAGCGTTTTTCTTCCTACCCATCATTCTCCCTTTTCTGTATTCAGAATTACAGTGAAGCATATGTTCCCAGTACCATAACCACCACTGGATTTCTTTAAAGCTTTAACATATGAAAAGCCTGAGATACACCAGCTTCTCCCAAAATGACTACAGTAAATTATTCCCCAAAGAGGATCAGTCCTGTTTTATGGCTTACAAGCAAATATCAGGATGACCTGTCACATGAAACAGATTAAAAATTTATTCATGGTTTTTCATACCGTAATTTTGACCTTTTAATTTTCCAATTATTTCTCTCAATAACTGAAAAGATTTTTTTTAAAGATACTCATAATTTAGGAGACCTTGGCAAGCGCATACAGTATCTTTCAGCATTGCTGCCAAACAACTTGAGTTAAAGTAATAAATCAAGGCATAACTGTCCTGTGCTGATAAGCAGAATTACCAGCAACACATGTTTTATAGCTTTAGGATATCAGTTATTTGTATAATTGAAGTCCTACCATCACGTGAGAGAAATGCACACAAAATATAGTCACGAAGCAGCAGTGACACCTTGCACAAACATGGCCAATAATTTTAACTTTATTGCTGCCCTTCCCATTGTGATTTGGGAGAACACTGCAGGTTAGCAACTGCAAGCAATGATACACTTCATTCAAAGAAAACAGAGGTGAAAGAGGAGTTTTATTCTTCACGAGGACACAGCCTATTCCTTTCATACAATTTGCTTTTATTTCAGCTGTCTGAACTTTGGAAAAGCAAATACTTTAATAAATTGGCACAAGGGCATTGTAGTGACCTCTGTAAGCCTCATGCTAAGGTCCAACCCTGCACCAGCTTTCTCCTGTACAGCTGTATGTACTTCAAGTCATCAGTCCCTTTTTCAGTGTCACTTTTTTGTCTGAGGAGACAGCATAGTGGATGGGAAAGAAATGCACCAGCAACTACCTGCACACTACCATGACTCCTTTTATTTTGTGTGCAGAGTGAAAGGACTGGCATTGATTTGTATAATATCATATAATACTGAGGTATGAAACAAAACATAGCATTGTGCATCCTTTGCTGTGCTCTGAGGTGAACACAGCCAGCCTGGAAGAAACTGATTTAGAAAAGCTTTACAAAAGGAAAGGCATTGCTTGTCTTGAATGCCTCACAAGGCTGACTTGGTGCTTTCCTTTGGCCATCCAGTCTTTGCCTTGCTAGGTGCCCCTGGTCAGGAAAGAGCTCTTCACCCAAATGGGGCTGGCTCTGCTCATTAAGAAGTGCAATTTAACCATGTGGATTTTGTAACTTCTCCCACTAGCTGGAAGATCCAAGTAATGCAAAAGAGAGCAAAGCACCAGATTCTATCTGCCCTGGAGGAGGAGAACTCATGGGCCAGCAGCAGGTAGGAGAGCAGCCTGTCCATCACCTCCCATCTGCACCTCCCAAGGTGCTGGCTGAAGGCAGGGAATGGCAGAGAGTCTGAGGAGCAGATGACAGCAGAGCTGTCCCTCTACTTCTCCTGTCCCTCTTTGCCAGTGCCAAGAGCTCTGAGCAGGCATGCAATGTAGCCCAGGGACAGTGCAGTGACCTGCAGCAAGGGCCAGTAGCTCTCTCCTGGGAGGGGTTTTAGTTGAATTCTCCATTCCTGCTGGCTGACCTGTGGGTGCTGCCTGGCCTCCTCACACCCTTACCTATCAACCATGGCTCCAAGGGAGCAGTCACATCTACCCTGTGGCTTGGCTTCTCTCTCCCTGCCTTACAGGAGAACCATGGCAAGTGGGGCACTCATCAAAGCTGAGAGGGCTGTGTTCACATCTGGAAAGGTTTCCATGTCCCTTTGGAAGGTGAATTCAGGCGTGACCATAAAAGGAGTATTTTTACACCTAAAAAATACTGCAAGAAGGGGTTCAGATTTTTATTTGCCAATTATGAAGACATTTATTTCTATCTCTAAATTCAGAGCAGTGATATTCTGCAGCAAAAGGCATGCTATTTCACTGCCAGAAAGTTAATTTTTCTTCTTCCCTGTGGAACATATTTTTCATTGTGGCAGTTTCTGAATACAGAAATGTGAAACAGAGGAAGCCTGGAGATCCAGTGAAATTCCAAAGGACTGAAAAATCTTAGCCTCTCCCTGCTGTGTGGTTCCCCATGGTCTGGGGGTACACTTATCTCCATAACTACCAGGAGCTTTCCCCAGTGTTTTGCCACCACAGAAAACTATCCGTTGCAATGAATTCATTTCTAAGCAACTCTTAACTGGAGACAGTAAGCTGCTATGGACAGAAGGGAAAAGATTACCCTATTCAGAGAAAGATTTTCTATGGGGAAAAGTATTGAAACATACAGTCAGCAAAACAGTCAGCAAGCACAAGACAGAGCTGGAATCTCAAATGTAACCTTCAGTTGCTGCAGGGCTTCATTTGTTCGTGTCTCTGTCTCCCCTCACCCGTAAAACCAGTATTAGATCTTCATTTGCAGAACTGCTAAAAATGCACTGCCATTTACCATCTGTTCAACATCCTACTAACCTAGTCTTGACACAAAACACCTTTTCCTAGCTGTCAAAGTAAGAAGCAGAGCTGCAAGAGTTGCCAAAGAGTCGCCTCTTTCTGAACATTATCATCTTTACAAATTATATCAGCACATTAGGAAACTAATTTCAATTAGCAGGCCTGGCAGATCACTTGGAATGAAAGGCAGGAGGGAAGAAGGTGATATTTTAAAAACGCATCTCAAATCACATCAGGGCAAAAAAGCAGTAAAACTACACATTTGTCTGGCACATTTTGTTGACTCAATGACAATTTCGGTGACTCAGAACTCTGAAATCTGACATCACCTTGTTACAAAAGAAGCATTTTCAGTTGCATGTTATTTTTCTACAGGGATTTGACTCATTTTTCCAAACTTTAATTTAGAATCAATTGTTCGCTGTGTTATTTTCACACATAAAAGGCAGCGATGGCTCTTATTACCCCACAGAGATTTTTAAAAGCCTAGAATACAGTTGTGGAATAAGTTGCTCCTTTATTTAGGGAGAGAGCAGAGAGGGGAAGGAGAAGCACAAAAACACCTTCAATTGCTCGAGTCACTTAGTTAGCCAAGCATCCTAATGCCTTTCTGTTTCAAAGAGCAATTCTCTGAGCCACTAGGAGCTGCAAGTTTGTGAAAATTGAAGGCTAATAAAACCACGTGACTGTCAGTTCTGAGTGGGTGGTAGCTCTCTTCTGAATCCATTTGGAAATGAAATCATCCACACATTTCCATACTTGATAAAGACCATAGGGCAAATGACCACCTGCCAGCAGAGAGAGGGGAAGGGAGGAGGGGAGAAATAGAAAAAAAACCCAAACCCTAACACGAGGTTTTTCAAGCTGTGTATTTGTGACAAGATGCTAGAAAGTAACATTAAACTGGTTTTTGTTCCTCAGTAAACCTACAGAGCTATGGAAAAGTATTGTTTTCATAAGCATTTTTTTTCCTACTTCTCAAATAGGGCTCACAACTACATGCAAACTTAACATAGAACAGTAACACAAATTCACTAAGATCAGTACCACGCCTTTTAAGACCTGTCTCAAGCAAGGTTTTGATCTGTGAATCAGAACTTTGCATGAAAAGGGTGTGGAGATAATGCTGCTTAGAAATCAAGCATCTTCTCCAAGCTGCAACAGCTCAATCAATCAACTTGTTATCATTATGAGAAACATGTACTGTCTGGAAACCTGCAGCCAGCTGAAGAAACAGCAATACACCCATTTGTATGCTGAACTTATAAGGCATATTCCACATTTCTTTAAAAAGAAAAAAAAATAACAAAAAACCAAACCTAACTAAACCCAAACCAAATTACAAACAAACAAACAAACCCTCCACCAAAACAAGCAAGTTAAAAAAACCCCAAAACCAAACCAAAAACCACCACAAAAATTCATACAAACTTTCCTGGGAATTTAGGATTCCCTCTCTGTGTGAGGATCTCGACCCTGACAACAGTCCTGTGTTCATCAATGCAACAAACTACAACCTGGGGAAGTCTAGGGCCTGTATGTGGCCCAGTGGCCCCTGGTTGCCTTGGCACTGTAGAAGGAGTGTCCTGGCATGCCTTTTACTAAAAGCCCCCTCCTACTGTAAAGCCCAGCCTGCACAAAAAAAGACAAAGTCTGAAAAGGTTTCAAGGAGGAATTACGAGAATGATCTGATCTTGAGAAGGGATCATAAGGAGCTCCTTTGCACAGCTCAGTGAAAGCAAGATGGAGAGACAATTATTCATATGCAGAAAAGAGCACTGATGCCACAGAGCTTTGAGTCATGCAGCTAAAGGCAGAACACGATGGGAATGTTTTCCATTGAAGCATCCCAATCATCAGAATTTTAGAAACAGGATATTCAAGCTGGAAACAGAAGGCACATTTTTACCACACAGGTAATCCCTTATTGTGATGGCTTAGAGAGGACAACGGTAATTAACTATCATTTAGGACCCACTTTAATCTAAACTGAGTATTCCACAGGAAAATTCTCTAATTCATCAGTACACATCCCAGCCTAAAGAAAAAATTAGTTGGGACTCACACAATGTGTCATTTAGGAGTTAAAGCTGTAAGTCTGAACACAACTCTGATAGAAGATGACTTGCTCTTTGCAGGGCTTCCCCAGCTGGAGTCTGCAGCAATTCAGTCTTTTGTACAGATGTGCAAACAGTTATCAACCACAGGCACATTCCCTTCACTGTGGAAGGGATGGCTCCTGAGCAAGGCTGGATACTGGCACATGCAGGGAATGAGGTGAGCTGAAGGCACAGCTCCTCTCTCATGGAGTCCTCATGGCTCCTCCACTGCCATGCCCAGGGCAACCCAGGGCTCTCTTTCCCTGCTCTGGTACCCACCCATGCTCAGTTTGATGTTATCAATACAAAGCCATCCAGGTTTCTAGAATATCCCCGTTTTACAGAATAAAAAACATTTTCCCCCCTGTTTTCTACACTCTTTTACTAAGCACACCCACATCACCTGGTGGAAGGTCACATGGACAGCTCTCACGTTTCTGAAGGTGAGGACTATGACCTCTACACCACCAACATCCTGTGGTCAGAACAATGTCTAAAATTTACTGCAGGATGCAAAGCAGCAAATGCCAATTGTACATGAACAGAAAGCCCAGATTTGAAGACTTTAGCTTAGAGCCTCTAAAGCCTAAACATGTCATGGTGGGGTGCAGATTCCTTTCATTAGCAGTCATTCAGAATACGCTACACTGAAGTGATTTTTCTGCTAGCAAATAATGCACTACTCTTAAACTATCTGCAATACAAGCTTTATACCACATCATTATTAATTTATCTCCTAAATGCTATTATCTTCAGGATGTTCTCCTTAATAATTCCTTCAAAATTGCGAAAGCTGGCTGAAAGCCAGCCATGGTGACAACTGAAATGGAAATAAAAGATTCCTGAAAGCTGAAATACAGAGTGATACTCATCCAAAACTAAAGCAGAATGTCAGTGTATTTTAGATGTTGACATTTTAAGTAAACCATGACCTTCTGCCTCTGAAACCTCAGTGTAATTGTTACATGGAACCAATTCCCCATTAAAACTTCAAGAGACATAGTCATTAAAAAAATGTAGAGAAGAAACATCCAGCTCTTTCAGCCTAAGAACATTGCATTTGGTAATTTCTCATGCTTAAATACACTACACAACACTTTACTGTGCACCTTGTTCTGAGCTGTATGCTCAGAACAGCTGAATAATGATGCAGAGCCAGAGAAATAAATGCCTTCATGTGAACTAAGAGCAGACAGCAGTTATGAAAAAAAGGATAGGCAGCCAACAAGGTGTGACAAAGACTGAATTGCACGTAGGTCCTTATGTAAGGCTGTTCTTTAGGCACCACCAAAATAAAACTTCAAGTGAGGACATGCAATTTGACAACATATAGCAGCTCTCACCACTAAGCAAAGAGAGAAACTGCAAGCCAGAAGATTTAGCTTTTCTTGCTCCTGCTGCTGTTCTGTCACAAATACACAGGAATCACAGAACCTCCCCAAGTCAAAGCTTCTTGCCAATGGAAGACAGAGAAAAAGCATCTCAAGAATTTTTTTTTCTTTTCTGGGACAGAAATGGCTCATGTGAGTGATACAATGATACACAGCTGATCAACTTCCACAGCTGGTTAAGCACATGCAAGCCCAGTTCCATGTGCCTGGGCAGAAACACCAGTTCTGTCACTCTGATTTCAGGACATCTCTGCTGAGCTACAGAGAACACACACAAGAATGTAACTGGTGGACAGAGTGAAAGTGAGACTGAGCTTTGTGAGGGAGCTTGCCAGAGAGGCTCAAAGGAAGAAACCCATCTGTTCTCCTGTTATGATTAAGAGAAGAACAGGACCACATGACTTGTCCAAAACACTGTGATTCTCCATCAGCACAGCCTTACAAAACAGGGGAAGCAGTGGATAAGGCTGTGCAAGGCTGGTGGTGTCCAAGCAGGAGGAGGAAAGGATGTTCTGGTTATTCAGAATCTGGCTCCCATTCACTGCTCTGTGGAATAACTTTTAAAAATGTGAGGTTCAGGGGATTTGATTTACCTCGAGCCAAGAAGCAGAATGGTATCTCACCTCATTTAAAGTAATGCAAGATTGAGACACTTTGCCTGTCTTCAATACAATTATCAACTGGGAGAAGGGAAGGAGGTAAATAAGAAAAGTACTTAACCAACCATTATTGATATTCTGAGTGCTTTCCTTCAACTTCCTTCTCTTGATGGGGAAGGTAAAAACTAAAGATGCTTTGCAGCAACAGTGCAACAGGCTATGAAGAATCTCCCTGCTGAGTAATCCTGATACAGACCAGGCTTTTGTAAGACTCAAATTTAAGACAATCCTGATATCCCAATTCCATCTGTCATAATTCAACTTCCTATGATTGAGGCTTTCGTTTTTACAGAAACTGTTTAATTCCATCACAGCCAGGACATCCTGAGATGGTTCTATGGATCACATGAAGAGTACATAAGGAAACTGAAGTCAGAATGGAAAAAAAAGACCAAAATACATTTGATCAATGTGCACTGTGAGCCAAGATGAAGCAGAGATCAAAACAAGAACTGGGATTTCATCAGCTGAAAGAAGATGCTGCTTTTTCCTTACTGTAATGCTTTCCTTACTGGATTCAGGCTGTGGTGCACTAGGATGGGCTTAGGTCTGTATGATTTCCAGGTGTCACAGTGGTGGGTGTGAAACAAACACAATGAAGGAAGGCTGAAGAAATAAACTTGGGTCTTACTAAATATGAGCAGCATTTTTACCTAAAGACCCAACTATACTGTGTTTGGTAGACACTAAACACTGGCTTAGAGCTGCTCACACTAGCATCCCAGTGCACTTTCAACACTGTTCAAATGGAAATCCCTCCAGACACTGCCACTGAAACCAGCTTTTTCATCACAAAGTCTTAGTTTTACATAGCAATTTAGGCCTCAAGCAGAGTACAGTGAAAACAGCTCTCAAAGTACTTGAAATAATTAAAGAGAGACTAAAGAAAAAATCAGGAGAAAATATCTGGTTGAAAACCTCAAGATCACAGGAATTATTTAAAATATCAAGAGAGGTGAAGAGCAGAAATGGGATAAAAAAATCACTTGGAGGCTATGCATCATGGAGATGAGAGTGTAAAGCCCAGGAGTATAACTAGGATTGCTTCTGCCTTGAAAAACTGTTCAGCAGTATTTCTATTTTGCAAAAAATAAAGGTGTCATAAGAAAAATTAGAGAATTTAAACAGTAAGAACAACTAAAGGAGGATTTATTTGTTTGTTTGAATGAGACAGAGACAGAACACACATACCCAGGAAGCCCTTCTGAGATCCCAGCCTTGGGGTTAACTGGTTTCCAGTCCAGTCTCCAATGGGAGGTCCTCATGCTACAGAGCACTGCACATAAACACAAGCTACAAACACAGGTATTGCTGCCAGTTGATATGGAACATGGAATTCCTTGAGTCCTGGAATCGAGGAGGTGGTTTCCTGAGAATCTGCAGCTCCAGCTCAGTGATATCTCATAGCACAAGCTTCCAGCAAAGCTCTTCCCATGGCTGGGACCATGTTGCAAGGCTGTGCCCTGGGCAGATTTTTCAGTGCTCACTGGAAGAAGCTCATCTGTAGTACACAGTTATCCCTGAGACTTCCACCAGCCTGTAAAATTTGGCTGTGATTGGCCAATGGGTTAAAAAAGGGAGCGGAAAAGAAGAAGGAAGGAAAATATATGCAGAAGGAGCTTCATCCTGCGTGCTCGTTTCCTATGGAAACAAGGCTAAACCCAACAAATTATGAAATGAACACTCAATTTAGTGCCAGTTCTGTTTCAGAGCATAGGATGACAGAGAAACCTCAAGCAGCAGAAAGTATCTGCCCTTCACTGTCTCAAGCAAGAGTGTCAGCAATAATTACACTGATCTGTTTTTCATGATGCATCACATTGTGGCAGTGCAATGGGGAAGGAAGGAAGGAAGGAGAGCAAGCAGATATCAGTAGATTTTGAGCACATGGTTATCACACAGATACTCCAACACTGAAAAGCTGCTAAAGACCCAAATTAATGATGTGTAACTGGATGGTCTGGACTCTTTTTATTATCACATCTCCTGCACTCAATTCATGGAGCTTGCTTCTCACTGACGTGGTTGCCATATATAAACAATGCATAGTACACATAAAGGGAGGGCAAAAGAAAATATACAGCCATCCGTGCATTTGAGCTTGCCAAGTGTTGCCATTTGCCTGTATATCCAGATCTCAGAGCTACTAAAGCACAGAAAAAGCTCCAAACGCCTTTGCATTTCCAAGCACCGTTCTCTTCTCTGTAGAGTGACTCCTCTTTTAATGTCAAGACGAACATTTAAGTTAGCCAGACACATTCCAAGCCAGCAGAAAGGAATTATTTTCCAAGCCCATTCTAAGTCACTTGCTCTTAGTGCCATGTAAAGCTCTGAATCATCAAGTAAATATAACTCACTTTTAGGGAGGCAGCTTTGCAGAATAACTTCTGTTCTTCAGCACCCACAAGGAGCCATATGAATTACCCATATGCAGAAAGACACTAACTCCACCAGGCAGACAACCAAGCTAAACACCAAAGGCTCGAGCACCTTGTACATTACCTAAAAGAAAAGCCTGTTTAGGTCAATCAACAGCAGAATACACAAAGTATTTAAAAGACTCTCAATCTGATTCTAGTCAAATTCCTTACTGGCTTAGCAAGTGCCTTTTCCAGATCTACCACTCACCTGCTCATCTGTTGAGGATAGAGACCACTGTCTACTGCTTGTTTCCCTGGGGCCCAACGAGGCAGTTTTGCTGGTGGCTTCTTTCAGAGAGCAGACTCTGGGATCTGCCACTAGACAGATAAAACAACCTTCAGCTTGCATGGAATTGCTTTGTCACAAAAGAAACCTTATCCAAGACCAACAGCCTTTCAGTTGCAAAATCCTCTGGAAAAGGAGCTTGCAGCACTGGCCCTCGACACAGAGTTCCCAGCACATGAAAAGAAAGGCTGCTCTTTGGCACTGCTTGGAGGGAAATCATGACCTTCACAGCCACTGGGCAATGCCACGTCACCCATCCTTCCTCCAAGCTTCACCCCATACCATTGAGATGCAAGCATAACGTTTTCCACTGCAAAACACTGATGCCTCCCTACAGCCAAGTCTGCCATCACATTGCCAGGAGTACTCCAACCTCTTTACTAAAGACTTCATGGACACAGAACACTCCTTGTGGTGCCTTTTTTTAAATTTCAGATTCCTTATGATCAAACACTATGCTGTACTTATCAAAAGATGCATTTGACCTACCCAAAATAACAGTTATCCAAGACCTTGTCTTAATATCCCCCTTGGAAAGTTAAAGGACACCATTCTGACACACAAACACTGCCAATTAATTAATTACACAGGGCCTTATTTTCCAGCAGAAATAGTAATTCACATATTCACACAACTGTCCCTAAAGATCAAGCCTTTTTGGAGACATCAAAATGCACAGACATTTGGCTAGTGCTAATTTATTCTAGCATTTTACCAAGGAACTCTGTAGCTTTTAGAGTAAGTAGGTTTTCCTTTAGTCAGAAAAAACAAAGATCTGCACAAAATTAACTTCTTTGCCCAGCAAAACACAGTTTTAAAGAGCAGTCCACTTACTCAACTGGTAACAGAGAGAAGTAAGCCAAAGGCAATGTCTCTGTTGCAGCCACCAAGACTCAATAACTCAGAATAAAGATAGTTTAGGACAGGAGTAGGACAGTCCATTTAAAATATCTGAATGTAGAAGACAATCAATGTTGATTCTAAAGCACACTTATCATAACAAAAGTAACTTCCTTTTCCCCAGGTGATTTTGAGACAAACAGCAGGTCCCTTGCTGCTGCCCGTTCAGAAATCCAAAGCCTGAGTTTCCATGCCATGTAACAGGAAGGTGTCATCTTTCTGTGGTGTCACTTACTCACTAGCTCGCACCACCCACACCACTGCTAGAGCGGACTCAGCTCTGTGATGGAGCAGGTTTTCCCCCAGGCATGGATGCAAACAAGCCAAGGTGCTAAAACATTCAGAGGGAGAGAGCTGATATTCAGGCTGCACGCTGCCAGTCTGCTGTGGAATGCTCAGAGTTACCTGCAAACTCATACCCAAACATTTCAGGAAGCCCAAACTTCCTGAAATGCCATGCCAGCCTCTGCCCCTTCAGATCCTCCCCACCTAATGCTAAGTATTATTAGGCTATTTCACACGATTTCCAAGTCCCTCAGGACTGACACCATAAAGTGGTGAAGTCAAGTAAGTAATGACTAGCAGTTTCCTTTAGCTATTCCTTTTCTCTAATATTAGCACATTTGATAAGCCCTAGGCCCAGCTCAGGCAACTCAAAGAACAGAACCAGATGTATGGGCTCCCAACACGGTCACTTAGGGAGAATTGGATATTTCAGAAAATGGGTGCTCCAGACTCACATGCCATAACAGGGAGACACCTACATCCCACTGTTAGTTTTGTACATGAATGTCTCTAAGCCCCCCTTTCTCCCTAGGATACAGGTGTTGGAATGAGGGCTGAGCACTGGATGTCTTCATGGAGCTGGACATCAGACCCTGACTGAGAGACACCCAACTGAGCACTGAACATGAGGTTCACTCTGAAGATTTCTCTGGCATATGTGTCAAGCAAGAAGGAGGTCATGCTGTCCCTGCTCAGCTTTAATTAACAGTTTATTCAGCCAGGAAAAATGAAAGATGCCCTA
Organism: Haemorhous mexicanus; assembly: GCF_027477595.1. NCBI lineage: Eukaryota > Metazoa > Chordata > Aves > Passeriformes > Fringillidae > Haemorhous > Haemorhous mexicanus. Next base: position 10,442,841 of record NC_082348.1, on the reverse strand, counting down.
CTCAGTTAAGGAACACTTAAAATGATGGTACCCACCTTCCTGCACTATCTGGCTGATCTAGATGAAGGCACTCCCTGAATGCAGTCAGAAAGCAAACACCATGGGAGCAGAAGGAAAACATGACATCACAGCCCCATGGTTAAAACACTTTCATGGATGTGGGAGAGCTCAGTGCGAGGTATCATTCCAGGCAACATTAAACATCTCAAGTGCCTGGAACTGCAGCTAGGTTCAGCCAGCTCTCCTCCCTACGGATGTGGTTATTGCAAAAGCATAGGCTGTTGAAAAATCAGGACTGCAGCATGCAATTCTGATGAATGATGGCAATAAATTAGCATGTGATGAGTCTTCATCTTTTAAAGGCAGCTCTCTCCACTCATCTCTAGTGCTATGGATCTTTACATTACTTTGAAGAGATGGCAAGAAAAAAAACACTGCAAAAGCACTACTGAATACTATTTTCTCCTCTCTTCTCTCCTTCAATTTATATTTATCTCATCATTTTGCCAGTGAAAATCTTATTTGATATACTCTCTAAAATCTTCTGAAACAATTTTAGAAACCTGACTCAACTGGATGTTGAATTTTGACACTTTTTTGAGAAAAAGCGCTATGCTTTTTGATTCAAAAAGGTAGTCTAAGATATTTCAATTTTAAAAAGATTTTCTCTGTAAAAAAGCAACCTAGATTTTCTTCAGACTTTTTAAGCCCGTCTGTCTTCCCTCAGAGACAGCTGCTCCCTTGTTAGTAGTAGCAAAGCAAATAAGTGTAAGTCTCATGACTGATGATAAACACCACATCTTGCCATAGTTTCCCAGAGAAATGAATCTCTAAGATTAGGCATGTCATTAAAAGCACCTTATAACTTTGAGATTGGAAACTGTACATAAGGAGGCAGCATGTCTGAGAGACTGAGAGAGTACAAAATCAGCTGGAGCATCTGGTAGAGCATCCGTACTGCTGCATGGCTGTTTAGCATGGAAGCAGCATCTCAGATGTGTCATCCTGATTGAGGTACACAGGGAGGTTTATGAAATGCCTTTTTCACTGAGCATTAAATGAAAAATAAACAGCAAAAGAGCAAATCCCAGAATCCACATGTAAGGGAAACAGATACACTTTCCTAATGTATATGCATGAAGGAAGGAGCTGTGAAGGATGTCATGGCTTCGCCGAACGAACGATAAGCTACACACAGAGTGTGCCTCTCGACGGACTGCTGGGAGTCATCAGGGCACAGGAACTGCAGGCACACTGATAAGAGCATCAAAGGAGGCTCTTAACATTTGCATTAATGTAACTGGCTGTAGCACAGGGATGTAGACAAAAGATAATGATGCCAGCAGTTTGTTATGTTCACTCTTTGTTCTTCCTTCTCCTCACGCAATTAGAGCAACTATACACGTAATTTAATGTAAAATTATATTGCCTGAATTCAGCGTAGCAGCCCAGCAGACAGTTTCTGTTTAGTTTGTTGTCCTTCAACATGCAGCACAATGCAATATCAGAGGCTTAAGACAGATAGCAATAAACAGCATGGGCTCCTTACCAAGATTCATTACTGATTATGCCATCAGCATAAAGCTCTGTTTTTTCCAAAATTAAACATTTGTTTTCTAGCAAGAGAAACATAGCTACTTCTGTGACAGAGTCCTGTTGAAGCATCCAGTTTGTAAACAGGGACAGAATATGTCAGGTCTGTTTAAATCTGGGACAGGAGAGAGTCACTCAGGTTTTGCTGGAAGGACATTTTCTCCTGTTATCTGGGACAGCTCCTGTGTTCTGTCAAGATGCAGGAGTGATGACAAAGTGGCTTGGCAACCATCTTGTCAGCAGCAACAACAAGAAAGAAAGAACAGCACAGCTTAGAAACAGGAGAACAAACACAGTTTCCACCACAGTGACCTTTTCCTCACAAAGGCAGAGAAAGTGCTGTTATCAGGAAGATATTAGAAGGGACCTTGGAAAAGGAGCGCTGCTTAGCCGACTGGTGGAGATTGTTCTGTCCTCATTTGAAATGTTCAGGAGAACATTCTGAAAGTACAGCAAGGAATTCCTAAAAAAACCCATAATAACTGATGACCCACAAAGGGCAAGGAAAGGTCTTTAGCTGATGTGCTGCATTACAAATCCAATTCTACAATTTTATACAAAGCAAGTGTAAAATTCATGGACGTTTTGATGTGCAACAACAGTGTATTATAGTGGAACACTTTATAACTTAAGGACTGCCACCAATTCTCCACATGAGAGCCAGAAATACCCTTCATTTGCTTATACAACAAAAGAGTCATTATAAAGGCAGAGTTTGCTGAAGCTACCATCAAAGCTAAAAACTAATGGAAAAGGTGGGTGCACTTAAGGATAACAACACTAATCAGGCTTTCATTGACCTCAAGGTCAATGATTCAATTGAATCAAGGACCAGAGCTGGTGTTTCTTCTGGATTTCAAAGGGAAGTGTAAGCACCCGTGCATACAGGAGTGCCTGTCTCACTGCACCACAGATGGTCTCTGTCTGTCCATGTGGGAAGCTCAGAGGTTCCAGTTGCTGGACTCCTCGCCCTTACAAAATGACAGATCATTAGAACATAAAAGTCAATAATGATATGAAGAAAGTGAAAGAAATTACCTGCCCTACTTTAATCTTACGATAAGATCTATTTCAAAGGGGAAGGTTGCTTTGTTTCCAGCTTGCCTAACATGCATTCTTCAACCATTTCTGTTTTGCACATCAAAATGACTTGGATAAGATTAAGTCAGAATCATTACTATTTAGCAAGGTGCAATTTACCAATTCTTGTTGCCTTGGTAGGTGAAAGAATACAACTCCTCAATGAGGTTTTTTCTGCTACTTTGTTTCCTGCTTTACATTTCTAAATTCTGGATACAAGATAGGGAGAAATAATGAATCTCCTGGTAACTGAGCCTTCAAACACAAAGCACATCTGTGCCTTAGGGACAGGAGTCTTGCTGATCTCATCCAAAAAAATTCAATGTTGGCAATCAGTTATCACTCCAGAAATACACCTTTCTACCAGGTGGGATTTACATTCCAGCTTGAAAACAAACTGCTGCTAAAGGAACAAAGTTTCTGCTTCAGAAGGATTTTACATGGAGCTGAATCTATATGATCACCATTCAAACATGAAGGCTCAATTCCTTTTTCTATCAAAGATGTTTAAGCTCAAAGCTTCCCTATGAAAATTTCCTGGTTCCTTATCCAGAAAAAAACAAGACCTAAATTCAATTGGGAATTCAGCATCCTGAAAGAAGCAACATTTGTCAACTAAATTACTTTCCAAAGCAAAAAGTTCAAGAGATAAAACTTTGTCCACGTGTGAAAGATCTGAATGCCACAGCGACAATAGAGGGGAACACAGATTTATTCTCTATTAATCTGTTAATCTATAAATCACCTTTTGCTTGGCTAGCAGAGTCACATTGCACTCTCTCTGAGTAGTCTGAATCCTCCTGAAATAAAAAAGTGAGTCTTTGTGATACAAGGTGAAGAAAGAAACATTCAGGAAAACATTTTAAAGTAAACATATGAAAGCTCCAGCTTAACTGGTGTGGCTGGAACTCAGGGATGATTTATCGAGATTCCACTAACACAACATTTAGAAACCTTAATAAGAGGAGCTAGCAGCCACTAATAGCAGCAATATGCAACTGAGTCCAGAAATGATGGACTATTTCCAGCTCTGCCACTGACTGGAAGTATGAAACGGTCTGAGTGCCAAGGCAGCATCATTAAGACAGCATCAGTATGAATTACTCATTTTTGCCACTTTAACACAAGGGAAAGATCTCTTTGTAGATTAGCAGAAACACTGCTAGCTCTTCTTCTGCTTGTACCCAGAAAGTGGGATGTGTTTTTCCATACTTCATAAACAGAGTTTAAATTTTGCAATATTCATTTTCTCAGTTTGTATTACCAAATGGGTGCATGAAGACTCCACATACAGGAGAACAAGAAGATTACATATTTCAGCCCCCCCCCCCAGTATCTGGTTTTGTTCCAATGACATACATCCCAAATTTTTAATTTGAACAGCTAGGGAAGCAATTTAGCAAGATCTTGAGGAAATAGGGATAAAATTTGCTTTCTTCTCTACCTCAGTCACCATCTTCATATGTAAACAGAGGTTTTAAACTCACCTCTGGTTCAGTCACCACCCTATAGTAAGTTCATCCTCACATTTCACCAGCTCTCTCTTTTCTCCCTCTATCACCACAAGTCATGGTCCACAGCTTTTTGGACTTTAGTATGAAAAATTATATTGCCATTGGTCTTCAGTGTGAATTGTTATCTGCTAAAAAGTTGTCTAAGCCCACAAACAGCCATCAGAGAAAAAAAAACTTTCAGCTGCAGCAAATGTTGTCTGAACAACTACAGATGGCAACCTTGAAAGCTTATTTTGTTCTAGGTAATAGCAACACATTCAACCACCTAAAACTGCATGAAGGAAAGAAAGGCAAGGCATTCTACTGCTGGCTCTTTTTCTCCTTTGCATAGATCACCCCAGCCTTTCCCTGGAAGAAATAAAGGGAGCTTTTGATTATGGTGCCCAAGGCAAAACAAATTATAAAATGTCCTTGGGCTGGCCAAGAGGGAGGCAAAAGAGACACTGCACACCCACTGTGTCCTGCCTCCATTGAGCAATGCCTATTCCAGAGGTACAACCTGGCAAACCAAATCTTTCAGCTCAAACAGGAAAGTTTGATGGGTTTTGGGACAAAGAGCTGCAGCACAGAATACCTAACAGATGTGTGCTCCAAGATGTGACCTGCCAGAGTTTGACCACAGGGAAAGTAGAGCTGAAGTCTTCAGCTTTGATAGCAACTGCTGGACATCCCAAGGCTAGACCACACTAAGATTTCCCCTTTTATACAAAGCAGAAATGGGAACAATTTTAACACAAATGCTCTACACACAGTAGAGCATTTTACATTAAGGGCTCAGGGAAATACCTTTAAATTACCTGAAGCAGCTTGGCCTCAAATTTTTATAGTCTGAACAGAAAAAAACAACCAAACAACCAAAAAGGCAGTACAAACACTGGGAAAACAAGTGATCCATATAAGTATCCCTCCAATATCTTCACAACATTTTCTTCAAAGGTAACTTTATCACTAAAACATAGATATTATTAAGACTGTCTCTAGGGATACTGCTAACAGGAAGACTGAGGGCCTACTCACAGGTTATGGAGTTGCTGTACTGGGCATTGTACAAGACAAAAAGTAAAGTGCTTACATTTAATTTTTAACACAGGAGCTGAGCTGCCCCTGACCTACACAATTCTCACCACTAAATTCAAGAGAAACAATCAAAGTATGATTTAAATCATTGAGAAATATCACTACTGCTCAAGCACTCAGCAGCGAAGGCAGCTCATGAAAGTCCAGTTAAAAACAACTGAATTTGATCAGCATTGCAGAGAGTCTGCCACTTCTGCTGTTTTTTCCTCCTATATGGCTGAAAAGGAGCAGAGCCAGGTCATAAACACATTTCAGACACTGGTTTTCTGCAAATCCTCAGGAGCCAGGAAACTGCCTGCTGGGAGCCTGGGCATACTTGCCAAGTTGTTCCAGAGCTGTTCCAGGTTCTGGTTCTGAGGTTCCAGCCCTGCAAATGCTGGAAGGAGAGCCTCAGCCCACACCATCTCCCCATCAACAGGGGCAGTAAATACAGTTTCCCACAGACTTACTGTTTGGTTTGCTGAGATTTACTTTAATTGTTGATGAAAGCTTTTATTTTGCAGTTGGGATATTTATAAAATTTTTCTTCTCTGAGGATTCAAAATGGCAGAGGTCAATCTTTCAGTGTTACCATCTGTCTGAATGGGCACTAATGTATGAGATGTCTTGTCTTCCACCTGCCTAAATACATGACATTTTATCTGAAATTGCTACTGTAACAGGGTCCTATTTGGTTCAAAATAATGGGAGTTACTAACACTTTGAAAGTTACAATGAAGAAGGGAAGAGAAAGGAAAGAGGCTGATTTTCTTTAGGAGCCAAGCCAAAAGTATCACAAAATTATTCATATTAACATTTTATGCTTTATACCCCCTCCTGATCTGTAAGCTGGTCCTTTGAATCCCAAGAGCATCCTTTAAGAATGCTGTAGAAATCTATGCTGTTTTGCATTTTTTCAGCATCTTGTTTCCAATATGCTAATTAGAGGGGAAGCAATTAGAACAAAATTAATTTACCCATCTATATTTGCTGTTCCAAGCTTTCCCCAAATGCTGAAGGAAATTGACAAAGTCAGCATGTCAAAGAGCTGTTTCTAGCCTGTCATACAAGGTGTGAAGAAATACATGGCATTTGACTGGTTTCTCCTGTCCCTACTGAATTTATGGCTGTAAGCATCAAACTGTCAGAAAGGGTGACTGTCTCTGACTGTAAATGGTAATTACTTCCAACAGCCCATGCAATGATGCTTATATCATTTTAACTAAGGCATGCTGTCCAGCCCAGCTGCAGACTAAAAGAAAATTAAACAAAAACAAAAAAGAAAAACAAAAACAAAACAAAAACACAAAAAATTTAAGGCCCAAATCTGGGCCTGAATATTATTTCTGTGTCTGCTGGGATGGCTTGTTTGAAGTGGCTTTTCTCATGACATGGGATGTCTGCCGGGTTGGCAGAAACACTGCAGCCTGGTGGGGTGACATGGGGAAGGCATGGGGCAACTAAAAAGCTCTGTAACCTTCAGGTCACCTTAGTTTTATCAGAAAGGAGGTCTGGCTAACCTCAGCTTCAAATTTCCACACCACTCCTGGGACAAGATTAACAGATATTCATCACCGACTACAACCAGTTTGGATTTTATTTGTAGCCTTACAGATAGAGGCCAGGGGAAACAGCTCAGGTTCAAGGAGAGGTTTGCTGTCTCACCACCAGTATTGATGGACTTACAGTTCTTCCAGGGATTTGGTCACCTACGCATTTGATAGCTATAGCTCTTCTGCTAAGCACTCAGTAGAAGCAGTTCCAGGAAAAAACTCAACAACATACCTACAGGATCTCACCCAGTGCATTCTTCAATAGTGACTCCTTTACAACTGTGCTGGGATAGGCAATCAATCATTTTTGTCTCTCCCAACTGGAAAAATATACTCTAGATACTGTTTACTTCCCAGATTATTGTATGAGACAGTCAGAAGCTGACCCACAAGACACAAAACTTTACTTTTATTATAATTTCTTTTACTGCATTTGCAGAAGGAAATGTGAATGTTTGGATGCCATTTGTTCCCAGCAAAGCTACTTTGGCTGTTCCTCATCTCTGTGTTATGACCCCGCTGCTTGCACATTGTGCTATCACTTCTCTCAGATTTTTCCAGGAACTGAAGCTTGATGGATCTGCAATTCCCCAGCACTTCCCACTGCCCTCTCCCCTTTTTAAAAAGGCAGGCATTATGTTTGATACTTTCCATCATTCTGTTACCTCAATGACCTCTCAAATACAAGTAACACAGTAAGAAGGGGGTTTCAGCCACTTCTTTAAGTGTTCCAGCAGGCCTTCTCCTGACAGCAAATGGGGCTTTTAAGAAAATGGCTCCTACCAGCACTGAGAGAGGCACCCCTGCTCCAGTGCCCAGAGCACAGGTTGTCAGCCCCAGGGCACGACAAACCATTTTCTGGCAGTTTCATCAATCACTTCTCTTATCACATGAGAGGGTCACCAGAGGTTTGAATGGAACAGAGTCACATAGTTCCTCCTGAAACAAAAACTCTGAAAATCTAACAGCCTGAAACAAAAGCCTTGCTAACATCCTGATGTGGCATACATCTAGTTCAACAACTCTCATGGAAAACAGTGAAACTTCCTTAGCATGGATGAAACTACATTACCATTAGAACACTTAACACATTTTATTTATGTATAAAGCCACAAGTCTTTGTAAATGGTACTGCATGCTGTCACACAACTGAATACAAGCTAAGAGCCATGTTGACATAAGTCATCATCATACTTCAAAATAAATACTCAGCTGCTAGAAAACCCAAGTATAAGCCAAGCCTGACATGTCTCACAGCCAAAAGCAACTTTCCCTTTTAATGTGACCATAGACTTCCAGAATTTTCTAAACACTTCAATTCAGGATGGATAGATACATTGTGTCCAATTTCATATCTATTAAATAAAAAAAAATACTTCTCAAACTGATTGCAATGAGGTACTTGCAGAAAATTCACACCTAATCTTGCTGTCAGAAGAATAGCAATTTGCCAACTAAAATATTTAGGAACTACTCCTCCTTCAGCAGAGAAAGTTTAAAAATATTTGTCTCAAAGAGTTCATGAAGTTCTGTGCATGCATTTGGGAGTTTGTCCTAGGGAACAGAATTAGAAGATGAAAATGTTGTTTTGTACACAAGTTATTGTGGGCTCATCTAGAACACCTTAGGATGATGGCAGCCTAGCTGATTTCCCTGGTAATTAGAGATAATCAACAAGCAAAGTTTGAGGAAAAGTGCCTGGTACAAAACCATTTACACAAACAAGAAGCCAATCTGAAAGACTTGCAAAAAGTCAGTGAGGAGGAAACGTCAGTATTCCAAGAAACCTCATGTTGCTTTGGCTCTTTGGCAGCCTTGCCTTAATCTACAGAAAAGAGCTTGGGAGCACAAGCCCAGTATTGGTAGTTTCAAATCCCTTCATGGGGATTCACACTGGGGCAAGGGCCTAAATGCATCCTTAATTACATATTTGAATACAAGAAAACTCTGTAAGCTTCTTCTCAGCATGCTATTGCTTGTTTGTATTGTACTGCAACTTCCCTTGTAGAAGGAGCACACGTTGCCTACATTTGAGCTTCTGATTCCATTCTGGGGTGTAATCATGTAAGTTCCCAAGACTTTCATCCAATTTAATCTTGAGCCAACAACTAGCTTCCACCTTTGCATCACTCTTTTTCCTGAAAGAATGCAACTGTATTAAAATATCTTGCTTTAAGAACAGATTCTGATATGATATTGAGAGGTTTCCATAAATAATACTTCTGTTCAGCCCAAATTTTCTCATTTGTTTTCACACTTTGAGTTTAAAATATTCCTATTCCTAACTTTAGTAGTTAAAATGGCACAACCCACAACAATAGTATTTTTCAGTTATAACATAAAGGCAATAAAACACAATAGACACTACCCAAAGCCTGTCAATTCAGTTCTATACACAGCTCTTCACTACTGATAAATGCTGTTCTTCTGAAAAAACCCCTTGTTAAATAGGTAGTTTTAGGTGAAGGTCCCAAAGGTCAGCCTACTTTGGTGGAGATTATTATAGAATGTACAGCTGAGATGGACTTACATCCATGTGCAATGATTTAGAGACAGAGCCAAGCCCAGGAGCTCTAGATTGGGAAATGGCACCTGCACTATTCAGCAGAGTTCCAAATTTCCATCTCCATTTAAGCATAAAACTCCTTTGGGAAAACTAATGGACCTCAGAAACAGGGAAGGGTGGAACTGTCAACAGAAGCTCGTCTGCCCTGCAGGGTAACCCAGCTTCCTACAAAGGCAATGGAAAGGACCCCAATGGCTTTGAGAGGGAACTTGATCACATTTGCATAGTGCATCCCTGTGAGTCTGAAAGAGCTCCATGGGTGTTTAGCTCCTCAGCCCATGCAAGGACACTGGCTTAAGAGAGGGGAAGAGGTTGCACAGCATCTGCACAGGCCTTGTCTGTCTGAAGCTTTCTGCATGTTTATTAGCTTCAGGAGCCTCACATCTGCCTATAACCTGTACAAATATATCCAGGTCAGACATAGGAAAGGTTTCTTTGGATGTCTGATGCTTTTTATTTGCAGAAACAATACTGATACCAGGGACTCCCATCCATTTATTTTAGGCTGATCAAACTTTGCCGTTATTTATTTCCTGGTGTATGTTTCTATTGCTATATTAAAGGTCACGCAATAATGTTGATAGATATAATTCAATTTTTTTTTCCAATACAGGAGATATGGAAAGTAAAAGTTACACAGAATACTACAAACTCTATCAAGTAGTTTATTATTAACTTTCTCCTGCAAGGCTAAGAATGAACAAGCCATCCTGTAAACCAAAGGAAATGTAGGTACTTCCCTATCTTTCCACTGACAGAGGTGTGGTGCTGCCAGCTAAAATTTATTTCTCAATTAAGGGTTTGGAGGACTGCAGCCTCCTGACCCTCAGATGCAGTGTTTGTGTATCACCACCAACCACACCACCTGACAGCAGAAAGGTAAATAGCTATAAGTCTCCAACAGTGAAGAAATTAAAGGTAAAAAAGACTTTCAGGCATTCAACAGAAACCTGCCACTCCATTGTTATCAGAGGATCTAAGAATACTATTCAATTAATTTACCCTTTAAGGGTAATTTAAATTTAAATTAACAGTGCCTCAGTCAATATGGTTACTTGATTACAAACACAGAAAATAAATTTGGAAAATAAAGTGGAACAATGGAAAATAAAGGGAAAATGGGAAGGTACTCAGCCAATGTTCCCTCCATGTTCTTTGCAAAGCAAATTGACTGGAGGGAAGGTAGATAAACTTCTCCAAACACTGACAATGTTCATAAAAAAGTGTTTTTAGGAAATTCCCATGCAAGGGTTAGGTTACCAAAACGAATCTCATTTCTCTGGAAAAGCTAACACTACCTCAAATATTCAATTATGAGCACTGGCACAAGATGGAAACATTGTGCAGCATACTCCTTTGGAACATGGACTTCCCAATGGATTTCACAATGGGAAGATGAATTGAAGAAGGAAACATTTAACAGAGAGCCAAAAATGCAAAAATTTGGGAGGCAAGTTGAATTTAAAACAACAGCAAATTTGACACAAAGAGAAACCAGCAATAGATTACTGGAACTTTTTTTTGTTTACCTCAACAAGATTTTTTTAAAGCTACTTTATTTTTAAACATTCAAACATTACCCCATAGCTACAGGTAAGAGACACGCTCTTTCATGTTTCACACAACTTAAACAAGTAATGAAAGGTAAACAGCTTTAATTGCAACATTCAAGCACATCTTCAGAGATTCTCAGCAACTCTCTGAGATTGTTTCACTAGTACAATATCATTAATTTAGGAATCTAGTGCTAGGATCCAGGCTCAGCTGCTGCAGCAGTCTAGCTGCCTTTTACATGATGCCAATATTTTATGTTTTTCCAAGTCCATGCTTTTCTAATCTCAATAGGACCATTAGCACTGCTGCCAGCATTCCGTGAGATAGAACACGCTTCCCCCAAATACTGTAGGGCTCACTACTAGTAGGAAAAGTGTTGTACAGTTTTTCTTATTTTACAGATGAGGCATCTGTCAGCAATGACGCATCCACTGCAAATCAGAGGTTTAGTGACAGCCAGCACAGGAATCAGAGTCTTATCCCATATTCCTGTCCACTGTAAGACACAGCTCTCCTTCTGGGCCTGCAAACCACAGCTATTTGTCTGAAATCTCCAGCAACTTCCCTACTCCTGTGGACATTTAGAAGATAGTTTAGATAGATACAGAGAGAGAGATAAAGAGAGAGAAATTCAAGAGAGGTGAATCCAAAAAGTTGGAGGCCAGAGGTATCAGGGTGACACACTAGGACAGGAAAGACACAACCAGGGAAAACTGGCAGTGAAAGCAGAGGTGATGAACACTAGCCAAAAAGTTCTGGATACAGGGAGGCAGTCAGAGCTACTAGAAACAAACCAACAATAAATAGTGATGGAACACAGCAAACACAATCCCTTCTCCCTGTATGCAGCAATGACTTGGCAAAGAGACAGAGGCTGAAAGAACAGACCAGTCTCTTGGATGGAAGGTTGGTAAAAAGAGTAGAGAAGACAAAAAGTTATCTGACTCAAGAGAGAAAGTGGTCACAACTTCATCAAGAAAATAACATGAGATCTGTCAGTGGCAATGCACAGTTGCTGTTGGTCACTGTTGCTGTTGGTCACAGCCTTTGCCAAAGACTTTGAAGTTTCTTGGCAGCGATGATGGGGCTGGTAAAGGTGGCAGCACAAGTAGCTGACCACCACCACTTCTGAAACAGCAAAACCAGAGCACAGCACTGGTTTCGATGGGTTATCCCAGGAACTAACTGGCCCTTCACCACTGCTGTGAGCTGCAGGCTGTGCTTCCCTGAGCACGGGGAGCTGAAGTCAGAACAAGCTGTTCACTTTCTGTCTTCTCGCAAGTGTCTCCTTGTAAAGGGATAACTCAAGTGGGGGCTGCTGTGTGGAAATCTCCAAGGAGCACCATCCAAAAGCATGGCAGGGGGAGGGGTGCTCAGCCATCTAAGCCATGGACTTTCTTTCCTAATTACACTTGTTTGCCAAGATGTAATTATTTTGCCTGCTTTGTCTTCAGCTTGACAGTCTGCTGATCTCAGAGTCACCACCCCACATGCTGACCTGGCAGAGCTCCTCTCCATCCTTTACTAGAATAGGGGTATCTTATAGACAAGATAGACTTCACAGACTCAGCAAAACTATTCCTATGATTCCCACTTCCATAACTGCCTTATATGTTTGGGTATTAAATTTCACCCAGCCCTTCTTCCCACACCCACACAAAGCATTTCATTCCAACTATGCAGGGAATAGAAGCTGTAAGTGATATTATCAGCATTATCCCAGACCCTCCAAAGTCAACGAACTATTAAAGTTAAGCAGTCATTGCAGCAGGATCTGAGTACTTAACTATTAAATAACTGAGATGAACCTGCCTGTGTTAACGCAGGATTGTCCTGTGTGCACGTTAATGCCAGGTGAGCTGCTACAGCACACAGTTACAAGAAGTACTTCAGCCTTCTGAGAATTTGTATTTATATATTTCTTCTATGATGTCTGATAAACCAAAGGAAATCCATTACCTTCCAGGTTATGCAGCGCCACAGGCCATGACCAGAGTTATTCAATTTAATGTATTTCCATGACAAATATGACAAATCAGTCCAATAATGCTACAGACCAAGAAGGAATTTTTTACTGTGGAGAAGGACTCCCTGAGATGAGACCCAGTGAGAGCTCTGAGCTGTCCGGGCTTGCTCCTTGCAATTTTCTCATACCACCAATACTATGCTGAAACCCTGAATATCATCTCACTTTTTCACTGATGTAGTATGCACATCTGGTGCCAGGGGAAAAGACAGAGCCCTGTCCTGTCACTTCAGTTTTGTCATAGAAACTGAGGACTCTCCCTCTGGAGGAGCAATTACAAAGGGCCCTTATCATCCTGCAAAGGGGTGTGGAGTTCCCAAGAACTGGCAGACTCCAGGGATGCAGCTAAAGCCATTGATTTTCTCTCTGCATCTTCTCCTCACAGGAATACCGCTTCGAGAGCAAATTCCCTCCCTAAATCTGGTAGCTGACAGTACAGGCATCCCAGAGGCCTTTTGCTTACCAGCTTTTCCCCACACATGACTTAAGATTGTTGAAACTTAAAGGCTGGTTCAGGGTGAATCATTTCCCTTAGAAAGATCAAGCTCTAAAGTTTCACCCAGAGTTCACTGCTATAGATTGGCAGGCAGGCTTTTATAAAAACAGTGGCTGAATCACTGAAAATGGGCATGATGGGTTTCCTAATGCATGCTTAGGGGGAAAAAATAAACCTACAAATAAATAGAACTGTAATCCTAATCTGTGCTGAATTTTCCATGGATGTTCTCAGTGTCCCTCTTCTACAGGTCCTTTGACCCATCATAGCTGTGCAAGTCCTCATCCTGCATTCCTGCAGCCAGAGCCATGGACAAGCGAGTTGATGTCATGGTATCTCCCAATTTACCACACTGCTTCCCTCAGAAACAATTTACACCCCTAGATGGCCCCAAATGGTGTAGACATCTCAGATATTCCAAGGGATTTCCTCTGCCTCATTATCCCCATCACCTGAGACTGTCCCTGGTGCTGGAGGCAGAAGTACTTTGAATAGTTCTCCTCTTCTTCAGTCTGCTGGCCAAGCACTCCCCAGCTGTGAACAGCTTTACTGTCCACTCCCAGCTCCACGTGAGACCACTGACAGACACATCCCCAGGGACTGCCTTGCACGATAGGAAATCTGGAAAGTGCATTTATCTTTGCTACCTTGCCAGTTTTCTAGGCCAAACATTATTAACACAGAAAATAAAGCTAAGGGGAAAAAAGGAGATACTGTGCCCAGCCTTGTCAGTGAAACAAACATACCATGCCCCACACCAGCCTTTGCTGGAATTTCCATGCCCACACCAGTGCAGCAGGTGTGTGCCTATCTGGGGATGTCTGATTATCCCACACTGAGGATTTTTAAAGCCCGTGGGAGCTAGAGTTAAACCTGGTTGCCACCCATTCCTACTGCGAGCACTCTTTCAGGAACATGCCTACAGAGGAGCAAGTCTGAACGTTTTGGTGGGTTTAAAATAGCTCTCAACCAACTTGAGAAAAGCAGGGCTGGTTTGGGGAGTGCTTCTGGCAGGGTTGGCTGAGAAGGCACAAGTTTGCATCTGTACTTTTGACTTCTCTGTTGTAGGCATGATAGTGCAAGAACTGCGCCGATTGCTGTGTTCTGGTATGTCCAAACAGCTTTGCTCTTCCAAACCCCTGCACTTCTCCTTCAAGGGGGAAAACTAAACTTTTACTCTCACCCTTCCCACCTGCTGGCAGGCTAATTCTCACCAGAGGGCATGCACTTTGTTGGATACATACTTTCCCAGACATTCTTGATAGAGGTAACTGTCTGCCCAGGGTTCGGATGGGTTTCTTTCAGGTCCTGGTACCATATGCTGTGAATATATGGCATGATAGGAAATGGGAATATAAAGGCATGAGGTGTGACAGCTCCTATCCTAAGACACAACTTGTAGATTGGTGTGGGACATCACACAATGATTAAGTCACCCTGGGGATTAAAATGGAGCTGAAAAAACCAGAGCACACTGAGCAGTTGGCACTGCAAGTGCCAGAACGCACAGAGGCTGGTTTCCTCCTCCTTCCTTGCATCTTGTGGCCGACCCACTTGCTCCAGCTGAGGCTTTTCTGCAGTTTTGGCACACAGAAAAGTTTTGCCTGAGTTGATGCCCCAGCCTCTGTTCAGGGGAGCACTGACACCACAGCATTTTGCCCCCACCTGCGTGTTCCCCCCCACTGCTGGGCCGAGTCCCTGCTCCCACCAAAGCCCTGGAGCCCACAGCACCGGGCAGCAGGCACAGCTTCCATCTGAGGTGGGGAAGGCAAAGCACTTTCCAAAGAATCTGAACAGACCGATGGGAGCGCCACAGTCTGAGCTAACATCAGATTTCAAGTGGAAGAGCTGCTGGCAACTTGCCCAGATTCCCTGGCCTGCTGCCTGCCGAGTCCTCAGAGACTATTTTTGTCATTATTTATTTATTAAAATTAACTGTCTTGGGGCTGGACCGCAGACAGACAGAATCTAAAAATGCAGACACTCAGTGGAAAGCTAGCTGGGAGGTAGGTGGAGAGGTTAATAATAATATCTGGTCCAGTCCCACTGAAGGGCAAAAAACCCCAACCTTCTAAGAGAGTTTGTGGCTTAACAGGCTTGAATTCTTGCAATTCTTCTAGGCACCAGGTTGCCTAGAAAGACAAGGTGCTGGCTCACCTGGCAGGTACATGTGCCATTTCCATACAGACTGGCAGACTGGGCCACAGCTTATGAATTTGGAGAAAGGTTGTGAACTAGCAGGAGCAAGAAAACAGTGCTGTGAGGGCAGATAATCCACTGTACCAATACTGAACGGGAGACCACTTCAAGGAGCAACCTGAATCAGTAACTGATCCTTCACTACAAATCATTTTTATCTGTTGGGATCCTCTACAAGACAGTCTCCATTTTTTTTTTTTTGGCTGCCTGAGACCACCAGATTATATCACTATTATATAGGCTGCTTGTAAGTGAGCAGCCATGACAGCTTCTGCTTCTAGATACCTTGCATTTTTCTAGTGCCTTACAAACCTAAAGAGAAGTTCTCCCCAACCTGTGCTGAAACCAAGCCAAGGAGGCCATATATCCCATATTAAGCCCAAACCACACTCTGCTATTTGGAGAATGCAAATCCAGCCAAAGCCACAAACAAAATGGTTTGTTCTAAAATGCATTTCCAGATGGATCGTGATGAATGAAGTACAGAACACCTACAAAGAGATTTTCATCTTCAAAAGGAACCAGTGCATCTGATCTCCCTGAAAACCAGGTCTGGGAATGGGGAAACTACGGAAAGGGAGACTATCTCTTTCTACAACAGAAATACTTCACACTCAGATGAATGCTTTCCACCCACAGAACATAAAGCATTTTTTCTAAAAGCAAGCACTATTCTGGTTTCACTCAGAATAGCAGAAGCAAGGCATGTAAACCACTTGCTCAGGGTCACGCAACACAATATGGTATTGTCAGCTCTTTGACCTTGCTTTTCCAGTGCTTACCTTGCCCTATTGTGCTGCCTGGACAATGTGTTGATAGACAACAGGCTTTCTAATCCAACAGAGCCCTGTAAATCACAGCTACCAGTCTGCCCACATGGTGCCTGGCTTTAACTGATTGAGGAGCTGGCGGCTGTTGCCAGCACAACACCGATGCAGGAAACCTCATCCTATTCACACATTAACAGCTGGAGCCTTGCAATCATGACACAGCACACTGCTGGGAGTGCCACGCAGGAATCACACTCACTTTGGATGCTGCTGGACAGACACTCTTCTCCAGCCCCAGAGAGGGGGTGTCAGTAGTTCACGTGGCTCACACAACTATGAGTATCCCCGTGTAAGACACTTACCCTGGTTTCAGAGGGATTCCTTGATGCAAGAGGATTCACAGGTATAATGCTGCTTTAGCACACTCTGAAAAAGCCAGAATGTGTGTGGATTACCTGACAAATTCAAGGTCTCTCCTTTTTGCACTAATCCAGGCCTGGGATTTGGGTGTCTTCTTTAGGCAGATTGAAATCACAGCCCAAATCCCTGCAATGCTATCAGCACAAGATTTTAGTAACACCTTACAGACTACATGCAAGTATCTCCCCAAAGAAAGCTTTGCTTGTATTCCAAGCCTCACAGCCTATCAAACATAATGCACAAAATCTCCTCTTCTCCCATTTAGAACAACACTTTAACTAGGAAGGCTGTTTCCATGAGATGTGCACACATTTCAAAATGTAAATATAGCAGAGCAGGAAAAGAAAAAGGACTCTTTGAGTGCTAATGAATCACCCTTGTTGAAAGCTTCCTTTGGGGCATTCTGCCATCTGAGTCACTTTGCTCTGCATGCTTCTTAGCTTGGCTCTCTCCAGGCTTCATTCACCTGACATACATCTCTCTTTAGGCTGTAGGGATACATGCCTCTGCTTTTGTAATTCTCTATTAGCTAGGCAATGGGTGAATATATGGGTATAGATAATTTAAGGTGACTGTAAGACAATGATGAAGGGGACACAAGCTTTCTTTAAAGCAGCATTTTTCTTTCAAGAGTAATGGTAGAGTCAGAACAGCACTTGCATACCACTCCTCATCTTCAGGAGGACTTTGCTAAACATTAACCAGCTGCTCCTCATATCAGTTGTGGCATGGACTCTATAAACATGCATTAATTTCCTCATCAGTTTAACAAAGATGAAATGGATAAATTAAAACGAGTTGCTAGAGAGCAGCTCAAATTAAAGACATGCATGACAACTTGGGCCCTCCCAAGCCTTGTGATCTGGCCTACCTGTTAACAGAGGAAGTGTTACCTGCTTGCTCCTCTTTTGCTCTGATGCAATCCAGGTCAGATCCCATTAGTGAGATGCATTAAACCATATATTACCACTTCAAGGGCTGTGTTCTGGCCAGTTTCTCTCCCACTGAATGCAAACACAATTTCACCCACACAAGCACTAACAAACATGCTATGTGTCCTGTCTTCCTGTGTATCATCTCAAACTACTCTTCTCCCCCTTCCTCGGGTAATTTCAGACCCAGTCAGTTCCCAGATTTGGGTCTCCACATGCCACAAAAATATTTATTCTGCCACAGCAAGTGCTTCTTTTGGCTGTGCCAGGCTATGCAGGTTCATAGCATGCATTAAACCAGGACAGAAGATTTCTCTTCTGCTGAGGAGAAATCACATCTGGTAGGCACATCCCTGACCAGCACTGCCTCCAACAGACCCCACCAGAGTTCCCTGTCTTAATGAACCAAGTGGTCACCCCTTCATCTCAGCAGCTCTCTTTCCCTCCATCTAGCCCCGGCAGCCTCCCCTGTTCCTTCTGCAAGAGGCCTCAACAGGTAAAACATGACTTCAATAAAAGCATGGGAAGAAAGCTGTGTGAAGCCTACCCTGTGCAAAGCTCAAGACCCCACTGTCAGGATCTGCTTTAACACAAGATCCAATGCCCTCCAAGCAACTCTTCTGCACATAACTGCTGATCTGTGCTGCTGGGCAAGGGCAAGCAGAAGGGAATGTATTCTGCAGAGTACTCTGCTTCGCCTCCTGAAGGTTTTCTGACATGATTAGACACTGTGAAACAGCCTGCAAAGAGAAGCTGCAATACACCTGCCGGGCTGACTCACTGCCAGGGCCACACTAACACCCAGCGCGACTGCGGCTCAAGTGACACCCCAGCCTCCCCTGCTCCTGCTCCTGGGAACGCTGCATGGCCAGGAGGACACCACCACCACACTGTGGGAAGATTTGATCTGCAAAGTTAACTCTGTCCAATTCCACAGGCTAGGAGCCTGGAAGAAGGGGTGGTGGCAGCAACCCAAAGACAGGGCACGGGCCCCTGCCAGCAGCGTGCATTGGATGGATACTGACCCTGGGATGATTGAGCTTGCTGGCAGTCTGCTGTGTTTACAGTTATACAGCAGATGGTTCCTCTAAAACAGAAAAGCTCAAAACAGGAGGTAGCCTTACCACCAAGTTGTTTAGTGAAAGTTTCCTACAATTTTTCCATTGTCAGTCCCAGCTGAGAGATGTTTGTTATGGAGAAGTCACATGTGAAAGAAGCACGTGCACGCCAGGAAATTTCTGTGTTAGTCCCAATAGAAGATCTGTCACAAGACATTGTGGGTCTCATTTTCAGAGTGTTTCTTGCATTCAGCCCCTTGTCCTCTCCTCCCCTCACCCTCTTCTTTGAATTCTCCTTCATACAATATTGAACAGCCTTACCCACTCAGCCTGATGCCATAAACCCACAGCCTCCTTCCAAGAGAGCAGCAGCTCTTGGGCACACTTGGCCCATTTTGGTGCCACAGCCAAGACTCTGCACTTCCCTGCATCCTACACAGCACACTGCCAGACTGCTAATTCAGCCAGCTCACGAGATTTTGCTCAGCAGGCAACAGATAACACTTCACAATTCATTTTAATTGCAACTTCTCTGTAGTGTTTTCCTTTATTCAAGGGAGAGAAGAAAATTTAAAAATTGCTTGATCCAGTCCAGATTATAACTGATCCTTGCTTTCAAAAGGACAAGTTTACTCTGAAAATAACAACTCCAAATGACATCTCACATCTGTCTCTCCTCAGCTCCATGCACCATCCTACTGATGCTCCTGGTTTCTCTCTCAGGCTGCTGCCCTTGCCATCTCCATACAGGCCCACAAGCCTCCTCCACCTCAGCACGGTGTTTACTGTCTCCTCACACACACACACTCTCTCTTTTGCATCCCATTTTCAGTTTGGCCCTTCCCAGGGTGCCACAGACCCAACTCCACCATCCCATACATCTCACTTCTTCCCAGCAGTGAAGAGAAGAGGAGAAGGCTGCCACTGCCTTCTCTTTCCATGGAGGGCCCAGAAGGGGTGGAGGGCAGAGGAAAGCAGCAGGCAGGCAGGACTGCAACACCAAACTCAGCAAGGAAGCTGTAGGGAAGCCATTAGCACCTCTCAGTGCTTTACCTGCACACCACAGACCAGGCCCTTCCTCTTCAGTCCAGCACACAAAGAATTGCCAATAGGAACCTCTTCCCTTTTGATCCCCCACATTCAAATTTAAAGCTGTATTCCCATGAATAAAAAAAAACCAGACACCAAGCCTCAAAGTCTACTGTATTTTCTTTAACTCCTAGCAGAAGTCTGCTCTTCAGAGTTTAGTCAAAGGTGCTGAGAGAACCCTCTCTGCTCTGCCACACCAATTTCCACTGCAGATCACATCAGTAATCAGCATGCTGTGGTATGCAGGAGTGGTCAGGCAGCTCATGCCTGTTCAAGCGCAGCTAGATCCAAAAGTTGGACTGAACAGTAGGAAATACAGAAGCCCACAAGCTCATTATTTATTCTGTAGAAATGCCTAGAGGCAAGAAGAGGCAGTCACAATGTTTAGTCAATGAAAAATGCTCTTTAGGAAGATTTTAGATGTCTAAATCCACAAGACCCACTTGGGAACCTTCAGGTGCCTGAGGCATACCATGCTGAGAGACAAGGCACCACAGGAAAGAATGGCTTTGGAAACTTCATTTCACATTTTAACCAATCCAGTGGGATGCAAGAAGGTTTTACTCCTTCCTCAGAGCTTTCCTAAGCTCCCTCATTATTGAGGCTGGAACACCAAGGGCCTCAGGAAGCCATAACCATTCCCTTTGTACTGCAAGGTAGATGGGTCAAGCCAATTGTCCCATAAATTCACTGTGGCTGCACAACATAACCCAACCCACTTTCTTCTGGCACCATGACCAAGACGGACAAACTCTGTGCATGCTCATCCAGGAGGATCAGACCACCTCAAGTCTTCATCACCCTCCCCAAACAGCCCAGCACAGAGAGGGATTTTGCTGGCTCAAGGGGCTGAGCCAGCCCCAGAGCTTGGATTAGGCACATGATCACTGCAGAGGGCTCTAATGCAGCCTCCTAGACTCAAAGCAAGGGAATGCTCACAAACACAGCTGTGCAAAAAAAACCAAAAAAAAAAAAACCTCACTATAGCATACACTGTTCCCTTAGGATAAGTTATTCTGGTCTGAAAACAAAACAAAACAAAACAAAAAGCAGTAACTTTCAGAAAACATAGCTGAGTGAAAACAAAGACAGCCACCCTTTTCTGCACCTTCAAGGCAGATGCTAACACACATTTGTGTATGCAACAGCCCCAGAACATGAACCAGTTCAGAGCACAGATATGGAAAGAGGTGCTGGCACAGCTTCCTTGGCCATTCCTGACAATGCTGTTTTGTTCTTCCATAAAGCTGTTTTGTTTAGGGCCTTCTTTGAAAATTCATGACACATGTGCAAAGTGCCAGCATGGATAAATGTGCTCCTCCAGGATTATTTTCACCACAGTTAATGTTCCACCCCCCACAACCTCCTCGACCACAGCCTGTTCCACATGCTCATTACTTCACAAGGAGGAATATCCATCCTGTCCCTCACAGTTTCTGTCTGTCTGCCCCTGCTCCTCCCAGAAGTCACCAGTGCTCCTGGGTCAGCTGCTTTCCATGGATTTTGCAGCTGCTTTGAAGGCAGCTGGGATGACAGGGTTCACACATCCTTCATGAACTCCACCCACCTCTGTGAATCACAGGAGCCAGTGCTCCTGGTGACACAAAATCATGGCTCAATGCACACTTCTGTTCCAGAAAGTGTGTTACTCATCAGCACAACAGCCCAGGACCTTGGTGCAAGGAAGTAAGGAAGCACTTGAGTATTAATGCTAGCTAAGTAAAAAACCTCCTGATTTCCTCAGCAAAACAGCACTTGACCCACATTTTCTAGAAAGCAACAGCTTGCATGTTACTCTGTACAAACTCTACTTAGAAAGAAAGAAAAACTGACCCACATTTGAACTGTCTCAGTAGTCAGTGATGCATAAAAAAGGCTCCCAAAGTGGCACCATTAACCCAGGGTGTTATCTCCAGTGGATGGGTTCTCTAAGACAGTTTTACAGAGACTAATGCTGAACTTTTTCTTGCCTACAGCATCCACACAAAGCAAAGCTGGTTACTACATACTCCCATCCAGGGCACTCATGTCCTGCTTCTGGGGAAACAACAGATTCGACCCCAAAAATATAAATCCTAAACTACCATGATATAAATCCTAAATCACCTTCTACCTATAAAGAGGCACTGTAAAAGTATGACCTTTCAAGCATTCAAAACCAAACCTAGAAGTGTGGTCCATGAAAGGTGCAATGAGGAAAGCCATCCAGGGAGGCCTGCACCAAAACTTAATTCTCAATTTAACATGCAACATCTACACTTCTATGCCCTCCTCCTGCTGTCAGTGACTTGTAGGTCTCTTCCAGTATTTTAATCCCTTACTTTTCCTATAATCATTGAGTACTCAACTGCAAGTTTTTTTTGCCAGACTTTTCCTATTCTGTTTCATTTTAAAAATATTCTGGAACAGCTAAAATTTTGGTTAAGAATCACATCATGTCACTTCATGTATATGGGACTTATACACGTGCCCTCTATACTCCAGCATACACTCCAGAGCCATCATTGCTCACAAATGCACACTGAGTATCACAGATATTTGAAGGCCCCCATCACTGTGATATCAAGCTCAAGAAGATGGATAACAGAAGAATTGCTCTGCAGGCCCCCACCAGCAGGTTCCTTTGCCAGGCACTGCCACTTGCAGAGCAGCTCATCAGAAAGCAGCCCAATGTTCTGCTGAAAGGAGGTCAGAAACCAGCAGTGACAAAGCACATCAGGGAGAGATGGTGCTGGATGTGTGTGAGGCCCACCTGCAGCACATGGGCAAGTCATGGCCTGATTTGCCAGAAACAGGGATCATTTCCTCTGCAGCACTGCTAGCAGAGCAGGCAGGTGGGCCAGGCACGGCAGCAGAAGAAAGAGGCAGGATGCCAATGTAAGCCTGAAGCAAATTAAATATCAGAAGGCAGCAGGTTCCTTTGAGACTGCTTGGTTGCTCTTTTGGCAGAGGAGAAAAGCAAGCCATTAAAGAGGTAGAATACACCCGTGTCAACTTCATTTGCAGCACTAATTGCCATGCACGTGCACTAATTGCCCTCACATGAAGTGCAAGGGACTGGGCACTACTTGAATCCCAGGCAGTAGATGAGTCTTCCAAAGTAGCACTTGTTGGATCATGTTCTCACCACACATTCCACTTGTACCAAAGAAAAATGGAAGGAATCAGTGCAGTCTTGTTTTTTCATAAAGTTATCCAGTGCAACTTATTTAGAGACCAAAAAGGAAACTTTAACCAGACCACCAGAGACATTCAAAACATTAACAAAGTTTGGAGCTTCTTATCAAAGTAAGAGAAGGAAAGAGCCACTGAAACAAACCATTGCCTGCTGTCACTGTGGAGGACAGGGCAATGCAGCAGCCCATTCTATCCTGCAGCCACCTTCTGTGACTGCCTTTTCTTTTGTCAGTAATAGCAACACTATTTGATTGCTCTCAGTAAAGCCGACGGCTGTCAGGGCTCATCCGAGTTACCTGCACAGGTAAAGTGCATCAGAAAAATAAACAGTGGTGGCAGGAACACAGAGCTGCACTGCCTGGGGCTTCTCCTGGGGCTGTTTACATCACTGAGGAGGTGAAAGCAAGGAAAAAGCAGAGGGAGGGAAGACTGCAGCAGGTGGACAGATCATGCTTGGCCATCCTCTCTCCTGTTTTGTTAAGGGTTTCCTGGAAAAACAGAATTGTGAGACAGTGGAACAGATTGTCCAGAGAAGCTGTGGATGCCCATCCCTAGAAGTGTTGAGGCCAGGATGGATGGGGGTCTGAGTAACCTGGTCTAGGAGACGTCCATGCCAGGGGTGTTGGAACTGGATGATCTTTAAGGTCCCTTCCAACCCAACCACTTCATGATTCTACAAAAAAGGGGTTTATGTCTTTCCCTTCAGCAAAGTCTGAAAGCTGCATATGTCCCTATCAGTATGTTAACATGTCCTTAACATCCTTCAGCTGCATTGGCTCCTAGCTCATTAACACTCCTTTCTCACTGGGGGACACCCACCCCTCTGAGCTGCTTGCTCAGGTGAGCATGTGCTCCTCCCAAACTGTTTTGGTCCAAACACATGGGCTAAACCAACTTTGGGTGAGTTGGGCTGCAAAAACATTTCACTTACTGAGTTTGACTGTTTGGCAGTAATGCTATTGCTGCTGAAGCACACACAACTAAAGAAACCTGGAAAAACAGATTCAATGATCCATTACCACATAAGTGAAGAAGAGGAAATGCACCTCTCACTACTAAAATTTTTTACAGTATTTCTTCCCAGTTTTTTTCCCTCAGGACCTACAGAGAAGTCAGGCTAGGAAAAGAGACAGGAGACACTGCAGGCACATCTTCCACCAGCGTGTCTGATACACTGCAGGGTGCCTAGTACAAGACAGATGCCTCTCAGTAATGTGAGGATTGATCAGTGTAAATCAGTCACTATTGTTCTACACCAGCTGTCCCTTCATACAGAAAAGCCCTGAGGGCAGTTAAAGGCATTTTGCAAGCAGCCAGAGGGAAAAAGGTATTTTTGGTGATAGGCAGGAGGCATTTAGATTCCAACTCATTTCTTGCTGAGCTAAATATAAACTAGACAAGGCAACAATGATTTAGGGTATGGTTCAAAGAGAGGTAAGATTCCTTTCAGATCTCATTGGGACAGGGAATGGCAGAGGGAGTAGTAAATATCATGGCCATTAAGATTCAAAAGTTAGTTGACTCAGTCCTGGAAATTGCAGCTCTGCCTAAGACCACTGTTTGTGCAGAAAGCACCCTTAAGGTTTCTCCCTTCTACTCAAAGGAAATCAACATTTTCACTCTGCCCAGACCCAAATGCTGTTTCAATGAGCGAGCCAATGTTACAATGCCACCCATTTGAAGGGAGCACAATATTTCTCCAATAAGCTTCAGCAGGAGGTTTGGCAGGCAGGGAGCTGTCACAGCGTCTCCCCATGAGGTTTGACACACAAGATATGCTCATGTTGCAGCAAGGCACTGCCTCAATAGCGTATGGAGCATTGCAAATGGCTTAAACAGAAGGAGAGCTCTGCAAACCAAAGGAGTTTCTCTCAGGAAAGACACAGAAGAGCATCACCTGCCACTTCTGTGGCATTCCAGGTGGTAGCCTGGCATCTGAGACATACGGAATTTTGTCCTGGTCACATCTGCGAAGGAATTGGCAGTGGAAAGGTTTGGTCTCAGCCCCAAGCACAAGGCCATGCTCTGAAAGCAGATAATTTCTCTGGGAAGGATGGGTCATGAGCAGTCACCCCTCACACAGAAACAGCCATAGAGGGGACACTCATGACCAGGCTCCTGAAAAGCAGCTTTGGAAATGGGGCCAAGAGCTGGCTAAACATGACAGATAAGCTCCTCTCTTGACTCTGTCCCTATCACAACCAGCCCCAACCCTTGCCAAGGGGGAAGGCACATAGCACAGAGTCACACTATCTCTAAAAGAAAATTACATACCAGGGCAATGCACTAAGCTTATACTGTGTATGTAAGTACTCCTCACTTACATAAGCTACAGTCTTAGCCTGAAGATATTATGGTAAAGATTGGTCTGTTCAGAAAAGTTCATCAAAATAAATTGAAGAAAATTATTTAAACCTGTGAGAACACTTCTTTTAACAAGCATGACTTTATTTAGTTTGCATTCCCTCTGGAAGTGAATTAAATTAACTAGGTCCATTTGCATCTAAAATAGACAAGTAAGGTGGTTTCAGCAGTGGACTGCAGTTTCTGTATAGTGGGCTTTATATTGTGGCTTAACTAATGCACAGAGTGTTACCTTTCCTAGACACCACTACTTGGACAAACCTTCAGTGTCATGACACAGCCAGATACTCATTACCTGCATTAGGGAAGAAGGAAAACAAACTAACAAAAACGAAATTGCAGTTTCCTAACTTTCTCTCCTGAGATATGAAAATATTTTCAGGAAACACTTAAGTATTTGTTCACAGTCATTTCAACCACAGTGCAAGAGGCATACACTTTTGAGAGTCCCTGGAGTTCTAAGGAGTTACCTAAGCACAGCTACCCTAAGAGCTGAGAGGGGCCAGGCACGACCAAGGAGGACACCTGTGAAAGGATGTGCAACCTTCAAGCTTACAGCTTGTACTGCAGTGCTTTCAGGAAGGCCCCAGTCAGGAATGAGACCCAGCTGTGCCAGATGTCACTCAAATGCACTGTTTGTGACAAGAGAGAACGGCAGGCTCTGGGTGGGGTGGGAACTAAAGCCAGGTGAGACAAGGAAACTAAGCACCAGTTTCATCTGAGAGCAGCCAGAGAGCTCTAGTCACAGACAGCTCTTCTTCACTGTCTGCCCCTGCCCAGGGCTCTGCTAAAAAACCCACCAAGAAAACAAACACACCAGAAAGCACATCAGTGCTGCTGTGACCCCCGAGAGCAGGTACACAAGGGAGGGGTTTTTCCAGACAGGTCTGTGACCAGTACCTGCCACAAATTGTTTAGGCTGGCTTGGTCTTGCCTTGGTGCAGCAGGATGGCATAGCTGAGCTCTGGCACTATCCTTCAATCATATCATTTCTGGTTTTGTACCTTTCAAAAGTTATCAGGACATCTGTCATATCAAGGAGGTGGCACTTGTTCTAGCACACCGACATGACTAAGAAGATGCAAGCCTGAGCTCTAGTCCCTCATTTTCTTGGCTTGTCAACAACCTTGCAAATTTCTCAGATATGATAGTAAACCCATATGCACAGCATCTATTTGGTGGTGTACTGCTAAAAAGTCCAGAATAGACATGGAGCAAAGAAAAATGCCATATTCAACATCAATTAAGAAGGCAGGAATGTAATTACCCAGTACAAAATCTGGGCATGATGTCAGAACCCCTTCACAACTAACATGTCCATCTGTGTTATATTTAAGTAGATGCCACCAACTTGAGCAGAGAAATATCCCCAATATGCTCCATCACAGGGTATTAAAATCCTGTCTTACAAAGAGGAGAGAGGAAAAAATAAGTATTGGTTCAGTTCAGAAATCACTGCAAATTGCTTTTTCAACTGACAAATACTACGCAATTCAGTGCTTAAACTTTTTTTGTTTATAGTTGAATGGAAGAAATTTTAAAGTGTAGGAGAATTGTTCAGTGGGTACTGTTAAATGAGCTGAGAAGTCCATCCTGGCCTTAAGATCCAGAGAGCTCAGCACTCAACAGCAGTTCCCACACTAGTAACCTACTTCATGTTCAGCGGCCTGAAAGACTGCATTTAGCTTTCAGCATGAGCGAGACTGACACTGTGATTACACATTCTCCCACCACCCTGCACAGCCTCCCTTTTCCTTAGCACTGCAGAGCATTTCTTCCTCTCCCTATGAGATTACAAGTAACCACCTGCCTGGAAAAGAGAAATCCCATTTAAATGGAAACCTCTTCATTAATAACCTGTCCTTTGGCCCCCCTATTTGTGTGTGTGAATACCCACACGTCAAAAGCAAGAATACAGGGAGAAAGCTGCCATTGGGTACCTCCCAGCAAATGGAAAGAGTTCATCACTCAGCAAGCATGTCTGAGGAGCTCTGTCATCTGTGGGCTGACCAGCAAACTACTGTTTTTAGAAATACTGATTTGAGTAGTCCCTTACCACATCCCTGGCTCTAAGAATTCAGCTTGCAGAGTGAGAGGGACAAAGGGATCAGTGCTTGTAGCATTTAGTCTAAAGCAGGGAATTAAGGGAAGGAGGCAAGGCTTTTTCTGGAAGGGAAGATACAGCCAGGGAACTGTTTGCATCAGCAATATTTTATGACAGATTCTTGCAAGCAATGTCATAGCCTTTTCTTCTGACTATGAAGTGAGACAGAATGTCTTATACAAGTTGCAAACATATTTGAAGAATAAACAGTTTGTGTAAGCTGCCTCTTTGAGAGATCAATTTCTAATGTCTGGGGGGAAAAGACAAAACACAAACCTTTCTTTATTTCTATTCCCTCTGTGTTGCATCAGCACAGTTCTTTGTTTACTGTCTGCAAAGATGCACTCTGATACTAGTGGAATGTGTATATTGAATTTGAAGAGCAGCTTTAATTCCCAAAACTCAACCTCCCAAAAGCAAAGTTCCCAGGAAAACACAGGATGATAGCCAAACATGGCAATACCACAAAGACCCAATTCAGAGGAAAAAATTTGAAGGGTATTACATGGGTGTGTAAAACTTTTCATGAAAAGAAAAGGCAGTTTAATATTTAATCTGGAAACTCATCACTCAAACTGCAGAAGAAGCAGTCTAGGTAAAGGAATCATAAACAAAATCAGGGCAGGATTGAGGATGCTTTGAAATATACTTCTCTTCTGCTATTTCTGCTGCTATGAAGTAGGAGAAGCCACAAATGATGACTATACAATGCACACTACAGACAGTCCTGATAACATCTTAAATACACAAATATGATTTGTGTTCCTGATGTCTGGGGAAAGGAATAAAGATACATGGCAATTACATTAGTGTCATATAAATATGGAGAAAAAAGAACACAATGATATTTTATTTGCAGAACAAAGCCTGACAAAACAATGAAACATTCTGTAGTGAGTGCTGCAACAAAAATCCTGCTAGGCATTAGTGAGGCCAGCCTGGCACCAGAAGCAATACTGTTGGTGATGCCAATGCTGCCCACTAATTCTTCAGCTGTGGGGGGTCCTACCATTTGTAAACACATCATCTTTGTGGTGCAAAACCAACCGTGTCTGGCTGAAGTACTTCACAAGCTTGTCTACCCACCAGGCTCCTGGTGGGACAGAGCTTCCCCAATGTTCAAGAGCAAGACTGGAAGCACAAGGCAGAGCTTTAAAATGTGTTCAGTCCACTTCTCTGAGTGTCAGAACAAGACCGTCTCATGCTAAATTCTACTGTAGGTCTGCTGAATGCTGCCATTCCTGTACCTGCCAGTGATGAAACCAGCAAGAGTCAGCACCATCCTAAAACACCACGGAGAGTTTCACTGGGAGTGGTCCAGTTGCAGGTGCTAAAAAGCATTTTGAGTCTTGTCTTGGCCTGACACCCATTTTATGTGTGACCTTATTAAGTGCTTAAAACTTCAAACTTTCTTATGATAAGGTGAGAAGCTTTAGGAGTTCAGGAGACAAATATTAAAATCCTTGTCTGTTTCCCACACCCCCTCATAACTAGATTATCCTTTTTAATATCTTTGGGGTTGCGTTTTTTCATTCACATGAGATTTCCCCTTGGGTTTTTACCTAGCCTAAGGACTCCATAATAATGAATCAAATTAAGTTTCTGGCAGCAGCGGGCTACCTCTCAGGTAAAGACAAAAAAATTATATTTTTTAAAAGTATCACCAATGTCAAAACAAAAAGAAGAAAGAGCATCCCATGGATGAAAGATATCACAAGTTCAGATCACTAGGCTAGACTTCAGAGGGAGGGAAGGAACTTACACCGAGCCTATCCCACATCAAAACACAGGACTTGCAGGAGATTGAGAAGTCACACAGCAGTTAGACAGGAACCCCACCCATTTCCCAGAAGCTGTAAATCTTCACATTCCTTGCACACACTTTGTCACTGTCCTACCCCTCTGGGCCATAAAAAACCAACATGCAGCACATCATGAAATCATGTAGCTGCTGGAAGGCTCGAGGGAGATCCTGGTGCACTCCAGCTCCCTCGGCACCAACTCTTCTGGGTACAGATTACCTGTGCAAGGTGCCACGTTAACCCTGTAGTACAGAGCAGATGGGAGGACAAACCTTGCCCAAGGCTGGTAAAACCTGGAGCCCTGTCTTCTACCTCCTCAAACAAAAGTGGGTATTTTCTCTGAACCATACCTACCTGCACAGGGAAAAAGAATGAACAAAAAAACCAAAAACAAAACAAGCAAACAAACAAAAACAACAACAACACCCAAAACAAACAAACAAACAAAAAAAACCAAAACCAAAAACAACTTAAGAAAATGAAAAATAAAAAAAAAAAAACGGAAAAAAATTTAAAATATGCAAAATGAGACAAGAGTAAAAAAAGAGATGAGAAGGAAAAGAAGAAAAGAGAAAGACAAGAGCTTTTCAAAGCATGGGTTCTCAGAAGCCATTACCAGCTACAGGGTGGATCACTTTACCACACGCACAGTCAAAATAATTTTGGTTTTTACCTCTCAGTTCTTTAGGTGCCGCTGGGAATTTTTCACTGCATCTTCTACCAGGACAGAAGGAAAATTCTTTTAGTTCAATTAGAAAATGAGAGTAAATGTCCAGTAGTGCCAGAACATGATGACCAAACCAGCTATTACCGAAAGACTGTAACTGCTCCAACTACTGCAATGGCTAAAAAGTTAGCAATTGTTCCACTTTTCTTAAAAGACAGAGAGGGAGCCATGGTACATGACTGAAAGATTAGCTAATCAGAGACAAACTGAATGCATTTGGAGAAGAGCCTGGTGCCCAAAGTTCACATTCCAGCTGGGCTGAGTCCCAGTCCTCTTCCACCCCAGACCTTGGCAGTGCTGCCCACACCACAGTGGACTCAGAGCAAAAGGGCATTTAGGAAGCACTGGGCCATTCAGGCTCCAGGAGGGCACGACCAGTTCCACTGAGCCTTTAGCAACAGGATAAATCAGCATTTTATGTCCACTGCTCTTCAGATTTATAAATCATCTGAATGAGGTTAATCACAAATGACCTCATAAATAAGATGTCCTGCCTTGGACAGGTCTCTGACAGAGAAAAGGTGTCAAACTAGGCCATTGTGCCCAGGACACTGAAGGACAAGTCAACGGCTGCTTTGTAAGATTAGGGCAAGGAAATTTGTCCTCCTGCCTCCAGTACCTTCATGAATCCTGATGTTGCTCTGAAGTATCTTCACCTCTCCAGAAATAACCAGAACTAGCACACCCTGCCTCTTCAAGCATGTCATAAAAGTGCCTAGGACAAGTCTTTTTCCTGTGCACCTTGATCACCCCTATTAGGTTTTGTCTTGAATTCACCAAGATCCAAGCCAGTTATAAAAGTGTGATCATGATCACAAGGCTGAGAGAAATTATTCAAATGGGTCAGTTTATCAAGACAACAAACCTATTAAGAATCCAGGAACACAGAGAAATTAGACATACAGCACTCTATCACACTAACAGGTTTTAATACTGCTGAACATTACAGTGAAATATTAAACTAATTCATGGTGGGGGGAAGGAGGATAAAGCAAGGGGGTAGATTAGGAGGTGGCAGAATCATAGAGTAATTTAGGAGATAAGAAAAACAGATATGCCTTTGTAAACCGCAAGCAACACATGCCCAAGAGATAAAGACAATACTCTTACAAAGGACTAAATTGATACACAATACATCAGGGATTTACTTAATTACTTCTATTACAGAATTACCCTAGGGAGGCAACTAGCAATGCAACAGTGACTGAATATTTCAGGTTCCCATTTTTTCCCCTGAACAGAAGACCACAAATCAATTTTCACTAACTTCAGTGCAACTGCTGCTCAGGCAGATTCTTCAGTAGTGAGCGGTGCTAGAGCTCTTCTCACTGCACGAGAGCCCTGCTGATACCAATGTTTATGCAGAACAGGGCATTAAGTGCTGATGGAGGCACCCAGTACCTGGCCCCGTGTGGCTGAGCACCTCAAAAATCCCATCCTATACAAACGTTACTCAAACCTATTTTCCAGGTGGACAAGAGTAAAACAGGCAGCACATAACCATAGGAGAGCTGACACACAGATCCACCTGCATTCCAGGTGGTTCATCTCCCCTTCTTGATGAATAAAGGCAACGCTGCTTGGAGACAGGGAAAGCACAGTGCAAGGACTTGGCTAACACACTGCTGAGAACCTGTCTGTAAATCAGTCACCACTCACATGTAGTAGGCATGCTGAGGCTGAGATGGAACATACAGTACTACTTCTCCTACTGTGTGACTAACTTTGTGCTGAATGCCATTGCAATTGCCAACTAGAAGGCATCTCTACGAGGTGCTAGGAGATCTCCACAAGATTCAAGTCAATTCGCTGTTACAGTAAGAAATTGTTTTTAGCCCTGCTGAAGTGAGTTTGTTTATGAAGAGGAGAGAGACTGGTTCTCATACCAGCATCTGAGAAACAGTTAAACTGAAATGCTACACTTTCCAGAGAGCCACCATGCAGGTACAGATCAATCATCTGCCATTAACATGCACTGACAGAGAGAAAGGCCAACACATACACACTTCCCAGAAGTGAAGGATGAGGAGTATTAATGTAATGTTGTTATGATGGAGACATGGAAAAGGGTTGAGCAAGAAGGAGCCCTGAATCAGAGAGACAAACAAAGGACGTGCTGAGGTAGTTTGCTATCAGAGATCCTTTGCAGAAGGTTTGCAGTAGTATTTGGGGAGAAAAGAGATCAGTGCATTTCAGTTTCTATTTCAATGAGGTTACTGACACAAGACAAAAAAAAAAGGTTATTTATTTTTCATGGTACCTTACCAGTCACCCACTTGCACTGAGTTAATAAACTACAAAGACTTAACTGTATCCTTGAACAAGGAACATCAGAAAGTTACAATAAAACAGGTTTGGATGGGAAAACAGGAGTAAATCTAACCTCAGTCCACGGGCTTGTTTGATGTTTGTATACAGCATTCTTATCCCCTACTCCTGGTCCCCCACTCACTCCCACACACAATTCCCATCCCTTTTTAAGTCTGAATCAGAATCCAATAAACTCTCTTGTGAAATTCCCTGTCCCTTAGCCCATAGTCTTACAAAAATGCCAGTGCTTACTCAAGACTATCTGTGCTGAGGGCAGCTGGTCTCCTCACATGACTTCAGTTAAGCATCTGCAACCCACAGGCTGAACCTCTTCCCATGTGCCCATACAGGCCTGTGGGTCAGCTGGGCAGCTCGCTCCAAGGGGACTGGGAATAAATCTCACTGTTATCTCTGCTGTGAATGCAAGGCAGATTTCTGATAAACAGCACACTTCTTTCTCAGTTAAGTATTAGAAAGCTTCATTCACACATAAAGTAATGCTTATGTGAATTCTAGAGCTGAGTGTGCTTTCAGAGCCTGAAAGTGCATCAGAGCCAACACATGGAAAAGGCTGGCCTGAAAAAAGATACACTTCCATGCACTGAAACATATCTGTAGTCTGTCCCAGAATAACGCAAGAACATAAACCTGAAGACTAACATAGTCATCCCCTCCCCAATAAATCCAAAAGCAGTTCCTCTAGAGCTAACTGATCACAGGAAAAAATGAAAAACCCCCTTTTAAGCAGTCAGAATTTGTACTTGGTGGAGCATCACCTATTCACTGTGTTACGCTTCCAGCAGCATGCTGCCTTTGGAAACAAGTAAATTCCCAAAAACGGGATTTCTTTTTTTCCCCTCCCTCAGCACTGGAAAACTTTTTTCAATAAGGCAATAATTAGCACTTCTTTATTCCAATCAAACCTCAATTCAAGAAGCTAAGATCAGCCTCTAGCTGATCAGACTCACAGAGGAACCAACTATACTCATCTTTTTGACAGCGGTGCTTTCTCTTTTGAAAGACAGACTCCTCCAAGTAGCAAAGAGAAGTCAGAGCCTACTTTCCAAATTCAGTGACTCTGGAAGAATTATTTTAAAAAGCAGCTCAGTTAAGACTGAACAATGACAACTACTTTTACTCCTGTCACGTTATGGATTCAGAAACAGCAGACTGCATTAACCCTTCCAGAAGTCTGACTAGCATAGCCTTGGAGCAGAAAGCGTGGGGACAGAAAAATCCAGCAATGATAGGAGAAGATAATTCAGACAATAAACTCATGCGTCCTCTGCTACGGAACACAACAAGCTGCCTTTCCCCCCAAAGGGACCTTCTACCAAGAATTTCCCTCTCTTGAGAAAGGGGAGGTTTTAACAGGCTCCAGAGCCTTATAAAAGTGCTCAGGAGTCAACACAAGAATCACCCTGCCTTAAACACTGGTGGATCATAACAAGAGTGTATGATTTCTCCTGGTTTGGAAACAATTCAGAGAGGATTTAAAGCAAAAAGCTCCCACAAAGTAAAACTTGCTTAAGTATTATAGTTTAAAATGCCATGACAAAGAGAGGGAAGGTGATATACACCCTAACCAGCCTTTCTTCTGTGACTGCTGGATGTAAAGTACCATCTGGTCACACAGTCACAAAGGCACTCACATCCACTCCTCCTCCACAAAACCCAGGCTGATGTGACTGCCAGCGTGAAGTCACAGAAAACATTTTAACTCACTCTTCTTGACTTAGCTGGTCTTCACCTGCCTTTGCCTCTGGTAGTTTGAAGGAGGAAAAGAGGGCTTGCCTGCTTTAGGGGGGCAAAGCTGAACACAACTGATTTCCACGGCAACGAGATACAGCCCCAGTGAAGAAGGCCTGTTAATAGCTGTAAGGCAATGTGCTCAGCAGAACAGATTTTCTATCAGACAGCCAGAGATAGCAGCTCGTGTTCGTACACAAACGTGTAAGGAATCTGATGCCTGGCCTTGTACAACCCCACTGATTCAGCCCGTGCTACGCCAGTGTAGACCACAGCAAGATAGAGACCGTGTTGGCAGGAAAAATAAACAGGCAACGTGGAGAGATGCTTTGCCTTTGAAGACAAAGTAAAAGTGCTCCTAGGACATTCCTCATTAAGTGAACATTTATTGCCAAACCATAGGAAAACACCAGCATTACTATGAAAGCAAAAGCAACTGTGCAATGCACAGATTTGTGCATACCGTACCATCACCTACCACCCATGCTTCCACCTTGGACAAGTGCACATTCATACACAAGCCAGCCTCTTACAAACAACCTGCCATTTGGAACGGGAGGGAGCTGTAATTGTTCCAAATTTTCTACTGAGGGAGTCGATCATTTGGCCTTTGTAGTTTAGGCTCCTTCCTATTAAAATACAGTTACCAACATTTTCCAGCACAATGATATTTTATTCATTTGTTAGTATGCTCCGAACCTTGCCCATAACAGACTGCTAAATCTTCTAGCAGCAGTCATGATGGGATTTGCCTTGCCATGTAAGGATACAGTCTCCAAACACATGGATTTCAACAGGACCAGTCTCCGTTTATATAAAGCAAAAAGCACACGGGAGGCTTTGCAAGACCAGAGCCCCAGTGGAGAAGAGCCGAGGCCATTAGCAAACTTTTTCAAGTCAAGCAGAAAAACACCAACTGTCCCACTCACACTGTATGCTCTGCTGGAAATGCACAAAAAGCCATTTATATCAAACATGAGAAGAATATGTCACGTACAGTTTATAAAAATATCTGTAACAAACTAAGAAAAAAGCTAGAAACTCTCCAAGTAGCCTTAACTAGGCAGTGGGGAGAAGAGAGTAATTTCATGGGCTATTTTGTATAGCAAAACAGTGACAGCCTCATGCTGATGAGGTTTTATTTAAGTCCTACAACTTTTCTTGCCACTGCAATAGGCGGAACTCAAAACCCAGAACTAAGACTCAAAGCAGGCACTGAGCACAAAGCTGTATATTGTATTATGTGCTAGGGCTGTAAAACTACCAAACACTGATTTTAATAAACAATCCTTGGTAGCACACAGGTATCAGGGCTGACTCTGTGATAGGCTCATCCTTGCTCAGAGTCCTGCACATCAGAAGGATGACAACTGCCTCATAGCTTCAATGTTTTACGTGTGGTAAGCTTAAAGCACGAGTCCCAAGGCTGCCTGCTTCACTTGAAGAGTGGCGCCTTGTACTGCTGTTGTTTATACAGATATGGTAATTAAAAATTGCACTGTAATGCATTTGATAATAGTCTTATTGTTCCCGTGAACTGAACTGCTTCAGTTAAACATGATATCACAGCTAAATAACAACCTGCATTTATACTTTTTTTTGGTACTTTTTATTCTTTCTGTACAGGAACTCTGGGTTTTTACACCATAGAGATTTCCAGCACATCTCAGAGCAAAACACTTTCCTGCTAAACCAAAAGGCTACCCCACATTCCCACGGAGCACACTCTCCTAAGATGCCTAAGCTCTGTGCTAACACTGAACTCGGAGTGACACACAAGGATAACCTCTGCCTTACAAAAACAGCCAGACTTTCTACACCTTTTTCAGTAAAACAGCAGCGTGCTTGGATACCGTTCCACAGGTGTGCTTAGCACAGGGCTGTTTACATTGAATACAGCTGAAGAGCACCAGCAGGGCTGGCTGACAGCGCTGGAGCAGCCGTCATGGGAACCCAGTAAGACACACTTCTTGTATGTTTAGAGCCTTAATGTGGAGCAAAAACAAGGGAACACCACAGCAATGAAAAAAAGCAAGTTAACAGGCTAGCCACTGCACTGCACACCATGCCACCCAGCAGCAGGTAACCTAGGAGTTCAGCTGAAAGTCCTATCAACCTTCCAGCATCAGGCAGGTCTGTGGAAGTCAAACTACCCCACTTCCCTCGCCCTTCAATGCTGAGCACACATCCAAATCACTCAGGGCTTGCCTACCTGCTTCAGGAGGAACTTATCCTCCGCGTTGATCTTGAGGGAGACGGCCAGGTGGATGGCGGAGAGCACCACCCCGCTGATGACCGCGGCTCTCATCCGCACCGGCAGCAGCGTGTAGATGCTGTAGATGAAGAAGACGGTCCACCAGATGCCCTCTGAGGCGCTCCTGGGCCACACCAGCAGAACCCCTACCACTTGCACTGCCAGGATCACCAGGATGACAGAGTAGCATGCCAACCACATGTGGTCCTGGTGGAAGTTGTTGCGGTTGCACACCATGCACAGCACCACCATCAGCACGATGGCCAGGGAGAGCACCACGACATAGGATACCTCATAGCGGCCGTGTGCGGCATGGAAGATGAGCATGACCACACAGACCAGCACCAGCACGGCCATCAGCATGGTGAGGCTGCTCTGGTTTAGCCGAAAGAAGTAGCGCTGATAGAGACGTTCCAGTTTCTCAGACTGGAACTTCTTGGACCTGAAGATTTGCAGCAGGCTACTGCAACAACTGCCCATGGAGAAGGCCGCCTCGGAGTCCCCCTCGTCCCCGTCCTCTTCCTCCAGCTCCTCAATCTTGGCCTTGATGCGTTTCTCGTCCAGCCCCAACTCCACAGAGCGGGGCCGTACCTCCCCCTGCTCCCCCAGCTGCCGGGGGCTGGCATTGTTGGGGGCAGCGGGGGAATCACTGCCGGGCGGGTGCCGGGACCGGTGACGTCGGCTGTCGTCACCGTGCTCCTGCCAGGCGGATTTGGACCTAAAGCTCATCATCCTGCAGCCGCTCTCCCCGCGGTTCCGGGGCTCGTAGTCTTCCTCGCTCCTCCACCTGCTCGACATGCGGGAGGCCTTCTTGCCCGAGGACCTGTTGGGAGGCGGCGGGTAGGAGTAGCCATTGGCCCGGGCCTCCGCCTCGCCCCAGGCTGAGCGGTGCTGCTCGGTGCCTGCCCAGGGCGCGGGACCGCCGAAGCCCGGGGGGCTGACACTGTTGGACCGGGACATGCCCTGAGGAGCGGAGCCGCGGGCGAGGGGATGACAGCCGGGCAGGCGCAAGGGACGAGCCGCCGGGAGAAAACCCCAAAAGGCAGCGGGGAAGGAGGGAAAAAAAAAAAAATGGGGGGAACAAAAGGGGGGAAAAAAAAGAGAAAGAAAAAAGGCAAAACCCGCAAACGCCCCCAAAGTCTCCGGAACGGCCGAGCGTCCCCAGAGCCGGGGTGTCCCCGGCGGGACGCTCAGGGCAGTGCCATCGCCGGCCCCGGCACTTCGACACCGCCGAGCGCGCTCGGCACCGCGGGGACCGGGACGCTCCCGGCTCACGGCCGCTCGCCCTCAGCCGCGCCGCGGCGGCCGCAGGGGCTCGGGGCGCCGCGGGGGAGCCGCATCGCAGCGCGCCCGCACCGCTCCCGCCCGGCCCCCGCCGCTCGGGGCCGGGCGCAGGGCGGGCGCTTCGCCGCGGGCCGGTCGGCGGGGAGCGGGCGGAGGCTCAGGCTCGCAGGGATGCGGCAGCCGGCGGCGGCGGGAGCATCCCCTGCCCGAGGGGCGCGGCGGGGGGGCTGCCCGGGGCGGACCGGGCTGCGGCGGCGCTCCCGGCTCGCCTCGCCTCCCAGCGGCGGAGCCCCGGCGGTAAGGCACGGCCGGCGGCAGCCGCGCCGCTCATGCACCCGGCCGCCGCTCCCGCTACGCCGCGGTGCCTTCGGGCGGCCGCAGCGCCTCTCCCACGGGCACCGGGGGAGAGGGGAGAAACCGGCAAATCTGAAAAATCGGAAGGGTAAGGGGAAAGAAAAAAATTCAAGAAAACCCGAGAAAAAGCAGGGGAGGGGGCTCGGCGCTGCCTCCCCCGCGCTGCCGGCGGGGCGGCGGTGCCAGAGCGGGGCGGTGGCGGTGGCGGCGGCCCCGCGCGCGGCTCTCCCGGGGACGGCGGCGCCGCGTCCCGGCCGCGCTTTGTGCTCCCCATTCAGCCGCGCGCCGGCCGCGCCGCCCCCGCCCGCCCCCATTGGCCCGGCCCCGCCGCCGCGCGCCGCCATTGGCCATCGCCGCCGCCGCCCCGCCAATGCGCGCGCCCGGGGCGGGGCGCCTTAACCCCTTCGGCGCCGCCCGGGAGCTCCGGGAGCCGCCCCCGGGCAGCGCCGCACGGGGCAAGCGGGGCCGGCCCCGGGCGCTGCCTCCGAGCTCCCGCATCGGGCAAGCTGCTAGTGCATCAAGCACCGGCGGCCGAACTGGCGAAGAGAGGAAAATCAAGCCCCGGACAACCCTCCCACAACAGCAGCACCTGTTGCTGGACCCACCTTAACGCAGAAATCAAAGGTAAAATACACGCACAGGTAGGTTTACCTTGTTTCTTCAACTACCTAAGGTACAGCCCTCAGCTTCACCCGACAGCGCTGTGACACCGTTCTATGGCATATTCCCTAACCTGGGAGTGAGGCATGACGACACCACAGCAGTTCCCAGCAAGTTTAATCTCCAGACTCTTCCACAATGTTCTTTCAGGAAGAAAGAACCACTCTTCTGCAGATGAACTACTCTTTTTGCAGATGCAAGTGAGCCAATTAATGATTTACAGTGTTTTGAAGGTAAGCATCATATGTACTAAGAATAATATTATTGCTTGGTGTTCTGCATCATGTTTTATTAAAAACAAACTGTCAAATCAGGTAACTGCTTAGCTTAAGTTGCTGAAACTGGAAATTGTCTAGATGTTTGATCAAACATTGGAAATCCCTGCTCACAAGCAGTCCTTAGCAGTACTAGTGCTAAAGCTGTGGTTATCAAGGGATAGAGATAAGCAACATTTGTAGAGAGGAAATATTACTGGACACAGTTGGGGGAAAAAAAAGCCAAACCGGATAACCTTCCAAACAGAAGCCCTTCAGGTGTCCTTTACACGTGCAAGTAACTCCACAAACTACAGCAATTTAGGCCTTTGTGCATTTCAGTGGTTTGTAAAATCATATGTGAATTTTCAGCAGCTTCTTCCGCAGAGCATCTTTTATTTACCAGGAATTCACAGTTAAAGATTTTCCCTAAAACAATACACACAACTACTACCGTGGGGCTCACTTACAGGGCACGTTCCTGACAGATGCTACATACTGCAGCTGGTCACAACTGGACTTACAGTTTGCTTCCCATGAGGAGACATTTTTATATATAAATACCACTGCCCTTCAAGTGGAATTTATCATTTCTTGTGATATTATACAACACTGTCACTATCCATACACTACTTTTGTTCTGCTTGAGTAGAACAACACTCAAGAATTATAGGGTAGTTGGTTACTCTGGCTGAACAGTGCCTGAACCCAAGGGATAAAGACAGTGAAACAGTTCTTCAGTGAGCTGTAAACTGGGACAGGTTTTTTTGTTTTGTACACAAAGTCCCATTTTGGAGTTCTTCTCTCAAAGCCAGCAGTAAAAGATCTCACTTTTTCTTACTAAAACCAAGTAAAAGGAGAAAGGTGATCCACAAAATTGGTGACCCTAAAATTAATTCTGCTTCACAGAAAGTTACTATGAAGGCATGTGTAAGAACCAAGCACATTCAACATCCCCATCTTGTTACATTTCGTTCTAGATATCAACAAAGCATTGCCCAGATAACAGACCAAGCAATTTTTTTATGTTTCACCACTGGACTGAATGAGGTTTTACTTATC
This sequence comes from Haemorhous mexicanus, assembly GCF_027477595.1. Taxonomy (NCBI): domain Eukaryota; kingdom Metazoa; phylum Chordata; class Aves; order Passeriformes; family Fringillidae; genus Haemorhous; species Haemorhous mexicanus. The sequence goes on along the minus strand of NC_082348.1, from coordinate 10,402,834 downwards.
ATTTGCATCATGGAAGCCTCTGGAAGCCTGAATCCTAGGCAGGACTCCAGTCACAGTAAGCTACAGCCCCTTCTCCAGGAAGTTTATATAAAAGGGTACCAGGAAAATGGTACTTTTTATTCTAGAGTACCATTCATGTTTCTTTTCACTATGCCATTTTGTAAGACATACAGTTTTGCTTTTCTGTAATGTCATAAGAATTGATGCCTAATCAATTTTAGGGTGTTTAAAAAAAAAAATTCAGCCAGAGGGGAAAAAAGTTTTGCCCTTGCAACTGGGGAAAACAAGTCTTCAACCAAAAGTTTGTAACTTTAGAAACAGGTAGATAAATACAAGGTGCTGAGTTTAAAGAGGGGTAAAGAAGCATTTGGAAGAGATTGTGCAGAAAATCTGTAACTTGTGAAAACAACAAGGATGTTAAGCTAAAAAGTGTCTCAGAAGCTAAGAGTAGCACCAACTAAAGGGGTACCTCACACAATGAGGACATAAAGATGTAAGATTCCACATGGATAGTAAAAATCTTTAATGCCCACTTCTAGCTGAAGATATTACTGGATGACATGGAACAGTAGTAGAACAAAGGCAACAAGCAGGATATTTTAATATTAAGGATACAGACCATAATACAGACAGCTTATCTACAGCTTTCCTTCTAACACGCAGTTTCTTCAAGCCCTGGCTCTCGTTTCTAATTCAGGAACCTCATGACAAATGGCAGTAAGATACAATGTTTGTCTCACCCAAAAAAGTTATGCATGAAAGCAAAACACTGCATATTCTGGGTGGCTGTGAAGTCATTTAAAAATGTCTAGCACTTAGTACAAGAACATTCAGGCAATCATACTTTGTTAATGAATTATACATAGAGAGGAGTTGCCTTTTTCTTTCACAACTAAGCCCAGCCATTTTCTGAAGGATGAGTGTAAAACTGAGGAGCTTCTGTATCTCAGTCCCAACATGGCTATGTACAAATTATGACCTTAATCAATACAAGTGTGCTTTGCATAGAAGTCCATATAAAATGAGAATATTTACTTTGTTCAGAGATCAACAAATACAAATATCACAATACTGTGTAGAAAAACAGATAAACTTCCTGTTCCTTATCCTGAAGGCTAATGTCGCACCTTCCAGTCCAGCCTAGCCTTCACAAATTTTACCTGTCCCATCATAAAAGCCTTTTTTTTTTTTTTTTTAATTCTTTATGGGTGGGGTATTTGGGCAAAAATCAATTCAGTACCTTTAATAATATCTTAATAAAATTCTGGATTAAAATTGAACCATGCCTCTTTTACATAAAAGTATTTATCTGGTTAAAATAATACCTAAATGGAAGTAAACACATGGAAGATTTAGGGAACACTTGCACAAAATCACTCAAATGATTTCACCTCCTCAAGAACCTTCAGGAAGCCATGAGGGAGTCAACAGAGATCTACTGTGGCAGATCTAAACTTCTTCAACATACAAGTTCACATAAACTCTGGTTTCACATGTAGTCTCATAATTTGTATAAAAACATTTTTTACTTTATTATCATTACAACAGGTGCAGTAGACAAACATTAGCATTCTTTCTTTCCATTATTTACTTTACATGGGGAATACCAACTAGATAGTGACTTCAGAACATCTGTGTCACATTTCACTCTTTGTGGTCTTCATGCACTCCAAGATTCATGGAAGCATTAAATCCAGAACGTTAGAATATCCAAAGCAGCCCTCTGAAACCAAGAGATAATCACACAGTCCAGCTTGAAGCCATGAAATACTCAAACTGAACAAGCTGCTGTTACAAATTCTCTTGCTCCACACCGCCCATCGCCCAATAATCTGATGATTCAAAATGAATAGAACCAGAAGTGAGAAAATAGTGAAAAAACAAAACCACAGTGACTTAAAAAATAAACAAAAAGCCCAACCCAAAACAATCTGACTCATTACTGACTTTTGGGTTTTTTAGGGATACACAAGAAGCCTAGCAAGACAAGGTGCTTATTCAATCACATTGATCAGTGTTTTCACAGCAGCACCCATATTTTACCCCAAATGTAGAATAAAATTTCCTGCATGCCCATGCTGTTTAGTCCAAGCAAATCTGGGGTACAGATCTCCATGCACACATTTGCAATACAAGAGGATTGCATCATGAAATTCACCATCATGCATGTAATTCATGTGGTCATTCCAGGGATTTCACACAATCCTGACTTTAAGAAGAAAACAGCCAAGGATTCCAGTTCTCGTTGCAGAATGTGAACACTGCAGCTCATTTGTTAACTGTAGCAGATTTACCTGCTCACCTTTGGATAGCAGCAAAGCAATGAACAGGACTGAAATGTCTGTACTGAGTGATGTGTCCTGGAGGCTGCATGAAGCTCAGAGCTCAACAGTAGGAGTTCTACATCTTTCTATAGGAGTTTTACATCTTTATGTCAGCAGTTTATTTCTTCAAAATTGGGTGTGCTGAGGCCTCATCTGCAGTTATGCATCAGCAGGAACCTGGAGCCCAGCAGGCCATGAATGCTTACATCTGTCCCTTGTCTGAACATACCTGTAAGCCTAAAGCAGGTTTCCACGCATTTTCTGACTTTTGAAGAACTCAGAATTTTCAGACTGCAGGGTTTGCTTCTGCTAAAGGGCTGTAACAGTATCAACTGTCTTACTTAGCAACTAGTTATTAAGTAACAGTATCCAGTCTTACCACCAAAACTAACCAGCAATGTCTGATTTTAAACTGCACATCCATTTTCTTGCTGATGCAAGACAGCTTTTTCCACTGTTTCAGTTTGCTAACAAAGTGCTTTGTTTACTTCATTTAAATTGCACCAAAAAGCTGGGTAAGGAAAATCATTTGATACTCTCAGACCAGCAACTTTCCCAGCAAAGGTTTATACATAGGAATGGAGGACAAAAACAAAGCACCTAACTCAGCGCATCCAGTTCCTTATAGTCTTGTAATAAACACCTGGAGGAAAATAAAACAAACTTCATGTCATCAGCACACTAGACTAAACATTGCAGCATCTCCATTAAGTGCTGCTGTTCTGTCTTAATAAACAAACAAAAAATCCCTCCCAAAACCCAAAACCAAACACCACCACCATCGCCCCAAAGAACAACAACTACTGCATTCCAAAGGGAACACAAAGAAAGTTTCATGTTTTGTCAATGCCCAAATATTCTTTGGGAAACACAGTGGTACAGCTCTGTAACCTCCAGTACCTCTCCTCTTCCATCTCATCATTTTATTGATGGTCATTAAGTAGAGACCAGTATCATTATCTTTTCTTATCCAGTAAGCGAAGAGGATGTATTTTACTCAAAGAAACCTTTAAATGGCAAACTAATTTCATAAAAGCCATCTATTGCCAGGCTGATTGGAGGGTCCTCCACTTCCTATATACTCTCCACAAGTGATGGTTTTTGTGGGCATGCTATGTACAGAAATGAGCAAAGTGCTGATATTTACATTGCCATCAACTTAAAACTGATGAAAAGGTACCTGAAATGCCTGTATCCCTTTATATGTATTCTTCAGATTATCTCATCCACTGTCCTGCCCAAGAGGCTGAATGTAATTACACAGGAGCTAAGATTCTGCAACTTCTGGTGTTCAAACTAGAAAATGCCAATGCTGAAGCTTTTCATGTACACTTGCTGCAAGTGGTTACAGCTCACAGAAGACTGTGCAGACTGACTGTAGCAGGAGAGTCAAAAACACAGGACAAAATGCAGTTCACTGCTCACAATTCAGCTGAATAAGCCTCTGCAAAAACTTCCACCAAAGAATTTCCCAATAATAAGATCCTCATGTAGTAACAGGTAATGTAAAATTTCTATGGGCAAACTGCACAGCATAAATTGAATCTAGAGAGAGGCAGCTGTGCCACATCAAAGAGAAAAACAAAACTCTGACAACACTAATGCCCAAGCTAACTTGTGAGGCCATAAAAAGGGCTTTAGGATCTTGCACATCTGTAAAGGAAAATATTATTCTGGAAATTAGTGATAAAGATTATTAAAAGAGTTACAAATTTTTAATCCACATTTGAAATTGCAACTACTTCAAAGGCAGCCTTCAGAAACCAACTAAGAAGCTTTATTAATTATCTTACTTCTGTAAATCTTCTGACAAATGTGGAAGAGTATTTGTTTAGGAGACAGGAAGCAGAATTTAAAAGGCACTTGATACTGAATGGAAGTTCCAGGCAGTTGGGTGGCTTGAATCAATCACTCCCAACTGTAGGAACACTCAGTTCACATCACATGAAACTGAATCACACATATTCACACCTTTTTATTTTATATTCAGCAGCCCAGCACAGATCCCTCCTCTCGTCCTATATCAAGAACTGCCAATGCTTTAAGATGAGCCTTACATATTATTGTGACATTAACTTGCTGACAACCACAGAATCCTTGTGCTTTTCAGATTCTTTACTGTTACCCTAGGGAACTAAAATTGTTTCCACACACACTGTTTTCAAAATGCAGAGAGGAAACACAAATAGCCAGTGATAGTTCCTGCAAGGCACAAACAGAGCTCAGCACCTCTCCACCACAGCATTTCTGAGTTTTTAATTACACAGCAGTGCTAAGTCACAGCCATCATGCGTAGGACATGTGCTGATGCTGGGCATGACAGCACCATTTCATCCCATCTCAGTCAACAAAAAAATCACTGTAGTTGTGCAATCTTATGACAAGCATATGCCTAGAATAATAGCACTCACTCTGCAGCTACCACTCAGTTCCTTTTAGAGGATTATAACTTGTTATTTATGGGCATTAATGTCATCTAGACAGTTTTTAAATCTCTCTCAGGAAGTGTTAAAAATGCTAAAAACGTTGCCGTGGTAGCAGACATATTATATTTAGTAAATGAACTCTGAAGTATTCTGTTGCATTAGTTAAGCATTCCACTATATTTATAAAACTCAATTTTGTTTTTGAAGGAAACCATCAGCATCCAGAGTACAGATAACAGCAGGAGAACAAAGAGCTCACACTCAATTGAGGATCCTTCAGGGAGTTCTGAGTGTTGACATAGTCAGTTCAAGGTGTTGTCATGAGCACTTCTTTTGGATGTGGAAAGCAGAGCACTAATAACAGTATGAAGTTTCTTATTTCTTTTGTCTGAACTCCACAGTTACCTATGCTAAAAAAACCTTGTAAATTAAAAGGTACACATTGTATACAGATGAATAAAAATACAGCTCTGACTCACACTTGCAAAGTATCTGCTTTTGTTCCTTAAACAGTAACAATACAACATATTTTGTTCAGAATTATTTTATTTGGATTATAGCAATTAGTATCACTGTTCAGTAGGCCAAATCCAGGCAGAGAGCACAGAATCAACTGCACAAGGCAACAACACGGACTAGTATTTTAGCATACAAACCATTTCACTGCTTTATCAAGTTGAAATATCTTTCAACCATGCATAAAAAATCTATGCTTAAGTCTTTCAGAGCTCCAGGTAATACCAGATTCCTAAATATACAAAAAATACATTTAACTTATAATAATCTTAGTGAATCAGACTTATAAAATTACAATTTTATTCTTCACAACATAGAAAAAAATACAAAAATGACTGTATATAGTTTTCACCCAAGTTTCACTGACATATACATCAAAATATATTAATTGATGTATACTCATGAAAATTTTGAGCTGAAAGATAAGTTTTAAAATGACACTGCAGATTGGTCCACACAAATGCCAACCTTCATAATGATAAGGAAAAAACCCTCTGATAAAAACATCACATTGTGAAAAATTACAATTAACCTGCACTGTAACCTGCATTCTTACTGTAATTTACAAATATGAACATTTCTACAATTCCAGTTGTAAACTACACTCTGGTGAAAACCTTGGTCTTTTGGAGGGTAGTGACTAACTCAGAGCTGGCATGGTAGAACAAAAAGTGCTGTCAACTGAACCAGTGCACACAACAGAGAGCACCAAAGCAGGGGGGGCCTGCTGGTTTGGAGAGGCTGAGAGAGAACATGCAAGCCAAGTAAACAGTCTGTGGGGAAAATAAACCCCTCTGCATTTGTGACACATACCAATCAAAGCTTCTGTTACAGAGCTCACAGAAACCAAATTTCAGTGACAGATGAGGGGAAACGTCTTCTTTTATGAGGAGCAGAAACCCCACATCTGTTAGCAAAATCAGTTTTAGGGAGCAACCCAAACAGGGCATCACACTATAGTTCTCTCTCAAGATCACCTTCCAGTGATTTCCATGGAAGATAAACTTGAAAAAGCACTGCAACATAAAGCACTGAATTTTTGTACGTAGGAACTGCACATTCAGATTTCAGAATATAATTTATAAATCAGCTTAGCTGGTAAGAATTCTTACTGATAAAGCAACTACTTTTTCTTTTGAAAGGAAAAGTAACTCCATTTTCTTTTAAAAGGCCACAGTTTATTTGCTTTTTCGTCATAAATTGATACTTTCAATTAAAGTAAATATTCCATATTAAAGCCTATTCAGCAAAGGTGCTGGTTGTAGAAGCTTTCTCCCTACTGGCAGCTTGCTCTGCTTTTCCATGGTGCCAGTGCTATCTGTTGTAGATCTGTACTGTATCTTTCTCATCAACAGAGCCAGGAGTTTGTTTCATGCAGGAATATTACACAGTCATTTTTTATCTCCAAACTGGACCAACAAATTTGAAACCAAATCTTTTACTTGGGTACAGAAATCAAATTAAGAAAAGTTCAGAGCTGAGCATTGACAATATCCAGTAACCTAAGTACATCAGGAAATCAGATCTTTTAGAGGACATCCTTCAGAAATATTGACATTAACTTCTTTAATAGCAAGTATGAGCAAAAGGAGATTTTTGTTCAGAGGTGGAAGTTCACACTGTCAAACAACAACTTCAGAATAATGTAACATTTCTCAGATCACTACAACAAAGCACATAACCTAATACAGAAATTAATGGAATTGTTGCATCTTTGAATCCAAAACCATTCTGAGGTTGCATATGGCCATAGTAACAGAATCACAGAATTGTTTGGGTTGGAAAAGACCTCTGAGTCCAGCCATCATCCTAACACTGCAAAACCCCAGTAAACCATGTCTATGCACCAATCTTCAGGTATTTTAAATACCTTCAAGGATGGTGACTCTAAGCTCCCTGGGGAGCTTGTTCCAATGCTAGACAATCCTTTCCATGAAGAAATTCTCGCTAATATCCCATCTAGACCTTCCTTGGCACAACAAGAGACAGTATGCTCTAGTCCTATTGCTGGTAACTTGGGAGAAAAGACCAACACCCAACTTGCTAAAACCTCCTGTGTTTTATAATCCAGTCAATAATTGGCTCCAAGATGTTGAAAATAGAATCAAAGATTTTTATTTTCTCTTGTCCTTCCTCTGCTTATAATAATCCTGTTTGTGTTGAAGAGGAAAGGCTCTATACAGTGAGAGCTAGGAAAATTCAGTCCTTTTGACGGAGCCAAAGAAAATTACTGAAAAATAACAAGTTTTTTTTTTTAATATTGCTCTGACAAGCATAAATCTGAATAACTGTATATAATAACTGTATATGATAACTGTAAATCCAGCTCTTCCCAACTGCTAGGACACAGAACCTGTGTCCCCAGTGCTTCCCAGCTGTGTCAAGGAAGAGCTGGGATGTGTCAAACACAACCAGGCCATGTCCAGGGGAGGTGCTGGCAGGCACAGCACGAGGCAGCACTGCAGGCAGCATGGGAGTGGTCACACCTCATCTCTGCACTGAATCATGACCAGAGGGAAGTCAGAGAGGCCCACATGGTCTTGTCTAGTGACTGACTGGATGCAGACAGGACTATTTGGCCATCAATTCCTAACAGAGCAAAGCCATAACCTACATTTCCTTTTGTCTCTGCTTAATTTCCCTTCCCCTTTTGTTCCCTTCATTCCCCACCCAGTTACTCCCAATCTGAAGTTTTTTCTAGGCTTGGGGCACCCTTCACACAGCACTAATGCTTTCTGCCTCACCACAAGCCTTTCTCAGCTCTTTCATTTTCCTTTTACCTTCCCAAGGAAAGGTAAAGCCCAGAGAAAGCAGGTAGGGAAATATAACTTCTTGTGATCTTCCACTCTTTCCAAAGAACAGATAAGGGTGGCTTGTCCTACATGCAAAGGCAGCATGTTACACAGGAGAATTTGCTCTGCAAGGAGCAGATTATGACTTTGCAACACTTCCAAGCTGAGTGCCTGGAACTGCCTTCTTGGATGTGCCAGAGTGATGACCTCAGTCACCTGAGAAAAGTCAGGCTAAAGAACAAGGCCCCCAAACACAGTAGACCAAGCAGACCTCAGCACTGAAAGATGAGTATCACAATGACTGGTGGTAATGAGAGAGATGGTAATTTATGGTAAAAAAGGGAGAACTGCACCTGTTTCTGGGTGAATTACCTCCTTATATTGTTTAGATTCATTACTGACACCACCACAGTATTACAGTTAGTATTATTTTTTTTTAATATGTAAAAAATATTCAGGGATGCAGTACTTGGGGTAGTTTTCATGTTTTGGATAAGAATTACAGCCTCTGAATTAATATTGGCATTTGAGTGATCAGCTTAAACAAGATCTTCTGAGAGCACACTCTGGTCAGACACTGTACTGGTTAAATTCCTAAAGAACCACATTCCCCTCATTTTCCGTAATTGGTTTCTTGTTCTTGTTCCCATCACCTTTAAATACACAACCTACCTTTCTAAATTCAAATACTTTGCTCAGATTACATTCTCTACTGAAGTCTCTGACATTATCCTGAAGTATTCCAGAGCATATTGTTTGCTTTCACAGCAATACATACAGTTTCTGGCATGCAGTCAAGCACTTAAAAAAAGGAGGTATCAGTAATATAATGCCAATTCAGGCATTTAGTGGGTACAACTTCATCACTCATACTGCAACCTTCAGGCATTTAGTAATAAATGAAAACCATTTAGCACATCATTTAAGGAAAAGGTTAACTGCCAAGCCATATAAAGTTTAAGTTTTCTGAAGCACTGCAAGCTGAAATTATTTCAATGTTTGACATCCTGGAATTTCACTGAAATCAGATTTATTAGTTATTCTTGCTAAATTACTGATCTTTTACCTCTGACTTATCTTGGTATACTCTTTACAAATGTGCTGGGTATTGAAAAACTGCAGCATTTTGATGTTTGAAAAGTTCTGAAAAAGAGTTGGAATTACTCTGCCTTCTTATGTTCTTCAGTGTGGGAGAGTACCTTTCGCCTCTGATGCAGCATGTGGAAATAGAGCTGAGGGAAGACTGAGGAGAAAACACACTCAAGTCAATAAAGTGTCAAGAGAGGCCTGCAAGATGCACAGTCAGTCACATGGTCACTGTCACCAATTCTCTATTAGAGGATGTGCTTATCCACTTTTTGCTTATCTATTGCCTTTTACACTCTGAAGAGATGAACTGATATTGTTCTTAGGCTTCAGGTACTATTAATTTTTCTGCTAGCAAAATCACACTTTTAATAAAATGAGAAATGCCTTATTTAACTCCAAACGTGGAAGCAGATGACAAAAGCTGCCATAACTGCATGCACACAATACAAAGAAAACAGACTGCAGGGCAGAAAAAGTCCTTCAAGAGAAATTTCCAGATCTGTTTGATTTTTTTGTAATTCTAGTGTCACTTTTTAAGACTCTAAGGCATTTTATACACATCAGTGCCTCTTTGATCTCTCTCTGTCCAGAGCTTTTTCTCCTTTTATTTCTAAAACTATGATAAACAGTATGTTTGCAAAACAACGAAGAAGGGGGTGGAAAACATACATATACAAACAGCAAAAGCTGAAATTTCCATGAGAAACCTTTGTGAGCTATGCAAAAATTAAACAAGGTCATCAGCAGGCTAAATTGGTTAGTTCTGTGTCTGCTAATCCCACAATGGTTTGCTTTTCCCAGTACAGCTGTTAATACTAAGAAACCAAAAAAACTCATACTTACTTGGAATGTAAGAGATCATGACCAGGATCAGGAATGTATAGTAGTCAAATGAAAAATTGTACTTGTTAGGTAAACTAATGGAATACAAGCCAGACTGCCTGACGAAGGGTAATGCAGCATATATTGTGAGTAATTCACCTGAGACTCCCATTGGATACAATACTATAAACAAAGTGTACCTAGAATGAAACACAGAAAGAATTACAAGTTATGACAAACTGACAAAATATTTGTTAAATGATATTACAGATATTCAAATTTTGAATTCTCCACTCAGTATTTATTTTTCTTAGATCTTATTTGATTAGAGCATGGCAAGGTATGAACATTATTGCAAGGTAAGTATTCCAATCAGCGATCATGTGGAAATATTTTAAGATTTTATCTGCCAATCTACAAATTATCTTTAAAACTATTCTCCACACATACACACCTTATTAATTTGATTTCTGAACTCTTTGGTAGAAGTCATTTTACTACTTATAATGGGGCCAAATATAGTTGATGTTAATCAATGAGCTTAAATATTATTTCAATAACAACCACTGCATTCAAGAATTACTGCTAAATGTCAGTTTACTTACTGTCCTCCCCTACTGTTACATATCAGTTTCTGACAATTATTTTGAGAATGAGTTCAGACAAATGACTCTTTCAGCTTGCAATGCAATAGACTTTTGTAACCTGAAAATCTGCTGGAAAGAAGCTCGGCAGTCACGTTCACAAACAGGGCAATTACCTGAATGCAGAATCTAATTTTTTGCACTGCAGCTACTTTACAAGATAAATATCCCTGTCAGATCAGTGCTGTAAGGCTGTAACTTTTATGATGCTACCGACCTGGCCCATTTGATGAGATAAGGGAGATGGTTTAACAAGCTAAAGGTGTAAAAAGAGTAACGGATTATCTCGGTGATTGTCCAGGCCACTACAAACAAGAGGACACTGTCTTCACTTTGTACCTGTGAGGATGGAAAAAAGGCTTCGTATGAGCTTGAGCATTGCCAGTTACTCACCAGACCCAAGAAAACCTCACAGAAATCAATTCCTGTGGGTTACTTTACTGCATCATTTTAGAGAACAGACTCCAAGAATGAGCTTAAAAGCAACATTAGTAACAGTAAAAAACCCTTCTTACCATGTTCTGTATTTTTCTAGTTGCTTAAGAATAGCTCTGCTTCATGATTGGGTAACTTCAGATCTCATATTCTGTGCAAAGTAAATTGGTACAAGAAATCCCTGAAATGCTGAGTATAGTTCTTAACTCTTCCCATTCCTATAGAGTACCAGCTTCTATTTCAGTCCTGTGACTGTCTCCTAGTGCAGAAAGAATGATCTAACACCTGATACTTGGTTTACACTTAATATTCTGATACTAGTTCATGGTGCCTCTGAGCAGAAGGACTGTTTTTCTTTTTCTGGTCAGAAACTGGGCCCTACTTTTGAGCAGCAGCAGCAGAACAGCTAACACCAGATCTCAGGCTGGGAGGAGAGAAGAACCATGGTCAGATTGTCTCACCTCAGGTAAGCTTGACAGGTACCTGATTCACTGTTCCTTGCTCCATTTTGTGCTTACTGTAACTAGCACAGTTCCTCTAATGTTACACTCAAGGCAGCATCACATTTCACTGCTTTACATCTCTTGGAGCTTTCATGTCACTCACACATCAGTGAAGCAGCTGTAACTCCCTCCACATTTCAACCCTGAGATCAGCTCAGCTGGTCTGAGCATGGTGCTAATAATGCCAAGGTTGTGGGCTTGATCCCTGGATGGGATCATTTAGGAGCTGGACTCAGTGATCCTTGTGGGTCCCTTTAAGCTCAAAACATTCTATAATAAACTGCCTTTTATCTGTGACATTTATAAGGTCAATCCTCAAAAGCATGTACTTTAAAATGAAGAGTTATATTTATTAGATTATGGAGCATCATTATGAGGTTCAAGTTCCTGATAGATCTCAAGTATATGTGGGGTCACATACCCACAGTACAAACTCCTGAGGGAGCAGACAGGATTTTAATTCAGCCTTCTCCCTCTCCCCTTGAACAGAATTCCCAGCTGTATGAGCACCCTAAGCCCAAATTCAGTGGACAGTGGGAATGAAAAGAGCTCAACCACATGGGCCCATATTTTCTCTTTTCCTCCAACTCTTGAAAAAAGGGAAGAGGAAATCAGGAGATGTGGGTGGTGCACTCTATTCATCTTGGACAAAGTACAAACCAACAGATAAAAAAAAAGGGTCAAGAATACATATATATATCTCTCTATATGGACAATCAGAATTTTCTTAATAGGAGGGGACTGATCATATACTTTTAGGTAAAAAAAAGGGATTTTTTTTTTTCCAAGGGAATTACCCAGAAAAAACTTTGTTACAGACTGCAAAACCCAGAAAAATGTGTACAGAAAACTTGAGCTATCCTGGAATGCAGAGCTGTTGGTAATCTGTATTGTGCTGTAAATCTGTATTTTGCAGTGTGTAACATTTCAGGTCACTTTCACTGCATTTTGCAGCAAAAAACCCTTATTCTTTTCCCACATTCTGATAATTTGTTTATATATTAATCTCCCTTACATCATCATAAAAGAGCAAAATTCAAAAATTATTTGAAGATTTTCAGAGAAGAGACCAAATCTATTTTTAGACATTGCTGCAGGATCCTAATCCTGTTTGAGGTCTGCTTTATAAGTTCTTAGTTCTCAACAGGGAAAAGTGAACAGATGCTGTTGCTCCAGAGGAACATGCTTGACAAGCACTCCAGAGCTGCATCTTCTGGCCAAATCAGGAGTAGCAGCTTTGTGATGAGTTCACCTAAACCTGTGAGTCCCAGGCTTCAACCTGTGCTTTAAATCCCACTTCTTTCCCTAGCTATGGAAACGGGAAAAATCAAAACCCAAGAGTTGGCAGCTTGAAGTAGCATCCAGGATATGAGCAAGGACAAGAAACTGGGACACCAACAGTGAATCATACACATGGAAGTAGAAAATTACAGCAGTTACAGTCCAGTTCTAACACATGACATCTCTAACACTGCCTCCAAGGTCTGGTCTCCCCCTCTCCTTTGTATTATAAGTTATTAAAAGTTCACACCATTATGAAACACATAATCCTGTTAGGTCAGTTAAGGAATCACTGATTGTGCCTTCATAGCTTGTGTTCCTATCTATGGGAAAAAAAAAAATTTCAGGAGTCTTACTCTTTTAGCCACTGCTAATGCTGCATTTGCATCATTGCTCCTCCAAGCTGAAGACAGAGCAAATACACAGCAGACCATTAATGAACCACTAAGGCCAATGCTCCCTGAGAATTCAATTCTTCTTCCACTACTTTTTTTCATGCCAGCCTTTCAAGGAAGTCTTAGACACAAGTCAAAACTTTATTTACACCTTATTTATCCAACTCTCTTAATAGGGGTCAATCAAACAACAGGCATAATTTTTTGGCAAGTGCTTCAAGCCAACATATCATCAAGGAGGGTCCTGAATTTATTTCAGCTTCTCTTAAATACTGTGAATAGCAAACAATGTTTGCTAAAATATAAAAGAAACCACTGTCTTTTAAGATGCAAAGATGAGAACTGGGAGTTGACAAACTAAAGCCTGAGAGGTTTTTAATGTTCTCCTTAAGATTGGAAAGGGAAATTTCTCTACATTAAGAGTAACAGTTTGACAAATTTGCAGAAATTTCAGCTAAACACATAATTAAGCAATCCAATGCAGAAGAGCAAAACCAGCAGCACTATGCAAGTGTAATGATGGAAAATATTGGAACAGCATGTTTATCTCCAAAGAGCTGGTTCTCTGGTGCAGTAATTAAAAAATAAAACATAAAATTCTGGGGAAAAAAAAGGAAACTTCACAGTAGGCACAAGGGGCCTGACAGACTATTGTGTTGTATGGTATTGCTTTAATTTTACATAGATGTAAAGCAATGATGAGTCAGGTTTTTCAACTGTACTCAGCCATTCAGACTTCTGACCCTTCCATCATGGACTTTTTACTACAACTTAGTCCTAAATATCATAAGTTAAGATGTTCTTCCCTCTTTTAAGTAAGTATGCTTTACTACTGATTGAAGATATCAATTCCCAACTGCAGATACTAGAGTCCCAATTACCAATTCTACATGCTTTAAACGTTTTCACAGCATCTCTTGCCTGCATGTTCTACCAAAGTTCCTCTAAATATATATTACACTAATTTGCAACCCATCAGTAACTGAGCCCAATGGGATAAGCAATAAATGCCTGCTGACACCATTTTTAAATTACCCATCAGAACTGGGTGCAGAATTATCTATCAGAATGGAACTCCATGAAGGCCTGCCATGATGTCACCAGATGATCTCACTGCTCACACAAATTCCAAAAGACATCTTTTGAGCTGAAGGGCACTTTCTGTTCTCCTATACCTGCATTCTCCCAGCTCTTTACACCAGGCTGTTTGTTCTCTGCCCTCCTTTGCAGGGGAAACAGTAAAATTCACTGAACTGGCTCCTTTCTGACATAATGGCCAGCACTGATGACGTGCCAGGCCCTCCTCCACAACACCAACAACTGCCCCTACAGTGCAGGTGAGGAGAATCTCAGTGTGCAGTGCTTTAACATTTGCCATGCTTTAACATTTATTGTGAATAACTTCAGATTGAGTTTAATAACACACCAGCACTGAAGTCCACAAAAAGCACAAACATGTTAGTCGCTAGAAGCATGCTTCAAATCACATCACATTTCTAGAAGTGTATCCTGACAGAAGGAGGGATGCAATACATATTTCTTCTTTTAGCTGTATTATATATGAAAACAGTCTGGAAAAGCAAGATACTGAACAAGTCTCATTCAAAAAGTTAAAGAGGAAAACTGCAGTTTACTTTGCAAGAACCTCATCATGCAACTGCATCGCTTACAAGTTCCATAAAGCTGTGAGAATTTAATCCTGGCCTTCACCATGGAGCTCACTTGTGCAGACAGCCCTTTAGAGAAAGTAGAACACTTGTGACACTTGCAAAAATCTCCCCAGGTGAGCCTGCAGGCTCCCTGGTTGGGGCAAGGGGAGGGGTCAGAACACAGCCTCTTATTTGATTTATTTCTCTAAGTCAGAGGTCAGAAACTCATCACAGGGTTCCTCATCCAAGCCATTCTTATACCCACTTCCTAAGACATTAAAAAAGTAACACATAATGCAGTCTCTTGCAAGAGTTTAACCAGAAGACCACACAAGTGTGGGGGAAAAAAATCTGCATGGAATATTGTTGAAGGAATCTTTGCTAAAAGTCAAATATTTGGCTACACTCATTGCTCCCATTTGATCAATTTTCTCTGGTGAGAATGTGGGCATAAGCATCAAAAAAAACCTAACCCACAATCACATTACACATTTTTCTTTGATGTCTAACAGACAACACATGGAATAATTCTAATCCTTCCAATCTAACCTTTAATATTTGGGTTACTTCAAAATCAGGAGACTATTCATAAAAACAGATTATCATTGTTTTTTAGGAAGCACCAGATATCCCAAAATCATACAGATAACAAGCAAAACTCCAAGAGTATTTATTTTAAAGTATTTTATATTTATATATAAAATCTAACATCTTGAGATTATGGCGCTTTTTTTTTGTTTGGTTGGGTTTTTTCTGTTTGTTTTTGGGTTTTTTGGGGTTTTTTGTTTTTGTTTTTTTGTTTGTTTGTTTTGAGTTTTTTTGTTTTGTTTTGTTCAAAACCTAGTACTTATTTCTGGTGAATTAACAGAGACCAGAGTACATTAATTTGCACCAACAGGGAACTCCATTAGAAAATAGGTTTTACTTTTATTGAGAAAAATAACATTCCTACACTTTAAGTAGCATGAAACTAAAGCTTCACATGAACGAGCATCACAATACCAGAAAGGACTGATCACTGCTAGGAACTACAGTGACTTTTGTTACTCTACATGTGCATGGATGCTCTGACAGCAGGTTTGGAGGAAGGAAGAGAAAGCAGCTTCCCTCAAGACTTTGTAATAAGACAAGTTCCATAAGGCATTTTCCATTCAAGTCACAAATAATCTTGTGCAAAAATTGACTGTCACTTGTTTCAGGCACCCATGCTGACACTGGTATCAAGACTAATTTCTTTTTTTCATGAGAAGAAAACCAGTAAGATTAGTTGGCTGAAGTTACAGCAGAGATGCAGCACATTTGGGCTACTACAAGGATTCAGATGACAGGAGTCAGTCACCATAACCTGTACCAATTAAAGCATGTCTAGATTTTAAAACAGCTGTCAGGAATAATCTTCAAAAAACACAGCTTCCAAAAGATTCTAAAGAGATCTGTATAAAGTACAGCACTATTGGGTGTGGTGAGCAGTGAGAAAAACCACTCAGCCCCCAAAATTTACCTATACTTGAAAATAAGAGAATTGAATGAAGGACAGAGAATTATCCTGGCAAGTGACAATGGAGAGCATGGAGGCAGTGCTGTGCACAAACAATTGAGAGGGAGTTTCAGATGCCACAGGAAGTGAACTACATATGCAGGAGGGCACTTAGATTTTGTTTTTAATGATGGCACTAGTGAGATGAACACTAGAAGGCTGCACCAAATGCTGTGCTCTGTTTTACACACTGGAAGCTGTTTAACTGTCAGCAAGGACTGCAGAATCTATCCAGGAGCTAGATGTCTTACAGGGACAGAATCAGACCTCACTCTGTTTGACTGTCAACAAAAGATGACATCAGATCTATTTTTATTTCTTTTGATCCACAGAAATTCATATGAACAATTTCCCAGGGTGGGATATAAACAGAAGACATTTTAAGGACAATCAGACAGCAATCAACACTTTTCAGCATGGATCAATAATTTTTCTATCAATCTGTAGCTTGACTTACCTCTTTTACACTATGTGTTACTGCCCATGTCAGGAAAACCCTCGACATCACTTGAAAAGCAGTCAGAACAACAGAAGAGGGAACAATGCCTGGAAGATATTTTGCAATTAGCAAATGTGCCTGATTAACAAGGTAGGAGGTAGAGGTGGAGAAATAAAATACAGCTAAACCAAAGTCCAGTCATTTTAAATTTCTGGAAGGAAAGCATTTAATTTTTTTTAAATTTGAAAATCTGAAGTCAGTCCTTCAGTGTGTTTATACAGTATAATGCAGTGCAATCCCCTGACAAGGCTTTCTGCATCAAAATGCAAACAAATGTAATTGATCTTGTTGCAATCACAGCACATTCCTCAATAAACAGAACAGCTCAATCAGATAATTTCAATCAAACACCTTCTGGTGTTAGTCTTTCAAATAATCCTGTTTGATTAAAATATCCAAGATACTCTTCATTACTGTGATTTAAAAAGTAAAGACAATAAATATGTTTTGCACTGCATATCCCAAAAAAACCCAGCCATCAAAAATCTTAAGAATTTTTCTGAAACACTGATCTAGCCCATATTTTGATAGATGAAAAGTTTGTAGTTTCTTCCTTGAAATACAACACAGAAGAAACCCCAAACCAGCCAAGCAACCAAAACAACCAACCCCACAACAAACAAACCCCAGGCAACAGCTGATGCACTGGCAGGTACAAAAGCAACTTGAAGATTTTCTCAAGGAAGCAGATATCACTGGTTCTTGCAGCAAGTTCTGAGGTGCCAACTGACCTGCCAGTAAAAGGACCCTACACAGCCAGGTCTGTCAGAGCAGGAATAGTTTTAGACTGGAGGATTACACAAAATTTCTAAACTTTGCATCCCAAAGTTTTATTTTCTTCTAACAGCAAAATGATAAAAGAGCAGGTGTAGCTCCTAAGATACAGTAAAAAGTGCTCATAAAGCTAATGCAAACCACAAGCAACACAACAGCCTCAGAAATATGTAGGGACCAAAGAGAAAAATGAAATAGGAAGAGAGAGTAAGAAAAGTCAAAAGCAAGTTTCAGTTGAATTATTTTAATTTCTTTGCTTGGCTTCTTTGAGAGGGAAAAGGATAAGCCTATAGACAGAGTTCTCTTCAGTTTTATAACATTGTCTTGGTCTCTGGGCTACATGTTACCTCCTTTCCAGGTACAGCTCTGCATTTTTTAAATCTCTACCATGTGTCAAAGTCCTGTTCTCAACCATGCTTCACTCAGACACTCCCCTATCAATCCTTGTATTTTGAAGGACTTGCCTCACAGATGCTAACATTTCAGATTCTACTGAAAAGATGTGGAGAGAAAAGTTATGCTGATACACACAGCCATCTGTCACACATAAGCTTTTCTACTGACAGAGAATTACAGCTCTAGTTAGAGCAATTAGTTCAGCAGGGGCAAAGGAATCTGCAAATTTCCTTTTTCTCCTTGCATAGGAACTTCTGCTACAGTCAGTAGGACTACAGCAGACAGCAGCAGTGCATCCAGCTGTGCAAACCCCCCTCACTTTATTTAGCTGACAAACACTTCCATTAACAGAAAAAAAATGTAATCCACAGCCATTTATAAGAAAACCAGTCTTTTGCAAAACAGTTTTGTTAGGGAAAGCAAAAAGAATAAAAACAGCATAAAATGTTGCCACTTTCTCCTAATGGCTCTCTCTAATATTAAATTGTGCAACATGGGCTAAATGGATCCACACCTCAAACCAACTGAGAAAACAGCAAAGCATTATGGATTTAGGATGGTAAAACCAGCAT
Organism: Haemorhous mexicanus; assembly: GCF_027477595.1. Lineage (NCBI taxonomy): Eukaryota > Metazoa > Chordata > Aves > Passeriformes > Fringillidae > Haemorhous > Haemorhous mexicanus. The sequence goes on along the minus strand of NC_082348.1, from coordinate 10,384,180 downwards.
TTTATCTGCCAGGTCTTCTCTCCAGTGTACCAAGATTCAACTTTTCCTTCTTGCCACTTGGTAAATAAGACCTTAAATGGCACATTTTAATATTAATTTTTGACAAGTTTTTTTTTTTTTTTTAAGTATGGTTTATTCTTGTAAAAAACAGTAATTGAGATTTAGTAAAATTAAACAGCATTGGAAGGACTGCCTTGGCAGCACAGGCAAATAGATGATACAGTTTACTCTGAGAAGCCTTTACAATTATTTGAGGTGTATATGATCATTCATTTCTTGGGGTGATCTGTGCACAGTTTATGAACTGCCTTCTTAAGACATTTTCAGAGCAGCTGGATGATTCAGGAGGGTCAGAACCACTTCAGCAGTGACAGAACCAGACTGCCCTCTGCTGACACATTCCTAGCACCAGTTCTCCCAACACCTCACTTGGTTATTAAAACATCCCCCAGAACTCACTATGAACCTACAATCCAATAACCTCTCCATTATGTGGCTGTCTGGACAATGATGAAAAACAGCAAATTTGTAGTTGCAGCTTTAGGAACCTCAACACCATCTCACTCTTTAAGTAGTGACTAGTGAACATTCAGATAGGAGCTGAAGCACTGTTTAATTGTTTTGTGACTTTTCAAATTAGGGAGTAAAAAACTGGAATGTATTTCAAACAAAAATTAGGAAGTTTGCAAGAATTAAATTCAGCAATTCACAGACTGTAACATTTTTCTTGCTAATATATTGCTAAAAGTTCAGTCTTCTATAAAAATAGTAAACAGAAAATTTGCAAGCTTACCAAGTGCACAGTGCAGAATCTAGAACAAAAAGGAAAAATTCAAATCACTAACATCTCAGATTAAGCAATTCACACACATTTAGTTCTGTTACAAGTGCTTAAGATTCAGTATTTGCATTTCAATTATTAAGATTAATATTTAGCTCTGCTGTCCAAGCTAAAAGCAGACAGTAAAACTCCTTCTTGCTAAAAGGAAAAACTCAGCTTTTGTGTGAGCTGTGCAGCAGAATTAAAGTAAATGTAAGAAATACAACCCATTCATGCAAATATTAGTAAGGCCAGGGAATAGGACTGCACCCACCTCAAGCAAAGCTCCAGTTTGGAAGAATTTCAGGGGCTTTTCTATTGAATAGTAAAGGCTGTGGTAGCTGCCTTTAGCCAGATATGCCCGAACTAGACCAACTGCAATAACGAGCCACCTGAAAGACAGAAAATGGGAGACATTAAGCAAAGCATAAATAAAAAGAAATCTTTAATCCCTCTTTCAATACTTGAGAAAGCAACAGGCAGAACTGTCCTGAAATACACTAACTCTGCAACACTGGATATGTCAAATACTTACATCTTCTACAAAGATGTGAAAGTGAAAGATGATGCATTTTAAAAGCATTTTTCAGCACCAACACGGTACCAATATCTCTAATGTCTCCATTTATTTTTCAGGGAGCTCTAATTAATTAGTAATGGAATGTATTCATGGCAGATTGGCATCACATTTTTTCAGTTTAGGCAGAAAACCCCTGACAGCTAGTCAGAGACCTAGTACCAACTTACAGCAGTATGACATAAACAAGATTCAGAAGGTATTTATTTTAACATTTCAGTTCAGTTCAAAGTAAACCCCTAGACTCTATGAGAGGTCATCCAGCTTAGGTGGGAGCATATATATATGAGAAATAGTTATAGATAAATAACTTCAAGGAAACTGAGCCTGCTAAAGCCTTGAAGACAGCATGCCCATTCCCATCCCAGTTTTCCTTTTTAACCAACAAATATATCTGAGCCTATGTAAGTAGTGCCCATGTAACTGCAACTGTATGTGGACAATGTGACCTGTTAACCCTGCTGATTTTCCCTTCAGTTTACCTAAAAATTTTTCATCCTGGCTGATGAAGCTTCCACTAACTACCACAGCTGTGCAGAGCTGGTGCTTGCCCCCAACATGAGAAATTCTTCAGTCAGGTCCATGCCAAGCCACAAACCCAAGGTGAGTGGTCAACCCCGGTCAAACACTTTCTATTTGAAAACAGCGTCTAGAGTGAACTTCAGTTTCCAATTGCTTTTGGCAACAGGGGGAGAAGGGGTTGGTTGGTCAAGAAGAATCCTTAACAGGGGCTCCCAAACTTTTCACTGACAGGCTCAGCCTGGCTGTCTTACACCGAACTACTCTGAATGCCACCCAATTTTACCTCCATCTTCCTCCAAACCCCTTGTGCAAATCACTAAGTGTCTCTGCTAATTCACCTCAATGTGAGACATGTAGCTAGCCCACTGACTACACAATAGTTTTCACCCTTCAGAAAAAAGTGTAGAGCTGTGGTTTTGTAACAGGGATGATGAAGAAATTCCCTTTATTTGCAGCAGATTAGAATCTTACAAGTACCACATTAGCTTGGATATTGCAGAGTATGTGCACATATTATCCCAAATGTAATAACTGTTTGAAACACACAGCAAAGTTCAGATTTTTCAACAATAAATAACTCTGGCATCCAAGTCTGTGTTTGTAACAAAATCTGTTAGCAGAATTGAAAGAAAGCTAATTAATTTCTGCCTTAACTTCTGGAAGACATGCACCAAAGAAAAGCAGGGGGAGTGGGGAAGATAAATGGGAGAGAGAAACAAGCCCTCCCTTTTTACCAAGTGACAAGTTATTTCAGTTAAAGTCATCTTGTGAAATCAAAAGACAAACATTTGCCAAGTAATTGCTGTTTACAAAGAATAAATGATATTCATTTTGTGTTTGGACTTCAGTGTACAATACACCAGTAAGCACTACAGTATTGCTGATTCTCCCCTGTAACACCAACTGCTTCTTCTTCAGAACAGGAAATCAGAGCAGGTTGACACTGTACTCTTCTTACCTGTCAAGTTTCTCTGTTTTTCCTGATCTTCCATGTTTGTTGAGAAACTGCTGAATTGAGCAATTTCTCCAGTTGCACAAGATGCCAGTTCTTGGCTGTGCCTGCAAACCATTCTCACCTGAACAGAGTCAGGTGAATCCCACAGCTCCCAGAGGAGCTCCAGCCTTTTGCTCTGCTCCACCCTTGTGCTAGATATCACTGACTCCAGCAAGACTGTGCTTTCCATTCCATTTAGTATCCTTCAAAAAGCATTTGATACAGATCAGAGCATGAATCCATACGAAGTTAAAAGCTGAGCCTAGTTTGTGCTGAAGCTTTTAGTATCTCTGTCCTGCTTCTGTGATTCTTAAATAGTTCTCCATCCACTAGGACTAGACAAAATGGAACAGGAGAAGGTGAAACCAAGGAATATCAGCTGAAAATGGAACTTGACAAGAAGTTTAGAAGGGCAGCAAAAGGCACCACTGTCTCATGACAGCTCATTTCTCTGACCTATACACTGAACTCCATCTGGAGTTACACTTCATTAAATTACTGTTACCCTGTCTGTAAACTCCAAACTGGACATTTACCATTCTTTGATTAACCCAGAATAAGAAAAAATGGATATTGCATACACAGGGTTTTTTTAACTTTAATTTGGCCAGACTTGATAGACAAGCTTTGTGCTCAGGTCCTTAGGTAAACTCCTTTGGCTCTCTCACAGGTCATAAAAGGCATTCTCTTATGCAAAGTTTACTGAGGTTCTGTAACATTTATGCAAGAGAATACAGCAGAGCTCTGCAGTGAGTGCACCTGAACAGGAGAAGTGTACTTTGACTCTCAACCACCACTCATTGAAGACATGGACAATGAAACTCATAACCCAGAACACTCTCTGAGGCACACTGATTAATGCAAACCCTTGCAAATTCAAAAGCTATTACATTACCATCGACCCTGTTGAGTGAAATCCTTTTTAAATTCATTGTTTATACCACCACCAGCTACTTATACCCAGAAGTACTAGTCAGATACAGCACTTGACTAAAAATAAGAAACATAATCACCTTTTAAAGCAGCTTATCTAACATTTACACTCAGCTCTAACAGCATGCCCCATCTCCCCAACCAGCACTATTCAGTGATTTTGGTCAAGCACAGCTTTTAGGAAAAATAATTTCTATGCTGCATCTCTGCCTCCAGAAATGAGCTCCCCTTGTCAGGTCAGGCATGACTACACAGCTTCACACTGGGATGGGGAAAGAGTCTGCCTGAACACGAGAGAAGCAAGATGCAGAGATTTCTGCAGCTTAATGCTTTGAACCATAGGCAATAAAACCTGAGCAAGTACAGCTGAGAACCAACTGCAGTCCTGGTTATCCCCTGTTGTACCATGATTGTCCCATTTCTAAAAAAAAAAAAAAACCACCCAAAACATGAATCAAACAGTAAGTGCATGCACCTCCAGTCAGATCCACAGGCACACATGCTTTTTGTACTGTTTTCCTCTTGCAAAAACCACTGTATGGTTTTTTATGTGGGAATCCATACACTACATGCACTAACAGCATAAAACTAGAAATAAGATCTATTATTTTTGGAGTAAGTTGTGTTTTCTTTAGCTAAGCCAAGATAAATGCAAAGTAAATGCAGTAGCTATGCTGACATTTTTCAACTGTCACTTGATCTATTTTAAACAAAGTTAATAGTTAAGGCAACTATGGTTTTAAAACACTTACTTTTAGTACCTATTTACTGCACAACAATGTTGCTATGCGCTTCAGTTTATAAGCCTTTTGTAAACCAAACCAAATAAACCACTTCCAAAAAATCCCATGTGCTGTTAGAGCATCAGTTCAACACCTGGGCACCTTGAACTTTTTGTTTTTCTCTTTTCACAATTCTCTTTCTAAGGCAGTGCGGTTGGAGAAACTAAGTCCGAGCACTCTGACTGGCATGGGGTCAGTAAATAATCAGTGCCACCAGCTGTGTATCAATATTCCATCTTTTCATCTGAACAACTGAGCTTCTGTCAACCAACCCCAGAAAAACTACCTTTAAAAATGCTTCACAACAATAAGAAACAAACAGAGCTTTTTTCCTAAACTCAATCCTGTAGATTGTGGAATTTCAGCAGCGTCCAGGGGATGTGCAAACTCCTCACCCATTTGAAGAGGAATTAGCAGTGGGAGCCCTCGGTGACCTACCCCGAAATAAAAGTGAGAGACAATACAGAGATATGACCATGATCACAGAACTCATATGGTAACTCCCTTAACTTCAGAAATCATTTAATCACAATCCTCTCCAGAAAAAACCAGCTCATGTTAAAGCACCATAAATCACATCCCACCCAAGAGCGGAATTTTTTAAGAGATTTGATGTAAATCAAGAAAATGGGCAAAACTGTGATCAAGATTTATATGACAACAGAAAGCTAAATAGAGGTTTATTTTATTTATTTCTGAGCTTCCAGAGCTCGATTTTTTTTTATTTGTTCTTCTGAAGAACTAGAAATTTCCCATGCTCAGGAGCTTGCATGCCATGACAGAAAGTTCATGACCATAAAGAAAACTTTCCATTTTATACCACAGCTTCTCTCTCAGGTTTTTTATATCTTTTATAAACACAAGTGAAATGCATATGAGCAGCAAAATTAGCAGGGAAATGCTTTTATTTCTTAGAAATAAAAACAACAAAACTAAAAAGCTCTCCTGACTGCCTGCAATGTGTTGTGTTACTCATGTAATTATTTCTGAAACATCAGATTACTTAAATCAAACTGGTGGGTAATTATCCTTGCCCTCTGAGTGAAATACCCTGCAAATACCCTATGGAGCCATAAACCAGCTCAGTAACATTTCACAGCAACACAGCTGTTGGGTAATGGGTGTACCAAGCACCTCACAAGAAATGAGCTCTGCCAACTTCCCTACCTCTGATCCACACAAGTGTAAATATCTTGTAAGCTGAAACAGGATCAGCTGCCACTAGCAATGACTAGAGTCTTCATGTCCAATTGCCTTACTGAAGTGAATTGTATCTATATTAATTCTACAGTAACCTTCCTCCCAAACATGACACTACTGTGTTTGCTCAACTCCTCACCCACCTGGGTTTATCTAGTGGCATACACCATCAATTGGGATCCATTTTAAAGGCTCTTTTCTTCTCCCAACCAAATATCCTCAATCTTTCAAAAGACAGTTTTATTTTTATCTGGATTGTAATGAGATGTGACAACCACAATTAAAAAAAAAAAAGAAAAAAAAAGTCTCCTTTCTCTTGAGAGTCCCCAGTCGTCACTATTTTTAGTTTTGTACCTAAGGACACACCTGAGCAAGCACCAATAGGCCCCAGTCTGCATTACACCATGCAGGGCAAGGGCAGAGCACAAGCTGGTCCAGGAGCTCACATATCCCAAAAGCAGCTTCCAACCTCAAATTACAGAGCAGCTGAAGGGTTTATGGAGAAGTCTTGCAGGGCTCAAGATCTCTGCCTTAACTACTGCTGTGGACAAATTCCCTGTATTTAGGGTCACCTCTCTAGTGAAATCTGCTGGAATATACACCACAGACATGGTGATACAAGGAACCTACAGAAAGCTGGATGTGAGAACGGCTGCGGAGCAATGAACGTGTCAATGATAAAGCCCGGCAGCTCCCAGGGAACCCACACCCACAGCGCGCGGCTGTGCAGAGCCCGCTCCGGAGGGGCAGCCAGACAGGCCGAGCCGCGGGGCGGGCAGCGCTGAGGGCTCACCCGGGCCAGGAGCTCTGGGGCCCGGCAGGGGCCGCCAGGGACAGGCTCGGGGCACCCCCGGGCACTCAGCATGGGTTACGGTCAGAGCACGGCGAGGCCGGGACAGCGGGCAGGCAGCTGAGCCAGGACGCGCAGGAGCCGCTCTCCAGCACGAGGAGCGGCGAGCGAGGGCTCGGCTGTGCGCTTGAGCGTTACCCAAAGTGCGAGGCAGGGCCGCCGACAGCACGGGGGGCACGGGGCACAGCCCCGCGCCCGGCCCCGGGCGGTGCAGCCGCATGGGCTCGGGACGGACGGGAGCGCGGGCACGGCGGCGGGACAGGCCGCTGCTCTCGGCCCGGCGCCGCTCCCTGCGGCGCGGGGCAGCCGCCCTGCCCTGCCCTGCCCTCGCTGCCCTCGCTGCCCCGCCGGACCCCGCCGCGGCCGCAGCCCGGCCGAGCGCAGCCCCGCGCCCCGACGGCGGCCCCGGCCAGGGAGCCCCGGGAGCGGCCCTGCCCATCCTTACCCCGCCGTCATCACCACGTTGTAGATAACAAGGTAGCCCGTGGCCAGCGCGCCCGGGCCCTTCCTGCGCCGCGCCTGCTGCCCGCCGTAGCCGTTGTCCGCCCGGCTCCCGCCGCTCCCGGCCGCCGCCATCTCGCGGCTCCCGCGCCCCGCCCGCTGCCGGCGCTCGGCGGGCGCGGGGCGGGACTTCCCGCGCGCCGGGCGGGGACGGCTCCGCGCAGCCGCGGCAGCGCCCGCGCCCCCCGCACCGCGGGCGGGGCTGGCCCGGCCCGGCTTCGCCCGGCCCGGGAGCGGCGGCGGTACCGGCGGTCAGGGAGGTGCACCCGGCCGGGGATCAGCGGCCTGATCACTCGGTTTTCAGGGCTGGTTCAAAAGGCCCCTCTGCAGGGAGCAATAGGTGTGCCGTGTCCCTAGAGACGTTAACGGCGTTAGTTGGTACGGTTATTTCTGGAATATCTCGTAGGTTTTCATCACTTTTGTAATGGAGTTCAGAGGAGAGAAGACTGAGAGGCGATCTCCATTAATACACATAAATATCTTAAAGGCGGGTGCCAAGAGGATGCTGCTAGGCTTTTCGGTGGTGCTTAGCCACAGGACAGGGAGCAATGGCCATAAACTAACACAGGAAGTTTCACCTCCACATGAGGAAAAGTGTCTTTACAGTGAGGGTGGCAGAGCACTTGAATGGGCTGCCCAGCGCAGTCGTGGAGTTTCCCTCTCTAGAGACATTCCAAAGCCACCTAGACGCGTCCCTGTGTCACCTGCTCTGGTGACCCTGCCTGGGCAGGGGACTGGGCTGGACTGGGGGTGATCTCCAGAGTCTCTTCCCACCCTAACAATTCTGTGATGCTGTGTGAGTGAGAAGTTGTAACTTATTTCCTGCTGAAGCTCCCTACAAGAGCAAAAGCCTGGAAAGCATTACTTTCCCAGCAACAAACATTCTCACCAGGGCACACAGAACTGCCTTTCTGAACAGCCACAACAGAAGAATTTTTATGTCTTCTCCCCTGCAGAAATTGTAAACACATCGTGGAGTTACTTCTCCACTCCAATAAACATCTCTCGGTTTATTTCCCATGCATGTCGTGGTGCAGTCCCTTTATGAGCAAGTGCAGAATAACAGCCGAAGCCTCACTCCCCATCTCAGAAAATTCTGCTTCCGTGTGACTATTTTTGTGGCTTATAAATTCATGTGCGTGTCTCTTGCAGACAATAGGGCTCAGAAGGCAAAGATGACTTATGAGAATTCCATTTTCAAACAGCTATGTTTTAGTGCAATATTTCAATAAATGTAACAAATTTTAGAAAAACAAATCATTCATTATTCATGTATGCAAGTAAAAAAAAAAAAAAAAGGTCTCTGTTTGCAAAGTCTGACAGTCACTGCAGAGGAGAGGGGTGTGCAGTCCAGTGCTGTTTTCCTTGTCAGCAAAGGGAAGCAGGGACCCAGCGACTGCATGCCACACATGCAATTAGCAAAGGTCTCCTCATCAAGCAGAAATGTGCACACGATGCTTGGGAGGTTGGACAGGACGATCATTAAGTAAATTCCATTTCTGCAAATCCAGAAACATAAGTAGTGAAAAACAGCAGCCAGCCCCAAATTCTCCATTGTCTCTTGAGAAGACTGAATGTTACACAAAAGAAATTCAAGGAGAATTAAGTGGTCCACCTCAGGCAGTTCCTGTGTCTTGCACAACCTCTGCTATTGGGGTTTCAGCCCTATGACACCCCAAGACTGGACTTTTGCAAACATTATACAAGCAAGGGAAGGTTTATAGAAAGAGGTAATGCCTTTTATTAAACCACAGCTGGCAAAATGAGACAGGGTTTCAAGAAAATAAAATATCTTCCTTCAGTCGAAATAGAATTATATTCATCAAACAAAGCAAAAAATTCAAGGTCAAATACAGCTTGCAGCCAATTGCTCAGAGCTGAATCAGATGCATGTCACATAATTTTGAAAGTAGAGGTCATTGTTTCCTGCAGACTACAATGGATGTTAATAGGAAGCTAGAGGGAGATGGTAAATTCCTTGGGGCAAAATATATCCTTGGGGCAAAAGAAAAATAGGCAGTTTATAGCCTGTGGAACACAAAAGGACTAGTGAGAGAGGAGAGGGAAGGGAAGATCTGTGCAGGAACAGCAATTCTGACTGTGTGGGCTTTGATACCCAGTGCATCCACAGACCTTGCTGTGCCTGCAGAGCAGCCCAGCAGAGCCAGACCTTTTCCTGCTTCAGGCGTGTGCCTCCCTGCAGTAGGAAACCAGCAGTCACTGAACAAAGCCAGGTACATTCACAAGACAGTGGGGCACCCCTGCAAAGATGGCTGTTGGAAGGGCTGAGGATTTGCTCAAGAAGTATGTTGCTACAAGCAGGGTGTTTGCACAGTCTTTGCTTTAAGGAGACTCCGTGTGGTCCTGCATGGCCTGTGGTGATGTGCGCTGCATGTTAGCAGAAGTCTGAATAAAGGCAGCACAAGCAGATTTGTCCTCATCTCTTTTACAGTTTTTAGAAACATTGGTGTAAGTCACTATCTACATTGAGTCTTCCCTGATTTTTTTCTCTCTTCCTCCCAGTCTTTCAGAACTCTATGTTTCTCTACCATATGGGAGTTCCCAACTGTGAAACAAGCCCAGAGCCACCCTGGTGCCCCATCCACGTTCCCACTGGGGCCTGTGGTGACACTGGGGACGTGGCAGAGCACGAGGCCAGGAGTGCCAGCCCCAGGCTGTAGCTGGTGGCACTGGGGCAGAGCAGCCTCCACACAGCACCAGCCAGGGCAGGAGAAGGGCAGCAGCACCACAGACATCAGGGAGGCTCCAGTGTTGCCACCTCAGGGGTTTGTGTGGCCAGCAGCTCTGAAGGGCAGGAGGAGAGGCTTGGCCAAGGTGGGCGCGGTGACGCTGCGACAGAGCATACGAGGAGTGTGCTTTGTGGTAGTATTTATTTAGGATCCGTGAGTAACTACAGCCGTAGCAGTCTCATCTCTGCAATTCTGATGGTTTAACAAACAGGGAGAACAATAGCATATTTTTATTAAGGTACAAAATACACCCCGTTGTTGCCTAAAACATTTAAAAAAAAAGTGAGGAAAGCTCTGTATGCTCTAAATCAGATTCAAACCCTTTCTGTATAAGGAATTGTGGCAATACTGTGTTTAGTATAACAAGAGGTTTTTATCAATCGAAAAGAAAAGACATGCTGGCAATCTGAACTTAGCAACAAAGAGTAAAGCAGTTACAAACTGTCGTGTCACCCACATTAGTTGAGCTTTGAATGCAGAAGAGCAAATCATATGAAACACATACACAACTAGGTAATATCAAACAACCTAAGGTTGGTAATGTACACACCTGTATTAAAATACACTGACTACTTAATGGTGAGGATTTAAGGTAATGTCTTTTTTTTTAAAAGAGGTAACCTTTGAAATGCAAATGGTTGCACTTGCACACAAAAAGTGGAAAGGAAAAGAATCACTTTTGGAATGATACATAGATATAAGACACACTGGTTTTGGATTATGCATAATCACCTTGCAGCCTCTGATATTACCTCTGAACAACAACAAAAAAAAATCAAAAAGTGCCAATACTGTGAAAGGAAAGCAAAGTTACTAAGTCTGAGTGCGTTAACCATTTCTGAGAAAAAAATGGGGTTTGGATTTTTTTGTTTTGTTTTTCTGCGTTTTTAAAAAACGCAACAGCCTTACTGGTGCAGGTTCAAGACAAAAACAAGACAGTCAAGCTCATAAGGTAGAAATAGGTCCTATATAGGTTAAGATTCTTTGGAAATTGCTAAGAATAGAGGAGTTTGTAATCCAGGCTACTATCTTTTTGGCTACTCAAAAAATCTGTGGGAGTTTCCAGCTTATCATCAGTTGAAATCTGTTTTGCAATTGCCAAATAAATGCAAGTAAAACTTTAACTAACCTGGGATTCCATTCACAGATATGCACAGAGTAATCACTGATTGTGCAATAACCTGTTTTTTCACAGCAGCACATATATGAATCGTAAGTCTTCATCAGAGTGACCAGAAACACAGAAAATATTCTCAGTCTTTGTGTTTTCGTCTGTTTCTTAAGTAGGCAGCTGCAACTGCACTGAAGTGACAGGCTCCATAAGGGAAAGATGACAAAGTGGGATCAGCTAGCTAAAAGCAAGATCAGGAGTATCTCAGGAAACCACCTGGATGTTTAATGCTTGCCAGAAATACAAGGGCACTAACAGCTCACTGTCAGAGGCAGTGAAAATGTTTGAAGTTTGGTCTGTGAGACTCTGCTTATAGGAAACAAGAAATGAACCATGCCAATATACAAATTGCAATGCTGGCTGTGTCAAACCTTCCCTTAGAGAAGATGCAGCTCAGCCTATTCCTCAGGACTGGAGAGATTGACTGCATGTCTGGCCAACAATTCCTTTAAAGTAGATCTCGGGGAGCCAACTTAGCTGCGGTTTTGGCTGAGAAAAGTGATGGCAAAGAGCAATGAGCTCAGTAAATAGACTATTTTTCTTTAAGATGTTCAGAATACAACTTAGTTTGTGATTTTAAAAGTAGTCTGGGCAACTTAGTTGATGGCTTGCCTAAAGTCAATCCAATCATGCTAGCAACTTAAAAAGCCTGCTGGTTGGAAGTAATGCCCATACATAAAGCTAACAGGTATCAACTGATCATGCTGAAATAACAACCCCCCAAAGACCTACGTTTCACACAAGGTGCTTTTGATAACTTGGTTTTCTGAGCCTTATAAGGAGAGTCTTTAAATATATATTTTTTTAGCCTTGTTTCATTCTTCCTCCTCTTCGTCTTCTTCTCCTTCTCCCTCTCCTTCTTTTGCCATTGTTTCCACAAGGAGCTCTGCGGTGCACGTGGCTTCCCCAAGGCTGTTAACAGCTTTGCAGGTGTATTTGGCATCATCGTCCCCACACACTTCAGAAATAGTCAAAGAACAGTTCCCTTCCTCGTCGTAATCTATCTGGAAGTGACGGGACTCCTTGACAGGCTGATCATCCTTGAACCACATCACCTCAGGGTCAGGATAGCCTGCAAGAGCAGAGAGAGAACAGCGACTGCAATAAACGAGCATTAACTCAGCACTAATTACCTTGTGCTCTGATTCCTGTATGGGGACACGCCTTTGTGTATGTCGACAAGTATTTCATTGACTTCTATGGAAAATAAATGTAGATGATGTGAGGCTTTTTTACTTCACATTTACCTGAAACTATTTTTTCTGAATAGCAAAATTTTACAGAATAGCAAAAACTGCACGTGAGCACTGCAGTACTCGCTGGATTCCTCCTTCCAGTCCCTGAGCAGTGTCTGCAGACAGTTTGTTGTGTGCTGTAGCCATCAGCCAGCGGCGAACTCCTGACAGTGCATCTGAGGCTCACATTACATTGCAACTTCTCCGGAGACAACAGTTCCCAACACCGAGATTTAGAATTTCAAGGGTAAACTGTTTGGGGTTTACAATTTAATACCTTTCTCAGGTTGCTTTGCTGTGCTTATTCTGAATCTTCCTCCTCCTAATCTGCTCCTTAAAAGCCAGCCAGTCCCGTTGCACTCTCTTTTTCTTTATTTGTTAGGGTAAGTGAGGAAGTCTAAGAAAAGCATTTTGATTGTGCATCTCAACAGGAGTTTCAGAGCCTTTTGTGAAGCAAATGGCTCTGCTAAGCCTCGGAGCAGAGCAGCGCTGTACAACGCCTGCTGCAGAACAATCCCTTATACAGTACTCTTGGCTGCTGTAACAAATTGAAGGTTTGTGGTCTCAGCCAAGTTCTGGACTGGGAGGGGAGGATAACTCCCAGGGGAGGATGGCTCCCCACTGAGCAGAAATAAAGTGCAGGATTCCCTAACACACAGTGAACATTGCAGCAGTACACTGCAAATTTTGGAGCATCAGCCGTGGTACGTCCATTTGTTTTATTCCATGCAGTACTTGTGCGTGTACCCCCCACTCTGAGCATCCATCAGCAATAATAATCCATCCTCAAATCTCCACTGTGAGATAGGAAACCCAGGCAGGGAAGGATTGGGAGCAGAGAAACAAGCAGAGGGTCAACGAGGCAGTCTCTGATTTCCTCATTTTAAGATTATAAATTAACTTGTACACAGGCAGGATGGTACTGGCCCTACCTATTTTGTTTTCACAGCTCCTCTTTCCGAATTTCTAGTTTCCATTCTTAGCTGAGATACACAAGGTTCAGTCTCACTGCAGGAGAAGTGCCAGTGCTCTTGGCCTAACCATGCCCATGCCCCTTACATGTCTTCTCATTATACTTATACTTTGCATATTCCAGTCTGAGGTTTCTTTCCTGAACTCTTAAGTTAAAAAACCCCAAACAACAGAACAGTATTTTCTAGATATGACTTAAGTGACCAGCACAAGAATATTATCTTTCCTTCTTATGCATATACAGTTAGGGACTTGTTTGCCTTTAATGAAATGTATGCATGGCTTAAAGTTTTCTTGAGGTGACCTGAAACTGATCTGTCCTTTCAGACAACGGACCTCCTACTAATTCTTGGTGTCTGGCTGGCACTCTCTAAGAGTATACTATTGGAATTTATGCTTCTACTTTGCATCTTGCTCTTACTGCTCCCTCAAAAATCAAATTACAGTTCTCACTTGCTATTCTTAATTAGTGATTCATACATGGACTCCGGGAGACTTCTGTTCCATGGCAAGTACGGAACAAGCTCCAAATAATTTCTGTTATTGCAACACATTTGTGCTATTTGTGCAGATACTGGTAAAGCAAAATGGCACCAACTCAACAGTAATACAGAAGTAAAAATTGAAAAAGTAAAACAATTACCCAGTGCAGAAAGTTGATAAGGAAGGAGAGAAAAAAATAGATATGCTTATTCCAAGTACCTTCAATTTTGCAGTCAAATCTAGCAGCACTTCCTTCCACAACTTCCATGTCAAGGATTTTTTTAGTAAAATATGGCTTTACGTGGGGCCTTTCTTCAGCCACTTCTTCGAGGAAAGCATCTGGAGGAGAGCAAAGAGGTAGTGAGCAATTTTACAGGGCATGTTCACAAAAGATGTATTTTAGTTTTTAATTACCAGATGGTAATGAGAGCACCCTTTATTTCACTTAATTCTGTCAAACTAATGGGACAGCGAGGACGTTGCCTGCTTAGCTTTGTGCCAGTCTTTTGCAGCTGGAAAAGTATTCAGGCCATAAATAGAAAGAAATGGATGTGCAAGGCCACCATACTACAAATCCTCAGTATTTTTCCCTTGAATTTGTTTCTAACCAAAGCTGGACTTTTGCTAGTCAGAGGGATAAACAAGCTCCACTTTTATCAGGCCCACAGTCTATGGATTTGTCAAAATTGCTTGATTTTCAGCAGGGTCAAACATTTGTACCTCTGACTGTTACACACCACTAATTCACATTTCATCTGGGGACCTATGGGAGTAACGCAGACATTTCCTTAAATGCCCTGGCTGAGGAGCATGGTTAATGCAGGGTGTGTGCCATGGTAACAGCAAGTGTTAATACTTCATTGCTTGCTTGCTTGCATGAGAAGGCAATACATCACTGTCATCTTTGTCTAAACATGCATTCCCAAACCCAGAGAAAGTGCAGCTGTCAAATCTGCCTTAATTCTTTGGCTTTAAAAAGAAAAGAGTTTACTGCCTGTGCTTGTACTGTGACATTTTGAGTAGCAGGACAATATAAGGACAGTGAATTTTTGACAGATTTCTTTAAAAAATAGGAAGATAAAAAGAGAGAGAGAGACAGCACAGTAATATCCAACTCAATTGGTCTCTAGCAATTTGCTTAAAGTTTTAGTAGGACTGATTCAGAGACAGGTGAAAATATGGGACAGAAAAAATTCCTTACCTTCATTCTCTGCTTTGTCTGCATTTATAGGGCTTGTAGGTGAGCTCCCAGAGGCCTTCCTCCCACTCATACCAGAAATCATTGCCATGGATGACAGTCTTCCTATTGCTCGGACAGCATGGCCTGTTTTCTAAGACATAACAGAAAAGGCTTCTGATCAATCCAGTCCAACAGGCATGTGATTTTCTGCAACAATCGTGCTTCAGACAAATTATCTGGGATCTCTGCAAACCTCACTGGAATTGGTGGACAAGCTGCTTATATATAGCTCAGTTGTTCTAGGAGAGACAGAGCAGGCTGGACTGAATTACCAAATTTAGTTGCAGATATAAACTTCCCCTGATGAACTCATACCTAAATGAATGTCTCTGTTAGCTGCGGATAAAAAGCACTGTACGAGAGGAGGGCCAGCAGAGAAAGCCCTGTCCTGTGTAACTGGAACTGAACTCTGGTGGGGAACGCCTCTCCACAGCCTGCTGGGCTGGGCTGGGCTGAATTTCATCCAACATGGATAACGAGCTGATATGAAATGAATGAGAAAGCACCATCTGCATGATGGGAGCAGACCTCTGACAGGACCCAGGATCAACCATCAGGCTACTAAAATATGCTCAAACTATGAGGGCAGTAGTACAGACACTTGTATTGCATAAGCTTCTTCTTGAAGGAGCAGAATGCAAGAGGGAATATAAGGTAGACCTACACAAATTAGTATTTCGTAGGCTACTCAAAAGGACCTAGGATTTCACACAGCAACTCGTGTAGCTATCAGCGTGGCACAGATGGACCTGCTACTCCAGTTCCAGCATTAGGAAAAAAGAAGAGAGGGAGACTGAATATGTTACAGAAAACCAGTCTGATTGAATGCATGGGAAGCTGGGGAAGTTCCAACAAGACTGAACTCTTGGCTTAGTAGAATTTAACTGCCATAAATTAAGGTACCTTTAGGGACGCCGGGCAAGTTTTACCTGTACTGTTCAGGTTCGTTAAGAATTACACAATCCTCCAGCTCTCAGTGGCATGGAGAGGGCAGGGAAGGGAGAGAACCCCAGAAGAACAGAAAAAACCTATACTTGAGCTCATGCCTTTCAGTAGCCTGAAATGGATCATCCTGTGTAATCTATGTGCAGCTGTGCACCCTCCTTCTGCCCAGCTGTAGGAACCAGACCTGCTGCCCTGCATGCCCACCCTGGCCACGCTACAGCTTTCACCAGCAGCAGAAACCCCCTGATGTGATGTGTTCCCCAGAATCATAAACATTAAAAATAAAGAGGCTTGTTAGGCTATCCAGCCCAGTTCCACGTCTTCTTCATTACCTGCCATTTTCTTCTGGCCATATATTTCTTCATCCTATCTTTGGAAAGTTTTTTGGCTTCCATGTTTTTGGTATCTTTTTGCAGCCAGGGATGCTGAAGACATTGAGTACAATTTAAACGACTCCTGTTTTTGTATAAAAAGACCAGTCAGTGTTGCCAATAAAAAGAGAGGAACCTACCTGCTGTAACATTTTTTTTGTGCTCTCTTTGCTGGGAGCTGATTTTTCTGTTTCCTAAATTTAGCAACAAAGATCACATGGTTTTGCTTTCCCAGCCATTCTAACTTCTTAAACTCAATTTCACAATTTCTGTAGATCTTTTTGAGACAAAACGGTGCATTTTTAAGTGTTAATAAAACATTACAAAACAAAGCAGGAAAAGCTGTATGTTTTAGGCAAGGAACACATAGAGCAGAGCCACAATGGCAGTGATTCAGCTGCTTCATGCTGACAGAACCCTGTCCCAGATCTCCTTTCCTTCACTTACAGAGATTCCCCCATCCCACCACTTAATAGCCTCCTGAACATCTCACAGAACAGAAATGTCCAAATCTCTCGCCACCTATTCTTCACTTTGCTCAGGATGCACATGTAAATAACCCTCTGTCCTCCATCCATCCACTTGCAAACTCATTGGAAGAAGTATGTTTCCTTTCATTGGCTCGTTCAGGCACTTCTGCAAACAGAGCTTCCAACTCTGATTTTTTTTTTTTTCTTGCCCAATTACTACATTTATAGGGAAGCTGCCTACTCTTAAAAGTAGGCGACACAAGGCAGAACTGCAGCCCGTTCAGACAAGCCAAAACGTGTCACGCAGGAATGTGTGTCACGCAAGAGAGGGGGTCAGAGTGGCCACACAAAAGCCCCGGGGGCACCTCGCCCGAGGGGAGGGAAGAGCACAAAGAGCCGGCGATTGAAGCCAAAGCTCCATTCAGCCCCTGCACCCTGCGAGTGAAATCCAGAGCTGCAGACGCGGAGCCGGGCGGGCACGCACAGCTCCTTATAAAGTATGGCCAGAGGTGCTGCGGCCCTGGGGAGATGCACAGCGGGGGAACACGAATGGCAACTCCGGCTCACTGCAAACACACAAAGTGCAGAGAGTAAATCCAGCCTTTACTTCATGTCTTTCTTCAGTAGATTGCTGATAAAGTCCTTGGCATCGTCAGAGATTTCATCGAAAGCCTCATCATCGAAGTCCCACGTTGCCGAGGTGACATTGGCAAGGGTTTCGTTGTCGTTGTCTCCCATGAAAGGAGAGAGTCCGCTGACCCTGGGGACAGAGCAGACACAGACACAGAACAAACCATGTCAATTTGCAAATTACCAGAGGAGCGAGTTAAAATCCCGTGTGACATCTCCCATGCTCTGCACTTCTTTACAAATAAAAGCTTGCTTTAAAAATGAAATGAAATTTAAAAGGACTCAAAACTAAATACAGATAGTCTTACGGGAAGGAAACTGGAATTTTGCCAGCAAAACTGAAAGGCACTTTTTTCTAGTTTCCTTCTCTTTTCCCAAGACATTTTTGAGGAGAATTAGAATTAAGTGAAATTGGAGCAAAGTCGTTTATTAAATGACTTGTCTAGTTCTGCAAAACTAATACTTGATTCTTCACACCAAATTTGGTGGAATATCTTGTTTTCTCCCCTGACAATTCCTCAGAATCACAGAATTGTTAGGGTTGGAAGGGACTTCTGGAGATTATCTAGTTTCAGGGTGATTTTGCTGCCTTTACTGTCAAACCAAGGGGGGCTTTGTAAATTTTATTTCATTTACTCCTGCAGAGAGACCCCGAGAAGAAAGATGCATCATGAAATAATGAAATCTACAGGGCTATTTTGTAAACAAACCCACCCTGACTTATACAGACAGATAAAGCAATGCTTCATCACTGCAGGCTGTGGAGTTATGCAGATGCATGCACAAGTAATTTGGTCTTTATGTTCTCCATCAGTCACGATGATTCGTGAAATGGAAATAATGCTCTCCTATAACCTAAGTTGAGCTTCCAAGGCTTTTTATACAATATAACTGATAAATTGCCAGTGAAAGGCAATTACAGACCATCATGGTGTCATTTTTGCAGTCTCTTTCTCCAGTCGAGCATTATCCTTTATTACACTGTGCATCTGGATATTTTTGATGCCTGTATATATCAAACTTTCAGTAAAAACTTAGAGGTGAAAGGTTGCTTATTCCCTAGAACTACAAGTTATTCACTTTTCCAGGTCCTCCTGGCATGCAATTTACAGAATAACCTATTCTTCATGAATTTTTACAGACTTTATATTTCTCTGCACAATTGTGTTAACCAGTACTACTCCATTCTTTTAAATATAGAAAAATAACTCTAACTTAATAGGGTTTTGAAAACACTACATGGAAATAATACTATATGAATATCGTGGTGCCAGTGAATATCACAGAACAGACTGGTTAAAAAATGATTGGGGTCAAATAAAGTGAGCTATTAGATTAATGATAGAATGATTTCCTTCAAAGTTATTTTGCTTCTTTTTAGGCTCTTATTACATTCAAAATCTGATTTGTTCTCAAGCATTTTATTTTATAAGCAAAGCAGAAACGCACACTCTTTGAAGTCTCACACAGAGCAGACACTAAATCTTTTACCATTTCTGGAAGTTGTGTGCAGTACAGCAGACTCTAGAATCTTACGTGTGTACTTCAGAAGCTTCTTAGTAATAATACATGAGCTGAAGATGAAAGGTTTGTTTATTCTCAGGCAGAACAAGGTAAATCAGAACAGAATGTATTTGCTGTCTTACTTTCCATTATTTGTGGTGCGCTCAAATGCAGCATTGAATCCTGACTTTGTAAATGGGTGAGGTGGCATAAACTCATTTATGAAGATCTAACAGGACAAGTTACCAAAAGCTGAAAGATGAACGTACCAGAAATGCCCCCAACGAAGCCTTTTTACACCACTGCTCCCTGTGCTTGATGCTTGCTTTACTGGAGGAGAGAAGGTTTGTGCCTGGCAGGACAGCCCTGCAGAGCTGGCACAGCTGCAGCGCGGGCTCTGCTCTGCCCGCACCCCCTGCAGCCCTCACGGCCAGGAGGCATGGGAATCTCTGTCCTGGAATCACAGAGCATTCCTGCAGGGCCTTAAACCTACCTCCTCTCCAACATCTGAACATGTGCTCAGTTATGACAGTGTTCTGCATCATGTTGTAGCAAGTGAAAAAGTCTTGTGCAGACCACAGTTCTGATTTGGGGCTCCACATACTGACTGCTGGTTTGTCTCGGTTTTACCTTGTGTAAGAACAACAGTCTCAGCCAAGCCAGCAGCTCATACAATGACAGGTCTGTGAAGAAATTCCTTTAGCTCAGAAGAGAGGATGTACATTTTCTCTTCATCCAGTTAAGCTCCGTGCCCACACTCGGGCAGCTGGAGCAATAAAAATCGCATTTCCCTTCAATACTTGATCGAAGTATGCCAGGGGTGACCTCTGCACAGTATTACCACAAATAGTGCTGTGCAGCTCTTGCACCACA
This sequence comes from Haemorhous mexicanus, assembly GCF_027477595.1. Classification (NCBI taxonomy): domain Eukaryota; kingdom Metazoa; phylum Chordata; class Aves; order Passeriformes; family Fringillidae; genus Haemorhous; species Haemorhous mexicanus. The sequence continues at coordinate 10,364,358 of NC_082348.1, read as the reverse complement.
TTGGATAAGATTTTGGCCTATTTCCAGAGGTTAAAGCTGCAGTAGTGAGAGATCATATGCAGACTAAAAATCCTGCTTTAGGTACGGGGACATTGCTTCGTGTGGAAACACCACTGTTCCGTGGTGCTGTAAGAGGCTGCACTTGTGCTGCATATCCCACGTAGCTTTTGAAGGGTGAGGAAAAATTAAAGCAGGTTAGAGAAGAAGGTTAGAGAAGGAAAAAAATTCTTTGGTTGTTGTTTTTGTTTTTGTGTGTGTGTATTGGGTTTTTTTAAAATTTAGAATTGTACAATTATCAGAATTATCTGATAAAATTTTAAATGCTATAGTAGGATTGTTCTATCCCATGCATTTGTTAAACTACCAGGTGGATCTCAGTTAAGCCTCTACTCACTTTGTCATTTCACTGTTCCACAGTGAAACAGTGCCCATTCAAACATTTCAATGAACCTATTTTCGTATTTCTGAATGTGCTGTTGCAGATTTACAAAGCTGAAATAATTTTCTCTCTCTACTGCAGTTTTACACTGTGAATCAGTTGCCTTGTTGTGGAAATACTTCTAAGGAGAACTGGATCCTTGTCTACAGTCAGAAAAAAACCAGCAACTAGTGCAGATTATAGCCAGCAATTTTTATCTCTAGCACAGATTTCACTGACTGAAGTCTTGGTTGTTCATTTCTTAATAGCCATTTAAAGTAATAATGGTCCAGCAACTCTTTTGACAGATAATGGAAACAATTTCTTTTTGGAATGCTGAAGTGATAAAGATGAGCTACTGCTCCAGAAAATTAACTCTGAGCTTACACTGTGAAATTACTCTTAGACAAGCAGCAGGCTGTTTACTGAAAACTTTTTCCAGTTACTTTACCAGGCATCTTCCTGGCATGTTAAGAACCATTTGTTTAGAAAGTCTTTTACTATTAGAAGTTTCCACTTCTAAATAAAGAAGAAATATATTTTATCCTCTAGGAGTTCCTTTACATTTATTGGTCTGTTCTAACAAACTCTGAGTGCAGACTTGGAAATGTTACAATGAAAAGGGCCCAATGTGGATGCAAATTTCATTGCATATGTAACAAACACCACGGCATTTGAACTGGAAATCTTTGCATTAAGACTCCCACTAATCCAGGGAAGATGGCTTTGCTGCTTGTCTAAAGGGTTAGGCTGTGAGCACTCCTCTGCAAGCAGCACTTGTAGCACCAGCTCCCTGGAACTGCTGGCACTTCTGATAAACCTGTGCAGGGCATCTCAAATAAGCATGTGAGGATGACACCTGCACCCTGGAGATCATGTAGAGAATTAATTCTTTCCCAAGTGAACTGCAGCAAATAAATAGTCTGAGGATACTTTGTCAGGGACACACATCCGTGGGACACAGCGCACACTGGTCCTCCCTGGAAGAAGCAGACCACTGAACCCATGTAAAGGAAGACAGCTCATTGCTGAAGTAAGGGTGTTATTGCTGTTCTCTTCTTATTTCACATGTCCAGTGGAAATGAGGAACCACAGTTTGCCAGTGCCACTGAACAAATAGAAGATTTTCTTTTGAGCGGTACAGTCTGACATTAAAGCCTTCCTAACTTGGTTTAAGGAAAGAACAAGGAGTGCTCTCCCATCTTTAATATAAAGAGGTATAGATTTTTAACATGACATAGAGCCTAGTGTAAGCCTTGCTTTATCCAGTTTCCAAGCCAGCACACCCAAAAGATGAATGATGCTCAAAGATCTTTCAACCAACCCGAACTGCCAAACAAGGGAGGGGGAACAGCAGTGATGAACGACACAATGGATAAAAAGGAAAGGGAATGTTTGAAGAATCAGGGTGTGTACTGTTAGGAAGGTGCTGAAGGGAAAGAGTATGCAGCAAGATCAAATATGATATTAAAACACAACCTAAGATAAAGTATATTAAAAAATATTAATTGACAGAAATCCACTATGCTGAAAAGATAAACTCAGCCTGGCACTGATAAAAGCAAGGAGACACATTGGAATGCAAGCAGGGGTTTGAATCAGCCACAGACAATTCCTCCCTGAAATTACTTGGATCCTTTGCTGCCAGAAGGAAAAGGGCAACCCACATTAAATGCCCATGCAGTGCTGAAACCTTAGACTGAAAATTGGTTTGAAACAAAAACTAGAAATTGTGTCAGATTACTAAATATTCAAAACAATGAATATCCAAATTGATCAACAGAAAAGAACTAGAAATAGAAAAAAAACCATGCAAATTCAGCAATGCCCAGAAGAATAAATGGAACAGAAAGAGCTGGAAAGAATTCAGGAGGTTTAATCTTCATTAGATACAGATTATTGTAAATGCAGAAAGAAACATTGAAATAGACATAAATGGAGATGATATACACAAGCTATAATATTTGTGGCCTGTTATTTCAAAGGCAATAGATCAACTTAAGTATGTGGAACAGTACTGTGATGCAGAACAGGACGGAGTACAAGATAAAAGTGGAAGATAAAAAACATGAGGTGGAGAATACAAACGGAAATTTAAGAAAGAACAAAGACAGATGAAGAGACAGGACTGAATAAGTTATCCGGGAAGATAAAAAGGATTTAATATGTAGTTTAGAAATGTGGAAAGGGAACCCATGAACTGTAGGATGGAATTAAATCAGTCTTGCCATAAGGAAGACAGATGCAGTATCCCAGCAGGGAGTGCAGTATCTGTACTTACATCTGCATAGCAGAGGGCTGGGGAGAGGTTTTGCTGCAGGGTTTTGGAGGAGTGCTGTCACTCTGCTTCCTACTTAAGATTACATCCCAACCGTTTATTCCTCTGCAGGGAAGACCCTTCACTCACAGAGATCACTTTAGCAGCTCTCTGCTAAAGCCAGTTTGTATTCATTGTTGTGCAGCACATCATGCACTTTCCATGGCAGTCACTTTCCAGGCAGGTGTTATGTCAAGTGAAGCTGTTGTGTGCTCCCTGCTGATTCCCTTGGGACAGAGGGTGGGCACAGCAGCTCTGGGCCATCAGCTGCCTCTAGCAGAGCTGCCCTTACGTCCAGTGCTCTCCTCTGCCTGCATGGCCCCACTCCCACGGCAGAGGAGAGGGGATGCACATGCCCAGGTGATGGATACAGTGATGGTGTATGAGACAGACACCAGGTGAGTGTGTCTTGCACTTCAGGCGCGAGATTTGGTAGTTCTGAGCTTACAATCAAAACGGGAAAGCAGAGCTGCAACTAAAGAGAGTTGCAGTTCTCACTGACTTTCATCTGCATTCTGTAATGATGATGTTCTTTTTGGATAATGGCTCATAGTTGTGAGTCTGTGAAAATAGCTGGGCTGTAAGAAAGTTAGGAGATTTGGAACAGTCTGGGGTGGAAACGTAAAGTCCAAGTGATGCCTCATGGGTCTTCCCTAACTTCTATTAACCTTATTCTTACGGCAAGAAAGACAAAAGCTGATTATCACCGCTAATCATTATTGTGGCAACAGCAATGCATCAAAATAAATATTTTTCACTGTGTTTGGGTAATGTAGATTTTCCCTCATGACAGGTTAAATGATTTTAAATATACCTTAGCAAACAAGTAATTTCACAACATATTTCTCAGGGCATATCCCATCAGCTGAATGAGTGTAACACGACCCAATCCCATCAGCTGAATGGTGCAGCATCCAAATACCCTTCTTGGCACAGAGAAACTGGGAAGAAGCAGACTGGTCTTTGGCAGGACAGCTCGCCTTTTCCCCACTGTTCCCTTCGCTTTGTCTCAGCCGAGGCCGCTGCTCCCCAGCAGCGCCGCCCTGCAGCGGCAGCCCTGGCTGCGTTCCCCGAACGCTCGGTGTAACCCCGAGCGGCCCCGAAGGGGAGCAGCTCCCCGAGATGCGCCGGGGGCCGGGCGGGCTGCAGGCGGCGCTGCAGCACCGAGCCATTCCCGGCGCCGCCCGCCCGCTCCCGTCCCGGAGCACGGGCGTTTGTCATCGCGCTGCTGCCTGGGTGGGCTGCCGGACTGCAGCTACGGAACCTTCCCAAGGAGCTTTCCAGATCTAGAAAGAAGTGCTTGGGAGTGAATGGAAAATTCAGAAGTCCTGTAAATAAACTGGCAGAGCGAAGCGACCCTGAAGCGTGGAGTACACTTCACATCTGAAACTGAAGATAACAGAAATATTCCGAGGCTTTGCTGGGAGCAAGAGGGAGTTGATGTGGTCGCTTTTGCATAGGCCAAGTAAGGAAATTGTGTTGCTTGGTTTGGGAATGAGAAGAGCATGAACAAGTGCAGGCTCATGAGAAAAGCAGGAGTAGAGAACAACTGAGTAAAAGTGAGGCAAACAACTGTGCTTTGCCAAGTCAAGGAGCAGGATAGCCGCTCTTTAACAAAGGCAGAAAGGCATTGAGAGGAGTCTTTTAAAAGAACCAATGCAAAGCAGATCGGCTACTGACTTACTGCTGAAGCTGGAACAAGGGAGAAGGACCATGCTCCAAACAAAGCCTCTCTTTTCACTTGTTTATATGGCATTGAATGTGTAAAATCACTGCTGGAAGAAAACCATTTGCTGGTCTAGGCATGGAGATACTATTTCCATATACATTTCTCTAGATTCACTGATGTTTATAAACATGCTGCATCAAATAATATATAAAAATCAAATCTAATACTGAAATATGTAACCAAGAGCTGCAGCCAACCATCTGCTAAAGTGTTTCCACGAGCTTAATCCATGTGCTTATAAAATGTATTTATACGGTGGCTTGTGCTTGATAATAAATAAAAATGCACTGTGAACAGATATGGCAATGCTGGGGTACTTCAGTGTGTCCCACGAGACCCCAACATTTCGCAAAAGTTTTCTCTCATGGAATAAAATAATGGGTATTACTGGTTATTAATGCATGCTCAAATATTTCTCCTAACATCTGGAAAGGAAAAGCAGTTCAAAGTTAATAATAAAACAGTCACGCTGTCTTTTTAAATGAGATGAAGCATTGCTCGTTTGTGATGTAAGAGATACAACACCAAATAGTTGAATTTCCAGAACTGCCAGTTCTGCAGTTTACCAGTTGCACCCTTAAAAGAACAGCAAAGTTTTATTAAACATGTTGGAGCTGCAATTTGCAACAAAAAAAAACTTCTGAAAACTTCAGAAGTTGATGAAAATTTTGTATGTTCAGCAACTGTCAGGATTTGTGAATTTAAGAATAGAAAAGTACTCACAAAATGTAGCAGATAACTCCTATACTCCACATATCTGTTTCATATCCAATAGGTTCATAGTTTATAACTTCTGGAGCCACAAACTCAGGTGTCCCAAAGAGAACTTTCAGAGAGCCTGCATTTTCTGTGAAGAATGAAAGAGAAAACCATTAACTGCTGCATGGAGATTTTAAAAAACCAGTTATTTCTCAGTAACTGGAAAACCAGATTTGTCCTAATATTTGAGGTTTTGTTAAAGATTTGTATCAGAAGAAATAAAAAATAAATGATGCCTGGATTGCTGTTTTCTTAGCTGATATATGTCTAGCAATAAAGAATTATTTATTAAGCATGCTCAAGCACACACAGCATTGTATAAGGCACATAAGAAGTTTCTGTTGCAAGGAGCTTCCACAAGACCAAATCTATGAAAAAGGAGAGCCATCAGTACTTAATTCGGATTTGTACGTCCTGAAGTAAAAAAGTGATTGAGCCTCCATCCCTTTAGCAGTTGCACAAGAGAACTGTAGCACTCCAGTGTAAAAAAACCCTACAGTTTTCATAAATTATTGAACATTTATCAAAACTTGGGGCTCTGCATGTTGTGGTAAAAAGAACCAGTCATGATAAAATTTTAACAGTAGAAAGAAACTATTTCAATACAATACATTTTCTTCTAGTGTAAACAGGAAAGAAAATCAATAGTGGTTTGCATGCCTCTTAAATTTGAAGTGAGGCCAACAGTAAAACAAAAGAAGGAGCAGATGATGTGCACCAGTCAGATCATTATCTCACAGGTAAAACTGGACTTGGGCATGCTCTCAAAACCAGGCTGCCTACAAGCACCCCTGTGGGCAAGGGGAAGCACAAATCACCAGCTGCTCCAAACTCCTGTTCAGCTGGTCTGTAGCACAGGTATTCTAGATTTGCTCTGCTTAAACATTCTGTGGATGCTTTTAACTTGATCTATAGTGAAGCTACTGCTTCCAATATGAACTGAAAGAATGAGGTCATGAGACATGTGAACTGGCTTGACATTCTTCTTGTGCTGACCCACCAGTATTGCCCTGCTGGAAAATACAGTGATGGAGGTAAGAGAAAAACCTGTTCATAACCAAGTGCTGCCAGATTATGCTGCCAGTGTGCAAGTGAGTGATGTGTCTACCCTCTAGCATAGTGTGAAACACAGAGTCATTAAGCTAAAAATTCTTAGGCAAGTCTCAGTGGGCTCATTTTTATCAATGCTTGTTCTAAACCTGATGGGAAGAAGAAAAGAATAAGCAAGGTCAGGAAAAAAGAAAACTAAGGAATAGTTTAGGTGTTGGAGGGAAAAAAAACCCACATCCCAGCAATAGAATTGTATTGTAAAAATATAAAAATGTCAGAATATAAGTTGTGTCTGGCTTGAAACAGACTTGTATTTAGGTTGAGAAACTCATGTCCAGTCTGCATGTCTGCCTGAACCATCAGTGTATGCCTTCAGTGAGATTCATTGCATTAGGTTTATCTTTTGTGCAAGAGCAGCAGCCAGATTAGGCACAGTAGAATGTCCTAGTGAGGAACCATTGCTCTCCCAAAGAGATTACCATCTAAACAAAACAGATATGGATGGGAAGGCTAACAGATGTAACACATTCCAGTCCTGCTCCTGTTAAGGTTACCAGGAGTACAGGGATTTGCAGCTCTGCAATCAAGAGAAAAGCTAGAAAATCCTCAAACAACAGCAAGTCAAAGTTTTGAAAAGTCTACAAAAGAAGCAACCTGTTCACAACATTGAATCTGAACAGAATATTTTTATTTACCAGAACTTAATTTATGAAGTTTTGCAACATAAATACTGATCCCAGTACAGACTCCACTCCCAAACTTAGCTCCATTAAAAGCTCTTAAGGCATTTCATGAAATGCAAACACTTGAGCTAGTGCTCTTTTGAGACCCCCAAATCCCCAACTTAGCAAATGAAATCTGAAACATCGATGGCTTTAATAACTTGCCTAATGATTGAACACCATGCTTGAGGCAACTTTGGAGCACAACCACAACAATTCACTTGAGCTTCGTCAGTTTCTCATTTCAAATGCTGTGACACCCTTTTTTGCTATGGTCAGGTATGGTTATAGTAAATTATTTGCAGAAACCTCATTTTCACACATTTTCTCTGTTCCCACCAATTTTAGAGACAGAAGCAGAGAGAAGGATGCCTGGGAGCAGCTGCAGGAAATTACCCAGATCCATGCAAATGCACCACCATCAAGACCCTTCTTATCTCTGACTGTCCTTTAAAAAGCACATTCAAAAAGTATTGCACAATATCCCTATAGTCACATAACCACATAACCAGAGTTTTCTTACTCCAAAACATATGATACGTTTTCTAACATGGCATCTAAAATAACTTAGCCTGAAAGCAGGGCAATGTGTTCTCCCCAGTGGCAATGAGGAGTCAGAGATCACCTTCCCTTCTGAAGTGCCAACAGGAAGCCTAAGATCCCATTTTCCCATCTGCCTTCACTTTAAAGTCAACACGAACATTTTTTTTTTCAAACTGTCCTTAAAAGAAATTACTGAAATTTATCACATTGAATCTATTTTCCAAAAGCTTCACTGTGATCATCTAAATCTCAGGCTCAGATTTTCACATCCAAGTTTGGAGGCTTTTCTGTGCACTGTGTAAACTACCATGAGCAACTGTGTATGCAAAAGGCTGGTGTATAAAATGTGCTGCCCACAGGTCAGAGAAATGTGGGGTTTTTTTGAAAACATGGCATTTGAGTGCAAGCATACAGTGTGAAACAACTGACACAGCATTTTCTGTGTATAAAAGAAAAAAGAAAGGAAAAGAGTAAGACCCTTTCTATGCAGAAATATGTCAAGTCTTTGCCCAGATGTTTACAAACGTAGTACACAAGTAAGATCTGTGTTTGGATATCCCTTAGTTCAGATAGAAAGCTGACAAGCTAGCTGGAAACTGTTGCTGACACTGTATATAATCAACTGATTAAAAAATATATCTTTACAGTACTCAAAAACCATTCTATTTCTCCTCAAGAAGTTTATCTTAAACAATTTTCTACATGTGTTCCTCAGCACACCAAAAAAGGTCAGGAAAATATCCCACTGCAGCTTTGGTATTTCCTGACAGTGCAAGGGAACTAATTAGCTGCAGGAGATGACTGCAGAAGGAGCTGATCCTAATATCTTTAACGCTGATCCAAAACCTGAATATTTAGAGGCACTAGTTTGCATTAGTTACAAAAAGTTAAATCTCAGAAGTTGAAGTGCAAAATCAGGCACTTCTCCCTTCAGCAATCCCTTGGCTGAGCAGTTTCTGCTCAGTCAGGTTCAGGTCTGTAGGATGAGGGCTCCAATCCCACATCTATCAATGTCAAAGTGAATTTGACAAGCAATTTCAAAGTCACAAAGCTTGAAGGAACACAAGGAGGAGGAATGTGCCCTCAGTGCACCACATAAGACAACTGGCCAGAAGCAGGCAGCAGTGAAGTGTTTCTAGCTAGTTTTGTTAGTAAATGAAACAGTAGAAGTTGCTTTCTGCTCTTGGAACTGAAATGTTACAACTGTTTTTTGCGATTAAAACAGTGCTTATGCTTGCTGAGCATTGAATGGAAAGGACCTTTCTCTTCCTAGGGAATGCCACCCACGATGGAGTTACCCAGAATGGCAGGCTGATGAATAGCAAATACCTACAATGGAACCTGGCAAGAATTAGCAGCATATTAAGCCAAATGAATGTACAGTACTGTAAAATCAGAATCAGCCTTAGTGCCCACAGCTGTCATCTTTCTACACTGAAAGAAGTTATCTGGAATTTAGAGATTTCCTACCTATGGCATGACTGGAGCAGCTCACAAGCTGCTGTCAGCCATGCCTGCACTGTGATGCCACAAGATTACCAGAAATTTGAGAAAGTGGTGGATGTGAACAGGATCTTCTGTTTGCTAAATGTGGGTTCAACTGTGGTCTGAAGTTAAAAAGGTAGCTGAAGAAGTTTCTATAAAAAGGCCATTCCATGTTTACTTTATATCTCTTGTTGATGAAATCTACTCAGTGCAGCAGTAAATGTACAGTTTTCAGGCTGACAGCTGGAACATCATGGGCTGAAATCTCTCCCACACCTCTCACACAAAAATACCAGCACTGGAACTTAGTTACAGTTCATCTGGTTCCTGAACAAGAACTAAATCAGTTCATGTTCCCAGAACAATACTGGCTCTGTATTGCTGAAGGAACAGAAATGGCAGTGATCTTGACCAAGATTCATTTAATACACTTTTGGAGCAGATCATCATCTAAAATTCTTCAAAGCAGACTTCTTTTCCCTTATTCATTCAACAAACCATTCCTAGTTTGTTTTAGTAAAACTATATTCTTGGGAATGCAGTAGTCTGTTACTTAAGTGTTAAAAGAAGTAGGATGAGCTGCATTTAGGCAGATAACAAAAGGTAGGTGGTAGTATTTCACTTGTACTCTCTCAAAAATCATTATTTACTTTTAAATAAGTATTTAAAATTTTTAAATTAATATGTTTTCAATGAGGGAAGGCAGCTGGATTTTTGCAATTCAAGCAAGAATCCAGCTGTGGACTCTGTTACATAGAGAGTAGGAATTCATATAAGTGGTCCCAATCAATTAATATCAGGAAAACCAGAAATCTCAGCTCTCCCAATGTAACAGGTTCAAAAACTATTTTTCTTCCTTCTAATTCCTGCAATGATTTTTATTTCTTTTGAGAAAATACAAGATAAAAAAAGATCAGTGTGGGGTGTTGGTATTGTTTAACACTGAAAATACAACTGAAGGGCTGCTTTTTAGAGCTGAACAATATGAAGACAAGAACCTCTGAAGGTCTTTGGCTTTCAAGCTGCAGATCATGTTGGAAGCTTAGACCAACATGAATGATAGAAAGCAGCTAAACAGCAGCGTAGGAAGAGGAAGGGCTTGTCAAATGCAATTTCCCCTTGATGCATTATTTTTAAGTGCTGCTATTACACAGCTCTTTACAGAATTCCTCTTATGTTTAACATGTATGACAATATCCTGCTGTTTAAGATAAGAAATGATAAAAATGACAGGAAAATGTAAAATTACTGTAATTATCTGCAAGGCTTCTAGACCATCGCCTTAATTTCTGCTGTTAAAAAAGTTTCAAGGATTTTTAGTATTCATGAAGTATTTAGCTAGAGAGTTAGTGCTTTATGGTACCAAATGTTAATATTTTTTAATATTAGTATTACTGTGTATTTTAGGTGGAACCAACAGGGATATCCTGCTGTGGAAACAGATAGATTCTGTACACCCCACTGCAAACTCCTCTTGAAGATGAGGTGCCCTACTCTCATTCTTGAATGTCTTCTTTGTCCCTTTTCTATTTTTTCCTAAACCCAGAAATATTTATAGGAAACATGCATGTACTCTCTATATAATAGGTAGCATGAATTACTGCTTGTCCTGCTCTTTTCCCCATGATACTGAAATAGGCAGAGAATTCATTACCTAATCTTCTTGCGAGACCAAAGTCAATGAGTTTGATGCTGGTACCAGTCTTGTTGACACACATAATATTTTCCGGCTTCAGATCCAAGTGGACAATACCCTGCTTATGAATGTATTGAACTCCTTCTGAAATCTGCTTCATGTATTTAATGCACTCTCTCTCTGTCAGTTCAAAGTCTTCATCAATGATCCGTTCAAACAGTTCTCCTCCAGAAACCCTATGAAAGACAGAATAAAAAGACTTCTGTAATGTTCATTTGGGGAATAATCAGGCTTTCTTTTCACAGCAATACAGAGAGCTCCAGCTCGCAGCAGTCACTTCAGGATGCAATCTGTGTTTTATAATGGCATTTGCCATAGACACAAGGGTCACGTGGGAAGAATCCCATCTTTGTGTGGTATAAATCAATAGATGTTTTCTGTTCTGAATCTGTGTTGCAGGTGAGGACTGTGAAACACCAATGTTGTTATTCCAGGCAGGAGGGGTTTACATCCTGCCTCTAGGACTGTGTCACCTGCAGCTGACAGTGGAGTGTGTGCTCTGTGACTGCCACCCTGCAGACACATGCTCATAGCACTGCTCCCAACTCTGAGCACACACTTCTCACTTTTCCCTTCCATCCTATGATCCAGCAGTGCACAAGTGCAGATAACATAATTTAGAAATTAAACTAAAATACATGGAATGGGTCCCAGGGAAAGAGGACAAAATTGCAAGCAGATGAGCAAAAATTCAGGAAGAAGAGAGATTGAGAGTGACTAAGGCTGAAGGAGGAAGAATTCTGATGGTATGGTTAACTGGAATGCAAAGCTCAAAGGGTAAATTACTGACCCAAGTGAGCTCAGAGGGAATTTCCTCCTCAGCCATGACAGGAGAAGGATATAACCCACAACACTTTCTGTGCTGGTATTTTTAGCTGAGCCCTGATCACACTCCTTGTAGGTCAATTCCATTTTAATGCTAATTTAGGATGTGAAATAATTGTCCTTTCCAGGGTACCTTCTCCTGGATTGAACTGCTCGTGCAACTGAAGTGGGACATTTTTAACCTAGATTTAATAAAGCATAATTTAAGTTGTGGCTTACTGGGTTTGGTAGGTTTTTTCGTTCTCTTTTTGTTTGAGTTTGTGTTTTGTTTTGTTCCTTTGGAATTTTTTTGTTGATTTTATTTTGTTTTTTAAATTTTGATTAATCACTCAATGGTTTATCTGCTTGCATCCAAAGATGGGAAATACTTTTTTCTTTCTGTGGGTGAATGACGCATAGAGAAAGGAGCACATAGTGAAGAGCAGCTTTGCTTTTAGAAATTAAACACACCATGGTCTTTATATGGTTTTATATTTTGCAGCGTTCGTGGTTATTGCCAAATGCAATTGCACATTGCAGTTACAGAAGGAAAACACGCAACTGAAAGGCAGCCTTGCCATGTTTGCAGGTTACCAGACCCATGATTATATCCCCCATGAACCAAACTGAATTTGAAACATCTGAAGTTCTGGATGCATTTCTTGCTTTGGCTATAAAATTTCAGAAAATATGTAATTAGAAAGGCTATTGCGGTTTCCTGTGAGTATGAAAATAGTAAGAAGAGCATCTGCTTGACAAACTGAGAGGTTATGTTGGATTAGAGCACATTTGTAACATAAAGCAATAGTATTGCCAAACCTGTTGAATAAACATGCAGAGGATCTAGTGTGTTGTTGCTTTGCTAAGACATTAACCAGTATGGGTGTTTATGAAAACATCTGCCGGCAAAATGTTTGTATGTGGAGTACTCTGCAACTCCAAATAATAATCATCCTCATACTAAAATGCACCAGTTGTTTCTGACTGTTCAACGCAGATAGTGACGACTTATTTGTACTATAAAAGTGCCACCCTTCTCAGATCCCTAAAGGGAACACTTTTCAGAAATTGTACCATTGTCTCAAGCCCCACTTTATAGTATATTTTTGTAAATAAACCACTGTTAATACACCTGCCCGCTGTTTTTACCATGGGAGCTCTCAACACCCTGGTAGCAATGGTACATTAACTGCAGTGCATTTATGGGATGAATACTCTTGCATTTATATCAGGAGCCAAATCCAGTTTGATTTTTGCCAGGTTAAGAAGGAGAATAAAATCAATGTGAACGAGGTTCTACACATACACAGGAGGAGAAGTTGGCTTTCTTCAGTCACAACTAGTTCAGAATCCAAATCCCTATTTGTTCTGGATTCTCCTCTTTTCAGTCTTCTCTACATGAGTCACATAGGAAAATATTCTTATCTATGGAATCACAGAATACTCATCTAAGGTTTTGGTCCAGTAGGAACAGTGAGAAGAATCTACCTTGGAGTTGCCCAGGCAAATACTCAACTGCATTTTTAAAAATCTACCTTAGAAAAAAATAAAAAACCCAATTAACTTGTACTAGATTAAATCACATCAAATGATAGACCCTAGTGCTGAAATTTTGCTCCAATAATCTTAATTTGCAATACAATAATCTCCCTCTGTTCTATGTCAAAATAAACTATCTGAAGTATATAAAACTTCAAGATACTTAGCCCCCAGTGCAGAATTAAAGTGACAACATGCTACTATTTTCAGATTTACTTATTCCACTGAGATTTTTACAGTGCAACCAATATGTTCCTATATTTGAAAAGGAAACGCCTGAGATTTGCATCTGACTTCCAGTAAATGTTAGATGGAATGGTTTCCAGGCAAGAGCATATCATTATAGTGTTTAATTTAAAAGTAATAATAAAAAAAACCTGATTTTATTTTGAATATGAAATCAAACCATATAAAATAGTGTAATAAGAAATATTAAAAGCAGAGAGTATGAAGTTTAAAAGGTTCCAGGAAAGGTATGGGAATAAAATTAAAATGAACAATTTAGAATAAATAACAGGAAGAAAAATCACAGGGTGCTTCTCATCAATTTGAGTAGAAAGGGAGTTCCTAAATGCCAGTCACTGCTAAAATCTGATTTAAAGCAGAGTGATTGCAAGTGAGCTTGATTTATTTGAAATCCATGCATTTAAACTCTGATGGAAATTAAACAAACAACTTGGATTGTAATAACTTTTAAAGCTATTTCCCACAATTTCTTTGATATGCAAAGAAATATTATTATAATTATAATTAATTATGAATTATTATTATAATTAATTGCTACAGCAGAAATGATCCCTTGGAGGATCTTTATCAATACAGGTGCAGCTGCTGGGCTGGGATTGTGTCAGCTGGGTAACATGACAGCAGAGAGGCTACCAAGTCACCTGACACGAGGTGCCACATGAGCTCCTCGCTGCCCAGACCTGCTCTGCTGCTGCTCCGCGCAGTGGAAATGTTGGGGGGGCTCAAAAACCAGGGAAGGTGTTCACCCCAAACTAAAACCACATCCTACTGAGGCTGGGTGACAAAACGACTTCAAATTTGATTGCAGTTTTCTACATTTTTAAAGAGTAAACCCCCTTTGCTGTCAGGGGGAACTAATGGAATGTAAAGCCATATGCTATTCCAGACTCTTTCTACATCTCCCTGTTTTCCATGAGGTCTGCCAGCTCTCAGTTCCAAGCTAAGTAGGGTTCCCTTCCCTCACCACCGGCAGTTTGCTCAACTGCTCAATTTAAAAATAAAAACACCTTCCTGCACATAAGTTCCAGGGCTGTAAAATCCCATCTCTGAAATATGCCAGTGCAGTAGTAGTTTGCACATAATCTAAGCAAGTGCCAAGGAAGCAAAATAGACATATAGTCTCTTTTTGACTCAAACAATTTATGTCTTACTTAGAACTTCCAGCCAGCAAAAAAAACCTGCTTGTCCTTGCATCAGAGAGCACATGAAGTCGATGTGGCAGCAGAACTGAAGTAACTTTTTGGGAAAAACTTCAGCACAGATCAGGATTTAATTTTCTTTTCAGCTGGTACTGCCACAAGTATGGGATTCACATTAAGCAGGTGCATTATGGATGATATAAATATTGCTCATGTTGGCTGTTATTGTTTGTGAAGACTGTTCACCACGTGTTTAGAACTGCCTAAAGTAAAAGAAGTTCTCATCTTAAACACATTTTAGGTTCTAAATGAAAGTCCAAAATGCAGCTAACTTTGTTCTCACCTCTCCCAAGTGGGCAATAAGAGTAAAGCTGCAAAACCCCACCACATGTACTTTAAGAAACAAGCAAACTAGACAGTAACAACTGTAGCAGATTTTGACTGATTTTAAAAATATGAACACAGATTCACTTACACAGTTTAAACAAATTGGATAAATAATTGGAAAAACTTGCAAGATCGGAAAACCATCCGGGCTCTGCAAATCCTGAAGGGTTTGACAGTCTTGTGTCTGTAAGTTGCTACTTTTGTACACACAATTATTTTCAACATTATTAACTTTGTCAGTGTGCTCTGCTTTATACTTACATTTCCAAAACCATAACGATGTTGGCTTTTTCTTCAAAGGCATCTACACATTGGACAAGTTTTGGATGATGTAGACAGTTCATGATGCTGATTTCTTCCCTTATATTTTCTTTTTCCTTAGCAGAATATGCTTTGAAAAATTTTCCTGCCCAAACTTTTCCATTCTTCTTTTCAACAAGCCTGAAGACTTGTCCAAATTTTCCCCTGAAAATATATAACTATTTCCATAAAATGTTTTTGCAATATATGGGCCACCACAAATAGCAACAATTTACTAAATATTCCAGCACAACCATTCCATTCTGAAATTAAAATGTTTTAGTATCAAGCATTATTCTATACTGATCTGCAAAAACTTTTGAATGAATACCATGTTTAGAGATACTCTGCCATTCCAGTTAACAAGTCTTATATAGGAGGGTTCAAAAATTGGGACTCCTACCAGGCTTTAATTCAGGTCTTTCTGCACACAGTTTTCTGTAGGTCATACACCTCTGAAGATGGGACACATCTCAGGTGCAGGATTTAGGTGAAATCAGAATCTGAATGCCCAAGGCTTCAGTACTATTGTTTCCCTTTGCTGTAATGTACAATTTTACCTCTGTGTTACACTTCCCAGGATTTGTTCATGGCAGCACAGAGGATTCCCTGGCCTTCAGCACCGATCACTGAAGGATTATCATGGCCTGCAGTTCACACCACCACGAGCTGGGGCCCTGAGAAACACAGCCAGGCTAATCACTGACCTTCTCTCAGCAATAGTATTAATGCTCTTGGGATTATGGCCGCTGTCAACCAAGATTCCAGCCCGTGGGCAGGATAATCCTATTACCACTAATGGATATAATGGAAATGCAAGTACACAACGTGTACCTCTTTTTTTCAGATAGCTTTTAGGACACTGAAAAATGAATGAATCCTCTAGTTTTGTTCATATGTGGGCTCCATTTGCCAGAAATACATGTAGTGCCTATTTAAAAATATCAGTTAATAGAAGCAAAGGATCTTTATGGAGTGGAAGCCAAAATACGTTGAAAACTATTTTTACTGCAATAAAGGAGCCCAAGTGGGAGTTGAAAGTGCAAGACAGTCAAAGAATAAATGCACATGATCTTCATAACTGGCTGGTAGCCTTGAAAATTGTGTGTCTTCAAAAGCACAGCCCAGTACTTACGATCCCAGTCTTTCTTCGATGTTGTAGACATCTGACACCTTCTGTTCAGTGTTGATCGTAACCGTCCGATATTCCACCTCTGTTTCTTTCTCCTCTACAAATAAGCATTAAGGACCATGATTATAAACCTCCAGAAAACATGAATGAAGGACACAAATTTGTATTTGTCCCGTTTAAAACATGCACTTCTTACCATCGTCAGATAGCTCTGCTTCATCCTCTTTAGGTTCTGTGATGAAAATAAAAAGATATTAATAGCTTTTTATATGGGATATGGCACTTATATAAGATATTCAAAGTGACATGGATTATTCAAAGTGACATGGACAACTGATAGACCCTATGGCAAAACAGCAAAAAGCAGTCAGGGAGTTTGTGATTAACTTCACAATTAAAATCTCTTCACCACTTCTTCATCACTATTCACTATCCAGTCACAATCTAGTCACCATTTCTGAATAAATCACATTCCTGTAGTTTGCAGTACTTTTCAATTATACCTGCCCATCAGCATACTGCATCAGTTCAAAGTAATCTAAGAAATACCTTTAGAATGCCTCAGGGAAATAGAAAACAAATTAAAAATATCAAAATCAATAACACTTCTTGTTTCATGACATTTTTTTCTTGGCTTTGATGTGCCTTTTTTGAATCGTGAATCCAAAAGTTAGGCAAGTATGTACATGAAAAGATTCCCTGCAAAGCATCCAGACAAACTTTTCAGACTCAAAATACTGAGAAAATCTGAACAGCATGCATTCCCCTAAGCATGGCTGAATTCTGTAATCATTGAGGTTCAAAAGGAGCCTCAGTTCTGCAGGCAGACTCAAAGACAGGGGAACCCAGTGACCTAAGTCAGAGTAAAAGCTGGCCTGAGTGTCCTGGTTTTAGTTTCTGATTTTCATGTACATTAACTGCCTGCAGCACTGCTTTTTGCCTGCAGGTATGACGGGAAAGGGGCTATAGCTGGGATGTTGTTATACATTACTAACACCACTTGGGCTTGCTCCTAAGACCTGTGGCTGTGACCACAGGTAATTTGAGAAACTGCAAAGTCTATTTGTTACATAATGACCTGTTAATTCTCCTGTAGCTGCTGAAGCTGCACTTTGCCATCATGGGATACAAGCCTAACCAAGGGATTTATACCCCCTGTGTCAGCAGATCTGTGTTATTAAATAATGCAGTACTCTGGGTGCTGTCAGGTGCTTCAGAGCACAGAGTTAGATGCAGAGGATGAGCAGAAAACAACAGAAATAAAGGGTGCAAGGGGAGCAGATATCTGGTCTGAGGCATCAGCCTTTCACGTCCTACACAAATGCTGCATCTGTGTGATGGTAGCAAAGCAAATCAAGTGGATAGAGTCTGTTGCTAAAGTCTTCCTCTCTTTTTTGTCTTGAATATGCAAGGGAGCTGCAACCCTTGCATACTCCACCACAGAAGAGTTGGTTTGCAGAGATCTACCAGAAGAGCAGGGAGGGAAGGGAGCCTTCCCCACCCAGGGTAGCTGCTCTCAGACCTTCCTCAGCTACAAACCAGTCCTACACAGAGCACATAACATTTTCCTCCCCTTTTAAGGGCTGTGTAAGGGAGCTGCTCTCAGCCAGGCTGCCAGTAGGTAATGTCTGCCAAATACTGCTTAGACAAGGAGTCAGTGCCCGGTTCTGCAGCACTGCATTGAAGCCACAGAACAGGAACAGTTTGGTCCACCAGTGGAAGCCTAAATTATCTAAGTGGTACATATCTGATCTTGGTAAGTGCTGAGCAGCTGTGCTAAAACCTTTCTCGGAAGTGAGTCAACAGTACCAAATTCTCCTCAAACATGGCAATGGCAATGCACGCTTTAATCTGTTGAGACTTACAACCTTATTTTAGTTTTCTTCAAATGCACTGTGAAAATTTAGCCATGCCTTTCTTCACTAAGATCATACTAACATTGCTAATATGTGCTGGCCACATCAGTATGAAAATCAGTAATCAGACTTCCTGGCAGCCTAGAAAATCCCTAGTTACTCATCTAAGTGTTCACAAAAGTGGCAGCTTAAAGTCCTGACTTTGACAGGTGCTGAACACATGCATTTTCCACTGCCTTTAATTAAAGCACCAGTTATATTCTTACACTTGAAAAATCACACTTTAAATGATTTGTTCTTTTTCCACACTATCTGCAATATCAAGAATTGAAATCAATAAGCCCTAGAATTGAGAACACAAAGACAACCTCCCCTCTCCTGCAAACAGAACATATTTTCTTTTTGCTCAAAACAACATTTTTGTTGCTTTTTTTTTTAATGTGTATTGCAAAGACTCATACACTTTCTAGCCTTTTGTACTAAATCTATGTAAGAAAATGCTCAGACTTAAAATGGAAAAATAACTTGTTTGCTTTGGTCCAGTATAGGTAGTGGTTGCTCTAGGAAAAACATAGAGAAGATTCAGGTCTCTAGCCCTAGAAGGTGTTTGTCCTGCAACTAAAGAAAGAGGGCATTAAAACACAGGGAATTTTATTATGAAGAGCCAATACCATCTAGCTTCCTTTCAATTTTATTGCTACTCCTAATGTTATTTTCCCCTCTTTGAAGAGAAGGTGCATCTTGATTTAGATTGGTTTTAAATCCTGCAAATAGAGGGAAGTGATTCCTCAGCATGCATCCAATTTAGCACTTGAAGAGAAATATGATTTACTTTTGTTTGAGAGGCTTACACAGTTGTGTGATGCTGCATCACTTTGCTATCATTTTGTCATCCTTTACCAATAAAAGATAACTTCACAAGGGTTATGTGGAATACTTCAAGCTCCAAAGCCCTGCACACATAAATGAAGAGGGAGAGATACAACACACAGTGCACTCCTCAAAGACAGGAAAAATGGTACAATTTGTTATTCCTGGTCTGGGCTTTTTGGTAAGGTGACTATCAAAGTAATCCTTGCACAGTAGGTAGATGGAGGTGTGCACAAAAATATGTAATCCCGTCCTGGTTTTGAAAAATAATGCTGAGATTTGTATGTTTCAAATTTTGTACCAGTTCCTGAATAATTTCTACAATGATCAAACTCTCCCTATTAGCCCTTTAAGAAGATCTTAAACAAAAATTAAGAAGTAAAAAATACAGAGAAATATTTTTAAAATTTCATGCAACTCTAACCAAAAACCCTAAAAAATATTTTGGCACCCATAATGCTGCAAAACCAACACGCTAAGTAGGACATGGGCTGGAATGTACTAGGGGACACAGGAGTGAGGTACACTATCATGCTGGGATTGAAAGCATGGGAAATACAGCTAGCTGCAAGGTGCCAGTTTATTTTCTGCTGCATATTCTGTGCTTGGCTAGCAGCAAGCACATTCATTATTTCCAAGAGCAAATTTGGAATAGTGTTTATGGTTGGTTTTTCCATGGTGTGTCCAGTATAAACTATAATGAATCCACTGGCATATTTCAGGTAAGCTACCAACCATCATTTTCCAACTGGGCATGGACTGAATGTGTAACATCTGTGAAAGGTTTAATTTCCCATTACCTGTGCACTGAACTGCAGAATTTGTTCAGCCAGCACTCATCCAGCAAGCCAGAATGAGAATTAGTGCTTGCTTTCACAAGGCAGGGATTTGGGATCCCTGAAGCCAAGTTTCCACACTGCAAGTATGCAAAATTGATGTGCTCAGACCCCCAAATGAAGTTTGTGAAGGACCTGATCACAGTTACAGCCACAGAGACACGTGGGAAGGAGGGTGGGCAGCTCTCTGGCCTTGCTAAGGAACTCTTGAGGAAGAGTTCAGTTGAATTGAGATGTTTTTTTATCTTGTAAGAACTTACCTTCTTGTTTCTCTCCAACCTTTACCAGCTCAGACTCTTGGCTGGGCTCGCTGATGCCGTAGACATTCGCAGCTCGCACGCGGAATTTGTACTCGCGGTCAGGCTGCAGGTCCTGCACGTTGAAGGAGGTGCTGCGGCAGGTGGTGAGGTCTGTCCATTTGTTGTCCACCGAGTTCCAGATCTCCACGGTGTAGGACTGCACGGCGCTGCCGCCGTCGTAGGAGGAGCCGTACCACGAGAGCGTGAGGGAGGAGCTCCGGATGTCCGACGCACAAGGAGTTCCGGCAGGTGGGTCTGGTTTATCTGCAAAAATGCACACAACGCACACCGTGAGGAGCAGACAGAACTTCAGCAGGGTATTCCCGGCCCTTCTCTTTCCATTCCATTGCTCTGCTTCACAGCTATCATTATAGAAACTGTGGAGACTAAAACCAGTCCTAGCTATGCCTGCAATCTCCCACAATGGTGCAAACCCCTTCTTGGTGATCTTCCTGGAGGATCACCCCTGTAACATTGCTGTGATGTGCTTTCTTCAGCTCCCTTCATCTGCTTCCACACTTCAGGGCCACTGCTCACCTTTCACAGCCTCAGAAAGTGCCACTCATCCAAGTACACCTGGGTAACAGAAATAGAGGAACCATTTTGCTGGCATGGAAACAAGGCCTTGAAGGGTGACAGGTTTATCTGCCAACAATTTAGTGAACAAATTCATCTATGTGCAGTTTTTGGAAATCTAGCGCACTTTTCGGGAAGAAGGAGTTCAATTTAGAATATATAATTTAAATAGTGAGATTTTTAAAATCTCATATGCATTTTGGAAATTGTTCAGGAAGTGGGAGATAGAAACTTCTGTATTTCCTCAGTAAGAGGATTGCTACTGAAGTCCTTATTTAGATGAGTAGAACCAGTATCAACAGAACCTGGTGTGCAGATGTGCAGCCAACTATGCAAACACCTGAGAAAATACAACAGCCTTGTAGTTAAATGACTTTTTCAAGATTTAGTCAAATTATTAATTATTGAAATTAATGTTCTTCTAAGACAGAAAAATTATGACTTTTAAAATAAATTGCTAGAAAATAACTGTGGAATTTAAGCACTTCAAAAGACTTTTAAAAGAAGAATAGCTTCTCTGGAAATAATCCTCTCAGAAATAATCTAGCAAAACCTACAAACTAATGATGATGTTGATGTGGATGAACTAGTCACCAAAGGTTGAAAGAGAAATCAAAGGATGGAATAAATGAGAGAAGAGGAAAACAAAAAAGATAGAAAGTGTGAGATGCTACAAACAGTGGTTACACGGAACATGGACTGATAAAATCCTGTCCCAATTTGCTTGTTCAAGCTGCTAACAGACATAATCACTTTCTCTGTAGGAAAGGCAGAGCTGACAAAGCAGCCAAAAAATACTGCCACTTTCTCGGCAATAAAAACATCCAAATGCTGGGGGAAGCTGTTGTAGACTTTGATCAAAGCCTCACTGTGACAGACTGTATCCCTCTATATTCAAATTATCATTCCTAGGAAAATTACTGAGCTGACAGAAATAGCCACAATTTGTCAGAAACATGCCTTTGGTTCTTGGACAGAGGAACCTCTCCTCTGACTCCTGTGGTTTAACTCATAGAGAAGGAAATTAGGACAGTCTAATCTGATCAAGATAGTTAAGTATCAGTTCACTGTTTTGAAGAGTGCAAATTTCATTGCCTAGTGACTTCCCTGAAAAAAAATTTTAGTTCAGTTGCGATGAAAAATCTATCTCCCTCCACAACTTAAACATATTAGAAGCTATATAAATAGAAATTTTCAAGTATGAGGGAAAACACTGAGAGGGAGGAAGGGAGGTGGACACTGAGTATGCCACTGCATTCAGTATGAGAACCCCCAGGTGGAAGAAAAACTGACTGCCAGAATCAAGATTATCTTTGTTCATTTTGGCAACACTTAAAACACCGTTCCACTAGGAGTCATCATTATACAGCACATGTTTTGTTAAACACATGTCAGAGACCACATGTCCTTAACCTCTGGAACAGCTTATTGTCCTGCTTAGTGGTCACATTTTACTCACCTCATTTTCTGGCAGAATGGAAGGGGCTACTAGCAAGCATGAATTTAAAGAGTAGATATATAATGAACTGAATCACAGAGGACTTACATGATTTGTCTAAGCTTAGAAAGAGAGATTGTAGCAAAGATGAGAACTGAGTCTTGATCTCCTGGTGCCCAAACAGCAGCACCCCTCTTCCCTGTACTGGTCCTGTCCCAGCCTCCCTGGAGTTGCAAGAAGTGAGGATTCAGTGCCCACATCATTTGCATATCAGCATGTTTGTACCATACCCATAGCAGCCATCAGAGAGCTGCTGGCATGGCACACATGGATTGGATGATTTTAGTCAGACAGTGGCAGCAGCATCTTCTTTTCACTGCAACTTGTTATCCATGCAGACCTTGCTGGGAATGATTCTCTGTCCTTCTCAAAATCTTTACAGGAGTGGAATATTCAGCCCTCTGTCTTGTTTTCCTCCTATGTAACCATCACTGCATCATTTCAAAATGCAGATAGACCTGGAGTAAGTAACAGCCAATTTATCCTACGTCCAAACAGAACAGAGCAGTTGCAGATAGCAGGAGGAAAATACTTTGAAGAAAAAGCCAAGCCAGTAGTCCATCACCTTACAGTGGCATCTGCTGAAGTTTTTCAAAGCACTGCAGATTCTCTGACATCTGCTATGCACACAGCCAGACCTGGATGTATGTGTTGCTTTAAAAATCAAGTGTTAGGTTGCTTTACTGCTGTGCACTGAATCGATATGGAGAAAGTGTTCAATGTTCCAGCATTTGCAGAGCACAGTAGCCTGCTTCCTGTGCAGGACATGAAAATACACTCTCATTGCTGACTTCCAACACACTTCTGTTTCCAAATGAAACTCTGGGCATGATTTATCAGTTTCCTAGGCCCCAGTTCCCTCAGTAAGCTCTCTTTCCATGACCCACCTAGAAAACTGGAGTCCCTCCGGCCTGCATGGTTTACAGAAGCAAGGCTTAGGTATGTGAGCACTGCAGAGAAAACATGCACGGCCAAGGGGATAGCAATGGCAAAGGAAATGCCACATGGCCTTAGACTAGTATCTGCTAGCCTTGGGAACATTTCTATATTCCTAAGACATTTTTCTCAATAGGCAGAGATGAAAACCTGCCACCTTGGCTGGACTCTACTGAGCCAGAAAGATGCATGTTTCTGTTTGAAGTCTATCATGTGCTGCTGCTTGCAGATCTGTTCAGTGTATAAATACTGTAGAAGCTGCTATGGGAGATCCTAAACAGGAATGAAAGCCTAATCTTTGCTCTTTTTTAATATGACAGATGTATATGTACCATTTTAACATGCTTAAAAATGACTTGATATCAGACTGGATGGTATTCTACAGCTCTGCACATTCAGAGAACCTGCAGATGGTCTCTCCATGTGTCTGTTTTCTTTCTCAATAGTTTATTCTATGGGGATTTTAAAGGTTACCCTGTATTCATCTGTCTGTATTGAAAGCTAGAATATTTTGCCAAACTACATTCCCTTCTGGAATATGAAATCTCTATCAGCACAATAAACTTCCAATAAAAACATCCCATGAGTTGAGAAGGAGTGGGGAAGACAAGCACAGTTTTCTCTTTTCTCCTTCTGTTTTAGTGTTTACTATACCATTCATGTCTCTGAGCTGCCTGTCTCCAATATTCCACTGCATGTCATGTGCAGTTTTTGACATGCACAATCATGTTTCATACTTAGGCTTGTATTATGAGGGCTTTACTTTGGCTTTAATGGACCACAATGTTCTTCCTCTTCTGGAACAATTCATAGCTAAATCCAATATGTGAACTAGAACAAAGGCAGGGCATCCAAAAATGCACTTGTGTACATTTCTATAGGAGAAGGAACTAATTTAAAATATTGAGCTCTAACTTCAATTTCACTGTTACACGCAACAAAAGAAAGCCACCATTAAGGTACCTTAACCATATGAAACTATGGGTACTCCAGCCTTGGCTACCTTACAGCACCCACATAACCCCTAAACAAGTCTTATGATATTCTAGATGATTCTGGTCAGACTGGCTGTATCCATACAGTCCTGCTGAACCTGGTCAGAATGCTACAAACTCCAATGCCTTTGCATGTAAATCTCTCTAGGAATATGAGTTGGGTTGCCCCAAGCTGGCTTCCAAGGCCTTGTGGCAGGCAAAGGAGCAGCTAATTTGGCCTCAAACCTGACTCAGGGACTGTTTGCACAGCAGCACAGAGGCTGCATTGAGTTGCTGACACCAGCAGCACAGAGGAAGCAGCAGGAGTGACTCCTGTGTGCTGTGAGACATAAGCCAAGCAGAGAGGAGTAAGAGGAGACTGGACGTGATGTGAAGGAGCTTTTTAGCCCTTTGTGCTCCAGCAAACCAGGCACAAATTAAAACCCCCTGCTTCTCAACAAAGGAAGGTGTAAATTACCACTACCCCAAAAGAAATGAGGTCAGATTCCAGTTTATTCTTTGTGGTACATATTCCTTAGGGCAAATGATAGTGTGATGAGTTGGCCCCACATGAAATGTTTAAGCCACTTTTAAGACCATACCAGCACTAAAACACACACTTGTTATTTACTCTCAAATTGAATTCAGCTGCACTCCTTCCTCAGATAAGTTCTCACAAATATTTTGGTAAACAGGCTTTGATATACAGCCTGAAGTAAACTTTAATTAATTTGTATTTGGGCACTCTGAGAAGCATAAAACATAAGCATGCTTGGCCTTTAAATCATTGCTGTTTATCAGACAAACTTGACTTGATGTGATTGCTTTTTTTCCAGTGCTGTATTGGTTAGAGCACGTTGCTAATAACACCATGTTTGTGGGTTCAATCCCTGTACAGGCCATTCACTTAAGGGTTGGACTTGATGATCCTTGTGGGTCCCTTCCAACTCAGAATATTCCGTGTTTCTGTGAAAATTCCTTTGCATAAGCAAAGGGACTTTCTCTCTTTCTGCAGTGGAGGCAAACCCACAGCTCATGCAGGACACCCACGTGACATGAGGCTATGCTATCTAGACCTCACTGCTTTCTCCACATGGCTCAGTTTACAGAGCCCTCAGAACACAAGAACCATTCCAAGAGACCAAAAAAGGCAGCAATCTCCCTTATCTAACTGAGTGCGGGGAAATGGAAATTGTTCTGCTACTTGCTGTGAGGGTCAGGCTGAGCCAAGGCGAGGCAATGGAGTTTGCTGTGCATTACAGCTCGCACGGCCCTGGCTCTTAAGCAGAGATATTGTTCCAGCAGAAAGCCTCTGAAAACTGAGAGGAGTATAAGCACACCCTCTGAAAAGTTCTTTTTCCCTTTCTTTTATGAACAGAGACAGCACTGAAGCAATGTCTCTGAAGTAGTTTTCTTTATCTGTTCTCAAAATTGGTTTGTTTTCTTTCTAAATCCAGTTATCATATTACTGTATAACACTATTATTAGCTATTGTGATATTTGTCTGCCAGATAAAGAACAGACAGAAAGAAACAATTTAATTCCATTCCACAAGCTGTTTAGCCAGGGAAGGTATTTAATATGCTGCAAAAGCCAGTTGAACACTGTCCATGCCGACAGCGCTGGCAAAGCTTTCATTTGAAATCCATCAGCAGGAGAAAAGCGAAACCATAAAAGGTCATAACTGAACTCGGCACTATTGCTGACAGGGCTCGGGGTCATGGCAGACCTCGCTGCTCTGCTTGGAAAACTATGCCCTGCAGCTCTTTTTCCAAGGGAGAGGAGAGCTACAAGTAGAGATATTGCCCCTTAACTCCTGCAACTAACGTACATCCTGTATGCTAGTGTACTACAGGTTTAGGATAAAGTTAAATTAAAAAATGCCTGCCTTTTCCTGCAAAACAACTCAAGAGAAACTGAAATGAACGTGAGTTTTCTCCTAACAAACAGCAGAGACAAGGACCCCATGGTAAAGATTTGTTAGTCCAGACTTTGTAATTTACACCTCCCCTGTAAAATACACTGCAGAATATTCTCACCAGATTGCTCCTCCTGACAACTCTGACAGAAAATGAAGTTATTTAAAAACTGCCCTTTTGACACCTGTGGATAAAGTAGCTCACCAAATACTGGTAGCCCAGAGCATCACTTTGTGCTCTTGGGGTAACTGAGGCATGGAAGTGTAAAATGACCTTGCCCAAGGACACACAGGAGAATGGAGCTGGGAACGAAACCAGAGCTCACCACTCCCACGCAAATGCCCTCAGCACAAGAACATCTCCTTCTGCCACAGGCCTAATGGAACAAACAAACATATAATGCATTCTCAGGAGCCTTTTTCTAAACCATCTGCTCCTGAGCCTAAATCAACAAGCTGTTCAGATTACTCATGTGCTGCATGTTAGGTATCTGCTTTGATAACTGATTGAATTAGAGCTCCCAAACCTGCCCACTGAAAGGCACAATAAATTTTAGGAGTCTCCCTAGTAGGAGTTTCAGTGGATTAGTCTTCACTGGAGTGAGTTTGGGTCTTAGGATGCATGCAGGAGTTGTGATTAATCATTTCTGAGTAACTAGGTGAAATATAGGAATTTTGTTGCAATTGTCAAGATATTTATTTTCTTCCTCAAAAACAAACTGAAGGTAAGCATCAGGAAAAAGCAACGATGCATGGAGTTCTACTGAAATTTCTCCTAACAGAAATGACATTGAAACTACATGGCCATTCAAGGGATAAACCAGGATTAGTGTGCCAGCGCTGATGCACAGAGCACAGTAAGCTGGTTTTCCTCTACACATTTTTGTCTTTCTCTGAAAATTTTGTTTTGGTATAGCTGGAGAGCCACTATGCATTAGTGGTAAGCTGACAGTGGAGGTAACTATAGTCTTGAACTACAACAGCAGCAACATAAAACATCTCTTTCTTAACCACCAGTGTAGTTGCCCTTTAAATATAAAACCAGTGACAAAAATACTCCAGCAATCCAGAGGAATTTGAAAGGTTGAAGGTTACAGAGTGAGTCCACCCACATATTCTTAAGAAATTCACTGCATTCTTGACCTGACTGTAAACAGGGAATCACATGGATACTGCAAGATATTATCTGATTCTTTTCAAAAAAAGAACTTCAGAATCATTCATATTTGCACTTCTGAGCTGCAATATTCAGTGTCAAAATGTCTATGGATGTCTCGCTTCACTGTCTGCTTCCCAGATGTCTGCACTTAACTTTTCCAGAGAGGGAGCACAGAACATTGACCACTGTGTCCTCTCTGTCTGAGTGGTGAGCACTGAGCCAGATGTCTCAGGATCTCCCACAATGCATTCACCGTGCTGAAAGTGTCACTGTGCACTGCTGGTTTGGCTACCATGTTTCCTTGTAACAGAGTTTCGAGGGAGAAAACAAATTCTAAGCTTGCATATATGTGACTTGTAGAAGCAGAACCAAGCCCTTCATAGCAGCAATTAATAATCCTACCATTACATTCAATGACTGTTATAGTTAGTGGTGATCAGACCTTGTTCTCAAGTAAAGTTGTATTTTCTCATTTGGGCTTGGAAAGACTGTGCTCACACATTCTGCTACAGGCACAGAAGTAACACCTTCCTCACAGCAAGTAACTTCCCCATCCCAAGACAAGTACGGAATGGAGCAGAGGAGGAGGTATTAGTGAATTCATGGTATACTACTTGCATGCCTCTGTGTGTATATATATATGTGTGTGTGTCCTTGAGTACTTCATTTATCACTTTCCAACAGCAGTGAAGGCTGCAAATCACAGTACATGCACCAGTGCTGAGAGTAATAAAAACACCCTAACTTTTGACTTTAGGCCTCTCTGGGTCTAATGACATTGCTCTTATTCTTTTGCATATATCTACCATAGAGCTTATTACCATGAAACTTACATACATGTGCATGTTTATGTACAATATATATACATAAATAGATATATGTATATAAACACAAAATACCACATCAGGAACAGTAAAGATCCCAAAGGATTTATAAAAGACAAACAAGATTGCTCAAAATTAGGCCCCAGTTAGGTAGTATGTGTGTTTCTAGTTCTGTCTTTAAAAAAACTAAAAGACAGCAATGATATACAAAGTATTCACTAACAACTGATCATCATAAAGCTCCTGAATAGTAGGTATGGAAATGTGAAGCAATAAGCCCAAAAGCATGTGGCAAATTTGTGGCATAGCTGCAGAACAGATTATTTCTCGAGTGCCAGACACCCTTGTTGAATTCTGTGTTATCCTTTGGACACTGTCATAGAACCCAGCTTTAGCCAGTAGGAAAACCAAGTTTCTTTTTCAAAGGTGGTTACAGACCTGGGGCTATCACACAGCTAAAATGTTCGGAATCATAATTTTGATAAATATATCAAATACATCCAATAAATGGCATAAAAGGAATGCATATTCCTTGTTGTCACTGTAAACTGAGGGCTCTACCTTGCCTAAATCAGTCATATTTTACACTAAGTTCATAACTGGCTCATTTAACAGCTTTGGCAACACACATCCACTTCCATCTGAGACACTGCCTGCTATAAATCAAGAGCTCAATCTCACATCAGGCTGTTTTGATTTTAGAGCAGAAACACGTTACAAAATCTCTCTAGAGAGATCAGTCAGCTAAGGAAATTGCTTATTTAAGAGAGCTGATCATAACAATAGAGAAGACCTCAACATGGACATTTTGGGACCAGTCAACCCTTTAAAAGAAGATATTGCTTAACTTGGATGTCTCACAGACTTGCAGGTCTCCCAGTTATTAGTGTTGTACAAAGTTACACAATGAATCACAAGGCTCAGTCCTTGTGGCTGAGGGCTCTGTGCTCAGGACCACGCCATAATTTAAAAAGTCTCCTCTAACTTGTTTATGTATCAGTGCATTTGCTGTGAGGACTGCACACAGCTCACACTGGAGGCTGAATGTAATGGACATTTTTGTTCATTGATATTCATTAAAGGAAATAAAAACCCATAGGATGAAGCTGGGCTTCTTTCAAGAACATCCTTTCCCATGACTCAAACAGCATCAAATCATAAATCATTTAAATGCTTTAGGAGTCAGTACCCTTGCACAGTTCAAGGAAGACTGTAGTTGAGGCCTGAGTCTGACAGTTAAATTTAAGACTTTGGGAGCTAAATTCAAAGGAATGCAGGGTATCTTTGTTTCCCTAAATGTCATTATTAAAAATAATTTCTACAAATTGTACTCAGATAGAGTTTGCAATCTAGGACTCAGAGTTCAAATCATAGCAGGATCATTTCTGATTTCAGTCCTGGCAGTTAAGCTCAATCCTTTGTCCTCTGATTGGAGGTTAAATCAATAATGTTATTTTTTTGTGAAGAATGGTCTTTGACAACTGCAAGTATAAAACCAAGATCCAGGATGATCTTAAATATCCTCAGGAAGGTCTTTAGAGCTACTGTTCAAAGCAGGATCAGGTATAAAGTCAGACCAGATTGTTCAGATGCTTATCCAGTCTGAACTTGATACCTCCAGGGATGTATCAAGCTTTGCTGGGCAACCTGCTCCTTGACATGTGTTACAGTCCAAATTTAATTTGAGAAATGTTTATTGGAGTCTTTCACATCAGAAACTTGCCCATCAGCATGAAGACTTTGAAACCTACATGGTTTAAAGAGGTAATAATAAATTAAAAGAGGTAGTAATTATTAATATTAAAGAAGTAATAATAATGAAATAAATACATATTTATTTCCATATTAATAATGAAATTAATATGGATTATATTTTAACAAATGTCTTTGATTTGCTAAAATTCAGAAGAGCCAAGCCTGTTAGCTAGTCCTTTGAGAAATGCAGCTCTGGGTCTGCTCAGACACGCTCCTCCAGAAAGCAAATGTTCTGTATTTGTAGTTTCAACACATTCAAGGCTCAGTTGTGCAGTGTGGTCAGGCACAGCGTTTTGAGCACACAACTCACACACATGGATGTGCCCTTTCTCAGTAGACTTACAGGGAGGCAGCTCACACAGAATTTAGAGACTAATTATAAAGGGCTGAGACAAACAGAGCTGATCTCTAGCACCAGGACTTTCTCCACCAATGCTTGTTATGAAAGTGGGGTCAGGGCAGGGACGGCAAGTTTCTTCCCAGTACTTGGGATGGAGCAGAGACAATGGACAGGCGGGAATTTAGGACTAAGGATGAGCTTTGGTAGGCTCAGAAATGCCAGGTTTTGCATATTCAGAGAAACACAGCTTCCCTATTTTGACTGACAGGCTTTAGAGAAAAGTACCTTCCAACTTCAGTGAACATTTGACACCTTTAAAGGTGCAAAGAGTGTGAAGGATTTTATCTCATAGTGAGATTCTAACCCCCTTCCTATAAGGAAGACATTTTTGCTCTCTTTTCCCACATTTTTGAGTGCCCAGATGGAAGAATCTGGCCTTAAAATGCATGTGCAGCAAGCTAGGAGGCCTTGTCACGCCTTTGGCAGTGCTGACATCAGCGAGATGTCTCACTGAAGAGCTTGGCAATTTTACAAGATGGAATTTATTCTTTTTAGTTGGAAACAGAGAGCTTGTCATCAGCCAAAACACATGGCAAATTCCTGCACATTGTAAGGATTCTTCACCCAACTCTCCCAAAAGCATCTCTGGGAATCCCACGGTTCTCTGGCACATTTCTTAGTGAAGAGCAAAGCAGGAGGCTGAGATGTAGCTTTATAAGGTTATAGAATTCAAAGACTTTCAAACCAATTAACTCCAAAGGATATAAACCAGTGACTTATATAATAATGAGTCAAGGCTCACACAGTAACAAGATAATAGGAAATGCTGGCCTTGTGCAGCTAAAAAAAAATCCATCTTGCCCAATAACCTGCTACAATTAGCTGCCTGCAGCAGTTGCCTAGGAAAGAGTGAAAAGGAGGGAAATAAAAAGTTTTATCTGCAAATAAACTGCAACTGTCTGCAGTCTGCATGTCTGTGCAGCTGTCCAGAGTCTGCTGCAACAAACCTGATGGCCTGGGAGTGTCACCTGACAAGGCTGCTTGAAGCTTTAAGATACCTGTGTAAAAGCCCACAGATGAAGGGCTCCAAAATATTGAAAACAGACTGTCTTTATTCACTGCTTTCTGTCCCTGTGAAACAATAGACCATGGTAGGAATTTAAAATGGAGAAATGAACTGTTTTTATCTAGTGGGGGGATTTCTTTTTAAGCAGGAGCTATTTTATCTATTTTATACCTTCATCACCATGGAATTAGGAATTTTTCCAAATAAACACAGTATAACCCTACAGATCTTACTTACAGTCCTTATTACAATGTCACTAGCCATTTTTTTAAATACTAGCTCTTATTTCAGTCTTCTTAATGTAACTGATTATTTTATTTAACCTGTTGCATATCATTATATAAAATGCAAATCTAGACTGATGTCTGAAAAATAAGTATATAAATAAAATATTAATTTGGACTTACCAACAACTGTGAGGTTGACTTGTGCTTGTCTGCTGCCAAGTTTGTTCTCTACAACTAGGGTGTAACATCCACAGTGCTCCTGCTTTGTTGATGATATTGTTAGCTTGCTGCTGTTTTCAGCATTCTCAATTTTAATATATTCATTTTCTTGAATCTGCCAAATTAAAAGAAAAATTATGTGATAGATTTCTTTGTATCTGAAAGAGCTCAAAGCACAATCCAATGTTATCATATGAGTGTTAGTTGCAGATAACTCTATTACAGAAGTATGTCCAGCTGATAAACTGTGTAATCCACACACATCATCTAGAAATGCAGTGGAACATTATAAGGGCTCCAGTCCTGCAAAGGCCACAGGGAGCACTGGTGTTCTGGAACCCCACTAAGGAACAGGAGTGTCACTTTTTAAGTTCTCTTTGACAGGCTGAAAGTGCAAACTGTGCAATTGCCAGAAGAGCAAAGTTTGGTCTCCCATATCTTAGAGAAGCCACAGTGGCACAAGGGCTTAGCCTCACTTCATTTGCCATCCCCCTCAGAAGCCCAATGTGCAGACCATCCACAGCTGGGACTGCTGCCCTCTTGTTTTAACCAGGTTCATTCTGTACTTCCACACAAACCAGGGTAGCAGTTTTTTGGGTTTGAACAACTGAGGACAATGTTGGATGAAATGGAGATACAACAGTACAGCTGTACAGAGAGACATTCAAAGAGCACATTGAGCTTTCCCATAGCATTTTAATTTTCTGGAGAAGCAAAAATCCAGATCTCTGCTGAATACCATAGGCATATTATAAGCTAGTTTTTAATTGAAATGGAGCTATCATAGCATAAATGGCCAAGGTGAATTAGATTTTAATCAGCATTAGCTTGAGACATGACAGTTCTTTAAAAACCTCATAATGCTACACTGCAATTACAGAAGCTGTACACTGTGTTCTTATGAAACAGACAACATAATGTCAATGCCCTTCTTCCTCCCACCACTTCCTTCTTAGATAAGTGACTCTTCCAAGCCATTCTCAGAATTTAATTAAAAATGAAGGCTATTTAGTTTGCCTTATCTTGTCCCATATATTCAGAGAAGAAGAAATCAAAAGTTGAAGAACAGGACTTTCCCTGCTCTTTCCTCAACTGAGACAAAACACATGCACTGCTATCTGTCCAAAAGTAACTTTAAAAAGATTTTTTTACAATAACTCAAATAGAAAGTTAGCAAATGGGATTACGTAGGGTTAAACTCTACTTAAAGTTGTTCCATACTTCTGAGATTCTAAACTGTTCCTTTATGCTTCACTAAAATTAGTCAAGGGGTGATACTAGAACTAGATCTGCATTATTCAGAGAAAGCCCAGAAAGGATACAGAGAAAGCCCTGAAGGGATGCAGAGAAATCCTTGAAAGGATGCAGAGACAGCCCTGAAAGGATGCTCAGTGGTTTGCAGTGGTTGTGGGGAACATGAGGTTGGATCTTTGGGATCCTGAAAGAAAGTCACTGGTTATAGTTGAGAAGCTTCAACAGCTGACAGTGTTCAGTGATGGAGTCAGCTGATGAAGCAGCTTTCCAAGGCTTTCCAAGGGTCTCTCCTCTTTAGCTCAGCACAGTTCCAGAATCCCTCTACTGCACTGCCATGGCATACAACAGTATGGGTCACAGATTCATGACATTCCCCTTCTACAAGCAAAAGATACTGTTTTGGAATACCCAAAAGAGAGAGAGAGGCCACTGAGACTCTCCTGCACCTGTGGGAATGTGAGGAAGAACCACGGAGAGGAAGCTGCAGCAAACAGCAGCAGGGCTGAAATCACAGCTCACCAATTGCTGGGTCAGCTCAAATAACAACTACAAATAACTCCCAGTAAACTGTCAAAACACTTGGCTGGTTTTCACTTTTAGGACTGGGAATGGAACAGAGTTGAAATCAACCAGAGTTATAGAAAAGGAAGAAATCCAAGTGTAAAACAATCTGTGATGAAGTGTAAGTGAAAAATAAAGCAAAATTATGGTGCAGCACAGGACACAGTAAGTGGCTCCCCTTTTAAATTAATAAATGAGAGACTGCTGCCCTCATTTGTTGTCCTACAGTGTTTGGTATCCTTCCTGAAGCTTTTTTTTTCTTTCGTACCTCATGCACCAGAATGAATAATTTAAAAAAATTTGTCATTTTAATTTATGATTTTGCAATACTTCACTCTGTCTCACAGTGGATAACTAAAGAAGAAAGTATAAAGATGGTAAAAATAGAATTTTACAAAGGAGAAAGTATCTTGAATCACAGGTTATGGATCTGATATGGCCAAAAGGAGCTGCTAGTCCCTGTTATCACACAGACCTTGCATATAAAAAAGGCCTTAAAATCTAGGTAAATAGGATTGTTGTATTCAACAATGAACTCAGAATTCTGCACAAACCAGAAACTCAGTTTTGAGGGGCACATTTTACCTAAATGCTAAGACAGAGCTTATCAAAATCCGAGCTCAGCTTCAGTGAATGTCACTGAAGCTTCTGAGACCTATTTTTTGTGGAAAACAGTGGTTAACGCCAGTCCTGAAGCTAAAGAAATTTAAGGAAATATAAGAGTTCAGGAAAAAACCTACCCTTTCCCCTAAAGTAAGAGGTCATTTGGAGTTAGCAAGGATGGACTCTGGAATACCCTTTGCACAAACAAACTGTTTTGAATTCTTTCAATTAAATGCTGACATGTCTGGATTTAGAGTCTAAACTTCCTTCTAGGAGGAGATGTTTTTATTTGTGTTCTATAGAGTGCATGACAAGTTCAGAACAAAATAAACAGAACAGCAGTTACAGCAGATATTTATATTTGCTCTGTCCTAGCGTGACACTTCATCTTCCAATCTGAACTTGCATATTGTGTTATTTGATTTAAACTGATTTTAAATAGTTTTGTTAAAGCAACTCTCTTTAGACACTGCCCTTATGGACATGTGATACAGTTTAAAGATATTATTCAAGTAAAAAGAACTTTAAAACTAGGGAGTGGGGGCACTCATGGCATGGATTTTTGTTGTGCCCTGTATGGTGACATTTGTGTTGCAAGACAATTCACTCAAGTTTTTTGTATGGTATTTTGCCCCTCTGACATAACTTTAGACCCAGCATCAACAAAGAAGAGGTCATTTTCAAAGGAGAGAAATGTCCCCTGCGACAGATACTTTTCAGATACCTGTATCTTTCCCATCACTTATCCTTTAATTCATGGTCTGACTTTTCACAAAGAAACTATCATTTGTTACAGGAGGAGACAGGCAGCAAAGGGTCTAAACTGTATCAAGAAAGATTTAGGTTTGGATTAGGAAAAAAATTCTAACGCTGTAGCTATATAAACACTGCAATAATTTGCCAATGGAGCTTGTGAAATCTTCATCAGTGAAATGTTTTCAGTGGAGGTGAGGAGAACATCTGCAGGAACCAGATGGACTTTGCCAGTTCCTCAGGAAGGGAGATAGTCATTGGTGTTCCTTTCCAGATCTGCTTTTTCAGTGGTTGTCAAAAGAGACCAGAAAACAATTTACCTGCTTACGGAATTTCATCCAGGTGCAAGTTATGGGTGCTGTTCCCACCACCTTGGCAAACAATTCCACTGATTCACCTGCACGGACTTTTCTGTCTTCTGGGAACTGAGTAATCTGAGGAGGAGCAGCTGAAGGGGGAAAAACATAAATTAAATAACCCTTTAAATGACCCTCAGTTTTCTTAAAATTCAAAACACATACACTTCTCAGCTCAACTGTTTCACAGCAGCATTTGAATTTCAGATTAGCAGTTACCTGTTGCTTGCAATGAAAAAAATTCCATGGATTTGGTAATTCTAGGGGAGTGAAGCAATAACAATTTACCCATCCAAAGTTTGCTTGTGCAAGACCAAGGTACAGACATCCAAAAGACAGAAACAC
Source organism: Haemorhous mexicanus (assembly GCF_027477595.1). NCBI lineage: Eukaryota > Metazoa > Chordata > Aves > Passeriformes > Fringillidae > Haemorhous > Haemorhous mexicanus. The sequence goes on along the minus strand of NC_082348.1, from coordinate 10,328,867 downwards.
TGGCACCTACCACCAATTCCAAATCTACAGTTTATGAAATTTTATGTGGATTTTTCAGAAAATCTTCTTTTTCTTTTGAACTATGCATATTTGAAGAATGGCTCCAGATACCTTCTTATCAATTTGCATGTGCTGAGGGGGTCTGCAAAGCTGCTCCCTGATGTCATCAACAGAATTCAGAAAATTTAAGACTCAAGATCTGCCTACAGTTATCTCAGCAGCCAGATAAACATTATGTGGCACAGAAACATCATGAGAGACAAGGAAGGAAATTGATGTCTTTCTCCATCACAATAAATTTTGCCATGAACAATGATGGGTCTTTTTTGTATCACAGTGCTTCTTTTAAACCTTGCAGTCCCATTCATTTCCCTCTGTTCATGAACCAGGCATTCCTCTTTCTGTTCCCTCTAACTGCCTGAGTATCAATAGATGGCAGAACATCTCCTGCTAGCAGTGCTCCTGCCTGGCTCTCAGCTGTGCTGCTGAGTGTCAGACCCCTGGTAGCTGCTAAGCAGAGGCCAGAAATATCATAGGCTGGACAACTCCAGGGTGAAACCTATACTGTTGCTTATAAAAGCAGCATGATAAAAAAATTATTCTTGTGTGTGTGTATTGAAGGGGGCAGAGTTGAGGACATATTGACAGAAATGGTAAGAGGCATTCCCTAAAATTACAATGACCTCGCAGCCAAATGAAACATTCTTTACAAAGCACAGGGCTACTGGGTATGAAAAAAGTGCTTTCTTTTCCTTTTCAAAGTAATTAAAACAAAGTGGGTTCCCCCCACTCTAGACTTGACCTTTTAAAAGTGTTTTTGTTTTGAAAATATCTGAAGGAAGCTAGGCTGAGGTGTATATCTGGCATAGAAAGCAGCTTGAACAGTTTAAAAGTCTGGTAAGTTTTAAGACACTGAAAAGAGGTTCCTATAGGGGAAATTTCCTTGTAATTTTAAATATGGATAGCTTTGCCTCAGAGACTGCAAACACACAAGCAGGTTACCATAATGCCAGTGATGAGGAAAAGCAGAATCTATCACCTTCTCTGTGGTAGCTACTCATACGGAGGATTCTGTGATACACAGAAAAAATTCTTTCACAGGAAGCCAAGGTTTGTTGTGGATATGCAAAAGGGCATCAGTTACACACTACTGACACTTTGTAGGATCTTGCTATAGTCCACCTGAGAGTAACTTCTTTGGATGCTCATAATTTAATTCTTAGCATAGTGTTAACAAGTTGGACTTACCTACCATTTAATCACACATGCAAACAAACTTAGTAGGCAACAGCTGCCCTGGTAAATGTGGGTGACACATGCAACAAATTACCTGCTTTTGGAGGAGTCTTCGGAGCTGGTTTCTTCTTCACTGTTGCTTCACCTAGTTAAAAACAAACAAACAAAACACCATGTGAATTCAAAGGTGAGCTCTGCAAGGAACCAGACTAACCACAAACATCCATAGCAATGCTTTGTTGGCACTTGAAAATATAATATGTTCTTCCAGCATATTAAACTAAAGAATTAAAAATACCTTTAAAAACCACCTTTATTATCCTGGATGATCCTCAGATTATTCAGAGTTGAAGATGAAACTTTTAATAGAATCAAAGAAATCTTCTACACTTCTCCCACAATCTGTCATCATCCATTCCTTACAGCAGTTTAACAGAGGAAAATACTGGGCCAAGACCCATGTCATAGTGAATTTCTGCTCAGATATCCAGCATAATCAATGCTGAATGATCTCAGTTAAAAGTAGAGTAGTTAACACCATATGCTGCTCCTCATACCACTTGTGAGCTCACAAAGAAACAGCTATACATCAAAAGTAAGTATTAGTACTACCCCTTTGCCTCACCCTCTTCCTTAAGCAGGGACAACTTTTTGCTATATTCTCAAAAGAAAATGTCATAGCTACAAAAATATGGCTTAGAACTTGAAATCTGGATCCATAAATTTTTGGAAGACACTGTTCTACAAATTGTGTAGGGTAAGTAGAAGAACTGTAGAGAAAATGGCTATTAACTATTTTTCACAAAACAAGAACTAGAGGCTACCCAATTAAATTACCAGACAGCAGGCATAAGAGAAACACCAAGTTAAATATAACATCCATAATCTACCCTCACAAACAAGTAATGTTTTACAATACAGAAACACAAACAGGTTCAAAAAGACAAATTCATAGGAGTTATGTATAGTGGTGGCCATTAAATGCACCAGTCTGGATGCCTTCAAACCACTGAATTCCAAAAGTGAAGGAGTTCATTCCTTTTACAGCACTCTCTTTTTGCCTGCTATTCTAAGCATCCTGGTCAGAGAATGGCCTCTGCTGTGAAAGAACATTTCTTATTTTCTTGTGCTCAACTAGGCAGCATGATTGAAGTAGTCTGGCTTCTAAGATGTTATTGTCTCCAACGGAAGCAGCATGTGCTAAGTGCTTTTGTGTATCTGGCAGACTATACAGACGTGCCTAGTGACAGTCATAACAGATGAAAAAGTTTTGAATTTTTTGGTCCATTATTTTATTTATTTATTTCAAATTAGAAAGACACTGAGCAGCAAAATATCCCCCGATTTCAGCAGACCAATAAAACCAGTTTTTTGATTTTAAGTCTTTTGGTTGCAGCAAACTACAAGCTGTGCATGATACCCTGGAACACATCATGTGATGCTCCATGAAACCCAGGAGCCATGAGCTGCAAAACCACTGTGGGAATCTAATGCTATGGAGCTCAAACAACAGACAGATTGATTTTCAGAGTAACTGGAGACAGTAGGTGGTGTGGTATAGGATGTGAAAAGACCAAACTACTTAAAAAATATCTAATGGTTTAGCTGTCAACAGCAGTGTTTATTCAGTTCATTCTGAAGAACTTCATGCAGGGAATACAGAAAAGTTTTTTCCACCTTCTTTCCATTTTTTAGTAATTTTCCCTAAAAGTATGCTTGGCTCTTGTATGTTCTGAATGGATTGATTTTGTAGCAACCAGAAACACAAAAATGGAGAGGTAGGATATTCTCACAGTACTTAGGGCTGAGACAAAAAAGAATAGCTGGATATTTCCCAAAGAAGCCTTTTTTTGACAAGTGCCAGCCCAACAGAGCCAGTTAAAGGTTTAGATAAGTACTTGTGACGTGTTTATCCTTGTATTACTGGACTACCAGGCTGTAAGCAAGGTATCTGTCCTTCCACATCTTCCATGGGGCCTTAACCCTCTTTAAACTGATGCCTTCAAAGAGCACAACTACTCATGAAAGGGACACATTACTTTTTGGGCCACTAACAGAGTGACATGTACCCTGGCTGCTGTGGTAAGTGACAGCAAATGTATTTCTACAGCCTCTTTCCTGCCTGAGTTGTACAAGCCAAGGCAGCAAGTGGTGTTTTCAGAGCAGCTTTCCTCTTTGTCGTGGTGTGGTCACACTCTGAGCTGAAACTCTTATTTCAGGTTGGAGCTATATTATGTGGATGAAACTATGTATATGATCAGGTGCCAGCTGGAAGGTCCATAGAGTCTGGCCTCTCATCTGCCCTTAAACATCCCTATTAATGGAAAGAACCCATTAGTTATTAATTAGATGCATAACCCCATGTAAACTCCCTCAGTTGCATGGTTTAGAAACACGTAAACATTTTTGTTTGTGTGCATGCTGTATTCAACATCAGACTCTCTGCTTTTCTCTAAACTGAGCAGAGCTGCAGTGGCTTTTAATAAAAGCTACAGTGACAGGAATTTGATTGCTTCCACACTCCATTAAGCCTGATATGAACAAAGAGCACCAAGGATGAAGAAAAAGCAGCATTTGTCAAGTGCCATCTTGGGCTGCAGACACTGTTGCTATTTTTCAGAAAAAAAGAGCAAATTCCTGAATCCAGCATGATTTTCACTCAAAGATCACTTCTTGGCCAACACTGTGTATTAACTGCAGTACCTTAGTTAATAGGCAAGGTGCATGCATACTGGAACAACTATGCTTAAGCCAGTTTAAAAGATTCTCACCTTAGTAAAGATTTCCATAGCAGCAAAGCAGAGAACATTAACTCATCACTTCTTTCAGCTAGGGCACTGCTTTTTATATGTAGGCACAATTTTTTTGGTTTAAATTATAGTTTTCACCCACCAAGACATTATATTCACTGAACTGAGGATATACAGACTGTCACTGGACTTCATCAAACCATGCAGATTGCCAAGGGTTGCTGGAAGGTCTGGCTGAATATCCTGTTTTGCAGACACAACTATCCCTGAGCAGAAATTAAAGGCTGGGGCAGGGTGGAAGGGGATGAGTACAAGGACAGGTCTCTGGCTCTATGTAGCTGGCTTCTTTGCCCAGTAGTGTACACCCCACTGTTCTTAGGTCTTCGTTAAAAATACCAGCTCATCTTATGCATCTCTTTGAAATGCAACTTTTCTTTTTTTCAAAGGCTGCAGGAAACAGTGGAAAAAAAATCCAGTAAGATTACTCAAAGTTGACAAGGTCAAATGATTGTTTTCATTAAAATATTTGAGCCTCTTGGAAATATTAGTTCAAGTCTGCTTCTGATGCATTTTTTTTTCCTTAAAGATGGTTTGTCTTTCTTTTGGTATTTACATTGAAATGGGCCAGTGCTGAAAATCAGCCTGGAAGTAAAAGGACTAATGAATCTGCCTTCTAGAAACAACATAAACATTACAAGGCAGGTTTGCCTCTTACAGAGCTTGTTTTTGAGTGGGGGGACATAAAGCAAAAAGAGGAAAGTCCCCACCCAGGCTGGTAGTTGCCAGACATTTGGTTGTGCTCTTCCCTTCCCTGATGGTGCAGTCGTGAGAGCAGATATGCTCAGAAGCCTCTGTCTTTCTTTTTTGCTTCCCTTTTTTGGAATTTTACTAAAAATAGGAATAGCCCTCCCCTGAAATGGCTCTCTGCACAACTTGCTTTCATAAAGCATGAAGGAAAACGCTTAGGATCTGAAAAAAACATCAGTACTCAAGATACTATTTCCAACCAATCCATAATTCCTGCTGTCTTCCTTAAGTCACATGCTTAAAATTATGTTCATGTCTTCTGTAGTGATGGATTTCAGCACCTGGTAAACAAGTACAGTTAATACCTAACTCCATTAGCATAAGGAACAAGACCTATCCCTGCCTCTGTCTGCTTGTGGAACAGCCTCATTTTAGCTCAGGAGAGAAGAAGGGTTAATGATATACCCTTACACTACAAGCACATAAAAAACCATTTTCTCCTCATGCAAAACATGTCAAGATTTCATCTTGAACTAAACTGGGTCTTCTTCAGGATTTTTAGAGTTCAAGAGAAACTGAAAAAAGAAGTCATGTCTGTAATGTGTCAGACACCGTGGTAAGAAGAATATTTACGGAAAATTTATGGAAAGCCCAGATTCAAGTATCTGCTCCTTCTTCCCCATCTCACTTGGATCCTTCAGGCTTGTGGAATGTGAGATCATGAGGTCTTTCTCTCCCCCATGTAAATGAATCCCAGTGTAACCTCCTTCAGACCCTTCGGGGTGTAGATATCCAGGTCTGAATCAAAAGTGACTGCTCTCTGCCAATCTTCACTCCTGCCTGCTTTGCCAGAAAGTGTGGAATGACTGAGAGCTAAAAGTAGAGAAAAAAATGAAACATTTGGCCTTGTGTTCAAAGTAGTCAATTATTCTGTTCTGTCCTTGCTACTGTCACAGACCTAGTTGATAGTACAAAAACTCATTACATATTTTAGCACAAACAAGATGAAACAGGAGACAAATGATTGCTACAGGTGTAGCAGAAAGTTTATTCATACATTAATGAACCTGTGCTAATTGCTAGAGAGGAAAATGACAAACACAATGCACTGAACACACAGTTTTCAGTAGCTTGAAAACTTCATCAAGGTTTGGAAGTTTAAACAGTTTCATTTCATTGCATGGCAGAGAGCAAATTTCCTATAGTGTTTCCAAATAACTGTTTAGTATCTAAATACAATAAACCAGAAAGCAACTCTGGTTTAAATTTGATGACAAGCAAAAATTAGAAAACTTAACTCCATGCAAGTCAGTTACTTGAGTTTGTGTGCTGCATAACGGTTTTTTAAAGCTTTTTTTTTAATTATAAACAACTGTCATTTTGTTGCAACATCCCATATTCAGTTTCTAAATCATGCAGAGATAGTCCTTTAATTGAGAAATATACAGCCTCTGCCTTCTGAAAACAAAAATAAAACCCAGGAAATACTCACTTTTGCAGTCACGAGAGAGCTAGGATATACCACCACACTCAGAGCTTTAATATGATCTGGTACACTGAAAATAACTCAGTATTTGAAAACAGCTCAGCTGAAGGAATAAACAATTCCATAGCAGTTTAGCAGCACCATTCTTGAGCAACTTCTACAATTAAAGCAAATCTGAGCAGCACAGAAGAGATCCAGTATCAGAGCTCACAAACAACCCAGGCCATGTAAAATGCTCCAAGAGCTCTGGTAGGAACAAGACAACAAGGTTAGTTTCTTAAGTTCAATTTTAACCTTTTTTATATCCTGGGAGAACATCTACAATTAGACACTAAAAGGCTGTGCCCAGGTGTGTAAAGGCAGGAGTCTAAGGTAGGTTACTACCCTGCTACCCACTCTGTTCCATAGGAAAACACTGCCAGGTCATCTGGACATTCAGGAGCTCCAAATGGTTTCAGTGGGAAAAGCTAGGTGCTATATGCTTTTGGACATTAATTAAGCCAATGGATTTAGTTCCCTGTTTTATAGAGAAGAAATCTAATGCTTCTATTTTATGCCTCAGATGTGCAATTTCTAGCCAATGACTTAACTGTAAATTAATGAAGCATGACACCTCTTCAGTTCTAGGCCACATTGCAAAAACTATTCCTTTTTCTCTCTGTAAGACAGTCAATAAACATTTCTGTCGTCTTCTGTCAACATACAGATATGTAGGATGGACTCCATGAAATACACGTGGAAAATACTGTTCCGTGCCAAGATTAACTCAGAAAATGTCAGTACAATGAGAACTGTAGAGTAACTTGGCAGGGGTTCAAAATACATGCCCAGCATTAGAGAAACAGTGCTGAACAGGGCACTAAGAAGAAGGGATTTGGACAACAAATTAGTGTTTCTCCATTGCTCATTTTATACTAAGTAACAGATTTATTTTTCATCTGTGGAAGCAACCAACCTTCAGAGTCATCAGGTTAAATCCTGCATTGCCTGTTTACCTCAGCCCAACTTGGCTGTCAGGCCTTGTGGCACAGCTATGCACCTTTGGACCCTCGAGCCTCAGGAATGAAGGCAGCACCTCTTATAATTTAGAGATTCAGAGAAATCCTATTTAGGTCTTAAAAACAGCTAATGGCAGTTTGATTTACATGGACTAAGAGCGGAATTTTCAGCTTAGGAAAAAAGATTAATTTTTCCTTGAAAAGTTTGGTTAGAGGCTTCTCTGACAATGTAATTCATATTGTTCCAACACACTAAGTACTTGCACTCACTGTGCAGAAAATGTCTTGGATCTCACAACAGCCAGGAGTAGAGCAGCATGAGCCTTCTGGGAAATGAATGGGACTGAGGGAACTGGCTTGGACAGCCTCATTGACCCTCAAGAGCATCTCAGACTATCCCAGCCACCAAAGAGGTCAGCAGCAGCCACAGAGCACAGCTGCTACCCACTGCCCACACTTCTGCAATTAAAAGAACATCTCTGACCAGAACAGTAACTTCCTTAGTAATTGAGTTCTTCCCTTAGAAAGTGGCACATTTTACACTTAGGGCAAAACAATCTGTCATGAAATGAAGATTTTGAAACATTTCATATTCATCTAAGCTGTGTTTCATATTATTTTCATAGAACAGAAATCAGTAGAAAACCTGAAGTGTTTACTGATTTAATTATATACTAACTAAATAGGACACATCAAGCTTAATGCTTTAATAACATTTTCTTAAAATGGTGCTTGCAGACTTGGATTCTCTGACAAGACTGTTTATTGAAGAGTAAATAACAGACCTGCATGCCAATCACTATGCCACTGACTCATAACTTTTTCATGGTGATTAACATTTAGAATTCTCCCTACTTTGGACAAGAATATAGTAACATAATAAGGGATCCTGTTTAGCATATTTACTTTAATGGTGCATTGTTCCAAAGATGTCACTGCTCAGCCTTGCATTCAAGTACCAATAATGTTAAAAATTCAGATCTGAGAAGGTGACAGTGAAACCTTCTGGAGGATTTGATCTGGATAGTGCCAGTGATGACATTTATTAGTAACCATCAGCAAGAGAATACAGCTACCTGTATTACAGCTGTATTATTATACAGCTACCTAGCCAAAAATGTGTTTGACATGAAATCAAATGTTCTATACAGTAGAACATTTGATTTAAATATAGAAAAGATTTCTATCAGAAGCTACCAAATACTGCTAAATAACTTGCAGGTGTGTAGAAAAAGTTGTTTTCTTTGATGCAATTTAATTTTAAATGAGTAGAAGAACTTACATTTGTGCAATCAAACTCTATGCTGGGTCAGCCCTTCAATGTATGTGGTCTAAATATGAAAACAGTGGGTTTAAGAAGTATTACTCAGATAAGGGAATCCGGGATATCCTGTCAGGTTTTCATAACAATAATTGCAACAGGTGATAATTGCAATTTCTAATATTTACTGGAAGTAGTGCTGTGAATTAGCCCTACAAAAACATTGGGAATTTCTTTCTGAACACTTCAATCCAATGCTTAGATTTATGAGCATTATTTTCGAAAGCATTAAAGTATTTTTTTTCTCTCAGTAGCCATAAGTGGGATACAGTTTCTTCCTACTAGAGTAAAGTTATGTTGCATGTTTCAGCCATAGTGAAGTTAAAAAAACAGAATATAACTGCTGTAATACTCCTTCATTAGCAAATCTTGAAAAAAGCCTTTGAAAAAAGTCCTTTTGGAAAGCTCATGTTTTATGTAAACTATTGTGATGCCACTTAAAAAAATCTGTACTATCCTCAATGCTGCATGCAAATTAATCCCGAGACTGAGGATCAAGAAATCTGGGTTCTAGACTTGCAAGCAAATCTGCCTTGTCTTGGGCTAATTCCTTCTATTTTGGTCCTTTGCTTAAGGACAACAAAATATTTGCAAGCGTGGAGTAGCAATATATTTTTTTTTAAAAAGGAATATTTATTTGTAAACATTCAAATCTTTATTTACTCCTAAAAATCTCAAGCAGAACTTTGATTTTTCCACAGTCTGTTGCGACAAAAACATTTATTTAATAAGCACTGAAGATTTTGCAAGTGGTTTTGGTAATTGAAATAAGCAATTCCCTTTAAGCTTAATTTGAAATAAGTTTTAATTTCAAAGGGAACTGGGTGCCTAAGTCCCTTCACAGCAGTTTCAAAGCTTTCTAGAGAAATGTTCAAGTGGTGAAATTTTTGGCTTAGTGCTTCTGCTACAGGGCTGTGTCAAGCCAGGAGGACCCTTACATTACCCACTGATTGTTCTGGCATGGCACACAGTGTGCAGAATGATAAATAATGAAAGGATCCAACTTTCCACTGCTTCTTTTAGAAGAAACACAACACTCTATTACTCTAACTCAGTAACATTTGACATCCACTGAGCAAAGATCCAAGTGACAAAGCCCAAGTCAGCGCAGTCAGTAAAGAATGAACCAGTTCCAGAGGTGCCCTTCCTCTCTTCTCCCTTTTATTTCACCCAGATTCAAAGGTGAATCTGTTTCTTACTCTCAGGAACAGTATTATTTATTCTATTTATCCTTAGAGGGTTGCATAATTATTACTAAATTCTGGTGACACAATATTAATTCTAAGCAAAATGAAATGCATTGTAAGTTTTGTAATTTGCCAGCATGGGAGCAATCTTTCTGCAGTAAACACTGCAAGCACCCATTCAGAGATGTTGTTCATCACGGAGTGACACACAGCTTCCTTCAAGATGTTCTTTTTCTACACCAGAATCCAGTATGCATTGCATATCAAAGGAAGCAATGGCACAAATTCTGCTTACTACTGGTTTTCTGTAGCTTACAAAGCCCAAGCTTCCAGAAATTAAATAATATTGTCAGAATGAGCAGCCAAATGACCTGAGTCAGCAGCTCACAGTGAGACAAATTCTACAGGTTAACATACTGACAACATTCACTCTTTTCCCCAGAAAGAAATGTATTGATCTTTGCTTTCAGGACCCTAAAGTTAATTACTTTCCTGAAAGTTTCTACTAAGGCAAAAAACCCAAGGATCACTTGTAATTTTTCTGAAGAGAGAAAAGGATGACATAGCTACTAACCATGAAATTTGACTTGCACTGCTTTACAGAATGTGGAAAATAGGGATCTTTTCCTTGAAAAGTATTTCTAAAAAGTACAGAGAATATATAGTCTGTCCTATAGAGTACATACTGCTGTGACTGAATTCACAACTCAAAATTCAGAATTTATTAATTAATAATGCTAATCACATTATGAGGAATTTTTATTCTCTCCTTCTTAACAACAATCTGTACACTCTACTTGCCTTTAGGGCTGTTGGTAACTTGATGTGGCAAACAAAGAAAAGATAAGAGTAGAAATATATCTCTTTATTAGACTGAGACACTTAATTCACAGTTATTCTCTACTACCGTTCTTTTCAATAAATATGCAGTAAAGACAGACAAACATCTGACTTATAAAGCCTATTCTCTCTCAGGTAAGGAACTTTACAGTCTCTGTATCTGATAAGAATTTATCAGTGTAGATTGGAACTGTGTAGTCCACTGGATCTGTTTTGTACATTTTGCCCCTGACAAACATACAAATAAAAACTTATTTCAGAACAAATATTCACATTCCTCAGAGACTCAGATGTTAAAAAACCACCTGTAAAATCTCTGCAGCCAAATCCTTTTAAAATTAAATATGTATTTTTCAAAACTTGTCCAAAAACTCTTTCAAAGCCCAGCTTCCTAACATTCTCTCTAGTCACCTTGATGTTTACTGTGCAGCAGGAAAGACGAGTTAAAGGTATTTTGGGAAAAAAGAGCTTATGAGAAGTTCAAGAACTTGAAATACTGAAATAATATGCCATGTAGAAAAACCATTTCCCATTATTTCAACTTATTTTCCCAATTATTTTGGCAGCCAGAGTTGGTAGCTTCTGTTTTGCTATCTATTTTAATTTCCACTAAAAGCTGTAATTGATAACACTGCTGGGAGGATCAGAGGAAATGTGTGTGTTTTGTGCATAGAAAACACAATTCAAAACACTGTTCTGTGGAGATTTAAACGGCTTAAAAATTTTCTTTTCTATCGATGTTCAATAACAAAATGATTGTTGTTAATTGTTATTATTTATGGCACTTGAAGCTCAGGTGCAGAGGTGGAGCATGTCAGTGTGACTCTTCCCACATCCCCAAAGAGAAGCTGGAGGGAGAGCTATAATGCTCAGCCAGCAACTCAGAAATAGCTGTAGCCCAGGGCATAGTTTTATGTAAGTCACATTTCCAGAAGCACAATTATTACCTGTAATCATCAATCACTATAAAACTGCTCTGAGTCCTGCTGAAAGCAGCTAAAAGTGTTCTTGCTGAAGACCAGATTAGAGATTATTTGTTTTTTATTTTTTGAGGGAGCTGGATAAAATGTTCCATATTTCCATTAAACCACGTCATTACATCTTTTTAGGAACTCACATGGTGGACCATTTTAGATAAACAATTTTCAAAGTCCAGTTTTGATTTAAGAGATATTTGTATCCCTTAATTTCATAAGTTGTACTGGTGTTAGGAATTCCTAAACTGACATTATTGTGCTTCCTTTACCATTTAAACTTTCTTCTCAACCAAATGCAGGTATGCTGAGTAGCAAACATGGGAATTTATAGCTAATTTATTATTTCTGAAAGGATTAGAAGCAAGTTAAGCATTTAGGCTTAAAACAAAGAATGCAAAATTTGCAAAACTGCTCTCCATGGTCATGCCAAAAAAGGACAGATAATTCTACAGGGCATTTCAGTCAAGATGCTTCGCTTACCAGTAGTAAAACTTCATATTGTCTACACAGGACACAGCACAAATTGAAGCAAGCTACTCGAGTATTTCTGTGCTCTTTGAGAGGCAGCCAAAAATAAATCTGTGTCACAAGTTTATTGCACCATTATGAAAAACAGAGAGCAGAGGGGCGAGGTCTGAACTCGCAGTTTGGGCTCTTACTTCTAATCCCCACATGGCAAAAACTCATTTCACATGACTTAAGTGCAAGGGCTAAAGAAACAGCACAGGCTTCTGATCCTATGTCTGCAAACAGAAGGGAATGACCACAGAATCCCAAAGCACTCTTTTGTTTCCACTGGAAACAAAGCAAACCAAATCACAGTCACTTACTCTCTGTTGGCAGCACTGGGGGAAGAGTGGTCTTAGGCTTCTTGGTCTTCTTCTCGGTAGGCTTTGAGGTCTTTGAGGCATCTGCAATCAAAACAAATAATAAAATAGAAATCCTATTTGAAAATCAATAATGAAAAAGCTGTCTAATAAAAGGTTTATTTTGGATCCTTCTGCAAAGTTAGAGGAAATTGCTGTCCTTTAGGGTTTTAAGAAGTATTTTCTGCAGAGATTTGCTGGAAATTTGCTGTCACATTCTGAAAGGAAGAGGGAGTAGAGAGGGAAAAACCCTCTACAAAAGCAGCTGCACTAAGAATCCAAGCCAAGTAAGCAGCTAGACAAGAGGTCCCATCTAAGCTGACAGGTATTTTAGCTGAACAGACCAAATATAATGGGCACAAAGCTGTGTCAGGCAGTGCAGAGAAAAGGGAAACAAAGCCATATCAAAACACAGTTTCATTCAAAAGAAATGATGTAAAGTAATTCTTCTGTTCATTTGTCTATGCAATCAATTCAGATTAACTCATTTTGAAGAGTAACATTTCTTCCATCTGTTTAAATCTTTACAAGAAGATATTCTTGGCCATTTGTTTATTCCTAAATAGAAAGAGAAAAAGGGACACCACAGGACTGAAATTGGTTGGATTCTACTATTTTCACAATTGCACAGCTCTTATCCAAAAACTGCTCATCACTGCAGGCTACACCAACAGCTAGGAGTCAATAAAGCTCCTTTCCATGTGTATCCCACATGAGATATAAATAAAAGGTGCAACTTTTTTTTAAGGTTATTCCAAGCTGAGCATGATCACAGGGCTGGAGCACCTCTCCTGTAACACAGGCTGAGAGAGCTGGGGCAGTTCAGCCTGAAGAGAAAAGGGCTTTGGGGAGACCTTAGAGCCCCTTCCAGTACCTAAACCAGCTCCAAGAGAGCTGGGAGGGACTTTTCACAAGGATCTGTAGGGCCACATCAAGCAGGAATGGCTTTAAGCTGAAGGAGGCAAATTTAGATTAGATATTGGGAAGAAATTCTTCTCTGTGAGAGTCATGAGGCTCTGGCACAGGTTGCCCAAAGAAGTTGTGGACTTCCCATCCATGGGGGTGTTAAAGGCCAGGCTGGATGGGGCTTTGAGCAACCTGATCTGTGGGAAGTAGTCCCTGGCCATGGTAGGGGTTGGAACAAAATGATCTTTAAGGTCCCTTCCAACACAAACTGTTCTAGGATTCTATGACCTAAAATGCAAATCCTAACAAGCTCTGCTTGCTACATTGTTTGATACTGACATTTATCTGTGGAAGAAAGAGTATGATTATAGATTATGATGTCAGCAATGGCTGTATCACATTACAGGCTTCAAATATCCAGCTTTCAGAATATTTGTGAGGGAGAGAGCTGTTAGCTACCATAGAAAAAGATGACATAAATGTTATGGAAACAGCTATTTTAGTCACCTTCTTCTAGATGCCAGTGTGTGAAAATTCATCCAAGTTTCCTTCCTAACAGAGGAAGCAAGAATCTCCTAGTAAATAATTCAGAGCAGAAAGCTGTGTGAGAGTTCAGACACTCAGATTCTACAGATCTGCCAACTGAAGTCAAGCATTTCTCCAATCCCAAGTCCCTGATGTCAAAAGAAATATAATGATTATGGTTACTTAGTCTAAAAATCAGCATTTGGGATCCTGACAGTGGACTGAAGAAGGGAGAAATCTGAACTCTTGTTTTAGATCACAATTCTAATTTAAAAATAACAGTCATCCCCTCTGCCAGTCTCAGACATGGGATATCAGATGGCATCTTTCCTAAATAGCTGGAGTCTGCTATGGTGCAAAAACCTCTTCTCAGTAGCATGCCAGTGGAGGATGAAAAAGGCAGAGGAGACAGCCAGCATGGAGGTAAGGAATGTGGTCACCCTGGTGCCCAACATGATGTGAGCAGTGAGCTCCTACAGCCGTGGCTGCCACCACCACAGAAAGCCAGGCAGCTGAGGTAATGTCATTCACATCACCAGGCCAGCAGCTCACAGCCTCCCAGGAACAAGACTTGGCAAGCCAAACTCTACCTGCAACCTCCTAGAGTATGCATTGTCCTGCAGGAAACTTGATGTGGGAAATAGGCCAAAGGAAGATTGAGGAAGAAAAGCAACTACTTGAAGGAGATCAGAAGACAGAGGAAAAACTCACAAATGACTGAGACATTTAAAAGTTGCTAGGGCAGCTCTAGAGAAATACTGTAGGCTAAGCTTTTGATGATCTCATCCTTCAACACTCGATCTGTGGTGGCTAAGGTGTTTCAGGGACTAGATTTTGCTTAAAGCCTATTATTTGAACTTCAGCACTGACAAAATGTATTACTTTAAATTACAGAACCATAAAAAATAGCTTATCAGATATCTAAGACAGATTACACTGTGACCATAGTATCACAGAAGGTACAGGTATATTAATTGTAATCAGTATTTAATCAATTTCTTTTCCAGTTACATGAAGACTGACCTTTAGTGAAAAGTTACAGAATCACAGTCTTACCTTGTGTCATGTAACATTAGGAAAAAAATAATAGTTCTCTTTTCTAGACCTCCTGCCACAAATACCACATCTGCAACACAGCAGTGAAGGTTCAGTACCCAAGTTCTGTTATTAGGCTTGTTGTCTAGTTTTGTGTTCATTTTAGATCACAATGAAAAGTATCACAGTATTCAGAAATAGGTTCACCAGAAGGTGAGTTGGTAAGAAGGACATTTGGTTACTTAAAGTCCCTTAAATAATTTAAACTTCATGGCAGCTTTATAAGTCTGTGTCACACAGCCTCATCTAGGCCCTGCCCAAGACCAAGACTAATGAACAAGAGTACAGTGTCATCAGCATGACCATGGCTGAAAACAAGTACCTCAGCCTGTAAATTGTCCATGGTCTAAGACTACGGAACACAAGGGTGGCTGAGTTGCTAATTTATTTTTTCTCACTTACACTAGATAATCAAACAACCAAACATCTGTGAATGCAAAGAACTGGGGAGCTGTAGAGTGAGAAATGTGCCACATGCAGTCCTGAGGCAGACTGACACCCAGACTCACTCAGGCCATTCTCACTGGCTCTCAAAGGATGCACACAGCTCAGAAACAAATCTTACAAGTTCAGCTAACTGCTCTAAAAACCTTCTAGAAATACAGTGGGTGGCAGAATACAGATTATTCCACTAAGAATCCAGAGCCCTTGGTTTTGTACTGCCTCTCTGCTCATGCTCCTTTATAGTAGACACTGAATAACCTATTGACCAAAAAGTGCAGAAGGGAAGGGAGTAGAGTTCTTTGTGTGTGTGTGTGTGTGTGTGTGTAAGTAGCCCCTAAAGGTCATTCTTGGGAAATAAGCTGGAAAGGAGGAAGTTCTAAGGAAGGGCTTTCATGTACCCAGCACAGTACTTACCTTCTACGACCACCTTGCAAGCACATTCAGCTTTCCCTGCTGGGTTCTCAGCTATGCACTTGTACTCGCCCCCATCTTCAGGCATGGCCTTCTCAATGGTCAGTGAGCAGAGTGTTCCTGTACAGAGGAGGGAGAGATCAAATGCAGGTTAGGCTGCAGCTCACAAAAACCTTAGTGCTAGTAAGGAGCAGAAGGTGTCAAATGAGCCAGTCCTTCATTACAGGTGATATTTTCTGCTAGAAAAAGCTGTCCCTAAAAATTCAACCTTACTGGAGTTTTATTAATGGTAAGTAAATCAAAAATTGAATCTTATTGCTTTTCCTAGGATACTCCAAGTAGTCCTTGCAGCCCTGAACTGGTCGCTAAAGGCAGAGAAGACCCAGAGCAGCATCGCTGCTGCTTTCTTGTCTTACAGCAGAGATCAGAAGTCCTCACTTGGGTGACTTTTTTCCAAAAGTGCTCATAGTATAGGACTGTAAATAAGAGGGTTACGGTCCAGTGCCCATCATCAATGTTTTGAGTCAGCCTTGTCTCTAGCACTCCTGTCATGTGTGTAGGAGCAGAACTTCAGCTCAGTGCCTAAGTGAAAAATGGAACTGAAAGACATTTTCTTTTTGCTTGAAGTGCCTAATGAATACTGCCTGTAAAACATCCATTAGAAAGTCCAATATATTAGTGGCAATCAAATTTATCACTGCAACAAATTAATTTCTTTCCAAACAAAACCATAAAATTTGACTTAATTGGGTTTGCAGACACAGGATGCGACATAAGCTTGTTATTTACCAAGGGAAGCTTGGTATGACCCAAGGGAAATACATTTCCTCTTAAAAATGAAAACTCTGTGAACCAAAATAGAAGTTGTTCCCAGTAGATGAAGGATGAGGAAGAAGAACATTGTCCCTTACTTTCACTTGCATTGACTGGAACAATGAAGTACTTTCCTCCCCAGGGTGAACCCCAATTAAAATGTTCCACACTTTCCCCTTCCAAATATCTCTCATTACGTGAAGGTGAAGTGTGGGCTTGCTTTCTCCTTCTTCATTGGAAAGCTGGGTCTGTTCCCTAAACACAGCCTGAGACCTTGTGTACTTCTGCCCATTGCTGTTGGCCTGTCCAGAACATCTCCACCCTCCACTTACCTCAGCTGCAGTAAAACCTTCCCCTTCCCTCTGTTTACCTTTTTCACAGTCATTCCTAATTCAAGAATTGAAGAGATGGATTTTTTTTTCAGATGCTTACCCTGTTTCCTGAGATGTAAGGAAATTTTCCAGCACCTTTCTCTCTGTGGTAACTGGAAGATTCCCAGAGTGCTCGACCCCAGGCTCCCCATCAAATGTAACCCCCGTGATGTGGGAGATGACACAGACACAGGTGATACAAGTCCATGAAAAGGACCTGCAAAAGAACTCCCCTCCATCTGAAGAAGTTTGGGAGTTTACTGGTTCTCTTTGGAGATGAAATCCATTTGGACATGGCAATTATGCTCTTGGCATTCAGATTTTTCTCTCATTTTAAACATGGATGTCATTATTCAAGAAAAATCTTATAAAAAACATTCAAATGGTTTCCAACAAATTTGGTTTGCCAAAAACACACATCCGTTAGAAGAAAATTATTTTTCCCATCTTTATAATCCTCCACAAAATCAAGAAGCTCTAAATAATGACTATTTTCCCCTGAGAAATGATGTGAAAACTGTCTCAGAAGAGGAGCACTGACCCCTCACTCACATGGGTTGTGCACAGCCAACCACAGGGTGAAAAGGAAATCCACATGCCCTCCCTGAGGCAATGCTTTTCCATGAGTCAGGCTGAAGCCAAAAATGTCACGAGCTGCAGTTCCATTCCAAATGGAGGAGAGACAGTAGAAAAATATTCTTGCAGGCATCTAGCAAATATAAATTCACATGTCTCTGCTGTTTAAAGAGACATTTGGAGAGCAGGCCAAAGATAACTTCCAGTCTAAGAATTTATATAAATCTATGCAACATGATTAGAAAAGACTGCACATTGAAACCTAAAGATGCTATTACAAAACTCATAAACTATGGAACAAATTCACATACATGTGAAGGAGACCACGGGCCACTTTACTGCAGGAAAGGAACCTCTAAGAATAACTGGGTCATTAAAGAACTGGAACAACGCAGAATTTACTTTAGCTTCTGCAGGAGTTTTCTACCTGCCCAAAAGCCCTTCCTCAGCTCACTGAAGACTAATGTGACACAGGGTCACTTCTCAGCACTCATTTAATGAAGTTATTTTGTGACAAAGAGGGTGAAGGAAAGCTGCTTTTTTTCAAGGGCCATTTTCTTTTTTCTCCTAACTCCCACCTCCCAGAAGAAATAATCTGCATCCTATTTTCCTCCACTTCTTCTTTCTCCCCAGGAACTCCACAGGAACAGCACATGCAAAACACATGGGGAATGCTGGGCTTCTTGCTGCCACCAGATACAATGGTAGCAACCCTCAATGGAGGAGTGAAGGGAAAATGAGATAATTTGGGTACTTTTCTTTATATAGCCATGAGTATTCATGAAACTGTGGACTACTAGGACTTGGTATTAAATTGGCCAATAGATCAGAAAGATAGAAATATTTGGCCAGGTTGGATCAGGAGTATAAGGGGAGGCTGAAGGAGCATGGCTGTCGAAACCTCATTCTCACAGAAAACCAGGAAAAAACCCCAAACCATTGAAACCCAGGCAAAACTTGATGAGATTTCATAAAGACAGGAAACTTCCCAACCAGGCCTATGTTCTGTGATCTAGAGCTACAGTCAATTCCCGGGGCTAGAAGGCCAAATGTCTTTCAATGAAGTATTTGGTATTTCCTCTGCAAACCCCATCATGACCTGAAACAAGCTTATTTTCTCAGAACTGCTAGAAAGCCCAGACTGGTTACTCCAGTTGGGTAGTCTGAAGTCCTGGCACTTCACAAATCCCAGTCAGCTAAAAATGCTTGCTATATATTTTGTCACCCCAACCCTCTCTTGTTTTTAGGCAGCAGGCCATGGATGATCCTTAAACACTGGCACAAAATGCAGGATTGGAATAAACATGAATAGTGGAATCTACCACTTAGACATTGGGATTGGTGCGGCTCTAGAAAAGACCTTAACAGCCACAGAAGCTGATACTTTACTGGAGACTCTCGTTTAGATGCACAGAGCCTTTCCCTTGAATTTTGAGCTATTAAAGGGTTCTCTGACTTACTCAAAAATAGTGCAAGACAGTTTAAAATATCTCTAGGCTTCTGCATTCTTTCCATGAAACTCCACAGAAAGTCAACCTCAGATATAAAACAAATACACAAACCAACAAAAAACAGCTCCTTAGTCCCATTCCCCACACTGGCACCCAGCTGGCCAACCTCCTGATTCCTGCCCATGATGCAGACTCAAGTTTATGGCTTTCTCATTTGTATCCCATGGTTTAAGAAAGTACTGTGGGATATTTAGGCAATATTAAACATTAAAAATTAAACATTATTCTGTGAGAAATTGTGCCTAGGAGATATAATAATTGTTTAAGGAACTCATTGGCTTATAGAGCTAATTTTCTAATAAATCTCAAATTGTCTGGGCAAGTTCAAACGTGTGCTAGGGTCACAGTCATGTTTAAAAATGAGAAGTGGATCGACCAGGAAAATACTGACTACAGTTACAATGACAACAGAAAAAAGAGTGAAAAAACCCACATGAATTTCAGAGTAGAAAAAATGTCAAATGTAATTACTGATAATTGATAGAGTTTTAAGGAAAACAATATAAGAAACCTGCTTTCATGATTCACAACATTCGACAAGCTGACAATAGGAAATCAACACTCAGTCTGTTTCTAGTGGATTTACTCTATGATCAGACTAGGACCCAAGTTATTAAATATTCTATGAGATGGAAGTACTAATAAATTAACTTTTATAAATTTACAGATGCTAGAAAGAATCTTGGAAAGGGAAAAGATAGCAGGGTAGTCGTCCTAAACAATCTCATTTACTTGCTAAGCTGAGTCCCATTCACTCAAAGAAAATGGAGCTTGAGATAGTGAAAAGAAAAGCTCTGATGGCAGCAAGGGATGCTGTATATTCAGGAGGTTTAAAGGTTTAATATAGAAATAACAAACATGAGTTCCAACACTGTGAAGCAGAAAGAGGACCAATAACCTCCAGTAAGGGCAGCAACAGGAAGGAAGGTGATCTTCTCACTGATGCTGATACCCACACATGATTCTGCTTCCTCTTTTCTGAATAGGATAACAAACTAACAGCAACTGGAGAGAAGGTACTGGAAAGAGAGCCAAACCAAAACAATCCCATGCTTCCAAGGGCTGGATGAAGTGCATCATAGAGAGAAAGTTAGTAAGAGCTTGACTTGTCAAGTTTCAAAAAAAAAAAGGAGAAAACTATCTTGGTTACAGAGTGAAAGCCTTTCTGTCAAGTTAGAAATAAGGCATTGTTTTGGTTCTTGATTTAATAACAAAACTCTTACTAGAATAGCTAGACTTTGCAATAAATTGCCAGTGGTTATAGGAAATAGCTCTCTTTTGCTGTATTTAAATCCACACTTCATGCACTTCCTGGAAGAGGATAGATTCAGACATAAATGACAATGCAGAGGGAAATGTGGCCTGTGACAAACATGGTATTGTGTCAGAACTGATGCTCAGATCATCTCCCCAACCTTAAACTTTCTGAAGAAGCTCTTGTAGGGTGCAAAATGCATCTACTTTCAGCAGTGCATAGAGTTGTGTTATACAGCAAATTCTTGCTCAAATTTAATTAAAAAGAAAACAAAAAACTCACAGCAGATCCTAGCTAGACTGCCAGAGGTAGACTTGCATGACTGGTAGGAAGATTTAGGAGTTAAGTCACAAGAAAGTTGTTAAGGCATTAGTGCTAATAAGATTACCAAATCTCTATGCTGCCAAGAAACTTGGGAAGAAAAAAATGCTGGCTTAGACAAAGCAAAACAAACTTTGGGCATTTTCTAAGCTACAGCATCACTGCTACCTGAGTCTATATTAGAAATTCCTCTTCCAGCTATATAGTCAGAGAGTACTAAATCTATCCAAAAAAAGCAGAGCAAGCTGACTTTAAAAATAGCAAATGTGTGAATTTAGACTTGTATTCACTTGTACACCTCAGTTTGCTAAGGATGCTGTGCACAACTGCCATCTCTGCCATCTCATAGAATGACTTTTGGAACCATGCAAGAACTTTCTCAGTGGATTTTCTGTCCAAGAGCAAGTCATACAGCAGGACAGTAGCACAGGGCACTGCTGGGCCAGTGCTATACAAATGTAAAACAAAATGGGTCCTGCTCTAAAGGGTTCACCCGTTGAGGAAAATTGTTCTACTCTGTCCTTATATGTCTAACTTCACTGCGATGTCTGCTAGAACCTTCTTAAAAACTTTTTTCCAAACAAAAAGCCCCCCATGACTTCAAGCAAAGAAGCCTCTCAATAAAGTGCCTCTTAACCATGCATCATCTACCCCATACTGGATGAATGTATAATGCTCCAATTTATGAGGGCCCTCTTTTTATTGTTAGCAACCACTTATTTTGATCTTTAATGGGCAAAAAGCACATTAATATCTTTCTCAGGAATGTAGATAATTGCACTCTGACAAGTTTAAAAGAAGAAAAATATAAAATCAAACCATTAATAAAGTTGTTCCACATCAGAAAAATAGTGCAAGAGCTCACTTCATCATAAAAATGATACATTAAGCAAAAAATCCTGCCAATCAACCAACACAGTACTATTTGGGGAAGTGTAAAAAGGAATGGAAGAAAAAGTGTACTGATGTTCATGATTTCAAAGGGAAAACAGTTGAAATGTAAAATGGAGGGAACATGACATGTTCTTAGCTATTGTTAGGATTGTGACATTCAAAATAATGCTGCCCAGATTCTGATTTCTAACTTAACCCTGGAATAATGAAATACACTACAAGCCCCAGATTAACTACCAGAAATCAGCCCAAATGCTGCATAAATATGCCTGAAGATGAAGGTCATTTTTGGAGCAGGGTTTAGCTTTTCTTTTGGCAAAGGCCTTACCAGTCAGAGACTATTCTGATGCTGGTGTTTGTACCCAGGCTTCTCCAATGGTACAGAAGCAGGGATAGCACTCTCCCTTCTCCTGCCCTCCAATGGCTAAACTGCATTGGGTGGGCAGATTAGTGTCAGTAAGGCTCTGCAAGCACAGAGGAGACCTGTGAACAGCATTGTTTCTAACTGGTAAAGGGCCTCAAGATCAGCTAGGACAAATATGCCAAGGAAAGTTATTTTCAGTGACAGACTACACATAGTTTTTACATAGTTTGCCTGTCCTGTGAACATGTTACAAACAAGTAAATTTCTAAGTTTAACCTTCCTGGCCAAATATGCCACTGATTAACCACATGTTCCTGAAACTGAATTTTATGTATTTATCTTCACAACATATTTGGCAACAGAAGATGAGCAAACTTCTGTCTCTTTTTGCCTTTTTTTTTCCTCTCTTCTGGGAATGACAGAGAGAAATAATTCAATTTCCAAAACAATTACATAGCATTCTGGAGGTTCATACATTACATACACTGACCAGTTTGTGGACAGTATTCCATACTAAGATGAGTTAGTAGTGCGGCTAAGAAGCAGATGGACATGCTTTACTCTAGATAAGGAATTTTCCAGTATCCAGCTCATTAAGAACATGTAAGCTATTGTGAAATACCTCTGGTGAATCTGGAAAAAAACCCCATGGTCACCACCAAACATCACAACAGCACTAAAGCAGTTGGTGAAATGGCTAAGAACAGATCTAGACTATTCTCTGCCATAGGGGATTTTGTAGCTGAACACGAGGAGGGGCAAGGTCATAGCAAAGTAATAAAAAAATGGCTTTGCAAGATATAAATTAAGTATGTCTGTTTGCTCTGAATTTCTCTTCTTCCCCATAGACTCAACCTTCTTCCAGGTGAGGATGACTCTAGGGCATTACCTCCAGGGCCCACTAAATGCTGCTCCAAGCTTTGACAAAGGCACTGCTGCTGAGGTACACCTGTGGGTGGGATGCTGCTGCATTTTCAGTGTTTGGGGCAGAGGATGGAAACTGGGACTTTGCCTTTGGCCTGCTGTGTGCTGCATCCAGTGTTATTGTTGCTCTCTGTGTTTAAAGCTGCTCCAAACACTATCTGTGAGACTAATCCATGCAGTTTCCCCATTGAACAGTATTTCCTGATACTGAATGAATTTTCTATTTCTCAGTTGTAGTCTGTTATTCCAGTCATTGCTTCTCCTCTCTTGGTTCCCTCAAGTAAGTATGTGTTCCTAATTAGGGAAACAGAGAAAACTGAATCTTTATGAAATCTTGAACTTAAAGTATCATGCATACCTAGTTAATTACTTAATAGTTGGCATGAAAGAATCTTATAGTGAGAGAACAGCAACACATTCTGCTCCAAGAGCCAAAGCTAGCAGGTACTGTCAGGAAAAAAACAAAACTGACCATCATGCAATGCACCCTCTCAGTGTACCAGAGGGTATGTAATAAGGTTTAAAAAAATAGTTCTAATCCTCATTCCCTGTCTTTCCATTAAAGGACAAAACTTAGAGCCCTGTGTAATATTTTTTTCCAAGAGCCTCTGCAAATACGTGCAGGAGAAAGCCTAACTTTGAGATACTGCTAACACTGACTCCTAAGAATGGCTCAAGTGCAACAGTGCAGGTACAAGTGGAACACAAGGACAGTGTCTTCACCCCCTGCAAGAAACTGTCCTGGAACAGTGGAGGACTGAGCTTTGATCCTGACCTCAGTGGAAAGCACTGTTAATGCCTGACACCCTGGAGTGCTGTGACAAGGAATGTTACCCAGCCCAGACAAGCTGGATGGGAGAAGCCTCCTGCCCTGCTCTGGCAGGTGGATGAGCATTTCTGGTCATCAGGATCACTTCACTGTAAACAGCTACCCTCGATTTGCAGCTCCACAGTACCATTTTATAGAGTGAATAAGAGTTGGGGGATTAAAATAGTCAATTACTCAGATTACTTCAGTGAAGAAAAAAACTTTCTGCAGCACCATAACACTAAAGCTTTGGGACATTAGGAGGCTCCACCATAGCTCAGAAGCTTTGGTACAGAGGTGCTGTCTACCTGATGTACTTTGAAAGGAGCCATGGAACTTTGGGATGCATAATTTCTTTTTCATTCTGAGTGACTCCAGGAAAAGCCTTGAAATCTTGCTTCCAGCATAAGGCTGGCTAAACTGACTGATTCTGTCAGTCCTTTATGTAAGAATGGCATTTCCACGGGTCAGTGTTTTCTCATGCACATGACACTTACTCTGTACAGTCCCCTTACGTGAAAATCAACATGTACTCACAAAAAAAACCCCAAAAACACATTATGCTACTTCAGACACAGGCCAGACACAATGCACCTGCTACCATTTGCCTTTCTCCATCTGCTTACTTTGGTATCTCCTTAATGCACTACTCAAGCACCCCAAGCCTCTTTGAAGACAATGCAATTTCTGACTGCATCCACTTCAGAAGAATGCCTGTGTTACTCTGCTTTGAACACTGCACAAGGATTCACTGGTTGTGCTGAACTGTTCTGCATAATAATTTGGTTCTCATTTGGTAACACTAAAAATAACCTGGATTAAATGAAGGAAGATTGAAAAGTAAGAGTGCAGACCCCTGTTTCAAGCTATAATTCTCACTGTGAACATGAACTTTTTTGCTACAATGTGCCAGAGGATATAATTCTCCAGATAATTTCCCCAGTGTTTCATGGAACACACATGAAGTAAAAAAGGGTTTTTTTGTGCTACCAATTTCCTTCCTTCCTATTTTTGTCCCAAGGAAAATATATTTTGTCTAGATACAACATTAACTTTCATGTAAAAGACAGTCTAGTGGGTTTGATCATCCAAAATGTGAAATATAAGGGAATCACTCAACTTGAAAATAGTAAGTATTCCCTCTAAGGACTTCTACCAAATTCTATACAGTTTTGAAGTTAGTTAAAAGTCACCAAACCAGTGGAGTTCAAATATTTCAGTGCTTGTAATGGCAACAGAAGCATCTGTGGTGGGGCTTTAAATACACTGGAATTCTATTCTCAACTCTGATCTTAACTTGTAGTTGTAGTGATTTCTTTCTATGACACAGCCCCTGTTTGCTTCTGTGTTTCTTATTGCAATAAAAAGCCTGAAATATTAAACACACAGAAGAATTCAATTAGAATTTGTAAACCAGCAATAATATTATTATGCTTTCAATGTTCTAAATCCTTAAAGATTAGTTTAAATAGGCATCATGTACCAGCTCCTTAAACAGCGTTAGCAATGTAAACAGCATTTAAAAATGCAAGAAGTTCAACTTTATAAAATTTACATCTGCAGGCTGTTAAAGGAGAATCTGCAAGAAATGTCAAACAATACTGTTCCTTGTGTACTCCACTGAAATAACAAGAAAGCTGCATCTGGAAACAGTTACTGGCACAGGACTTAAATAAATATTGTATTACCTTTAATGAACTAAATATTATTAATCAAGAGCCAGATATAATAGTGTGCCATCCAGCTGGCTTGTAATGCAATTAATTTACCTTCTTGGGAGATGACAATAGACTTTGATGATTTGATGGCTTTGCTGTCTAGAGTCCAGGTGACAGCTGCAGGGGGATCAGAGGAAATCCGACATTGTAAGACCAATTTTTCACCATCAGCCACTTGAGCATCCTGAAGCTTCTCTGTAAAGGAGGGTGCTGTTCCTTTGCTTGCTGGTGGTTTGCTTGCTGGTGCTTTGTTTTCAGCTTTTTTCCCAATTATTCCACCATCCACCACTGCACACCCACGTTCACAGTTTCTGTCATTCTTCTCCTCTTTCTTCACTGCTGGTTTGGCAACAGGGGCTTGAGAATTGGGGGTCGCATTCTGGGCTTCAGAGTTGGCACGAGCGTTTGGTGCAGGGGTGCCAGCGCTGCCATTCTCCGCAGGTGGCTTTTTCTTGGAGCCCAGCACAGACCTGAAATCTGTAACTGCAGGTTTAGGAGGTGGTGCCTTCTCTGGCAATGGGGTTTTTGGGGTGCCCTTCTTGGCCAGCACAGAGCGGAAGTCCACCTGCTGGGGAGCATGGACTTTCCTCTCCTCCTCTGACAAGGTCTTGGGTTTGACCTGCCGCTGCAGGTTTGCTCGGAAGTCCATTTGCTCGGCCGGGATTTCTTTCAGTTCCTCCTCAGAAAAACTTTTGGTGCTGACTTTCTTGCCTAAAATATCACGGAAATCGAGTTGTTCAGCTTCCTGCTGCCTCAGGCTCTCCTCTGTGTGCTCCCGAGTTTCCACTCGCCTCTTCAGCACGCCTCGGACGTCCTCCTGCTCTTCCTCAGCTACTCTGGTTACACTGCTGTTCTTTTTGAAGCCACTTGTTCTACCAAATGTTAGTTTACCATGATCTCCACCATCTCTTTGCTCTCCAGAGCTGGCTGATTCCCTCCCACTATGATCCGAAAAAGAAAAGAAAGAGAGAGCCAGGAAAGGGGCTGGTTTAAAAATGTCAGGGAACAATCTCAGAGCAGGAACAAAATGTGTTTATAGAAGGGGAGGTTGATTAGAGGAGCATACTCCATTAGTTTATTGCATCAATGATGACTTCAGGAGCCATATAAGGGCACAAACAAAAAAGATCTTCTCTACTCTGGCTTGGTACAATGTGCTTAGCTTGTATGATGAAAACAATTTGTTAGGTCACATTTGGGGATTAGGTTGAACAGCAGCCAGCCTGGGTCTGTAAGGGCAGGGAATTAACGGAGCAAAAAATAGAACCCACCCATGCAAGTCCCTGGGAAAAATACTCACTCTCTGAGCATTTCTGCTGTGGAAGCTGAACTCTCCCGCAGCATCAGAGACACCTGGCAGCTGCATTCTCCAACTTGGTTCCTGAAATATTTAAGTGAAATCAGAAAAACAGGGGTTTCTTCCTCTGTAACTGAGCTAAGTGATCGTGTGTTGCACTAAAGCAGCTCAAACCCAGTGTGGCATGCCCCTTTTCTATGCCCAGCATTGTGGGGACTGACTGAGTGGATTTGGTCCCCTTATATTTGGAGCCAAGCTATCTAAAATAGCTTTTACTGATCTGTTGCTATCTGCACTGGGAACAACATACTCCCTGAACAAAAATCAAAGCAATTTACAGAACGAAGCAGCTGCAAACAAACAAGTTAAAGGAAAATAAATACAAAAGCTGGAAAATCAAGACAGAGGAAAGGGATATTTTACAAAGCTGAAAATCTTTCCAACTCTGCCTACTGTTTATTTATTCAAACCCAAGCTCTTAAGTTTTCTAATGTTAAGATATTAAAAACAGGGTCTCATTTCCTTCCCTCTCCTCTGGCCCAACCAATCAGCAAAACCCATCTACATGGATTGCTCCAGCCTGTACATGTTTATATTAAAAAACATAAAAGTGTCACCATATATGGTGCTGAGTACTTATTCTTCCTTTTGCAGAGGAATACCACGGATGCCTTCTGGAAAGGGCTCCCATTAAAGAATTCATTTAAAGTGCTCCCCGCTCCCCTGCAGCTCCCCCCCTCCCACAGATATATATCATTCTTCCAGCCCCAAACAGCTCTTCTCTGCTTAACACTGGAGATGCCAAAAGCAAAATTTAACTCCCCCAGGGCAGCAGTTGTGTAACTATTGCCACCACTCCCCTGACTGCTATTAAAAAACCAGACTTGAACTGATTAAGGATTAGAAATACCTTTTATTAGTGAAAACACTTCTGTCCTTCCCAGTTTAGGTATAAGCTTGTAAATTATCTAGAAAGTCCTGGATTATTTATCTTTTTTGAGCAAAAATAATTTTTGCTACTGAAAACATTTCCTGGACATGAGCAAAACACATGTCTTGGAAGGGAGGAAGGCAAGAGAGGCAGGTTTTCCCAGCTGTGTTCTGCTTTGAACTTGCTAGATAAGAGAACCTTCAAGTCCACTTAGCCCTGAGGTTTAAAACATGGACTCAGGACTGCTAGCTTGCCATAAATATATTGTCTGGCCTGGTTTTTAAATAGAGCATGGAAATACTTTCCTAGATATGGTACTGTTTGGGTGAAAAACCCCCTATAATTTCACCCATTTTTAACTTGCAGCGAAGGCAAGATAATTATCACAGATAACAGAATCACAGATTCAGCATAAAACTTTGTCTTTATAAGAGCAATTAGTGCCATCACCTTCTCAGACAGATTTCCCTTGATTTCTATTGCTTTAGAAAAAGAAACAGTGGATCAGCATAACATGAAAACTACAAAGAAATTGGTCGGTTTGATCAAAGTATCTGGATTGTAAAGTAAAGGCCCTGCTGATAGAAACATATCTTAAGATCACTAACAACAAGAAACCAGAGGAATGTTTTAAACACTTTGACATCTATTAAGTCAGAATATGTACACTACGAACTGCTATTGAAGGACATGCACTGAAAGCCAATGGAAGGCAAGCCATGAGGACAGCACTGAAAGCCTCGTTTCCTTCAATGCAGAAAACTAGATAACATCTGAGTACCAAACAGAAACTGTCCAAAGAGCAGGAGAGGATCTGAGTCAATGCAGATCATGTTGAACTCAGCCCTGCACTGGAGACCTGCCATTCTTACTCACTCATATGTGTGGCCTCCATTTGGAAGCAAGAGAAATAGAAAGAAGCTAAGACAAATGGAAAGATGAATAAAAAGAATAGCACGTCACCTCCTCCCAACACACTGATTGGCATAAAATTATGGCAGGGTAGCAACATTGCTGAAAACCTGTTGTTTTCCTATAATGCATTTCAAACTTGCCCGTTTTGCTGCTATTGGAACTCCTGAGCTTTTTTCTCTGCTTCTCCAAAGTTTTTAAGGAAAGCAGACACACTCTGGAGCTGCTCATTCACCAGTTTTGCAGGGCTTTACAGGCTGCTGGTTTACCTGAAGAGCCCTCCTGTTCAGACTTAAAACCAATCCAAAGCTGACAAAGGACAAGCTATCCATGCTGAAGTATAGACAATTTGCTGAGTACATTAATGTTGAGGCAGCCCTGCTCAGCTTCTTTCATGACTGTTTGGTAAAAATATTTGTCCACAAGAATTGTGTCACCAGTGGGAGAGGTTGAAGTAACAGAGACAGCAGTGTCCCAGGAGAGGAGTCCAGGGCATACTGCATGTGGTCCTGACCACTGTGAAGAATGGTAGCATTTCTGCAGAACCCATTTCTGCAAGGCATCTTTCCCTCTGCAAATTCTTTGCATATGAGAAGAAGCAAATAAGGCAGGCAAAGTAAATCCTTCTAAAGTAAGCTATTTTTCACAGGGTTTGGAAAATAAAGGAGGGGGTAAGAAAGTAGGAGAGCATTTTGTTCTTTCTATTTTTAAAACCTTGGGAAGCACTTACAAATTATGGCAATAGTGGGACAGACAAGTACCTAGATGGAAAAATGATTCACAAGGTAGTTTTTTGATCTTAATGATGATTTCTGATTCATGTGAATGGCTGAAAAGCAGACTACTGGATAAAAACCTGTGTCTGTTCAAAAGTGTAGCCTGAAATCAAACTGATGATTTTAGGAGCAGGGAGAACAAACTCTTGTCTGAATCCAGTGACAGAGTCTAAAAAGGTGAAGTTAAAAACACCGACCCAGCTTGGAGATCACAGGATGGAAAAAGAGAAACAAGCCAAGAAAAATGAAGAAGGATTGGGTGATTTAGATACCAATTTCAATCAAGAATAATTCCAGAACCTTGGTAAATATTTTTTACATTTATACAATTTCAGAATCCAGGCAAGGCAAAGATGCATAGGGGCAGTCAGAAAAAAGAGAGCCTTGCAGTACATGGGCACATCTACAACATCTCTGCTGTTTTGAATCTTGGTAATAACAACATTACTTGTGCAGCTTCAGGTTCTCTGTGTTGGCATTTTGTCAACAAAACCCAGACAGATCTTAGTGGCTCTGTTATTGTGGAATAATGATAGACATGGATAAAACCTGTGCTTAGTAGCTTTGCTGTGAAGAAGTGCCTGGAAGTGTTGACTTTTGCAGGACTATTCTGTAGAATGCTCATGCACAGGACTTATCTTTAAAATGTCAAGGAATATTAATTAAAAAGCCCACCAAAAACAAATAAAACCCCAGCTGCAAAGCCTGAGGCAATTTTAAAAATAGCTCTGTGTCCTATTGTGGGATCAGTTTTCCCTGGAATGGCTTTTATGTTCAAAATATCTTGAAATACTAGTTTCTTGGCAGAACCTACTCAAATATTTTCACTGAACCTTAGATGAGACTTATTGTCTGCATGTCCCTAGGAAGCACTCCCTGGAGGAACAGGAAAAAAAGCAGTTGTAATTATACTGGGAGGATATACTGAAATTTCCTACCAGCCTACCAAGTGTGAAATAAATATTGCAGAGTGAATGACATTTTTTCAAGAATGAACTGAAAGGGGCGAAGAAGCTGATCCCTACTTATAGCTGGTGCTTCAGAGCAGGTAACTGCAAATCCTCAGAAAGAGGTTTTGAAACTTTTCTGTGAATAAAATGGAGAGATAGTCCAGACTCCATGAAGCTTTAGCCCAAAGAAAGCAACTAATCTACTGGATCGTGACTCTAGCTGGTATAAAGCAGAACAGCTCTAGTGGCTTCAAAGAGGATGCACTGATTTACCTCACTTGAGTGTTTTGCCAAAAGCTTTTTATACCTGAAAGAACAATATTTTTATTTGCATTTTACAGCACTAAGTGGGAGGATGGAACAAGAAGGAGTAATGGCTTTCTTCACTAAAAATAGACTATGTTTTAATAGGAGAAAACAAGGTTTGCAAACTGAATTTTACAGAAAGACAGTTCTATATTTACGGTTTAGACTAATGAAATGTAATCTTAGGAGTGCTTTTACATAACCTGAATTGCAGAGTATTCAAAGTACCACTGATTTATAAAATGAATGTTTTCCCCTGATTTTAAACAGATTATCAAAATATCTAAATCAATACTAATCAACACTAATCAAGCTTGTATGGAAGATGGAGTGTGGGAGAACACTTAATGTCTGAGAAGACAAAGGATAACAAAGCAGATGATTTGTTTAAGGAACTGCAGCACGATTTCTGAGGTGTCTCATGTTGATTGTATTGCTATAAAGATAAATGTTTTGCTCAAAAATCACAGTCTCTGTCCAGTTCTCACATTTATGATGCACACACTGAAAGAACACGGAAAACTCATATTGGGATAAGAGGATACCAGTGCCAGCATCACTGGAAGGATGCAAAGGGTAGCAGAGGAAATAGGTATCTTTGTTTCTATGAGTAAGGAAAAGGATTTTTATTTTCCATTTTAAGCATTTTAAAGGCTGAAAAATGTCCAAATTTCAATAGATGAACTGCAGAAGTGGGTGAATCTCTTTTAATTTTTATGCAGCACTATTCCTCAGAGTCTGAGACATAACAGGCTCAACGGAACATTATTAAGAAAGTTAAAATGAAAAATGTAAATGTAGAGGAATCATAGGCCTGTGTAAGTTTAAACACCCCCCCCCAGGAGGGGCTACACTGACTACTCTTCTAAAATCCAGACTTAGCAGTCTGCTAAATAGTAAAAGGCAAAGCAAAGATGTATTCTAAATAATGCTGAGGAATGGTAAGACAGAAAGCCAACGAGCAATCATGGATGGATCACACCGGGCTCCACATCCTTATCAGCTCACTCTAACTAAAGGAGAAAGAAGCAGCAAGAGTCAAACAGATCTTTTGTTAAACCCACATTTTTAAGACCAAAGTTTTAATTTGTGAGCAGCCAACACAACATTTGAATTGTGGAGGAATCAGGACAGAATTTAGAGCTTAAGAATAATGGAGAACAAAATGAGAAAATAATTAACACTAGTAGGAAACTGTGCCTGGACTAAATTAAGAGAGTTGGAGAAGAAGTGACTCCGTAAGAGCAGCTATGCAACCTGCTTCTAAAATTAATATGTGAAAAGGAGCTGCACATTTTAATTGAAATGAAAATGATTATGTTTAAAAATAGCCTACTGTCAACTTGGTAAACTCTTTAGTGAATTGACTTATGTTTTCCCAGTTATTCCATATTTGTTAATGGAGTTTATAGGAGTTTTTGAGAGAAAGACACAAAACACAGCTTGTTTCCTCTCAGATACTGTTAAAACAGTTTCTGAATATATAAACACTTCTTAATCAAGTATTCAAGACAAATGCAGCCAGTTCAACAGCTATTTAGCCAAGACTATTTAGTGCTGAAGATTACTGCAACTCTATTGCAAACCTGAAGTTACACAGCTGACTTTTGGCTCCTTGGATATGCCCAAGGCTGTTACCTCTTTGTTACTCATAGTACACCAGTGCCTAAAAACATATGACTTTCTGTTCTCTGAACATTAACTGGAATTTTACAAGTGAGAGCAGGGTAGAATGAGGCATCAGCATTCCCTCTGCTCTAACTGCAGCACAGCATTACTCATTATTGATTAGGAAAAGCCAGCATGTCTGCACTGATCTTTATGGGATCCTCAGTTATTTCGGCAGTGAAAAGATTAGGGAATAGCTGCAACTACCATGTAATCTGCTTTCTTGTTTTACAGCTACAACTTTACTTTTTCTCCTTCCCCCCAAAAATTCCTCTCATCTACTAATTGTCTGATATAATTTATTTTCTAAGTGTACATTCTAAAGTTATGATAATATCAGATTTCCACTTTGAAAAAAGGGTTCTAGTGATGAATTTGGCCTGAGTGATCACCGACTACACCTGATCAATACAGTCAACTTCCTACATCAGTCCCAACAAAACTCTCCACAAAGCTCTCTTGGCTCTCCTTTGTCCTCTTTCTTTCTTCCACCCCTGAAGTTTTGCTAAAATATCTCATTCTCTTTTCAGATCAAATGAAACAACCAGCACATCATAAGAGAAGATGCCCATGCCCAGGGCACACACACTGAGGTGTGGAAATGTACCAGCAGCAAGTAGCAATTCACACAGTTTCTGCTCTCTCCTGTCGAGGTTGGTGACCTGAATGAAATTGAGCTGGCATTTCTAATCCTGCCAGAGATACTGAATGGTAGAAACACCCCTGATCCCCGAAGAAAAAAAAAATTCAAGGATTTATGTAGACATGAGCTGCTCAAATGAGCATTATGAATGTCCCAGATGACCTGGGCCAATTGCAAAAAAGGCAACTCTGAAATGAGTCAGTTCACAGCTTATTGCAGACTACAAAGGGCCTAAATCTACTGAAGAGCTGATTTGCAAGAAGGTCATAGCACATGTGGCTCTACCTACATAAATGTTATTAATAAGACTCAAAATTAAGCATAAAAAACTTCCTTATAGGAAATCTTGATATTCAACAGCTATAATTTTCTAAAACGCCCTTTTCTGGTGAAAAATTAGTGCTTCATTTGACTTTAAATTCTAAAATATGCTAAAGCTAGTTTGTATCTGCCTGTGAAAGTCCATGAAAACTTAACTTCGAGCTAGGAAACATCTACATAGTGACATATGCATCATTTGGGCCACACTGGTTGGAAAAAAACCTATATCTATAAAAAATTAAACTCATTGTTTACAAGCCAAATAGGTTGAATTTATTAAGAAATCCCCTCCTTTCTTGCCTTAAGAAGATATGGGTAATTCATTTGCAAGTAGGCAAAGGACAATTTAGACTAGTACACCTGGACTAAAAAGTGAGTGTGTGGAGAAAACCAAATAATTTTCTTCCAGTGTAATGGACTCAAATGCCCATGATGATGAAGTAATTTTAATAAAGAAAGGCCCAAACACTAGTCAAATAAAGCAACTACATCTATGCACAGTAAATAGCACAGAATGATTTCCATTGCAGGTGTAAAGTGCTGTGGCATTTTCTACCAGGCAAGGATCCAGCAAATCTAACTCTTCATATAAAGCACAATTATTCTACCAGAATAAAATAAAATTAAATTAAAAACAACTCTTCCAGATTTTGTAGGAATGACAAGATGTTCAAAGCATCAAGGTGCCTTATTTCAAAGACAGATCAGCAAAAGGAGACTACAACTTACAAGATTCAGACATTTCAAACATGTCCAGGAAACACTTTTTCCCTTAAAGGTATGGATCTTGTGCAACTGCCATCCCTAGACAGCTTGTTCCCATGGTGAGAAGCATCCTTACAAATACCTAGAGAGATGCCAAATGCGATAAACAATAGCTCCAAAACTTAGGACATTGAGTGTGGTTTTCCTTTCTAGAAATTGCTTACCACATTGCTGCCACAAAGCTTTGTTTTACAGGATCACAAAAAGAAGCCATACTGCTTTGTCCTTTTTTTCTGACTCTTCTTGCGTTTCCTCTCTTCTCTTGGAGTTTTATTAGTTCTTTTTTATCCCTCAGAAATATTCTGTTCCTTTAGTACCCTAATATTCCACTTGAATAGGATGGGACTCCACTTCTTCGAGTGGGAATTTTAACTTGAGGGTAAATATAACTAATTGGTCAAAGGGAACAAACTTCTTTTTCACAGCCAACATACCTGAGCTGAATTTCATACTGCCCTGCATGACGAGACTGCACATTCCTCAAGACCAGTGTGAAGATATCTTCATTTTGCAGGATTTCACACGCTGTTCCTGGCATTATTTCCTTCCCATCTTTAAACCAGTGAACAGTGGGGAAAGGATCTCCAGCAATGGCACAGGATATCAGGACATTTTGCCCAGGAGCTGCTGTCACTGATCTTGGTTTGCTAATGAACCAGGGCTGAATACCATCCTGAGGTTCTGTAGTTTACAAACACAGTTTACAAGTCAGAAGAAAATGCCAAGCTTGAATGTCACCACTAAGCTAAC
The DNA here is from genome assembly GCF_027477595.1 of Haemorhous mexicanus. Classification (NCBI taxonomy): domain Eukaryota; kingdom Metazoa; phylum Chordata; class Aves; order Passeriformes; family Fringillidae; genus Haemorhous; species Haemorhous mexicanus. The sequence continues at coordinate 10,294,204 of NC_082348.1, read as the reverse complement.
TAATTTCAGGGAAGGCAATCACAGGCAAGGAAAGTTATTTTGAACATGCATGGTACAAGTTTTTAATCTGAAAAGAAGTCAGACTTTAATTTTGGAAGTAACTTGTGTTCGTACTAAAATTAATCATTTACTTGGCACTTTACTGGCTTGATCCACGTTTATATTAAGAGCACAACAAAGGGACTTTAAAGCTGCCCTAAAAGGAATCTTGGAGATTTGTCCTTAGAGAATGTGGGTAGGAATAGCTTTAAGGGCAAGTAACAGTACTAGGACTGCTGTGCAATTGAGAGCTCATGCAATAAATCATCATTAACAGTTGCATAAAATTGGATTTAATACAGAAGACTGACCCCAAGGCCAGATCTCAGGGGGGACTGAAGGAGAGAGGAAGGTCTGAATTCAGAGCAGACAGTGACAACAGACTTAACAGCTCTCTCAAACACTGCAGATAAGATATTCTACATTAAAAATAATAAAAGTCTCACAGTGATTTCCACTAATTCTCAGTAGTAGCTATGAGGAAATGTCAATATTCAGTAATACTAGAAGAAGTCTCTGTCAGAAAGGTAGCGTGTGTCCAGCCACAGGAAGTTTGTAGGTACTTGAGTGTTTGCTGTGGGGTTAACATCAAGTCAGAAGATTCAAAGCCAGATTTTTTGCAGGTCGTTCTCAGATTGCAGAAATCATGTCTTCCTCACCTGCAACCACTACAATGCTAACATTAAAGCCAGGATACCTAGCTCCTAGAAAGCTTTTTCAAAGACTAAGGGCTTCAATTAGAAACAAAAACATATAAAAAGGTTTTCTTTAATCCACAGTTAAGTAAGCCTGATAGTTGTAATCTAAAGCTGCATTTAGCAGAAGTTTTGCACTGTCCCTAGAAATAGGACTCAGGAATGCATTTTTGAAATAGTAACATAATGTTCCAGAGTGAAAAGATTTTTTTAAAGCTGCTTCTGCTCAATATCCTTTTTAATTCAGATGCAGAGACTGAGAATTTGAGCGTCCCTCACAACAAACCTTACAAACACTCATGTATTTTAAACATACATTCCTCCAGCACATTAGAATTATAATTTTCTTTCACCATTTTATAAGGTGAAGCGGAACTTTCTACCTTGAACTGTCAATGTAGCCTGTGTTTGACTTTCTCCTACTTCATTCCAGGCTTCACAGGTGTATTTGCCTGTGTCTTCAGGAAACACCTCCTGGATGTACAGACTGTACTCATTGCCTTTCTTCTCAAAGTGGAAATCTTCTGTCTCCTGGATTTCTTTCCCATTATGCAGCCAGATAATTTCAGGAGGTGGGTTAGCTAAAAATAAGCAAGCAAGAAAAATCTGAGACAGACACAAAACTCCACCATATCTCAATTAAAAAAAGGAACAAGTTTGGGGGTTTTTGCCACCTGATTCTGCAATTTCATCTTCAAAACATTCAGGAATTTCTATTATTAACTCTGTCAATGCCGTGAAATGTGAAACAGTCTGTATTATTACCATTAAAGTACAAATGAATTAGGGAAGTGTGCATAAAACATGAGCGGGAGAATGAGTTTTAGACACCACAGAGATGGTTATTAAGAGTTTCTGATACCAAAGTTCATACCAGGACTGCTCTTTCTGCAGCACTAATCTTACCCCAGCTGACAGGAACTCAATCTTTTTTGGTTCACAATAAAAGCTATTACAAGTCCACTTCAACAAGAGGACCCACATTAAACTTATATCATTATATCATTCCAGTTAAGAAACACTTCTACAGGTCTGAATATGTTAAAAATGGACAATGTTCAGCCACACTGAAGATCACATTCAACCAACCTAGCTTTTAAAAACTGGTTCCTAGAAGTATTATTTCTAAATGCAAAGACACCTGCTAAAAATATGAAAAAAACCACACACTTTGCAGCAGCATTTAAATTTTTCATGTAATACTGCTCTATAGCTACACACCTGATACCTCCACAGTCATTATCACTTGACTTCCATCCATTACTTTGAGGTCAGTCAGGCCCTGAAGGAAGATGGGTGCAAAAGTCTTGTTTAACTTTGCAGCCTGTGCACTCTCTGCCTTCTTGCTGCTCTTCTTTTCTGTGAAGTCAAAAAAAGAACAAAAGGGGTCTCTTACTGGAATTTTCATGACAAACTTTAAGTGACCTTAGGCTCAACATGATTTCAAGACAGTGGTTTTGCTTCAGCTCTCAGAAGGCAAAAATAACTGAAACCACCTAATATAGCTATTTTGCCTTGCCAGTATTCCAAGCAGAAAGACAAGAAATAGGTATGGAACTGTCTTCCTTCCAAGAATCCTTTTAAATCATTGTTAACAGGTATCAGAGAGTATCACTGAGAAATCACACTCATTTTTCCCCAAGAACACATGCTCAGGTGAAAAAAAAAAAAAGGCAAAGCAACCCAAAAACTTGTAACCAAAAATTCAGTGCCTGTAATCACTGCTAAATTAATCTGAAAACTCTAGGGGATGTTACAAGTTGCCATTGTTGTGATTGATGAGTTAGAAAGGCAAGCTCACTGCAGCACAGGATTTGTAACTCTGTAAGTAATTACAAACCATTTAGATTGTTATATGGGCAATATCCAATAGGTTTGAGGTCACCACAATCCTCTCCTGTACTTCACTTCAGCAATTGATTGATGATTGGAAAGACTGAAACCTGAGGTTATCAATATATATCAGAAAACTGTTGGATTAGGGCTTTTAAAATTTTTCTTTTGAGGCTGTACAATCAAATACTGAGGGAATTTAGAATTAAATAATCCACTCTTAAGTCTATCTGTGATATGCTGTTTCCACTAGCCACAGCCATTCAGAGCTATGAAACAAGACCATTTAACTGTGATCTATATGGCACACTGGACCAGGAGTCTACTCCTGCTCTAAAAACCTGAGCAAAGATACTTCTGAAGCCCAAACAGTGATCATGACCAAATATAAAAAGTCATAAATATTTATCAGTCCCTTGGATACACTTTTTGTTTGGTTTAGCTTGTTTTCAGACCTCTTACGTCTTGCCTTTAAAATTCCAGCCCTACGTTCTATCCACATATGAAAATGTTTTTATTTTGCTTATCCCTACCTTCAAAATTTTCAAAGGAATATCAATCACATCCAAAATAGTATTACAGAAAGTGCCAGGCTGGAGGAAAACCACAATTCATAAAATTAGTGATTAGAAAAAAAAAGACAGCAACTCACTGAGAAAGCCCACTGAACCTCCTGGAGGTAAAAAGTTAAGTTTGTACTGGGGTAATTTGAGCTCAACATAAATTTGGAAGCAGCCTGGAGGAAAAGTTTTCCCTCTTCGCTAGCAAAGCTTTTTCTAGCCAAAATCTTGTCTCACTGGCTCATGCTGCAGGTCTTTTCTTGGCACTGAGCAGGGAGACATTGATGCATGTGAGAATGGAAATACGGGACCTGAGTGAGACCCATTTGGATTGGAGCTATGGAAGCACAACTCTTAAGTGCCTGATTCTCCATCAGACTACACTGATCAGCCTTAGGGCTTCCCACAGCACCTGCTTGGAAGTGACTAATGCTGTACAGAAAATAGCCAAGAAGTTGGGGAAACTCATCTAGAGAAATAAACTCCTGTGGTTCACCATAGCCCTCTGTTTTGTAAAGGTTACTCAGAGAAACTGCTGTACTAAGCAATATCAGCATGTGCACCTTCAGTGCTCTTGCAGGAAATCCCTTTGTCCCTCAAAGGGAAACTCTGTGTCACAAAAGGCGGGGGAAAGGAATCGACATAATGAAAAAAAGGAGGAAAAGAAAGGAAGAAAAGGAAAAAAAAACCCAATAAAATAGTAAGACAGGCAAAAGGCATAGGAAAAAAAAAAAAGAATGAAAAGTATGGTTAAAAAAAGGTTCTTGTTATCCTTTTTACTGAAATAACTTATAACACTGCAAACCTAGAAGGCAGATATACAAGAAGAGGAAAGCAGGGAAAGAAAAACAAAAGCAGAGTTGTGGCTCTAGACCAACAAAGAAATCATGGCTAAAACAGCCAGTATTCTTACCCAAACATGTGTCATCAAGGATACAGCAAATATATGGCTAATAAGTCTGATTTCATGGCAACTTGAACAGGGTTTCTTCAAAACACAAGCTTTCCCCCCTACTCTAAAAATATAGAGTTTTAAAGGGGATCTCTAATCTTATGCTACTGTTGTTCAGAAGTGTATGTTAATCAGTAGCATTCTGTACCAACAATTTAATCAGAATATCACACAAATCATCAAGTATTTCTTGATTCAGCAGCAACAATTAAAAAGACTTTAGTTCTAACCCATAAATGCTATTTCATTAAGAAACCATGGAGTCTGATTTTTTTCCTTTACTTAAAATTTGATGTTATGGACTTCTAGGCTTAGAAATAATGAAAGTTATCTACTAACAATTTTAGTTTCTCACAGATGTTTTACACAAGACAATGCAGTCCATTTTAATTCTGTTATTTAGTCTAAAATCATTGCATTTTCCCAGAAGGGACTGGTACAATCATGCAGATGCCAAATTACAAAGCCTGAATGTTAACTATTTTCAAATTCTTCCAAAGCTTGTAAATGCTTTTAGTTGTTTATTTATGATAGCACTATGCAGTGACTCAGTGTTTGTCTGATGAATGCTTTAACATTTCACAATTTATTAAGTAATAGCAGTACTCTACATATAATATACCTAAGGGCTCCTTCAATTTTAGCCTTACAGGTCTTCTTTGGAAAAACAACAATAAAATCTATTTTGGAGTCAAAAGATGGGATGCTGATCATTTGAGATTAAGCAAATAACTCCTATTCCTATTTATGTTGAAAATATACTTCTTTTTGAAAACACCTGGCCTTATTTTGACACTAAAATATTGAAAGGAAAACCATACACAAAAAGCTAGAAACTGTTTGCATAAGGGTGGCTTCAAGTGCAACAATCATAGAAGTTCACATTCCCTGGCCACTGCTAGGTACTTGCTAGCTTCATACAAAAACAAAATCCATGACCTGGACCAGGAAAATAGTAGGGAAGCAGAAATGAAAACAGGACACAAATAAGAAAACTGCACAGAAAGTCCTGGCCAGGATTAGTGCTTGCTTTCCCTCATTCCTCCAAAGTCCCTTTAACCACATAAACTCTGCTGGGGTTCAAAATCCATATGCTCTCAGGGAGTGCTGGCTTCAAAGCCCAAAGCAGGAGGACAGGAGGAAAGGAAGAAGGCAGAGGCAAAGCTCCCAGCTGAGATACTGCAAGTCACTGTGCTTCTAGCTGCAACATCCTCCTTCGTAACACTGCAGGGTATTTCTGCTGCCAAAACTATGGACAATAAAAATACATCACATCTGGCACCAGAAAGGAAATCTGGAACCCAAGGAAAATTTTGTTTGACATTAACATAAAGGCATGACTTCATTATGTATCTATGCATCCTCAAGCTTATTCAGCTGGATGTGAAAAAAGAGGAGATCTGATCTCTGTCTATTATGTTAATGCTCTCTAATCACCTATAGCCATTTAATAGCTCCCTCATTACTCTTAATTCTTATTTCTCTCACATAGGAGTAGCTTCATCTCTAAGAATGAAAACAAAGAATATAAGAGTCAACACACAGTTACTAAAAATGTCTCTGTCAGTTAATTTTCTCTGTCCCTTTCCCTCCCTCAATCAGCCTCTACTGGCGCACTCAATTCCCTCCCCCCCATCATGCCAAGGCAGTTCATGGGGGACATCAGAGAGCTCTACCTACTGCTCCTACAGATGGGCTTGATAAAACACAGGTACATTTCAATGACTTCTTTTCAGATTTGTGTCTAGTTTACTTTATTGTAGCTTACAAAAGCTGCCTCCATTTTAGAACCACAGCTGCTGGTTTCACGCAGGTCAAATGCTGTAAGATAATACGGAAGAGAGCCATGGTTTTCTGAGAGGCATCTCACCGAGAACAATTTTTGCACAGAGCCTGGCACAATGTGTAAGCCCAGCTGGAGCCTTTCGAGTGGACAGAGATCTCTCTGTCATTTCAACGGGTTTTTGATAAGGTGTTACACAGGGTGATAGATTTAAAATCCATTGCAATGATCCCACTTACGTTTCCTGGTTTTTGCCTTTCCTCAGGCTTTAATAGGCATGAATGTTGGGAAACAGCAAGTAATAAGATGCACAACTCAGTGGGAAACACAGCCTGGGAGACCAGAAATAGTAAGCAAAGTATGTAAATGGTACTTTTTATACCCACATATATTTCCAACAAAGCAAAAGGAATACAGGCTTTTCCCACCACATTCCCTTACCCCTGAGGGTTCATTTTTTATTAGAAAGGCACTCTAATAAGCACTCAAATCTATGTTTAAAAAAGTCACTTACCGCATTAAATCCATAAAGATTAAGGAAAAATTAAATTCTTTCAATTTCTTAGGAAACACAAATTCTCAGCATATTCGGATGGCAATGGGAAAGGATATATTATCTTTGATGTAAAACTATTTCTACTAATCTCTTATTCTGTGCTCCATGATTTGTGTAATCAATAGTAAGATAATCTATCTACAGTGACTACATACAAATATGGATTATTTATTAACCTGTATTATTAGAAACTTAGAACAATAAAAATGTTCTTTTATTTGAATTTTCTCAATCCAGGTTTTAAAGAGTCCTCACATAAATTTAACCTCTGCATATCTGCAGACTGGAAGTTATTGCAAAAGGAGTCTTAATGTTAGCTGTGGGTCTAAACCAAAATAAACTTGAATTTTGTAAAGCCTTGACCTGGATCAGGACTTAGGACTTCAGAATATTTGTGAACAAATCTATATTGATAAGCAATGGTGAATTCTTGTGTTGAAGGTGCATATCTAATAGAAAAGGGGAAAATTCATGCTGCACTGAACAGTTAGCCTAGTACAAGTCAATTGCACAATACACCTGTACCAGTTAAAGGGCAATTAAGATAAATCTATATCCTTGAGAGAAGGAAAAAAAGAATCAATAATTGCACTGTGCCATTCCCATTCCCAAATTTGCTGCTGAAACCGAGGAATATCCATATGAGGATGCAAACTTTAAGGTTTCCAAAGACCAGACCTGGGTTTTACCTGGGCTGTAGTCAAACCAGTTAACATTTTATGGACATTTCATCTAGTCTAGGAAATTTTCTTGTTTATTTGCCTACCCTGATGTACTGAGGGCATTTTCATGTGTGCTGCAGAATGCTGACATCTCCTGTTGAAATATCAGGACTTCAGCATGCTGGGCACCGCACAGAATCACAGATAATTGAGTTTGGAAGGAGCTTCTGGAGATTGGCCTTTCCAGCCCCCAGCTCAAGCTGGGTCAGCTACAGCACAGCATTCACACACAGCTCCAGTGCAGCAACTCAGTGGCCAAGGCCAGGGTTACAACTGGTCACAAGTCAAGGACACGCAAAGAGTAGAGAGTTTGCTGCCTTATGTTCAGAGCACTGCAAAACCTCGCAGTGTTTAGTCTTACAAGAGGTTTAATTATACTGGAGGAATCTGTTTGCCAGCATTGTGAGGTTGACTGCCAAGCAATGCCTGCTCTGGGCCGTGCGGAAGGGCTGCCTCAGCAACATTTACCATTTATGGTGGTTAAATATCATTCTGGCTCAGAGGCCAATAACTCAACTGAGCTGAGGAGAATGCTTAACTCAAAAAGCTCTGTGTGAGCAGGCTCAGAGGGAGAAGCACCAGATTCCACTAAAACCACTCAAAACAAGACTTGGGTTTACACACAGATCTCAAGCTTGAAAAGAGTTTCACATCCTCAAATGTTTTTGGTGTAAACAAATCCAGCCATTACTAAATCTTAAGCTAACAATGCTATCTGTAAAGTTAAGAGATTTTATAAGGCAAAAAATTGATATGAAGACACACGTTTGTCTTTATGTGTCCTTGCCTCAGGCCTGAGGCATAAAATTTTCTACGAGCTTTTCAAAAATTCAAAACTTGATTTATAATAGCATAAAAATGTATCAGACCTTTGTGTTCCTGAGACATCTAGGAACATTTCTGCTTTATTAAAGATCTCAGGTTAGTGTGCCATTTTGCAAACTTAGGTCATGAGGACCAGGTGCTCAATGACCTAGCAGTGTTATTTACAAATTTACATCCCATTTTTTTTTTTTAAAGTTATAATCTGTTTTTTTTGTAAATGGAAGGTAAGATTTAAGAGCTGGAACAAGTTATAGGCTGCATGCTGCTCTTGCATGACACAGAAAAACTGTTAACCTAAGACTGATAATGCCCTAAGCCTGTACCAGTCAGGGTGATTGGGGATGTACAAAGGAGACCAAGTTCCACTTTATCTTGTCTGGAAATCTTTATTTTACTCTGGGCTAGGCTTCAAGCCCTATCCTGCAGCTCCATGTATGCTCCTTCTTTCCAGAGTCTTTCCTTTGTATGGGATACCACCAGGTCAGCATTTTAACCTCTTTTGCCAACTCAATTTGTTCTGAGTTGTTCTAGTGGAGCAGTGGAACAGACTCCCCAGGGAGGTGGTCACAGCACCAAGCCTCCCTGGGTTAAAAAGCCATGTGAACAAGGCTCTCAGGCACAAGGTGGGATTCCTGGGGTGTTTTGTGCAGGGCCAGGAGCTGGGTGTGATGATCCTGATGGGTTCCTTCCAGTTGCATCAGCACATTCTGTGATTCTGTGCAACTGAGATGCACCCCAGAAATTCCCCTATCAAAAGACTGCACCAGTAAGAATCATGATGTGGGTGAACAGTCAGAATAGAATAAACTGTCTCAGGTGAATGGGGTCTACAAGGATTATCTAGTCCAGCTGCCTGACCAGTTCAGACCAAAAGTTAAAGCCTGTTGTTTGGGACATTGTCCAAATATCTCTTAAACCCTGACAGGCTTGGGGCATTGATCAACTCTCTAGGAAGCCTGTTCCAGTGTTTGACCACCCTCTCAACAGATGATTCCTGATGTCCAGCCAGAACTTCTCCAGGCACAGCTTTCAACCATCCCTTGAGTCCAATTGTTGGATTTTAGAGAGAAGAGAACTGCATCCCCCTACCTCCCTCTCTGCTTCCCCTCCTCAGAAGAAAGCTCCAGAAGAGCACAGGGGTCAGATACAAAATGGATGTCTGGGTTCATAGCAGACCACTTTGCAGTCAGCAGACCAAATTCCTCCCTGACAGTCTCACTGGAAGCTTCTGCAGCCAAAGTGGTGTTTGCTTTTGCCTTCAGAACTGTCTGCCTTATTAATGACTTACCCTGTTTGCAAGTTATTTACATCAAGTAATTGCTCTTTTGTCACTGTCACAGACAGCAACTCCATGGAAGGCCTGAGAGCCTGTATACCTACCAAATACATTTATATGGCTGCTCTGCTGTCCACTGTAACAAATTCCCCAGCATCAGAGACCAGTCTAACAAGCAGAACTTCAGGAAAGGTGCCTCATGTACACTAGATCAAGCCAGGTCAGCTCCACAGTGAAAATAGGCATTCTACTGAGGTAGTTCTATTTCACCTTCACATGTATAGGCTCAATTTTTTTGTGACTGCCCAGGTAGATTTTAATTTAATTGCAGGGAGTCATGATGCATAGATATACCAGTTCCATTAGAGAAAAACCTGGGCTGTGCATGAGCTGAAATGCAATGGAAGCACAGTAACAACAGGCAGTCACATAAAGCATATGTGTCCCTGAAGATGCCACCAATCTAAAGAGTTACAGCCCCTTCAGCCTTTCCCTTCTCTGGCAAATCCACACTGGAAACAAAGTTAGTTATCCTGTGGTAATATTAAAACAGCTCAGCTCCTCTCTTGGGTGAGTAAAAGGATACTGTACTAAGAATGCTGTTAGGGAATCCCTCAAAGACAAATAAGACTCAGACTGAGAGCTAAGAAACCAAATCTGAAGCTAGACTAATATAAGTGGAAAAAAAAAAGAGAAAAAACACAACCACATTGTATTTCTGGGTCTAGTTGATGTCAAAAAGGTATTCTAAAGCAAGACCTGTTTGGCATTTAAGTCCATAAAAGATAAGGTAGCTGTAGTATGGATTTGCTTGTGGTTAGCTTTCTCTTCTTGATTAATTTGTACTAAAAATATTTTGAACCAAGACACTACCCTGGGGAAAAAAAAAAAAGAAAAAAGAAGACAGAGTCTGTGGTGTACGTGGCCCAACAGTCAAGCCTTCTTTAAAATGGAGCTGCAGAGAAGCACTTCCAGTAGCACACAGCTGTACAAGGTTCCTGCCCTCTTTTCTATTCCTCTGCTGCAAAGGAATGATAGATGCTTCCCTTAGGCAACTTCTGGAGAGTTTTAAAAATTAAGCTGATCCTGTGAGGTAGTTAGATGGCTGTTGGAGTTCCCATTAGCTAATCCTCATCAGCTGCTCTTGAAAACATTCTTTGGGATAACATCTCACCCCTGCTTTCAAAATTATGCAGGCATATATTCAGTAAACAGGTTTTATATGTATTTTGATGACTCCCAGTTTTCAGCTGAAACTTTGAGCACTATAGAATCTGGCAATTCAAGGTGGGACAGTTTGCCCTTTGACCAATGCAGGGCTGTTCCCTACTGTTATAATAATCATCTGTTTTCTGTTATTCTAGTACATAATAATTTAATGCTCACAGTATTTGATCCTGTGTCACAGTTGATTCAAGGGTTTTTTCATTTCTTTCTTGTCTTTTTATTATTTTTTTTCTGTCAGCATCTCACATTTTAATTTCATTTATAAGAAATGTAAATGCAATTTCTAACATTTAAATTTTTCCTATTCTGCATGCACTCATCCCTCATTTTTATCCAAATTTGGTTACCCTTTTTCTGAAAATGATTTATCATAAGAAACTGTCTTTGGAGTGCATTTTTTACATTGATGTCACATCTTCTATCATTAAGAGCTTTCACACATATTTTGCTTTTGCCTTTCAGTTTTTCTTTCTAGCTGGCATTCTGTTCCGCATTTGGTCTTGAGGTCCTGCAAGAAGGCAATTAGAAAAAAAATAACCCCAAACTAACTTAGAAGGGTTATAGCTATTGATGAACCATACAGAATGCTGGACTGAGATCTTTGGGGCACTCTTGAAAGCTTTGCAACAGAGTTTTTTTTGATGCTCATGACAGTTTACCTCTGACTTTTCAATACAGTAACAAAACCCCTCTCCCTTTCACTTAGTGCTCTGAAACCAATTCTTAAAAGACAAGTGGTCCCACCCAGCTACTGCTCTGGAATACCTTTTGGACATTTAATAGGACTAGACTGGCATATTTCGTGAAGTCATCTCTGGTCACTTATGCTTGAAATAAAGCAAAATGCTTTCAAATAAGCAGTGACTTGGATAAGCTGTCACAAACATTTCATCAGTGTTGGCAAGTAAGAGTTGTTCTTTGCTTACCTTTGGCAGAACTATGGATATCAGAGAAACAGAGCTGTGGCCTCCCAAAGAGAGGCTGCTTATTGCAGTGATAACCTTCTTTAAACGATTAATGTCTAAGAAGGCTCATTCTGAGTCAGAAAGAAAAACAACCCACGACCTGAAGAGAGCATTTCTCATGACTGAAGGAAAAGATTCCTACCTGAAAGGTTTTCTTCCACCTGGTTATATTTTATGGTCCCACTCACACCAGATGGAAGAGTGACAGGAACAAAACAAACTGTTTTTTCAGACAGCATCTCCCTTTGCTGCTCTGATAAACTGGTTGCAGCAGGGACTGTGGCAGGCTTTCAGGTGGCTCTAATCTGCTCGTGCAGTGACCAATGAATGACTACAGTAATCGGCTTGGAAGGGCTACAGGCTGCCCAACATAGACACTTATGCTGGGGAGGCTGCACTGGGAAAAAAAAAGCATGAACAGAAAGTGGTGGGGGAGAAAGGGGAACAGATGTGAGTCCAGGCAAATGCACTGCTGGCAGAGAAAGAGAAATGAGGTCAAGAGCTAATAAGCAGGAGCAGCTCTATCTGCTGAATAGTGTTTGCTTACAAAGAGTATTAGGCCTGTATTAAAAAAGAAAGAAAGAAACAAAAACCCAGAAGTGCAGAAAACAAGCATCAGCAGAATATGTGTCTGCAGAGCATTAGAGCCCACAGGAGCACTGTGGCTGCCAGCCTGCCCTGCTGCTCTCACTGCCCACACCTCATGTGCTCCATTTTAGAAACATCCAATGGTGCAGCTGCCTGGGGCAGGGGGGCTGCAGAAATCTCAAGGAGTGTGCAGTGGGTCAGGTATTTTGCTTGTCATTTACTGCAGAGTTGCAAGGCAGAGGACATTCTCCTAGGAGTCCCAGCAGGTGCTCTAGCTTGATACCATACCTAGAGAAAGCTGGACCAGGCAATCACCTACCCTTCTGACATGAAGAGTCTGTTTGCAAAATAAGAGAAGCTTCCCACATGCGGTATTGATGTGGTTTAGCACAACAGAGCCTACACTATTCCCACTCTCCCTGCAGTCCATAATCATGTGTAGCACACCCAGGTACTGGTGTGAGTGTCAGGTAATTAAATATCCCTTTGACACATTTTTTTCTACAGGTGGACCTGACCTGTAACTCCTTGTCAGTGATCAGTTAACTGTCAACCACATATCAGAGGGCTTATCTCAGGAATGAGGCAGACCTGAAGAACTGTCACCATTCCTGGGAGTTGGCCTTACCTTCCAACTATACCAGTTATTTCCTCCATCTGCCTTGCTTTTATACTCTGATTGTCACAGCCTCAGCAAAACAGTAACACCAACTCACTACACATGTGCATCCACAGTCAATTAACTTTTCCTCACCTCAGTCTCCTATTCATAAAAAACTGATTAAACTATTCAACCATCCTGATTAAAATTATTAATAAATTCACAATAAATAACTTTATAATTTATTCATAGCCTGATTAATAAACTCATAAATAAAACTGAGTATCTGCAACCCCCATCAGTGTATAATCACCATATATTTCAGGTGACCTGAATGTACTCTGGATATCCCTGTTAAGAGCTGGTTGGTTTGCTTGTTTTTTTAAGTAGGATGCCTGATGTATTTTAAAATGGCTTGTATACCTATTTTCATATCACAGAACAATAAGAAAATTGTAATATGAAATGTGAAAATATGAACATCAAATACAATAGCATGCATGTGCAATAACAAGAACAAATCAGTTAAGCACTTGTTGTTTAAAAAACTTTAAAAATAAAATCTGCATCAGCCCCAAAGCCTCCCAGATTTTGATTTTCCTGTGTGTAGAAAACAATGCATAATAAAAAAAAAAATCCTACAATTAGTAGCAAATGGTACCAGTTCAGGAATTTCTATAACTGAGTGTTTGAATAACACTGAACCATATTTCTCACCTCTCAGGCTTACATGCATTAGGCCAACTGATCTAGCATTTAGCCAGTGCTCCCCACTCACTGCGAGGTTCAGGTAGAAATAATTCTCATGGTGAAGACATTTGTTAAGGTGTTTTTTCCAGGGAGCCCTGCTGAGTCTCTGTAGTTCCTCTCTACCTGTGTGTCAGCTTTGAGAAACTGCTGACAGAGGGAGGACAGCTGTCAGGGCTCACCTCATCTACTTAGTCCTTTACAAGGCCAAAATCAGCTTCACCTCGATTAACTTAGTTTCTCCACAGACTACCTGATGGATCTACCCCAACTTGCTCAGCCTTCAGATCACTTACCTAAGTAGAGAGATCTGAAGTGATCTGAATATGGTAATTTCTCACTTTAAATAAGCAGAAGACTGATGAATTTGAATTTTTTTATGACTATTACATTTCTATATGCATCCCATCCATATGAAATGTGGGACTTTTTTTGATACAGTGCCAAAAGCCTCTTACAAACAACTGAGTACCTTCACCCTTTTCCATACAAAACTAAGGAGCAACACTGAGGTTGCCCAGTGCTAAACAGAATTTATCCTGCTCAAAAATAAGGAAGAAAAAGACAACCATAAATGAATCTGAGACTGATGACTTAGAAGGAAAGTTATGCAGGGCCCAATGCAAATCATGCTGAAACTACTGGAAAAAAATCCCATTCTTGTATTTAACTGGACTCGGAACAGTAACCCTTTATTGGGAAAAGGACCTTTAAAATGTTTCCTACAATAACTTCCTTTCAGCTGTTTTTCTTTCTGTCCCTCAGCAGTCTGTTGGACAGGCAGTGACAAACTGCTATAACTTTGGGGAAAAATCATTTTCAGGTGAAAAATACCAAATACAGGCTTGAGTGTAGAGGGAGGGAGAGTCTGAGGGAAGGGGATTGAAGAGAGAGGCAGGAGGCAATAATGTCCAGGCCGTTAAACAAAACACCTGAATAGACTGATGCCAGGTGAGATTGAAAGAATAAAGACCATGATATTGATGGATACTACCTAAACATTGAATTTATCCATGGAATTCTGTCACCTCTTGTCTTCATTTTGAATTCTTTTAGGATGTGTTTGTTGAAAGTCTAGTACAGAATTATGGCTTTCATGAACAAATCAATTCTGTCAAATCAGCACTTTGTCAGATTTCTGAGACAACAAGTCACCTCAATTGCTTACTACAATGTTCTTCTGGTACTTTCACTACCAAAACTCCACTTACTTAGACTTATCTATCAGTTAGCTGATAGATGCCTGTTCAGAATTCTATCTGATTAATCCTGGCAACAGAACAAGAATATTGGCATTTGCTATCACAGCTGCAGTCCCTGGCATTGGTTTCTGCTCTGTCTTTCACAAGAAAGGAGAAGCATCTGCCTCCTCCCTTTAACATTCTCTGATGGGTGATATTGGTTATACTGCAGTTATTTTTTTTCTTTCAGCTGTCCAGGTCCTTTCTTACACTGGTAAACCTTTTCCAGAACAGCCTCAATGCTCTCTACACTAAGCCCTTGGGAAGGTCAAAGCACCTATACCTTTTTCTGAAATGTGCTTATTACTTTACACTACACTTAAGTGTGGTGGTGTTCACAGGGGTCCCAGGACAAGGGAAGAGATGAGAATCTTGACTCCATGTTTCAGAAGGCTGATTTATTATTTTATGATATATATTATATTAAAAGGAAATGATATATTAAAACTATTCTAAATGGACAGAAGAAAGGATTTCATCAGAAGGCTAGCAAGGAATAGAAAGGAATGATAATAAAATCTTGTGACTGACCAGAGAGTCTGAGACAGCTGGACTGGCATCGGCCATTAATTAAAAACAACCACATGAGACCAATCACAGATGCACCTGTTGCATTCCACAGCAGCAGATAATTACTGTTTACATTTTGTTTCTGAGGTTTCACAGGAGAAAAAAACCCAGCAAAAGGATTTTTCAGAAAATATCATGGCAACACTTAAGCACTTAATTGCACACACCACCAAGTAGGAGAAGAGGTACCCAGCTGAAAAAAGCTTGGAAAAACATGGAATCCACTCACAACCACCTCTGTTAAGGATCCAAAGTAATTTTTTGTTAAAAAAGATTATATTATTGTAGTAATTACAATAGTCAGAGATATTCACCTTTGACTGTGACCTGAGCACTGCAAGATGCCTGTCCTGTGTTGTTTTCAGCCAGACAGGTATAAATGCCATCATCTTCTGGTAGGGCATCTTGGACAGTCAGTTTTGCAACTCCATCTTCAAAAGTGGAATGGGCATATTGAATTGGCTGGTCTGCAGATAGAAAGGAAAAGAACTGACTTAATACATCAGCCACAAATTTCAAAAGCACTTTAGTTTTCAGTGAAATCTGGATGCCTAAGACCAGCCAGCCCATGAAAGTGCAGAGCCAAATCCCACTCTGTGCACAGCCATGGCTCGCTAGTGACTACATCCAGCAGCATCCCAAGCACAAAGCACAGCATGGTTGTCAGACAAAGCTCACCACCAGATTCACTGTGTGCTACTTTGAGTAGCAGCAAAAGGATAAAAGTTCATTTTGGATTCTCTTTCAGGTGGATAAGATCAGAACCGTGTGTTTGCTTCAGACACGGTCTCCATCTAGTAATTTGCCTCAAACTAGATAAAATGCAGAGAAAGCTAGATGTGCAGAATCTCTTGGGCATAGAGAAGCACTTGAAGTCCTCCAAGGGGTATTATGTAGTGGAAAACATTCCAAGAGAGACAGTAAAAGCTGCAATGGAACAGAAAAGCTGATTTACAGAAGCAATCTACGCCACAGTATGCCCAGTAACAGAAGGGTGCAGTCTCATCTATGATGATGTGATTATTAAAGAAGTTCATTTTAAGAAACTGCTTCCTTGCATTGGTTTGACATGCTTAAATATTAGTATGGATGGCTTAAAGTTGTCTTGCTATTGTTTCAGGAACTGTCATGAGTGTCAGCCTTAACTTTCTGAAATGCTTCTGCAATCTGTTTTCCCAATATTAAATAGTTTCCACTACTGACTCATCTTTGGTTGCTTTCCCAGTATATGCAATACTTAAGCCAGCCTTATACCTGTGCATAAACATCATGCTGGAAATAGAAATCATGGTCATCTAAGAGAAGAGGATGAAACAGCAGAGAAATTGTGCAGGACTGATCAGAAGATGTCTGTTGCTCGGGAGTTTGTGGTCAAAAAAGATCAAAATTCATTTCATTGCCAAAATAATTTTAAAGGACACAGCTCTGGGGTTTTTATGAACAGTTCTGCACTATGAGCAGGATAAATTAAATGATGGGACAGATTTTTCTCTCATCTCTGATGTTCCAAGGAAGCCAACTCAGAAGGCAGTTGTTATCTGTGCACTATCTATATGCATATAGTTTCATTCTGAAATACAAACATATGCCAAAATCAGCATCATCCAATACCTGCACATGTTATAAAATGCAGTAGATAATATTCATCCTTTGCTTATAACCATCTGTTAAGTTAGTAAATTTTCAATTGCATGAAAAATTGGGGTAAATATTTAATCAACTACTCAGAAGAATTTTAGAATAAAATCTTTCCAACCTTTGTCACAGGTCACACATTCTTATTTTTGGCTCCTCTGAGCTCATTTTCACTCAGTCACACACAGACTGTTGGAACTATTACACTAAACCACAGCGTTTCTGCATGTGGGAATAGCACTACATTCAAATACGTACAGGCTGAGCTAAAGCCCAAGCAGACAAAGCTTTCTGTTAGAGGACAAGGGACACTGGACTGTCTTCCTAGTCCACCTATAGAATGTCTCACCTGACAGGGTCCTTGCCTGGCATTCTGACATTGAAGCTGTTAGTGGTGACAAATGATGCCATGATGCTGTACCAGAAACACACCCAGGATAAAAGCTGCACCATGAAAAGCAGAACAATGCATTTATATTTCTTTTGTAGGTAATCAGATGAATAGGGAAAGTGTTCTGCATGGAAAAGCAAAATGTGGACTCCTTTACCATGTCCTCAAATTTTGCCAGGGGTCTTTTTTACTTCAGCTCCCAACAAAACTGGCTATTTTTCAGCATTATTCAAAAAATAGTGAATTCACTAACAGAACAGACTTTTCATTAGACCCTAGAAAAAGAACACAAGCATATCAGCCCTTAGGAATAACCTGCAGCAAGACTCTAAGTTACATCCACAGTACTTATAGTTTGATGTAATAAAAACAACTCTCCCAGTAGTGAAATGTTCCCTTCTCCAGAGGCAGAACAGTCAAATCTCGAGGACAGCTTGGCAGCAGGAACAATAACAAAAAATACCTTCCTGCTGGCATGTTATGCCTGAAGAAAGGAAATTTTCCCCTGGCCCATTTGTTAAGAGCTTTCTGGACAAATCACAAAGCTATCCTCAAACCAAACACTACTGAGAATTGTTATGCTAAAGTCACAGTCATATTGTTCTTAAATTCAGCAGAAAGAGGTTCAATTAAACTTAAGGAGAAAGAAAACCCACAAAGAAAGCAAAATGCATAAAAAGTTACTTAAAACAGTCATACACTCCTTAGTCCTGCAATTGAAAAGGAAGTTAACTAGAAAGTATTTTAAAAAGATAAAGTAAATTGGAGTTACACACTGACGTATTGTCACAGAACTAAAACACAGGAATTTTACTTTCAGGGAAGTTGTCAGTAAATCTGAAAATTCAGAAAGAAACTTAAATAAAATGTAGAAGGAGAACAAAAAAACACCAGAAGGAGAAAAGAACCACCTTGAAAAAGTTGGGAAAAAAGGTTTAATGGCAGAGAAGAGTAAGAGCTCGGATGAAACTCTTAGTTCAGTGAGGTAGTTCTTATTTGTGGACTCTCTATGAATATGGAAAACTACTTATCCTTACAGATGGTAAGAAGTAATTACAGACAATGCAGAGTATACATCATCTATTTTTTGTCTCACTTGACCTGAAGGAGAGGTCAATCTGTCTAATGCTTGGAAAATATTTTGAATTGGTATGTAGTCACAGCTGGTAAATAGTCTTGGTATCTAAAGTAGTACTTGGATGTAACATTGTACAAGTTGTTGCAAGGCTTTCAGTTCTCAGGTGGTGTAGATTCCTTGGAAATTGGGGCAGGCAGACTGTTCAGTGTCCAGGGATGGCCATCCTGGGAGGGAGCAGGTTCTGCTGCCTTCCTTTTTTTTTTTTTCTTTTTTCTTTTTTGTTTCTCAAAGTAGCCTTTTGTTTCTGCTTTTTATGATTGATAACTTGGCCTTTGCATTCATTATTTCACCAAGATATACATTCTTTCTCTACTATTCTGCTCAAATTAATTCTGGTTTGTTATTATTGTCATGCTTGGAAGACAACTTGAATTTGATATTTTCTAGTGAACTTTACACATCCTGTTCCATGTGATTTTTATTTCTATGGAGTTCTGCAAAAGTGCTGTATTTTGAACAGTAGTGGGATTGCTCACAGCATATTGCTTTATCCTCTGTCCTAATAGAGTTCAGTTGTGAATATAAAAAGCTTTATATTGCAGACAGGGAAAGCAGATGCTAACAAACCTTTTTTTAAAACAGAATTGGTCTGCCTGCCTCCAGTTATATACTGTGAATATACTGTTTTCTTCATGGGGCCAGTTGATGAAAGGCTCCACCATGTCATTTTGCCAAAAACACTGTTATGTCTGCTTGGAGTAATATTTCACAACTTTCTCCTTTATTTGATCAGGGATATAAATATGAGGAGTTTGTAGTATCTAGCTAGGTGGTAGACAGGAAGGAAATGTTTGCATTCACGTGGATATCACAACAGCCTATTTGATCCTGAAGTAAAATAATAACCCTAGGAGCATACATGGAATTATCAACATTAAACAACTGTTTATAATCCTTTCACATTTGTATCAAAATGGTATATAAACAGTTATGTCTCACAATCCTATGCAAGACAGAAAAGCATTAAACTATAGTGATATATTTCAGCAGCCTGGAATGAAAGTCGTGTGCTTGGGTCCTCAGAGTAATATATGATGTGTCTAATTTTTATTATTATTAGAGTTTCTTGTGCTTCTGTTACACAGACTTGTCACTGTCTTTTGATTTAGGAGCAGAGTTAATGCATTGACTCTCACTTACAGAACCTTAATGGGCTGAAATCCAGCTAACTAAAAAACCCCCACCTACATTGTGATATTGAGCCAACTGCAGTTAGAAGCTTGGATGCAATGTAAACATGATTATACCTGAACAGGGCAGACATATGGATTCAGCGAGAAGAAAGGTCAGTGTAAAACAAACGACCTGAAAAAAGGCAGGAGGACACAGTGCATCACAGGAACATGTGGGTTATTTATGTCTAGGCTTTGTTTCTCAGGAGACAACAGTGTTCTGATTAGAACATGGCTAGATAAATGGAGACCATATATCTGTATCTGATGAGCTGTAAGTCATTTGAAAATCAACCCAAAGTCAGTCATCTGAGACAGGAAGAAGCTCTGTATGTGAGGATAACTGAATTTAACTACATCAGTCAATGTCTAAGGAAACACTAGGAGCAAGGGTACCTTGGAATATGAACATGAAATGACTGACTCAGAGCTGCTCCTGAGCTGCAAGACAATTCTTGAACTGCAACACAGAGATTCTACTCACATCTGCAAAGGAGGAACTTCAGCATAGCCTTCAGACAGAGAAACAAATGATGTCCAATGGGAGAGTGTCAGAACCTTTACTCACATGTTTTGTGTTATTAATAAAGCACTGGCCTTTGTATCCTGGACATGGAGTTTTTGGGAAGGGGAACAGCCCAGGCTGTGAGAACATGCCAATCTCAAGGTCACGGTTCATTTGCCCTGCCACCTTTTTCAGTTAGTCCATTTACTCTGAATAGCTAAAGGAAAACAGTGATCATGTGCAAATAATTAATTTTAAAATAATCCTGGAGCAAACATCTTTATGGCAAAGTATGCTACTCTTTGTTTATAACCACACACACACATACACACACACACACACACACACACAAACACACACACGATAGCCTGGGAGAGTCTGAAAAAAAAAAAATCAATTGCACTTCTGGAGTAAAAGAGGTGATCACGAGTTAAACTGAATACATTTTTCTAGTGTTTTACAGATATGGCTTTTAATAGAAAGAGTCCTTAGCCAAAACACGTAGTGCCTGGCTCACTGAAATAATTTGGAATAGAAGCAAAACACTGATTTTTGGGTCTAGCTCTGATATTAGGAGGCAGTTAAGGAAACTTGACTATTCAGCTGTGAAATCAGTGTAGGGTAGGAGATTATACAGTCTGATAAAAGTAAAAAATATTTTACTGGGTTTTTCAGTCAGCTTTAGGCAAAGGTTAGAATGTCAAGGAAGATATTCTAGTTGAGAAGAAACCAGAAGAGCTTTGATTTCAAGATCTTGGGAACAGAGCTGCTAACACCTATTAGGACCTACCCAGTTGATAGAAGGGTGGAATCAGGCATTGGTCTCCTCCCTACCTCTGAGTGAAATACTCAGACTGAAAAGCATAAACACATGTATTGAAAAATTAATGATGTTTAAATGATCACTTGCTTTCCTATCTCCACCTTAAGGTTGTTTGCATTGTACAGCTGGAATTGTTTACAGCTGGTCTGTGTGCTAATAATGCCAAGGTGGCAAGTTTGATCCCACGGGCCATTCACGTAAGAGTTGGACTTGATAATCCTTGTGGGTCCCATCCGTCTCAGAATATTCTGTGATTCTGTGATACTTTGCTTAGAACTGCAGGATTCTGTGGGATCATGATGCCAACCTTTTATGCTTCGAGCAGAAGCTCCTGCCAAAGGCAGGGGAAAAACACAGTATTTAGCACAGGGCAGCAGCACAGCCATGTGGCACAGCCCAGGTAACTCACCTGGCACAGGGATGTCCCCAGCAGCAGCCAAACCGTGTGACACAGCCCAGGTAACTCACCTGGCACAGGGATGTCCCCAGCAGCAGCAGCACAGCCGTGTGACACAGCCCAGGTAACGCACCTGGCACAGCCGTGTCACCAGCGCACCCTGCTGGACACTTCGCAGAACTGCGGCAGCACAGCCCCTGCTCACCTCAGGTGTCCCAGCGGGCTGTATTAGGGTGATTGAGCGCGCTTTGGGGTGTCAGGGCGTTCATGCAGGTGTTGCAGAGCAGGGGATTCCTTACCATTCAGAAGCCATGTGATGTGGGGCACAGGGACCCCTCCCACACAGCACTGCAGCACAAAGTCTTGCCCTTCACTCACAGTGCATCCTTTCAAGACACTGGAAAAGCACGGAGCAACCTCTTCAGCTTTAGGCCCTTGAAAAACAAAATTAAAACAATTCTTTTAACTTAAATTGATGAAATTAGTTTTACTAATTTACATAGAGCCATTTTCTAAATATGCTTAGATGACACAGCTGGACTAACCATGGTGAAATGTTTTATTGGGGGATAGAAATCATTTTGAGCAGTGGACTGGTATAGAGAAGTCATTCTTCTCTCATCTCCTAGGCAGGCATTGCCAGGCCTCAAGCTCTGTTTTAGGTGGTGATTTCCTATGCCATAATTCATCATTTGCAGCCCATCTCTAGAAATGTATGCAGCATATTAGCAGAAAGCTCAGCACAAAGAAGAAGATGGCTAATTCTCTGCTCTTGTTTGTCTTCTCACAGTGAGAAACAGTGTGACTTAAGGATGCAGTTTAGAGGTCTCTCATGAGACAGAAAGAAATTATCTTGGGTATCCTGGTTGAACTTCAGGCACAGTAAATGGAGAAAAATTTCATTAACATGAACATGGATCCAGAACGTAACTTAAAACCAGGTGAAAACATTACAACTGAGGACAGGATTTGCTAGAATCAACAAAAATTTCAAGCAGACCAGCAGGACACTGCCTGCAAGCTTAAAATAATTTGTGACTGGGACATGTTCTTGAATGTAGCAAATCATAATTCTCATTCATTCCCTTTTCTTCTTATTCACTCTACTGCACAGAATTGGCTTGTACTCAAAAAACATTTCAAATCTGGAGTGTAGAAATGCCAAGCAACTTCAAAAAAACTAAATTCAGAACAACAATAATAAACCCACTGACAGCCTGCATTAAATACAAGCATTAACAGGAAACCTGAGTAGAGAGAAGGCCTCCCTGTGTACAAACCATGTATTGAGATGGTTTTAGCTATACAAACAACAAAACCCACAATATGTCAGAAGGGAAACTGATGCACAAAGTGGCTTGCCAGCTATCACACACCACTTTACTCACAGAGGTAGGGCTCAGAATTAACCTAAACTGAGAAGTCAAACAAAAGTTATGTAGTAACCACCCTCTGACAGCTTAAAAAAAGCCCAGCCACAGTTTCCAAAGTGCAGATGAGCTCACAAGAACTTACTTACTTCTGACAGTTAACGACCAGCTGGTGGAACTCTGGCCTTTGGGGTTGGCAGCTGTACAGCTGTAAGATCCACTGTCTCTCAAGTTGGCTTTCTTTATCCATAGGCAATGAATTCCATCTTCCTCATATATTTGGACATCTTCTCCAGCTTTAATAGGTCGACCTTCTTTGAACCACTCCACATCTGGTTTTGGCTTCCCTGAAACTGGACAATCAGGCATTTGGACTTTTATCAACAGGTACTTGTAATTAGTGTTACTTAGTATATATTTAATTAGTATTATTTACCTTAGTATAAATTAGGTACACTTTACACATACATAATTATATAAACCTTAATGGGCAATACACAAAACTGTTGTCAGAAATGTTGATATTTCTGATACTCTGAAACTTCTCAGCCAGTCCATCTCTTAAAATAACAAATACTTGGTAACATGTAAAACCATATCTGGAAAAAAGCTTCTGGCTAAAAACTGTTACAAGTCACAGACAAAATGGATATGAAACTGAAACAGAGAAGGTTCTTTCCAAACACAAACTCTTCTTTACTCAGCACTGGCACAGGTTGCCCACAGACACTGTGGACTTTCCCTGCCCTGGAGATATTCAAAGGGCACCTTGATACAGTCCTGGACCTGCCTGAGGTGAGGCTGCATGAGCAGGGAGAAGGGCCAGTGAAAGCAATCCTGGCCACCATCTGCAGAGAAGATTCTCAGGAGACTTTCTCAGATTACTTATCAAAGGGATTAGGGATGTCCCACTGTGATTTCCCTGCAGACACCTTGCCTTGAATGTAAGAGTTTGTGCTTTGGGTCCAAAGCCAAACAAAAAGACATTTACTGGCTGCAATAAAAACTGGATGAACTCCTTGTTTCTCTATGATAGGGGTTGTATTTCCCTACCAATCAGGGTCATGAATTAGTTAAACCTTGCAAAGTGTGTGAGATACTCTAACAGAAAACAATTCATGTTTTTAGTAATATACCTGAAAAATAAACTGTTAAAAATGTGGCAGGATCTTTGGAATCTTTTCTCCACTCCAAACACTCTAGACTTGTGATAGAAACTATATTCTATACTCAAGGGGCAAGACTCATCAAGAAATTAAATACATTACCATGGTGTTGTGTGATTTTTTTTTTTTTTTTGCCTCTAGAGAAACAAAAAAACAATTTCTTTCTCATTTAAGTAAACACTTCGAAGTGTAAATGTTATTTAAAAAAAAAAAAGGAAAATGCTTCCAGATTATTTTCTAAAATTGCAATTAAATAAAAAAAGAGAAGTGCTCCAAATCTACTACCCAGATTCAGCAAAATGCAACTCTCATTACTCTTCTAAGAGGTTAAAACCCATTCATATTCTGTGGAGAAAACTATAAACCTCCCTTTTAATTCTTACTTTATCATTTCAGCTTTTAGGAAGCTCTGAGATCATGCTGACCAAATATGAGACATAGAAATAGATGCCACTAGGGAGAGAAAGTGACTGATTGCATTTTCTCCTCTGATTTTTTTGGCTCAAGGGCAGTGTCACTAATTACACTTCTGGAAAGTGTACCATCCATTTTC
Organism: Haemorhous mexicanus; assembly: GCF_027477595.1. Lineage (NCBI taxonomy): Eukaryota > Metazoa > Chordata > Aves > Passeriformes > Fringillidae > Haemorhous > Haemorhous mexicanus. The sequence goes on along the minus strand of NC_082348.1, from coordinate 10,269,874 downwards.
TCTCTTGCACACGCATATAAGAGGGTCTAAACTACCTCCTAGAAGGAGCAGCATTGGAAACCCCATGGACATCATGGCATAGGTTGGTTTGAAAATTTCACTAAGTGTTGTTGAAACAGCACTGAATTTTGCATCTGTTTCCAAAAGGCTTTAGGAGGAGAGCAACTTTCAAAGAACCAGGAATTGCTTTCCACTTCTACACATAGAAAGGGAACACCTTTCTGACTAAACCCAGGGGTTCCAATAATTTTCATCTCTTTACCTTTGCTCTTGAATTTAATTTCCTGGCCTTCTGATGCTTCCAGGCTCTGTGGATGGATCTCAAACTGAGGGGGAATTCCCAGGGGCTCCCTCTTCTCCTCCATGACAGCCCCCTGAGCTCCAGACCTGTTTTCTGCTTCTCTAGTCCTGGGACTGACGTGCCCTGTAGGAGGTGGAGTTTGTTGAGCTGACATCAGGAGCTGCACACCCCTTTTCCTGTTTTCACCCTGTCTGATAGAAGCGGCCTGGGATTCTGCCCTTGGTTCTGGTTGCAGTTTGACAGATTGTAGTGTGATGGTGCTTGAAGTTTTCTGCAAGACCTGAGGTCCCTTTTTTCCTTCTTTATGTTCTGTGTTGGTTTCTTGGTGCTGTCCTTGCTTACTTTCTTTGGCTTCTCTGGTGATGTAAAAGGACTCTTTCTTTGCTGGCACCCTGTCTTTGGTTTCAGCCATGAGTTCTGTGCTGCTGGATTTCAGCTCTTTAGCAATCCCATTGCTGGTTGCCTGTTTGAATTCTGAATTTTCAACAGCTTTAACAGCAAGTGTGGTTGGTTTTGATGGCATGCTGAAGGAAAATGAGAAGTTTGGAGATACATGACACTCTATAAAGACTCATTATTATCAGTAATGAAATAAATATATAAGCCCTCAGCAAGAAGATGAACTGATTAACCTTTAGATTCTTTCACACAGATCAAGAAGATGGGTCAAAGAGGTGAAGTGAAAAGCTTCATAAGATGAAATCAGGGCTCAGACACTATGTCAACTCAGAAATTTCTGGATATAACTCCACTGCTCAAGTTCTAACATGTTTTGTGAGTGAGACATTAACCTTGCATGCACTGCTTTAGATGGGAAGCAATTACATGAGATCTGAATGACCATGATGTAATACTACTTGATGCTTTAATAAATTGAGGTCATGTATAATATAGCTCAAAATGTCACATGAAATAATTCCCTAAAAGGAAATGAAAATGTAAATTGTGAAGTAATTTTACTATTTCTAATTATGGTGCCTTGTAATTCAGGTAATTTCAAAACAGGACTGATAGGAAACCAGACCAAAGGCTGGGGAGGAAGAAGGGGTGTTGGCACCTTAAAAACTTGACAGGATGTAACAATATCAGCAATGCAATTAGTAGGAAGAGTTTCTCAGAATTATGATTGATCTGCTGCTCAGTACTTTGGGGAACAAGAGTAGCTGACCAACTGGGGACTTAAATCTAAGTCTCCTTCATTGAAGGTGACTGCCTTGATCCCTAAGCTGTTGCTTGTAGAGCACAGTCTGTGTCTCACACATCCACAGAATTACTCCAAGGCAGAATTGGAACACATCTGAAATAAAGGCAGTAATTTCCAGCCCAGCTGTTTTGCTACACTTGGTGCCATTAATTTATTCTCTCAAGGAGACTTGGGATATTTACTGGGGTACTTTTTTCAGCTGGAGTTGGATGTACTGTTTGAGATTTGCAGTTACTTTTCAGGAAGTAAGACTTTTTCATTTTACAAAATATCTTTTTTTTGTGTGTGTGAATAAATGATGGAGGATGCAGAACTACTCTGGAGAACCACATGCATGGGGAGTTCTGCTTCTAGTGCTGCACAGTTTCATTTACACTAAACTTACTTTCAAGTATGTTCCTAAAAATCACACAGATCTGAAAAACAGAATAGCACAGCATTTTCAATTCCACTTTGCAGTTAGGACAGTATGAGCATGCCATTTAGAAATCTCATCCAGGGCATGTGAGAACAGATTAAACATCTCAACGACTATAGAGCAACTGGCCTTCATCAAAGTGTCTTACACAGACAGCCTTGAACTTTTCACTCCTGCATTTCCCATTAATGAAGAAAAGTAATTCTGTAAAATAATTTTAAAAATTATAGTAATTTAATTTTTGAAATCCCGATAAAAGCCTAAATACTAATTTTTTCTTTCTTGTTACTTCACCCCTACTTTTGTATGTATTTTCAGACAACAGCAAAGACCATGGCCATAGCATGTTTAGTGTATGACAGGAAAGAACAACTAGCTCAGTACTAGGTGCACTCAATGTTAACTCCAGAAATGACATTTGACCCTCAGGTACAATGTAGAATTTCTGCTCACATAGCTTGATTTTTTTAAAATTTTGCTTTCCTGAACCACACCAGAACTCTGTACTTCATAATGTTGCCACCAGTTCCACCAGCTATTTCCTATGAGTCTACCAGGACAGCTTAATCAGGCACAAGAGAGAATCTTATTCCAAGAAAACATTTTCTGACTTCCTAATATAGACTGACCCCCCAAAAAATTTATCAGTTTGTGAAGAAAGCACATGCATTAAATGTCAAAATCAGTGCACTGCAATTAAATAGTCAGAGAAAGTACTCCAGTAAAAACATACCAAGGTGGCTGAGTGTATATGTCGGTCTTATCCAGACCTGAAATATAAAAGAAGAAACAGGCAAATTATACACACAATACTATGCACAATTCCAAAAATCTGGAAGATTTTAGGCAAAAAATACACTTAAGAACCTTCACTCTTCAAATTTTCAATGCATTGAAGTCAAGATTGACTATCACCACACCTGGAATTGATATGGACAACAGGAAGCTGCTCAGCTGAAACACAAAGAGGTCTGGGTCCATTTTGTGTCATTGCTGCATCATGTTCTCACAACTCTGCAGAACTAAAGGTTCAGGGACCCCCCAAAAGCTCTGTGTTGGGGGAGAGATATATGGAAGAGTTTCCAACTGGGAAGCAGCTTATCAAATCTTATGGTAATTCCACAGAGTTTTTAGAGGTAGAGGAAGACAAGCTATCAGTCAGTCCTACACCTGAGCATGCTCACAGTGAAACATCAGCAGTCCTCTGGCTAAAACACAGAACCAAGCCAACAGGACTAAATCCTCACAAAACCTGGACCCACCTGTAAACATTTGCCAACCCATTTGCTGTGTAGCAATAATTATTATGATTCACATGAATAACTCAAAAGCTAATGCATCGCATTTCTTCTCTTTGCAACACCACCAGGAAAGCTGGGAACGTGGCTGAGCTATGGGGATATGCCAAGGTGCCTCATCAGCTGCATTGATAAATCTGAGCACATATTGACTCACAATCAGTCTCCTGGTTTGTAATCCTCCATAAATTCTCAAAAACCTTGACAGTGTTTGTTTCTCTTGGGGGCAGGATGAGATAAATAGTTGAGAGGAGAGAAATGCCATTCTAGGCCAAATACCAACCACATCACTGCATTACCCCCTAATTAAGATTTCAGCATGGAATTTGTTTTCTCCTGGTCAGATCAAAGCTGCACCTATGCTGTTGTCAGCTGTGAGACTAGAAACTACAGTAGGAAGACATGTAATTAATTTGCAAGATAACAAATTTTTTAAGTCATCAACAAGCACTTTATAAAAATCCTTTCAGAGTCTCTGCCTCAGGGAAAAGACAAAATCATGTGATGGATGATATCCTCGTTTCCACAGTGTTTTGTAAGCAAAAATTCACATCTAAATGCTTGCACTTGCTATGCCATTCAGAGTGACCAAAAGAATCTATTTACACACAAACAGAAGTTGAGGTGAGAGAGGGAAAAAACCTCATTGACCTAGTTTCAATACACCTGTCAAATAGTTACAGAAATATAGACACTAATATAAAACTGAAAAGACTGGATAAATGCAGAAAAGAAAGCTTTGTAACTACTGGCTGCAGACAAGACAATACCATGCAATCTTGTGTATTAAAAGAATATTTCCTCTTCCCTCTTCATCTTCCACTCAGGGAAAAAGTATAGCTATTGGATGAAAATATCTATATATGAGATTATATATCTTTGAAAGAACATGTAGTACTTCTGAGCCACTTGATTGTCTGCTAATATCTTGCAGCAACTCTGGCAACCTGATCTAATTGATAACGAAAGAAATAGGTATTATATATTGAGGTTTGGTAAGTGGAACCATCCAATTAATCAAGAGCATTGCAAAAGAGTGCCCTTTTTACTGACCTGCACTAATCCAAGAAAGAATGGATTATTCTGAGATGTGGTCAGCATCTGAAGCAAACATATACCACAAATGACTTTGTGACCCCAGTTCTGCATCATCTCTCAAGGCAGATGCAGCCATTACAGAACAGAAAGCTCACCACTCCAGGGAAAGCAATTAGGAATCGAGTTTTATGTTTGGATAAAAGGCTTATTGAAAGAAACAGGACTTTCTGTACAACCTCTGTTGAAGAGGCAAACTGTAGAGGCTTCTTCTACAATGGCTTCATCAGATTGGAACTTAAAAAGTACAGCTTTAATTTGCAGAAAGGTTAGCTGTGGTTGTGAGCATCCCAAATGTACATCCACTTGTTATTTATATTCTTGATACCTTATAGAATGACAGCATGGATGTGAAACTGAAAGTCTTGCAACAAAAAAGTCACTGCTGGGTGCACATTTAACCCATTGAGCTCATGACTGCAGCTGAAGCCAGCAGCTGTGGATTTAATTATTTAATTGGGCCCAGTGATTGCTTACCCACTGACTGATGAACTTCCTCTTTAGTGTGCTTGCTGAAGGCTGTATGATTTTGAGGATGATGCAACAGGTACCCTAAGAAGCATCAAACTGCAAAATGAGCTGTACATGATAATGCATGTATGAAATAGAACATTCTACTTATGCAAATGTATTTGTTTCCTTAACAAGCAGTGAAATAGGCTGGGTTGGGAGTAGAGAAGACTGAATTTTAATCTTAATAAGATGGGGTTTTTCCCTCTCTTATAATTAATTATAAGAAATAATTACGCTCTTTTACTTTACTTTCATAGTTCTACAAATATAAATAGAATTTTGCCTCCCATAAGGAAGTTGGTATAAATGTGCATCTGGTGCTAGTACTCAACAAATACAGAATTAATTACTGATTATAATGACAAGTGCCAGGTTCCATTTGCTGAAAATCAAATCAATGTTCAAAACATAGAAGTCAAAGTCACAGTAAAAGTGTTTTTAGTCACAGAAAAAGTGTTTTTAAAGAAATCTGTTACAAAACACTTGGATTGCCTTTTTTTCCCATTGAACCAACACAATTTTTACAGCTGTAGCATGTTCCAAGCTATCACAGCATCATTTAATGAACAGAGGGAGAAAGAGAGAAGAAGAAAATGGGAAGAAGTGAATGTTTCTTGTAAATATCAAGAACACAACGGAGACATTTTATCAGAATGTCTATGGCCCCTCTTCTCTCTCCTGCAAACTCTCTGCTGTACCTTGAACAGTGAGCTCTGCAGACACAGACGCCTTCCCAGCGCTGTTCACCACCGTGCAGGTGTAAATTCCCGAATCAGCAAGCTGAACATTTTGGACCTCCAAGAACTGGATGCCTGTTCTCTCATACATGTTGAAGCGCTCATTTTGCTGTAACTGAATATCACCCTGCAAATACCACAAGGCACCATGAGACAGTAGCTACTGTCAAGAGAAGGGGAGCAAGAATTTTTTAGTAAAACATTAGGTCAAACTGCCTTTTTCCTATCCTTTAGCCAAATTCCTTCTATGAATAATATTCATATGGTATAAACAAAACAATAAACTGTGCCCAAAATGCTGTAATTCATGTCTTCAGGAGACTTCCTTTTCCCTCTATTTTGCCATGTACTCATCTCAGTTGGGTTTCGGCCTTTCCCTGTTTATTATACACAGATTCCTAGAAATTGACATAGTAATTTCTGATTTATGAATCAGCACCTTGGTTTTGCAACATTTCTGACATGTCCTGGTAAATGTTTTTAGTCTGGGGAAGACTTTTATTTCTAACTTCATTTGCTACAATGTTTTCAAAGCAAATGTGAAGAGGGCAGAAAACCAAAGTACTTCCACAAACAAAAAACCCCCAAAAAACCCAAAACAAAACAAAATAAAAAACCTCTAACAAACAAACCAGAACACTGCAAGAGGCTGTGTTTGGAGATGTACCCTGACCTTCTTATATTACAGACAAGGGTAAGTCTGGAATAAAGCAGACAATGACTTGGAAGCATTTCCCTGTTCTCTGATGATTTTTTTGTTTTGTTTCTTTCCCCCCAAACCTGGAGCTATCAAGAGAAAATAGAAGCATTGATAAGAGTTCTGGTTTTTTCTGTTCACTATATATAAGGCATTACTCTGTTGAAGGGTGGAGGGGAGCAGGATGCCACGAGAGCAGTCATATATTTGCCCTTCCAAATCAAAGAAAGTAACTGTAATTCTCTAAAATACTGACAGTTTCAGTAAAAATGGCCCAATCAGTGTAATACCTAATTTCACCTGAAAGCTCTCTCCTTACAAAGAAAAAAATGTATTTGGAAATCTTCTTTATGCCCAAAGGGGACATCGGGACTTAAGACTTCAATGTGCATTTCATCCTTTCAAGTCACAAAATTTCGAAAGAGAAGGAAAACATAAACTTTTGGGGAAATCATACCTTAAACCATGTTACTTGAGGCTGAGGTCGTCCTGTTATTTTACACGAGAATTTGCCTGTTTGGCCTTCACGCACAACAACGCGGTTGGGTTTTGTAGCAAACTTGGGTGGACTTTCTCCCCAGATGCTTGGCCTCTGCTCCACAGATGGAACAGCAAGTCTTGCCCTGCAAATTCAATTGACATTCTGGTTTTACAGAAGAGCTGGAAGCTGTTATGGTTAGAGCACATGTCAGGAAGCATTTTAGACCTGTGGTCTGCCAGCAAGGGTATATCATTGGTGGTAACCTAGACCATAGTTGCAAGATATTTTTCTTGGCCATGGAAGAAATGGAAATGCTGGTGATGACTGCTCTTGACTACTCATGCAACTGTGTTATGTTATGCACCCTCATCTGGCATACACAGAACAGATCTTGAGGACCATTTTAGTTGTTCATAAGCAGAGCTGGGAAAACCAAAAGATAGGAAACACTGTATGCATTTAGTTTCCCCCATTTTCTGTTTTTTAGTTGCCTCCTAAGAGTTTATTTGTGCACACTTGTTTACTGTTTACAGGTTTTTATCATACAATTTGTTTCATTCTTGAGTGCAATTGACACAGTAATTTCTGATTTATGAATCAGCACCTTGGTTTTGCAACATTTCCGACATGTCCTGGTAAATATTTTTAGTCTGGGGAAGACTTTTATTTCTAACCTCATTTGCTACAATGTTTTCAAAGCAAATGTGAGGAGGGCAGAAAACCAAAGTACACCTGTCCCAGGTGAATTACTGTTAAGTGTAAATGCCAAGCTCTACTTACATGGCTGATACAGCTGGGAAATGACATGTGGGATGAAACTAAAATGGCATCAGGGACTGTAGTCCAAAACTGTAAACAGTTACATAACCATAAAACATAAAACATAAACAGCACTATAGCATGAAAAAACCCAAGAATGTGCAACTTCAGATCTGTTAATGTCAAAGGAAACACACTAACTCTTTGCTCTGAAGACTTGGTACAACAAAGACACATTAGCAGATGGCAGATGGTGAATTCTTTTCTTTTTAACGTTTAATTTCAAGCAAATGGAACCATTTTTAAGGCCTTCTTTTCCAGAAGGCCTTTTACCACATGCAAGTAAGATGTGTCAATACCTCACCACTTCTACCAGGTGTCAGATACTAACAGAGACCTCATCGCCTCAGTCCAAGCTGCTGCCAAGACATGGTGGTTGCCATATGGGCAGCTCCAGGTTTCTAAGCAAGAGATGACACCATAATGAAAGGATTTACATGGGCAGGAGGACCAGAAGAAGTATTGAGAGAAGGGTGATTGTAACATGCTACAATGAAAATCACTTCATCATATAATTAAATATCTGATAACTTTTAATATCATCTCCCTCATACTACCACTAAAGAGGAACATAAATGTGTACTAAAGTCTTTTAGTAACCATCTTTAGGTGGTGAGTCTATATTTATACATTTATACAGATAACAAATTAAAAGAAAATCAACTAGTAGCTGGCCTGCAGCTTTATGGCTGCTTCCTAGACACGAACAAATGCAAATTTGTAAGTTTTTTATTCTTCTCTCTTCTCTTACCATAGAATTATTAATACTGAAGAGGAGGAAAACACAGGAGCATGAAAAGTGAGGACAATCACTCTAGCTCTATGCAATACAATGGATTAGGATAGTGCTTTGTGAAGTCTGAGTATACAACAGCAACCTGAACTGTCCTTTCTTGTATTTATCCTGTGTGTATGTCTCTAGGTAATTTGCAATACAGAGTTTATCATGTAAAATCATGCATCCTGACTACTCAGTTTTACTTACCATTTTCAGTGTTGTAATCTGTTAATTTTAAAATTTAAAAAATAAACAATTTTCATATTAATGGTGAAATTAAATACTCCACTTTTAACCATCTGTATTTTAATCACTAACATAATCAGAACATGTGCTTTTGCCTACATCCAGAGTGACTCAGTGCCAGAGATAAAAGTCAGAGAAAATTCTGCTTAAATTCAAACTATTTATAAAGAAATTAATTCAGCTGTTGGAAGAATTAGGCCTGAGGCTTTCAAAACAGTGACATTCACATAATTGTAAATGCTTACTGAAGTGCAGAAAGTACAAGTAGGCTTTTATGTGCCAGCTTACATCACCCCATCAACTATTCTTGGTAAAGTTACTCAAACCAGAACAATTATTTCTTCTGGACTACAGTTTACCCACTGTGCTGCTTGGAAATATTTAAATTCTGTGTGCAAGAGTGCTGGTTTCTGTTGCTTTTATTTCTTACTGATGGCTCCTTAAGCAGTATTTGCCCTGGCTTTAAAAAGAGACTGTTGGCTCATGGAAGTTGTGGAGAAGGATTCTTGAATATCAGAGAACAGAGAAGAGGGTGCAAAATTACAGCAGAGGAGGGTGCAATATTTAGGCATCAGCAGGATGTTCTGTTTTCAGCCACACTAATTCTTCAGTCAGTATGCTGGTGCAGTAGCTGTGCATCTTCCTGATTGCCTCAACCACTCTGCTTAGCCAGCAGCTCTCACAGTAGCTACTCTGCTTGGGGTAAGTGGAGACTTTTAGAAAGAGTAATTTTACTTGTTTTCCTACCAAAATACACTTAAGTATCTGTTAAACAATATCCAAGCCAGTAGACTGCTTACCCAGAGGTTTTGGCACTGGATGGCAGGCTGTATTTCATCAAGGAGTTTCCTGTAAGCATAGGACAGAAAGACAGTTTTGTCAATTAGCTTATCACTAATTATCAATTAGTTTATCACTAATTATCAATTTTTATCACTAATTACCAAACTTTTGTCAATTATCACTAATTAGGGAACTAGTGATAAAAAGAGACTATGTAAATTTGCATTTCTCCAGGTTAGAAACATAAAGGAGGAATGCAATACCTGCAGTATAAGGTTATATCATCTGTAATTCAAAGTTAGGCTCTCCAGCTTCAAAACTGAGCATTAGCACAGTTGCTGTCTAATCCCCAGTCTCAGTTAACAATGCTGAAGATTATTCATGAAAAAATACTTTTTTGAACGAAACACTGTCTAACTTCTACAGTGCACCAGTAATTCAAATTAAGAAAGCAGGAGGTTTTCAGACTGTGAAAGAGTCTTTACTTGGCTGGGTTTTCAATCCTGCGCCAGCCCGAAGCACCTTGGCTGCGGATGCCACAGGAGCTGGTCCCTCGCTGCCGCAGGAGCCCAGCGCCATCTGCTGCACACAGAGCCCGGCCCGGGGACACCCGGAGCTGCAGCAGCTTGCACACAGCTCTGGGCTGGTAAAAACACCTGTTCTAGAGCCTAACAGAGCCCACATCACTGTCAGACAGGACAGCCATGCAGATGGAAACAATAGATCATGTTTCAGTCACTTGTTTTTCACAGCAGGCAGCCCCACGTGGTTATCTTTGCTAAGAACAGGAAAAAAAAAGCCCAAAAAACTTCTGTGCTTTGCTATCTTGATGGATATAGGGATTTTAGAACAAAGACCATATAATTCTTAAACTCTGAGAAATTCAGTCTATGGGTACTGCCCCGAAGTTGTTTTGAACTGCAGCAAAACCCAGGTCAGAAAAACTCATATGAAAATGACTTTTAAAAAATCCTCCACCTCCATGTAAATTGTCATTCATAAAATTGTCACAACTTAAAACAAGGGGAAAAATAAATACTTCACATAATTTTTACAACAATAATTGCAGTAGCAGTCATGTCAGATGTATGCATATTTCAGTATGTACTCTGAGTATAACAGAGTTTTTGACTCTGAATAAACCCAAATACTGATAGTTTCTGGACTGCTGCAGATTTTTTCTTTTCTTCAATACTACAAGACAAAGTTGTGACCTGAGAGGTTTTTATATTCAACAGGTCTCTGATATGACCAAATTGCAAGAGGAGAAGCAGTACAATTGATTTCAATCCTTCCCTGGCTTTGTGTCACTCTTTAAATTTTAAACTTGGCAGTTTGCAACTATCTAATATGCAGATGTGCTCTTAAAAATTCCTGGGTTTGATCCTGGCTGTTTCCTGTCTGACATTAAGCATGCAATTACAACCAGGCATGCAGCTTCGCAGTTTTTGTCCTGAGTGGTAATTTTCCATGAAAATTACAAAGTTTAGAACAAAGTCTTTAAAGCTAGGACTTTCGTTACCTGCACGTCATCACCCACACCTGAAACAGAACTCACACTTTAATTGTAGACATGTAGCTCCCTGCACTATGCAGTAAACGAACCTTACTCTTGCATCAATGAGAAGGCATGTCTTGTGATTTTAACCAGACTGTTTAGCACATCTTGCTCTTGTACTTAAATTATAATCACCAAAACAACAGTATAAGAGTCTTCTGACCTTCCACTGTCAGTTCCACGGTCACTTGACGAACCCCACCATCATTTGCAGCCTCACAGGTGTATTTGCCACCATCACCTTCCTGCACACCTTTGATGACCAAGCTGAACACACCCCGGATGCTGCGGTCCATGACAAAATGGTCTCCCTCTGGGACAGGATGCCCATTTCTGTACCATGTGATCTGTGGCTCAGGATAGCCTCTGACCTGGCAAGATGTGAGAGAGAGTGGAGAAAGAAGGTAAACTTAACAGATGATGATATCAGGAAGAAATGTTGGGCATTTAGCAATGCAGTGGAAAGTTCTTGACACATACTCTTTAATATGTCTGTTAAAGACATACTCTTTGCAAGCCAAATGGCAGAAGATAATGAAATGAAAAAAACTCTTGGCTAAGCCAAACTTAAAATCATGAGGCTAGTCAGGCAGATAGATACTCATGCAGAAAAATTTCCCTCTAGAATGGTTCCTCTGCAAAAACACAGTGAGAGTGCCAATGAAAAAAGGGCAGTAATGCTACTACACCTCTTTATAAGCAAGAGTGCAAGGCTGTTGGACCAAATACTTCTAGCATGGTTGCCAAGGATTGGGCTTATAATGTAAATCTGTACTCAGCCATCTAGTTTTCAAGTGTGCTGAGACATAAAGGCTCCTGACAATACACAGGCAAAAAAGGCAGACACATACCAAATTCTGTCTTGATCTTTAGAAGTAGAAGATAAGGAGCTGCAATTTGAGAAAGCATCAGTAAGGGCCATTCTCATGTTATTGCAGGAAAGGATTATGAGCACCTATATACAGTCACACAAACATACACCTAAACTTAAAGAGACTCCTGGTCTACCCAAAGAAAGAACTTACAGCAAAATGAACCAGTCCTGTTCTCATTAAATAACAACCATACTGGTATATCCCTGCCTCCTATGGCATTATGATACCTTCAGATTTACAGGCAAATCCTTGGCTGGTGTAACTGAGAACTGAGTTATTGATTTGAAATTGAGCTCTTGAAACTTGATGAGGATCTGTGACTTTCTTTTGAAAAAAAAAAAAAAATGGGAAAAGCAGACATACACCAGTTTCCACCAAATAAAAAAAAAACTACTCAGGCAAAGGTTCTTCCTCTGCTTAGTGAGAAATGCCATCCTCTTTGAGGGTCACTTTAGAATGTGTTAATTGTTAGCACGCTTGCCAAGTCATCATAACAACTGCTGATTGCAGTACTCCTTTCCTATCCCCCCTCAGGTATGTCAGCTCTCCATCTCCTGACTACTTTGATCCTTTGCCTACAAGCTATGAAGTAACTGAGTGAATCAAGATGAGCTGGAATGAGTAATAGTCATGGCTCTGTTTGCTCACTGGGAAAGAAGCAATTTTGCCTTCTGAACTACAAATCAAAATTTGGCATCCAAGCAGGAAGTCCCTTCAACCTCCAGGTGGGCAAAATACTGATGATCTGTGTTGAAGTGAAGAAGGCTTGGTTGTGGTTTGGGCAAATTCCTCCCAGCATTCTCCTCTCAGTTTCCAATTCTCATTTCAGCTCTGCTTTCTCTGACTGCGCAGCACTTCCTTTGCAAATTACAATATTTAGCCAACCACCCTTACCCATTCTTAGGCTCTCTTCTTTAAAAACCTTTCATTTTTAATCCAGCCCCACCTCACTCCAGCTGGGTTTCTCATCTGCTGCAGCTTAACCTACAGCTGTCAGAATTTTTCTCTTTCCTTTAAATCTTGGGATATCAGCTCAGACAAATTAATTTTGCCAACGATGTGGTGACGTCTTCTCCCTGGCATTACTTACTCAATATTTAGGGACATTAACATTTGCCATGAGCTGACTATGCTGAATAAACTGGAGAAACTTTCCACTTCTGGTATAACTTCTCAAATTCTTTTTGAGTCTATCTTTAACTAAACAGAAGCCATCTTCCATGAAGTACAAATTGTGGGATCCTGCACAATGGGGAGCTGATTTCTGTTTAAAAATGTCAAAGCATTTTTCTAAAGCTCTTCGTGGTCGTATCTTTTTCCAGTGCTTTCTGATAAACAACAGCTCCTTCTTGTCCCAGACTCCTCACCCTACTCCAGCATATTGATTTAGTGCTTACTCAGAGCACAAGCTCCAGGGCATATCTTTCTCAGCACATTTCAATTTCAGAAAAACGGAGTTGTGTAGCAGCAATATGAGATTGTTACAATACTCTAACTCTAGGTAGTTGATAATGTGCTCACTGTCACAGAAAGTGACTTGCACCAAAGAACTGTTTCTTACTATTAACTTGTCAATGCCGTCATATCTGTATTTTCATTCTGGATTAAGAAACCAGCAGAGAGAATAAGTGATTTACCCAAAGCCAGAGAGTATATTAGAATGGAGTTTCTAGTTCTCATTTTGGTTCACCTGGATATTAAAATTTACTTAAAATATTTGAGGCAAAATTGTTTTCACACCGATGTATCAAGTATCTACAGTACAGTAAAATGGAAGAGTAGCACTTCAATTGACGTGAAGACAGAAGCACCTTTTCAGTGGTTCTGTCTTCACATCACAGCCTCTTTACTAGCATTAGTCTAGCCACATCTGTTTACAGCTGCTGAGATTCTGGCCTGCAAAAGAAAGTCATCAATTACACATCACCTAATATATTTACTCTTTTTTTCCAGCTCATAATAATTTCTTCTGGTGATTTCATGGAATTCTTCAGTCCAGCTCCAAAGGCCTCAAGCATTAACCTTCCATCACTTGTAACAGGGAACAATTGGGGTCAAAACAATGGGAAATACTTGTCTTCCTTTTCAATTTTGTTTTACAATATTCTTAAGTCCCTCTTGGACCACACAAGGCCATTTTTAGCTGATCCTTCAAGCTCTGGTAGACCATTATGTATGTAATTCCAGTATCACATGGCTGAGGCTACATTAAGTATTTTCCCATTTCTCCTCTGTCTTTGTTTTTTACTTACTCTGTCTGCATTAACGCGTTCATCCACATCTCTATACTGAGGAAATGCCACACCAAAAGCTACAAACACAGACTATCAGCAGTCCATTTCCTTTCAAAAGGTTGAGTCATTCCCTTCCCAAACTATGACTCTTTTTTCTTGAATTTTTCGTCAAAAATGAAATAATGGGAAAGCAGAAGTTTACAGAATTGCTCTGTTGCAAGGATTTATTTCAGGTTTGGGTTTGGAATGTGTTTCAAACTGAGCCAGCCCTCTCTGAAACACATGACTATGCCATAAAAGTGTCAAGGATCCTTAAACAAATCACTGGTTACCAGATTTTGATCCTCATGGATCAATTCCAGAACTGCAGCAGGTTTTATATTCCTCCAAACCTTTCCAGAGCTCACTAAAAACATCTGCCTTGAATAAATCCACAGCAAAGAGAAATTTATCTGCTTATTTAATGCCCAGCAGCAGCATGCTATAACCCTTATCTACAACTTGGCCTGTGTGAGTATTGCCAGTCCCAGCAAGGCTGCAGCTTCTCTTTACCTGCCTAGAACAATAACAAGTGGAAAATTGACAGCAAGCAGCAAATAACCATTGTATTAGCACAAACACGAGTTTTGAGTTTTTGTCTGGACCCTTCAAGTACTTAGAGCCTTCCTGGAAAGGTTTGGTAAAGCAAAACAGTGCATCAAGAGCAAGAGGAAAGAGCTGTTTATGTACCAATTTAAAAAAAAACATAGGTTTGCCTACTTAAACATAGTTGCAGTAGCAGTTTAAGGCAATGGGATGTACCCTTTTGGCTTATGGTTTTAACTTCAAATTTCAAACTGCTGCTGGCTCCAGTGAGGTCAACAATGAACACAAACCCACAGCACCCAAAAAGAAGCAGCCATGAGTTACAATAAACCGAAGTGCAGGTGTGAGACATCCATGGGGTGTGTACTGTTACTGAATATTTTTCAGTTTGACAATAACATCTAAAGATGATTAGAAATGATGGCAAACATTACATGACATATTCCAGCACTACATCCATTGTACTGGCTGAGGTGTTCAGTGCTTGATGTTAAGGACTAGATAAATGTCCCATTTTGCAGTTTAAAGTCATACAAGCACAGAGATCAGGAAGAGGACAGCTATCAACAGGATTTACTGGCTTGCAAAATCTCCCTGGGCTACATCATATATAGACAGGCATATCAAAAGTCATACTTAGACTGGCAATGTACAACTCTTAAGTTGTATTCAAAATAACTCCCTTCATAGAGATGATTTCATATACTGAAGTATTAATTCACTAATGACTAAAATTCCTCTCAAGAGACAACCCTGCTCCCATGAAATCAGAATTTTAAAACATCCAGATTCTGTCAGCACACAGTGTTCAGTTGTGCTGCTATTTCTGTAGACTACCTTTGCCTTAATTCCCCAAAGTCCAGAATTAAGACCTATGTGTGTATAGTTCTCAACCACTGAATGAAAGAATCAGTTTTATTTGGGTGATTCAATACATCTAAAGAAAATAGATTTTGAATATACATTTGAAAGACAGATATGTTATCTATTCACATGCAGGTAGCATAGTTAGGACATTCACAGTTAGACTGTAATGCCTGGAAGCAGTAAAACAACACAAAGTGTGGATGACCTGGGTAACAATTCATAAATGAAGAATGGCAGTAATGAGAAATGCTAAATATTTTCTAATACATATATAGGTACCTGTAATGCAGAAGAGAATAAATTATTTCCCACATCCACAGTGGACTGGGCAAGCAATAAACTTTCAAAATAAATTAGTCAGTGGGTTGGTAGATGATTGCCAGCAGTCACCTCCTTTAAAGAAACAGCAGGTGTTTTGCTTATTTGGCTGCCTGCCTATCTTAACATTAAGGAACTGCAGAAATTGAGGAAAGCTTGAGAAAGTTTTGTAGCCTATTCTCTGTTCCATGCCCATCTTCAGCAGGAAACCAGTAATTTCTGGGATCTACATCTCAGAAAAGGCCTTAGAGATCAGAAGCTGCAAAGGAATAAAATGAGGATAGCCTCAGTCAAAGTTGACAGATGTTAGCACTGAGCTCCCAAACATGTGCTTGTAGCAGATCCTTAGAAGTCGCCACAAGGCGAAGTCAAGGGAGATGTGGAAAACTACTCAGAATGTCTGACAAAGTCTGACCTTTATTCTGCTGCCTGCAAACCTGGCAGAGCAAATACTCATTTCTAGCAGGGACTAAACTGCTTGCACTTTTTGCAAAAATTAGAGTAATAGGCCACTAGATAGTATCAAGAAAGCAGCAGAAGAAACACCATTAAATAGCATGACACATTTTGCAAGTGTAATTATAATCCAAAAAGTAAAGATACAGGAAAAAAATAACACACTTGAAATGTGGTAGACTGGATAGTGTTCCTCTTCTTCTACCTTTGTCTAGGTATCAGCAAAAATAAAATATTATTGCCTCTATTGCATATTAGATCTAGATCGGCTCATCTGAAGCTTATATGGTTGAAGGCTCTCATGTAGCCTCAAGAGATTAAATACTAAAGGTAGCAGCTGTTCTGTGGATATGGCTCATCCTAGGTCCTCCAAATAAAGAGGTGTTTCCCACAGTCATCAGAGGGCCAGAGCCCTCTCATTTGCTTGAATCAAGAGCCAATGGATTTTGACCCTGCACCTTGATCAAAAGACTTGTGAAGGGACCTTAGTAGAGGATGCTACATCACAGCACACTCTGTCCATGTAGACAGAGCTGTGTTTCTCTCAAACTAGAGAAAAAAGCTGCTTCTTGTTTTAGTATTTCATGCTGCTGTGAACTCTTAATTTCAGTCTTAGGAAAGAAGTACTATAAAACTGTTGAAACTACAACATGAATGTTGTAACTGTAGCCCACCTAATAGGTGCTATATTTTGATTTAGATTTAATTTTTACTGTTAGTGCAGGTGGGAAACATGGTTCTGGCCAATGCAGCTCTTTTTAAGTCTTATAACAAAGCTTCTGTTAGGCTCAAGCTGCAGTTTGCTTTAACAAATGAACAGCAGATGTTCTTGATAAAGGAAAGTGGACATGATACATTGTTAAGCTCCTTCTGAGACTTTAAACACACACAAACCATATCTCAAGAATAGTTTATCCATTTTAAAAGCTTGCTTCTAAAACAGAGAACTTGCCTGGCAAGGTTAAACATGAAAATGTTAAATATTTGGAGATTTAGCTATGACTTTGCAAACAAAGCGAAAAACCTCCCTCTTCTGCAGAACAGTCTAGAATCCACAGTTGTGTCATTAAAGCAAAAATGGAATACAGAGCAGGAGCAAACATGCTCACTTCAAAGCATTATCTCCTGTACACACAAGAAAAACCAATGGTCTTTCTGTAAACCTAGGACATGTTTTATTTTTCTACTTTGCCCTCACCAGTGCCAAATGGCATTTGATACTTTATAGTCCAAGCACCAAACACAAGATCCTCGTGCAGATGGCATCCCAAAAATTTTAGTTTTGACACTTGAAAAGTAGTTCTGCATAGTCTGTTTATTCAGTATCACACTATTCAGACCCTTTTTGCAGATTGCAAAGGTGCTGAATACTACACACACTACCACAGGTCTTTAGGGGAATCAGTTTTTATGGTGCTCAGCAGGGAAGAATTTATGACCCATCCATGGAAGACATGGTCTGCTAACTGAAAAGCAGACAGCAGCTGCACATAATTTCTTCTTCAATCTTCTACATTTGATCTTTTTTCTTTTTTTTTTTTTTTTTTAATTCAGCATCAAGAACTCCCAGAGGTGCACAGAGTATTTGCCTTATGCTCAATCACCAGATTATAACTGTTTGAAAAAAGCACTGCTATCCCAGGTACCATAACCTCAACAAGTCCATTTGTGTAATATTTTTTCTGAAGGACTCAAGTGGAATTTCAGAGTAGCACTGGGTGTCAAGCTACCTTGAGTTTATCCAAGTTCCAATTTATGCAGCTCTTAAGAGTATATTTAAGCCCTATTTATGTCTTTTGGAATTAATCACATGTACTGGTGCTTTTCCCAAATTAAATTTTATTTAATTTAAGGAATAAGTTTAACTGTACTGCTTTAAGGTAATGTTGTTACAGGAATCATCATACAACCACAAAATAACCTGAAACATCAGTCAGCTGAAATACAGAACTCTGCCATGATGGATTCTGCCCTTTCCTGTACAGAGAACATAAGGGAACACACTGTATAGTGGAACACGTCTGAGGAGCTGGGATGTCAATCAGCAACTGAATCAGGGGCTGTAAACCTCTGCTACACTAGTGGGGGCATTTTCAGACAGCTGTTGCTGTCTCAGACTGGCAGAGCTTTTCTGATGCAGCTTTCATAAATCATTCTGCCAGCAGCACCATCTGCCTTTTTACTCTTCCCACATTGTAGCCAGCTGACCTGCAGCAATTAGGTGTGTGATGAGAGTTTTACGCAAACCACCCATACAGTTCACGTGGACTTTTTTTTCTGTAAGTACAAGTTTTCTGAATTTAATGTGGGATTATAGGTAGACTGAATATCTATCCATCTTTAGATCTGTTTAATATTTGTATTTAGTCATTGTCTGATTTTTCCCACTTTTAAAAAGCCTTCCTCTGGCTGCTAAGTCAAAAGCAGATGCCATAAACCTTGGATAAAGTCTAGGAGAAAGCTTAGGCTATTTCCTCCAATGCCATCCAGATGCTGTCCTGGCACACAAAGATGACAAGGTCTCCATAAAGTGGTAAAATTCTGGCATTTTTCAAAGTAGGAGTGCACAGGAAATTGAGTTCTGTAGAAACTGAAGATAATTCCAGTCCAAAATAGGTGGCAGTAGCTGTCACTTGGGAAAGTGTAACTTTGACTTCATGGCTGAGGATCTGAGACATGGAGATTTTGCTAAACTCACACTTAAAGGAACTTAGATTTCAATAGTTAGTACCATTAGATGAAATAATCTGACCATATTTCTTCCTTGCCAACAAATTTGCTATTGGAGGAATCAATGCAAAGTTTGCAGATGCAGAACAGAGGGGCCACTGCTCTTCTTAGATGAACAATGACTGAATGTGTTTGTATTCAGAAACCAAAGTGTACAGCATTGAGTGAACAGTGAAGAGATCCAGACAGAATAAGTCCAGAGCCTTGGCAATGAAATAAATACCACACAAAACAGAGTTACAAGAGAAATAAAGCCACCACCACAGGAAAATGTGAGCAACATGATAAGAAATGACTCTGTCAGCTCTCAATAACTTCAGCACTGCCATACAGAATGGGCCAAGAAGATTCCAAAGGCAAGGGCCAGTACAAGAGCTCTCAACATAAGAGTGAAGATAAACTTTGCAGCCCTCTCTAGAGTGAAACTCTCATCAATTTTAGTGAAAGTTTTCCCTGGTTCTAAGTCTCTCTTTAGAGAAGAAAAGGCAAACTGAAAAGACAAAGCTTTCTTCCCATGCTCCAAATTTTAAGAAGTGTTAGATATTATGAGGTGCTGAATAGCTTAAAATCCTAAAAAATTGCTAAGAAATAGCTGACCTCTGTGCATGGTTAAGAGTCATTTAGGATTATGCGGTACAAATATAAGAGAGTTCAAAGGGAAAGAACTGTGGCTGTGGAATGGAAATAAGGCTCTTGCTAATTTTTCCACATAGTCCAGTGAGTCCATAAAATTGTCTCTCTTTCCCCATCCTTCTCTGAGTTTCCCTCTTTGGTGATTCTGAGTCAAGATGTCTATCAAACATTATTAGATAAAGCAGCTGCTTTATGTCAGTAACAGTGAATTTAGGAGCATGTCAGAAGTTTCCTGATAGGACTGGTGTTCATTTCACAGCAGCAGCAATCTTTGCTACAGGAAACAAGATTTTGAGGAATCAGACCAGAGTTTTGAAAAGCTGTCAGAACAGAAGTGGTTCATTGATTTCCAGTTCAGCAGGACAGCCTGATTTATGGTGTTTGCCACTAATTTTGTTCAAAAATGTTATGTGGCAGCACTAGAAGAAAGACTGAAATATAAAACAGTTTAACACAATAAAAATAAATTGTTGGGAAATTTTTCTCCCCTCTTCTCATCAAAAAAAGCTGAACTTTTAAGACTTGAATTTTTTACTTTAAATTTTCAATCCTTCATTCATCCTTTATCCAGAAATAATTTAGAAAGGTGGATAATGATTGTTTAGACAAAGTAGAAGCAGGAGGAAGCTCCCTGAGCAAGTACAAGATGAAATGAGCACCAACATTTTGCTCTGTCATTAGCAAAATGTGTGTGAGTCCCCACTTAGAAGAAGAACTGTAAACATTTAGCTGTTTTATCTCACAGAACTGATCACAGAATCCAGATGCTTTAAGCCACAGCCTGAGACTGCTGATACCACAGGAAAGCAGCACAATCAAACACCGTCAATTATTTTCATAACAACAATCCCTTCACAACTGCAACTTCCAACTGGGCTTGGAACTGGCAGACACTTTTTAAAGGTGGCAATTCACCTTGTTTCTTTTCTTTAACAAGCGAATGTTCACCATTTATTGCAATAAAACTTGCAAAAAAATGATTTCTCCTTTGCATATTATTTCTGGAAGACTGAAAGGGGGTTTTTTTGTTTTTTGTTTGCATTTTTACTTACTGATATAAAGTTTCTGTCTTAACAGGGCAAGAATTTATCTCATATGTCTCTGAATACTATGTAGGAGCTATGTCACTGACCAAACAATCTTCATACTTTCCTCGTTTGGGGATGCTGTTCTTAGCATGCTATCAACAGATGAGGAATCTCTACAAATTTACATAAGTGCACAACGTATGCATGACCTATTGTGAAAAATTATTGAGAAAAAATTGCTTTCTTTCTGTGCCCAAAACACACAGCCACTGGAAAATACGTTTGGAATTAAAAAATTTACAATTAAGCACAGCAATCCACTTCTGAAGCGTAAGGTGGTAACAAACACTATGTGCTTTAAATGAACATGCCCATACTTGATCAGTTTTCAAGCAGACAAGATTTTATTTCCTGCAATTTAGGAGTCTGGCCATGGCCACAGAAAACACTGAAACTGGATTTTGTTGCTGGGCTGCCTGCACAGTTAATGACTGTCTGCTGATGGTGACAAAGACTGCTGGAAAAGGCTGTGCTCTGGAGAAGCTATAGTAATTCTCCTCAGTTATGTGTTCTGCTTAGTTAGTGCTTCTTGGCAGGGCTGAGAAAGCACTGGGCATGAAGTGTCATTTGTTACAAACTTGACTAAAAGGTGATGTGCTTATGAAGAGATATAAAATGCAATGTTGGATCATGAAGATGTGAACACATCCTAAACAACTGGCATTTCCCATTGCACCATTTACTCCACCAAGTGCAACTTATTGCTAGGCCATAAATAATTAGGACCTCTGTACAAAATCCTCTGGAAAAACATAAACTGCTCATTAGCAACTGTCTGTGATTCTTTTACCCTGTAATAATCTGTGAAATTGATAAGCTTTCCTAACTTCACACATAATCTTTTAGTAACATCTTGGCAGAGGTAACTCAGATAGTACAAGGCACAAATGGCTGTGTTTAGAATAAAAATATAAACCAAGGGCTGAGCAACAACAGTTTAAAAGAAAAAAACCTCAAACTACTAACTGAAATACTAAGTATAAATTGCTGTGACCATAAATTTCTAGTTCAATAATTCAGGATAAATATTTATAGACATGCTGAGTTTAAGAGAATGTCTGTGGGCTCACCTCTCCTTTCTAATGCTTTCTCTCAAAACTAAAATTGCTGTGATCTTGGTAAGAGAAACACACATGAATTCAAAAGTAGCTGTTTAGGTTGTAGAAAAAGAGCTTACTCTGCATATGCTTTCAATAGAGTTCCACTTAACTGCAGTTGCTCCATTCGTACTGAGAGGTCTGAACAAGCCCAGCATCGTGTTTTCCATTAAACCTGTGGGTATGCAATAGTCTCCCAAGCAGACAAACCTTCTGTTCATTTGCACAGCCCAACAAACCAGCTTTGAGTCAAGGCTCTGAAGACCCAGTTCTGGCATTGTGATGCTCTGCATCCAACAGGAGGCACTAAGGTAGCTGAGATGTTTGCACCCATTGCACATCTTCATTTTCTCTTCCAAAATCAGAAGTTAGTTATCCCCCAAACATCTAGGATACTGGATGGGAATTCAACCTCTGGAAGACAGACATTCTGATCTGAATCCAGGTATGCATCTCTGTGTTTCTCTGTGTCATCTCGCACTAGACAATAAATCTCACCATGCCTTGGTGCCCCACAAAAATGTCAAGGGGATAACAATGATTATTTCCTCTGTTGTTCTGGCTAGAAAGACCATCAGAGAAGGATCCAACTCTACTCTGGCCTTTGTATGTGTTAAATACTAGGATTCCAGTTGAATGAGGCTGTTTAAGTGGTACCATGAAATGAGAAGAAATCAATACCATTTGCAATAGTTCTTTAATCTGTACTTCCAAGATTCTATCATAATTTTTCTTCCAGTGCTTTGGCTTTTAGAATAACTTTGTTTTGAAATATTTATATTTGCCTCCCTGCAGAGACAAACTGCTGAGTTATTCTTTTATAAAAGAACACCAGAATTTACATAGACAAAAAAAAAAAAAATCAACCTTAAGTATATTGAACTCTTGTTCCAGAGAGCTCACAGAACAGAAAAAAAATCTTTATTCACTGTTTGCCAGTATGGGAGTGTGATATAAATGAGTTAGATTTGAGATACAAGTTAGATTTCATACTGCCATGTGTGTGCAGGTGCTTTTACAAATCTTTTAGAAAACAAGTGTGCATTGCATTAATATTCTAAGCTTTGCAAAAGCAATTTAAATAATACATGCACCATAAATAAAGGCTTGCTTGTGTATTATGGGACATACTGAAGGAATGGTAAACTCTCAAGCCACACAGTTTTGATTTGACTCTATCATGCAGCTGGAGGAAAATTACCATTCTCATTCAATATGAGTTGAGAGAGCACAGAGCTGGATGAAGTAAGTTCAATATGCCATTGCCAACAGGCAAATAACCATGAGCAGAATTATTTAATTTGTCAGTCTTTGCCTCTCCCTTTTCTCTGGGCTCCATGTGCAGCTTTTTGTCATCTTTAAATGAAAAGTTGCAGTTGGAATGCAGTAAGACTTTTAATTAGTGTTTTGGTAAGCTCAGCTGTTGCATTTATAATAAATAGTATATTCCATAGAATAACATTTACCATAGAATTTTTTAAAATATGCAGACAAGCAGGGAAAACTCAGAAAAGATAAAATAACTTATTTTTCCATTTTGCCTCATTCTTCAAATGAATTACAAAGGTTTCCATCTAAGCAATAAAAAAATTGCAAAGCTGACTTTGAATTTGTACCAGTTTTGGCCACGGCATTTTCA